>NC_135812.1:87949152-88572724 GCF_964213995.1 Mustelus asterias | reverse complement strand
ATCCCAGTTCGCATTGATTCTCAATTTTAAAATTAGATCAGATTAAAGGTATTGCTAAGCGCTTATAATGCAATGAACGAAAATGTCTTGAATAAATCAAAATTCCAGTTAATGTTTATTCCACTGGTGGATCAGAAATGAGGGTTTTATTTTTTAAAGTGCCATTTAAATATCTTAATGAGATAATGAATTGACAGCAGTGTAATTAGGAATGAAGATTGATGTCATTAGGTGCATTGAAATAAGCAGCACAGTAGGTACACTCCAATGTGCAACAACCAAGCACATATGGGAGCCCCAGTTTGTGTACAAAGAGCAAGGAAAGTCTATCTAAGAAAGAGAGGAGAAAGTAAACTGATTAAATAGCCTGGTATATATATTTTTTTCAAAATGTTACCAGCTGGTTATTTAATTTCTTCACAATATTTAAAACTTAACCATAAAATGTTCCCAACAACCTTTGGAAACATATTAAAGTTCTGTCCTGAAGTCTATTCATCATCTGACCTCAAATCTGGCTCCCAGGACACTGGACAACTGGTTTTTAATCCCCTGAGTAACGTCACAGGACTGGCCAGCCTGTTGGGTTGGTGAACTCGATAAGTCATCTACATTGATGAAAGTTATGAATATTATTGGATTCAAATCAATTAATCACCTTGCTTTTGAGTCCATTGTACACACATTGACCAAGTGGTATTGATTGGCACATTACAGCTTCCTGTTGTCTTGCTGGAACCAGAAACACACACACATGGTATAAATATTTTCAGAAATCATGATTTAATCTATATCTATTCTAAATGATTTCGTGAGAAAAACTGAAGAATGGTGAAAAACTTCCAAAATGAAAGATAAAAACACTTTATAAAGTTATAATCGAGTGACAGCTGTTTTTTAAAAAAATAAATCCCCAGCTGCTGTTGTAAGTTGCTATCGAATTTGCATCTGGCTTTTAAAAAAATTATCTTTGTTTTTAGGGGTTGCTCATCCTGTGGGAGAGGCTCACCGCCACGAACCACCCATCCCACATGACAAAGTCATTGTCGATGAAGGAAAGGATGGGGATGAATCAAATGAAGAGAAGCTTCCAGCGATAAAGGACAAGCAGCCAAACGATGGAAAACAAGAGGTGAAAAACAATTTCAACGAAAAGATTAAAGAACTGGAAGAGGAAAAGATGGTTAATGCTGGATTAAAAGAACAGGGAAAAGGAGTTGAAAGCCACATCAATGATGCTGGAAATGCCCCAGAGATTGACTCAAAACAAAAGGGCCAGCCAGGCAAGATGGAACCAGAGGTCCACGTTCAAGGTGCAGTGCCCCTACAAGGTGGGGAATTGCAACAGCAAAAGCTGAACGATAACCGTGGCAAAGTTCCTGGAGAAGAGGATTCAGTGATTCATAATGCAGAAGGGAATGTAGAAAACATAAAGAACAAGGAGTTGGAAAATGGTAAGCTGCATCTCAGGGGCGGCATGGACAAGTTGGGCCGAAGGGCCTGTTTCCATGCTGTAAACCTCTATGATTCTAATGGGATTTATTTAAAACCCTGGTGAGTGCTACAGTGGATCCTGCAAATGGTACTTTAAGCAGCCACATTGCAATCGTGATGGGGAAGAGAATGGATATTGAGTCTTGTGGCAGGGTCATCAATCAAGTGAACCGCTTTGCCTTGGTCGGTTGTTCGCCAAGCTTGTTCTTTTGTGACTGCACCCAGCCAGGTGAGCGTTCCCCCTCACTCTACCCTGAGCCTGAGAGATGGTGTCTCCAAGCTTATTCACCAAGAGAGTGAGCCATTCGAGTACGCAACCTCTGCTTTGCTGCTTTACCACAATGTTGGTATGGCCGGTCCAGTCAATAGTGACCACCTCCTAAGGTGTTGACAATGGAGAACAATCATCAGTATTCTTAGTCCTCCTCCCCTCTCTTCCTACCATGGTGCAGTGATTTCTCTGGCATCCAACTCTCCTTAAACTGAAAGCTGCACCAGCTCTTAACTCCCCTTCATGCAAAGCCATGGGAAATCAATGAGTATATTTAAAAGAAACTGCAGCAGCCTGTGTGTTGGCTTTCAGTGTTCCTAGTTGAGCTGTGCTAATCGAATTAATCCATTCATCTAATTATTTCCTGCAGAAATTGGGCATTTCCTCTCGATGATGGCGAGCATTTTCTCTGGCCGAAAGTATTTAATATCGGTTGACCTGATAGCAGAAATGGTTTTATACCTTCATTTGCTGACTTAAAATTTCCGCTATGCAGCTAACATCAGCAAAATGGCATTCTTTAATAAGGCCTGATTGATCTCTCGTGGCTGGGGCAAAAACCTGAAGTTGTGGAGGTTGGGGGGAGAAATATTAAATTCCGATAAATCGGTCTAGTTACTGCGATCTGTTAAAAGGGTATAACGGTATAATGTCTCTACAATACTGCTCTCGACCATTTTGTGGTGCAAGGCATTTTTATATCTCCTTTATAATAGTTCTTGCATCGGTCACGTATTATCATCTGTGTGTACCCTTTATATGTCTGTAAATTTTCATCTTAATTGGTTAACTGCATTGTTCTTTCTAATGGGTGCTTTCTCTTTAGTAATTAACCAGACAGATTGCACAGAAACCTCTCCATAATTTCCATCCCATCATATTCCACTGAAAAATTCCACACTGCCTCGCTCTAAATTTTCTTTTGTCTAAAAAAAAATGTTGGGAATTATATTTCTGCAAAATTAAGTTCGGAAAGCAAGTGCCATTTCACTGTCGCGCAGGTGGGGAGATATTTCTGCTCCTACTGGATACCAGAGGAGGTGAACAGTGTTACCCAGGTACAGACAAGTCACTAATATCTATAGAGGAGCACTGGCTATTGGCAGGAAAGCTACAACTACACACCACCGGCTAAACTGTGTCACCAAACCTTACACACCAGTTTTATATTCACCACATTGAATTTATGAAGGACGCTGACGCCCTCTAGTGTTGGGAAATCATTTCTGCAATTGACTGAAAAGACAAATAAAAACATTATTAACATTTTAGGCAACTTTGTGTTCTAGTGCTGCAGTAATCCAGGTTTGTGTTGATATTTTATAGATATACACGGAGAAGTCAGTTTGATCATTTTTCTTTTTCACCCTGCCCCATTAAGGTAATAAGAGGGATTTGCCAGCCCTGGAAAATGTGGGTGCAGCTGAAGTACCACAAGCGCATGTCCGTGATGAGAGAGACAGTGAAAACGCAATTTTAGAAGAAAAGCAAGATGGAAAGCCAGCTGAAGGAGGAGAGGGTGAGTTAGTGGCAGAAAGTAGGTTGAGTGGTACAGTTTTTAAGGTATTGAAATTTATTTATTAGTGTCACAAGTAGGCTTACACTGCAATGAAGTTACTATATTTCTCTAATACGTTCTTGTTACAGTCCAAGTTGTCTCAATTATCCCCTATGTACTCTCCCTCTCCGCCCCCTCTTTACCAGTTTTTAAAAAGTATTTATCAATGGAAGGTCACTGCTCTTTTAAAACTGCGCTCCCATCACATCCCAAATTACTTTAGTTGGCAGTTGCAAAACAAAATGAAATTAATTTTGGAAAAACTCTGGCTGGTAGCATATTTCACTTAACACAAGGAGCAGAATGCACAGTGCTATCCAGTACGTGACTTTCTCCGTTATGAATCGTAACTAAATAAGAAATGAAACTGAAACTTTTAGGGCCCGATTTTACCATTTTCATTCTAAGTGCCGAATCTGGGCGTAATTCAGATCCGACTTAGAAATCCGCTTTCAGGCGCCCCCATACGCTTTCAGCCATCTCCAGTCCCATTCGCGCTGTGGGCGGGGTTTAGCACAGCTGGAACGATCGGAGCTCAGAACTGCGCATGCGCAGTTAGAAAAAAATTGGAAAAAGCGCGCCCGTGTCAGATTGTTCCCGAGCCGCAGAAAGTGGCCCGGGAGCGAGGGTGTATCTTTTGGGGGGGGGGGGGGGCAGGTGGATAAGGGGGGCAGTGATGTGTGTGGGTACTGGTGGATAAACACATCACTGCCCCCCTTATCCACCCCCCCACTACCCAGACCGATCGCCACCCCTGCCCCCCTTCCGCCCCACCGATCGCCCGCAGAGTGGCAGCGGACCCCCCTGCCCCCCACCAGAGATCCATCTTACCCGCCTCCCCCCTCTCCCCCCCCCCCCCCCCAGAAAATGGTCTGACCTCACTCCCTCTCCCCTCCAGAAGAACATCTGACCCGCCTCCTCCCCCTCACCACCAGGCAACGATCAGCCCCCCCACCACCAGACAATGATCGGCCCTCTTTCTCCCCCCCCTCCCGCCACCAGGCAGCGATCGCCCCCACCACCACCAGACAATGATTGCACCAGACAACGATCGCCCCCCCCCCCAACCACCAGATAACGTTCCCCCCCCCCCCACCGAGGCCAGAGATGCATCTGACTTCCCCCCCCCCCCCCGCCCACCCCCAACCAGACAACGATCTGACTTCACTCCCCATCTCCCCCCTCCAACCAGAGAATTGTCAGACCCGCCTCCACCCCCACCCCCACCACTGATCTGAGCCAGAGAGCCGTTGGAAACACAACGCGCTCTTCAGAGGCTGGAGCACCCGACTCAAACTTTTATTCAGCAGGTCTCTAAAAGCACGGTTCCGGATCGGTAAACGCGGTGGTAAAGGGGGAAATACTGATAGAGTTGGGCGGGCAGTTCATTAATTCAATTTAAATGCATGCAAATGCATTTAAATCGTCGTTGTGCCCGATTTGGGCGCGGAACGGATCCCCGTCATTCGCGGGTCTCGGTAAAGTGGCGATCTGCACAGGCGCGGGTGCAGATCGCGATAAAGGCCTCACACCCGACTTTACCGTGATTTCGCGCTTGAAAACGGGCGCAAATTGTTGGTAAAATCGGGCCCTTACAGTTCCAGAGTCCAGAGATGTACTCCCAGAATTTGCATATTTCGAAATACTTCATCCATTTTGGGTCATTTATCTTTCTGCTTCAGTGTCCCCAGTCATGACACTCACCTCATCTATTTTAAGAGATGGACAGGCAATTTGCAGGCAGAAAGTGTGGTGTTCCTTCCTGTAGAGCAATATCTATCGTTTGGTTGCTGTAGGGGAACATAAACGTGACCCCCAATTCCTACCATACTTTGGAACAATGTATTAGATCAGCAGATTAATGAGTGGTAACCATGTACTCTACTGTGAAACGTTGATGAATTTCTCACATTGTATTAACAAGCCTTGGACTAAATTTACAACTTCATGTTATTATGCTTGTATTCCCCGCCCTTCTGTCCCCCAACTAAAGAGGAGATGTGGAATAAATGGAGTTCAGGTGCAGATCAACCATGATCAAACTGCAAGGCCAAATTGGCAAGCGGGGCTGAATGGACTGTGCCTATTCCTATGTTCCTAAAAGTTCCCTAATAAACTAGAAAGAACTATTGTGTCGGTTTGAAAGTACAGAGCAAAAACTCAGTTTTCACTATTTATCAGGAAAAATGCTGATTTCATGTTGACCCTTTTTCTAATATAGATGACGAGAAACACATGGACCACATAGTTCTACTGAATGTGATTAAAGAACAGCAGGAACAGCAAAAGCG
This sequence comes from Mustelus asterias, assembly GCF_964213995.1. Lineage (NCBI taxonomy): Eukaryota > Metazoa > Chordata > Chondrichthyes > Carcharhiniformes > Triakidae > Mustelus > Mustelus asterias. The sequence goes on along the minus strand of NC_135812.1, from coordinate 88,567,110 downwards.
ACTCTTAGACCAACAGGAGAAACTGTTAGCTGTGATTCAGGAACAACACAAGGAGATCCACCAGCAAAGGGTTGATGATGAGGACAAAGGACAGCAGGGTGAGAGTCATTGTGGAAGACAGGATAAGCCGAAGCAATGTTTTATGATACTGAGCATCACTGCAATGGAAAAATTCATCACGCATTTCTCAATTTTTAGCTCACACTTACCGATTTTAAGTTGTTTAGTATTGTTACACGAGGAAGCTATTCTGAAAGAACTGGAAGAACTAAAAGCACCTCTGACTTCAACAAAACAATTGTAAAAACCCTGACTGAGCCTCCAGAGGTCTCCCCCACCCCGCTGTGGTATTTCCTGGTCCCACCTGGCCCAACCCCCGACCTGAAGCCCACATACCCGCAATGTCCGAGACCCCTCCGTCCATGTTCGAACCTCCATATTCCATCCACTTATCTTTGGACACTTTCCTTCTTCCGAACCTGTTACTTTTAATTGGACCTTCAAACTCACCTGCTTTACAGCAGCTACTGCCATAAAGGAGGCCGGGGTGGTGAGGGCCTCCTTCACTCCACTTCATTTAGATTTCCAACACTGGACCTGCGCTGCCTGGATCTCACCCGGCCTGAGTCAGGAGGGTCGGGCGAGACAGTCGCTTAAGATTTTTAGCACAGCTAAGTCAGTACCGAGTGGCAATTTGATGCTGCTTTCCACTCCGAAGGAATTATGGCCCATTATACTACAATATATTTTCTGCTAAATAATCGCCCATTAGTGTGTGATCTTTTTAGAACAGACATAAGAGGTGTTAGACTTTGTAATATATTAGCAGCTCACAACTGTATATGGCTCATGTGAATTTAGTAACCATTTCTGTAAAGAAGGTAATAATTGATATTTGATAAATTACAGTAAATACTGTGAACTTAGAACTTCATTGCAATCAGTCTAATTTAAGTGGCATCTTAAAATATACAGTGATAATGCTAGCAAGAATATTTCTTTATTATTGGCCATTCCTGTTGCATGATGTGATTTACCATCAGTCCGTTATCTCAATTCTTTCTCATCGTTTGTCATAACCATCACATCAAGACAGCAGTGGAGGGAAATATTAACATTTTGTGACATTATGACTACTCATAAGCATCTAAATTTCATACCCACATTACCTCGTGTTCTTTTGGAGAAAGATATACTTGAAAGCGTCTTGTGGTAACTTTCAGCATTTTAACCTTTTTGATTACTTCACAACATTGCACTGCGCTCCATCTCAGCTGTTGTTTGAGCTTCCCAAATATACACCAGTTGTCTGCTCTCATGGTCAGGGAGCATTTTCACTTAGCTAGTTATTGCTTAGAATTATGTCACTAACGGCCATTCCTTTAATGATCCCCCTCTCACGCCTCCCCACCCCTCTCTCGCCTCCCCACCCCTCTCTCGCCTCCCCACCCCTCTCTCGCCTCCCCACCCCTCTCTCGCCTTCCCACCCCCCCCTCGCCTCCCCACCCCTCTCTCGCCTCCCCACCCCTCTCTCGCCTCCCCACCCCTCTCTCGCCTCCCCACCCCTCTCTCGCCTCCCCACCCCTCTCTCGCCTCCCCACCCCTCTCTCGCCTCCCCACCCCTCTCTCGCCTCCCCACCCCTCTCTCGCCTCCCCACCCCTCTCTCGCCTCCCCACCCCTCTCTCGCCTCCCCACCCCTCTCTCGCCTCCCCACCCCTCTCTCGCCTCCCCACCCCTCTCTCGCCTCCCCACCCCTCTCTCGCCTCCCCACCCCTCTCTCGCCTCCCCACCCCTCTCTCGCCTCCCCACCCCTCTCTCGCCTCCCCACCCCTCTCTCGCCTCCCCACCCCTCTCTCGCCTCCCCACCCCTCTCTCGCCTCCCCACCCCTCTCTCGCCTCCCCACCCCTCTCTCGCCTCCCCACCCCTCTCTCGCCTCCCCACCCCTCTCTCGCCTCCCCACCCCTCTCTCGCCTCCCCACCCCTCTCTCGCCTCCCCACCCCTCTCTCGCCTCCCCACCCCTCTCTCGCCTCCCCACCCCTCTCTCGCCTCCCCACCCCTCTCTCGCCTCCCCACCCCTCTCTCGCCTCCCCACCCCTCTCTCGCCTCCCCACCCCTCTCTCGCCTCCCCACCCCTCTCTCGCCTCCCCACCCCTCTCTCGCCTCCCCACCCCTCTCTCGCCTCCCCACCCCTCGCTCGCCTCCCCACCCCTCGCTCGCCTCCCCACCCCTCTCTCGCCTCCCCACCCCTCTCTCGCCTCCCCACCCCTCTCTCGCCTCCCCACCCCTCTCTCGCCTCCCCACCCCTCTCTCGCCTCCCCACCCCTCTCTCGCCTCCCCACCCCTCTCTCGCCTCCCCACCCCTCTCTCGCCTCCCCACCCCTCTCTCGCCTCCCCACCCCTCTCTCGCCTCCCCGCCCCTCTCTCGCCTCCCCGCCCCTCTCTCGCCTCCCCGCCCCTCTCTCGCCTCCCCGCCCCTCTCTCGCCTCCCCGCCCCTCTCTCGCCTCCCCACCCCTCTCTCGCCTCCCCACCCCTCTCTCGCCTCCCCACCCCTCTCTCGCCTCCCCACCCCTCTCTCGCCTCCCCACCCCTCTCTCGCCTCCCCACCCCTCTCTCGCCTCCCCACCCCTCTCTCGCCTCCCCACCCCTCTCTCGCCTCCCCACCCCTCTCTCGCCTCCCCACCCCTCTCTCGCCTCCCCACCCCTCTCTCGCCTCCCCACCCCTCTCTCGCCTCCCCACCCCTCTCTCGCCTCCCCACCCCTCTCTCGCCTCCCCACCCCTCTCTCGCCTCCCCACCCCTCTCTCGCCTCCCCACCCCTCTCTCGCCTCCCCACCCCTCTCTCGCCTCCCCACCCCTCTCTCGCCTCCCCACCCCTCTCTCGCCTCCCCACCCCTCTCTCGCCTCCCCACCCCTCTCTCGCCTCCCCACCCCTCTCTCGCCTCCCCACCCCTCTCTCGCCTCCCCACCCCTCTCTCGCCTCCCCACCCCTCTCTCGCCTCCCCACCCCTCTCTCGCCTCCCCACCCCTCTCTCGCCTCCCCACCCCTCTCTCGCCTCCCCACCCCTCTCTCGCCTCCCCACCCCTCTCTCGCCTCCCCACCCCTCTCTCGCCTCCCCACCCCTCTCTCGCCTCCCCACCCCTCTCTCGCCTCCCCACCCCTCTCTCGCCTCCCCACCCCTCTCTCGCCTCCCCACCCCTCTCTCGCCTCCCCACCCCTCTCTCGCCTCCCCACCCCTCTCTCGCCTCCCCACCCCTCTCTCGCCTCCCCACCCCTCTCTCGCCTCCCCACCCCTCTCTCGCCTCCCCACCCCTCTCTCGCCTCCCCACCCCTCTCTCGCCTCCCCACCCCTCTCTCGCCTCCCCACCCCTCTCTCGCCTCCCCACCCCTCTCTCGCCTCCCCACCCCTCTCTCGCCTCCCCACCCCTCTCTCGCCTCCCCACCCCTCTCTCGCCTCCCCACCCCTCTCTCGCCTCCCCACCCCTCTCTCGCCTCCCCACCCCTCTCTCGCCTCCCCACCCCTCTCTCGCCTCCCCACCCCTCTCTCGCCTCCCCACCCCTCTCTCGCCTCCCCACCCCTCTCTCGCCTCCCCACCCCTCTCTCGCCTCCCCACCCCTCTCTCGCCTCCCCACCCCTCTCTCGCCTCCCCACCCCTCTCTCGCCTCCCCACCCCTCTCTCGCCTCCCCACCCCTCTCTCGCCTCCCCACCCCTCTCTCGCCTCCCCACCCCTCTCTCGCCTCCCCACCCCTCTCTCGCCTCCCCACCCCTCTCTCGCCTCCCCACCCCTCTCTCGCCTCCCCACCCCTCTCTCGCCTCCCCACCCCTCTCTCGCCTCCCCACCCCTCTCTCGCCTCCCCACCCCTCTCTCGCCTCCCCACCCCTCTCTCGCCTCCCCACCCCTCTCTCGCCTCCCCACCCCTCTCTCGCCTCCCCACCCCTCTCTCGCCTCCCCACCCCTCTCTCGCCTCCCCACCCCCCTCTCGCCTCCCCACCCCCCCCTCTCGCCTCCCCACCCCCCCCTCTCGCCTCCCCACCCCCCCCTCTCGCCTCCCCACCCCCCCCTCTCGCCTCCCCACCCCCCCCTCTCGCCTCCCCACCCCCCCTCTCGCCTCCCCACCCCCCCTCTCGCCTCCCCACCCCCCCCTCTCGCCTCCCCACCCCCCCCTCTCGCCTCCCCACCCCCCCTCTCGCCTCCCCACCCCCCCCTCTCGCCTCCCCACCCCCCCCTCTCGCCTCCCCACCCCCTTCTCATGCCTGTATTCTCATGTTGCACACAAGTTGTATGTGTGAGCCAGTCGTATATTCAGTGGAAGGGGCAACACTGAGATGGATTAGCAGCTGGGAGTCCTGCTGTCACAGAACATCACTGGGGCAAATCTTGATGCCATTTGTTTATTAGTGACATTGATGATCAATCATTATCTGTGTCTTGCAGCTGCATAAAAATTGACTAGATGTGTTGATGTTTCATCCAATTTAAATAGATCTGCAGCTTTAATCCTCAAGCAGATTGGTGTTCCGTAGCGTGCGTTATTTGAAGATGTTAGTTATGTGTACGATAGTTTAACATTCAACCTGCTTTTTAAAAAACTGTCAGAGAATCTCCACACTTTAAGATTGTGATTGCTGAGGCAATAGATTTATGTAGTCTAAAGGAATAATATTGATTTGTAATGTATTGCTGCTGTTATTTGGAGTATTGCACATAATTCTGTGTTTTTAAAAAGATATGTGCACCGGCTACAAGACAAGCGTACTGAGCTGTAGAAAGAGACTCCTGGAAATATTTTTTCTCCCTTGGGGAAAACAGGTTTGAGGGACATGATGTGAGTTTTAAAGTTGTGATGACGGGGATGGATGATGTAGCTGTTGCGATGTTGTTCGAAAGAAATTAGGAGAGAAGATCTGAAATTTAAGAAGTTGAGCTAAATTTAAGTCAAATAATATTGCTAACTTGTAGAATAAACTGCCATCAGGTGCCAGAAATATTGAATCTGTTGATTGTGCCATCGTGTACCAAATTCCTAGTTTAGAAGCAGAAATACTGAAATAGACATTTCTAAGAATAAATGTGGAATCCTATTGAGCTGTGTTGGCCTTTTTCTCATGCCTTGGGTTTTGTGTGTTCCTGTAAAACATTTGTCTCACCTTTACTTTTTTGTTTATATCTAATAGACGATGAAAACTCTGTAAAAAAATTGACAGGTGAAGAAAAAGATGATCATGTGAAAAATGTTGACTCTGTGAATGGGCAGAAGCCTAATGTAATCAATGCTGATTCCCGAGGTGACGCCGGTCAGGATCTACCAGTGGCTGACCACAACAAGGATGGTGTTGAACCTAAAGGTGCTTTGCAAGGAGCTCGTGGAAATGGCCTCGAAAGCCAGAATCAAGCTCGTGACTCCAAACAGAATGGTGAAATTGGAGTTAATGTTGAAGCTCACCAGATTTCCCCTCAGAATAGAGACAAATTTAAAGGAGTCGTCCAAAAGGTTGATGCTCCAGACCTCCTCCCTAAAGGTAGGGATGGTGAAAGGGTGGTGCCACAGCCTGACGCTGTCGTCCCGAAAGCTGCCGTCCCACATGACGAAGGAGCAAAAGCTGCCCAGGAACATGGATTTAAAAATGCAAATGTCCCCTTGGAGAAGGAGGTCAAAGTTCAAAGGGAAGGGCCCAACGCTGGAAATAGAAATGCAAATGTCCCAGATAACGAGGCCAAAGTCCCAAAGGTTTCTGAAGATCTTGGTATTAAAGCAAAATCAAAAGATGAAGTTCACAAGATTGAATCCGAAATTGAGAACAAACCTTTAAAAGCTGAACATGTGGAAAAAGTTGGGAGTGATGAGAAAGTGAAAGCTGGGGATAGAGGTGCGTTTCAGGAAAATCCTAACCTGCCAGGTGGTCACGTTGAAGACCGGAACAAAAAAATCCACCTGCTTATGGGTGCAGGGAAAGTTCCCAAAAATCGAGGAGAAAATCTTATTGACAGAGCACAAGAACGCGATGAAAGGCAAATCGAGGAAGATCCAATGAAAAGTCAGAGAAAAGAGAAGGTTTTAGACAAAAACAATGACCTCCAGCATGTGGACCCTAATGCACCACTAAAACACAAGGAAAAGAATCCAAGCCAAAAGAATGGTGAGCCGTACAAAGATTTGAAACTCGATGGAGGTGGCGACCTTCGTAGAAGAAAGAGAGACCTAAGGTCAAGCATGGATGAAAGCCAACAAGATGACAGTGGTAGATTGATCATCAGCCTTGATCCAGTGCCAAACTTTAAAACCGATAACCTCCGAAGTGCATTGGAGAGCCAGCTGAAACAGGTAGGAGGAGCATCATTCCAGATCGTTCAGAGTCGGAAGATAAAGCAAGTGACAGATACAGAAAAAGATACGTGATTCAAATCATGTTCTCCAACCCCATCGCATTTCCAGAGGAAGCCTATTTGAAGTTGGAATAACACGTCCCTGGACATGTATTAAGCTACCTTGGTGTCCTATGCGCAGCTTATACAATGTCATGTCTGCATTCCATTGTGGGAAGAAAGTCCACATAAATCTGAGCAATTCAAAAGGACTTCAAGAAGAATTCTGAAGTAACAGACCAAAAAAATTCAAACAAAAACAAATAGTTGTCAGAATTTAGTTACTTGCTGAAATAATGAATATTCTACAAAGAGATTAACCAATAACTGTACCTGTATAGCTCCATATACTACTCGTACTGAAAAGCTGATTACCATAAGGCATTGTAAAGGAAGTGTCTGTAAATTACAGGAAATTGCAATTCCTGTCATTCTGTGCATCTGCAATGAGAAGCCACCAAGAATGATTGAAAATGACTTTGCTGTTGGGATTCTGACAGTTAAATGTACCATTGATTGTATGAAGGTCTGTTTCAAGCCTTGGAAATGCCATTACTAGTGTCTTTTTTCCTCTCAGGGCAACACTGCTGTTTCATTGTAAACAGTAGGCGCTTTTTGTTGTATGGATTTCTAAATGGTTGTTCATTAAGGCAGTTGATTGTATATTTTAATGTAAAGATTTATACAGTTAATGCCTAATTTGTTTACACGTGTGCACGAGAAAGCTAACTCCTAGACCTATACGTTATAATGGCTGATGTTTTCAAAATTTAATTTCAACTTTTCCTCCTAAACTAAACCAATTCAGCACCTTATGTATTTTCTTTAAAATGAGGTCTGTTCTCTTAATTTGCTACATTAATTCTAAGTAAGCACATTGAAGTTTACTGTGGTTGCACCTAAAGTAATTTTGACACTGTGACCCCTGACTAAATTATTTGACAACATGATCTTTTTGAACATTGTGTATCTCGAAGATATAAAGGTACAATATTTAATTGTAGCCCTTTACCTAATCTTTTTGTACAGTGTGCTCATAAGCAAGACTATAATAAGTCATCTGTAATGAAAATTAGTTACGACCGATATACTTTTAAATAAATAATCTGGAATAAGGTCCTCTACACAATTTTCCCCCTTGTGTTCATTCGTACAATATATTTTTTTTAATAAAGAATTGACACTTTGTTTAAAAAGTTGCCCTTACGAATTGACCTCTGTCTGGTTGCCATTTCTAATTGTACTTTGAGAATGTTCTCAAATCTGACTAGAATTGTGAGATTCCGTCACCAGTGCCACAGCTATTCAATAAAAATATATGGAGCAGTTTAAGTGTCAGTGGTAGAAAATCAGGTGTCCAAACCAACCCTGCAGAAATGCATTGGGACCGGAGAGCAAATACCAAGTGCTTTTTTTTTCCAGGCAAGGGCAGGGAGTTAAATTTATATAAGAATGTATCTTAAACCATAAACGTAAGTCTGCTGAAGTAATTCACTGGTATTTAGTTAGTTGGACTGTTCAAATAATCCCATCTGCTGGTGCCACTGAGCTATTCCCACTTGAGATCTCCCATAAATGTAATTTAGTAAATATTAGAAAAAAACAAATTACGAACATCTATTGTTGAAAGTAGCCAGCTTATATAAACTCTGCACACTTGTAAATAATCACATTAAAACATATAGTATAATGTCTTCTCTATACGGCTTGGAATAGGCAGTAGTTTCCAATTTCAGAACTGTCTTTGTGAGAATATCAATTTTATTTATGAAAATTGTTCAGGACCGAGGACTAGGTTATTGTAAATACCCAAATTATTGTGGCCTAAGCGTAGTCACTATTTTTGCAAATACTTTTAGGCTATTGACTTCCAATGACTCTCGACTTTCTAGCCATCACCAAATCATATCACCATTGGCTGATTTTTGTTTTTGAAAAATATTTGCACCCTATGTATATTTAAATTTCATAATAGCTGGTAGCTGATTGCTACCAATGCTGTAAGGGATCAAAGGTTAAAATCGTCCATGTACCAATTATTGTTTCTGTCTCATTTTAAATGTAATTTAAATTGCTGCATGTGCTTTTCTGCATTTGTCATCTAGTAACATCGCAAAACTGTAGAGCATCTGTTGTTACCAGCAGACAATTAGTTAGTTTTATTTTTAAATGAAATGATATTTTGCGCCATCTCAACGAAGAGGATGAGTATGCACTTAGACCCTGACTTATGCTGCTTAAACTACCTGATGGGAGATGAGCAGACACTGTATTTAATGCCTTAGCCTCTGGAGTTCCTTGTTTCCTGTAGATAAGTGCCTGAGTTCCACTCGATGCCTTCTATCAAGGTCCAGCCAAGTTTTGTGAACCCATCATGTGGGAGTGTAATCTATATTTCTTACTGCAGGTTTCAATAAGTACTGAAATCTGATTCCCAACTGGTTCCTGTCTCGAGATTATTTATCACCTTTTCTACCCTTGTCATTACTTAAATGTTTTATTGCCTTTAAAATACTGTATTGGGTTAAACAATAATTAAGACATTGATAAGGATAAAAGTTGAAGGGCAAAACTTAAAAGCTTGTTACCTCACCGGAATTTGGTAAAATTTAGATGGTGTTTTTTTCCCAATCCTCTTGAAAGATGCTTACATTTTCAACCAACCAATGCTTTTTTAGAATTGCTTATAATTTACTGTACTCTGTATTAACAGTTTTTTCCACTGCTTGTAGTTAGGCCCTGCGTGAAATCGCAGCATCATTTGAAGCTGTATTCCTCTGTCAAGTTGATTCATCCTAAGTCAGGATTTTTCTTCAACCAGTCATCCTTCAGGTTTGAAATAAGGGGTGAAGTTAACAAAGTTAAATGCAAGAACCTGTGAAATAAAACTGGATGATGGTGAAGGTGGACTAAGCTATTGGCAGATTAAGATGGGGGAAACATTACTGATGAGCTCAATCTTAAAATAACATTCCAAATGAATATTAGCTACAGGTGGAAAATGAAACAGAACATATCTTGCGAATGCACTCTGTATTCTGTCCTATTGTAAATGGTTGGTTTATCAATAAAGTGCAATTAATAAAAATATCTTGTATAGAGTTTTCTTTTCTACTTCATGAAAATGTTGCTAAAGGATAACGGCAGACTAATAACAATGTTACTGTGTCATCATCAGAAGTACTTTGGGTCATTCAGCATTTTTTATTTAATTAATTTGTAGTGTAAGAATAATACATGAACAGCCAAACACATGTAATAAACCATATCTCATTCATGGTGTTGATCATGAGTAACTTGCAGTTGTTCCTTGTATAAATCCTACAGTTTACATTTTCATCCACATACTTCTAGCTAGTCCATAATTAAACATCACTGAAAATGTGAATAATTTTGTGTTTCCTGTATTGACCTTATCCACATCCAAGACTGAGATTAAAACAAAACCTTATTCTGCACATTAAAAATTTCAGTTGCTGGGGTTTTGGTGAGCGAAGTTTGACTTCAAAAGGCATTTTGGGGAAAAAAAGTAATTTGATTTGTTCAACTTTTTCTTGGTTTGTTCTCACAACAGGTCTCCCTTGATCTTATTTTCCGTTAATCCTTGGTGATTTTCTGTTGCCAGTTCCAAGCCAATTTTGATCCATATGTTCCCGACCTCTTATTTACTACTGCCCTAATTTGCACAGATCAAACAAGTGGCAACCACAGAACTGTGACAGGAAGGAAGTGACACCTCCAGGATGTTCGTGCCATTTATAGTTTTACTATCTGTTTAAGATGATACTTGCATTTACACAGGACCTTTCACATTTTTGTGAATTTGTCCTGATCAGTATAAGATAAAAAGCTTCAACAGTATGTCTCTCTTTTCAGCAATATTCAAGTTCTGTACTACGAAGCAACTGTTTGCATATCCTTGTATCTAATTCCAACAACTTCACTTGTGAACATTTGGGGAGCAGTGATATATTTAAGAATTTATAATCCTGAGATGTAGCTGTTGCAAATTTATCAACAATGAAGACATAAAGGAACAGATTGCAGACTCCCTCCTTTGAAACATTGAGCTAAAAGACCAATCATTGAAATAATAGTGAGGGTAACATGTCAATAAGGGATTTTTAACAGTCAAGCTTTTTAAGTGACAGAACTGTTGGATGTACATCCAAAATCAGTGCAATTTTTAATAAAAACTGTGTATTGCTAATCCTTGCAGGGAAAATTAAAATCTGAGAAAATGTACAAATTAAAAACTGAAGTAAAGTGTATTATTACTGAAAGAGAATATGATTCAGACAGAAATTCAATGTTGGATGGAATTGGAGATCTGAGTAAAATGGATACCATCAAGCTGGTACATTCAGCACAGATGTTAAAGGAGTGAATGTTTCATATCACAAGCTCAGCTACTACCACCATTTCCATCTGTGGAAAAATTTGGCATTTATCTTTACCTTAATTATGCCTACACTTTGTCTTCAGAGTGGTATCCCAGACCAGTGCAACATTTTCTTTTGACTTATCAATCCTTTGCATTCTACTGATGGATCTAGGCATTCATGCACTCCGTGAGGTTTAGAGCAGTAGCAGACGCAGTGGCACCACTACTAAAAATTCAATGAATGTGAGGATCCTGAAACAAAAACACAAGATTTTGCTTTATGGACAAAAGTTTACATCACAGTACCATCAACTGCAATGCTTCAACCTACTGATTTCAGCTCCATATCCCACCAAAAAATAATATTGCACAGGAGAAAACACTTTTCAATCCCAATTCAGTTCTGACCTCACCATTACTTTCCTGGAGTCCAATATTTGCTAATATTGTGGAAAAACTCACTCTCCTTGGGTACTGCTCCCATCTTTCATGGTTTCCATTCCACTTCTTCAAAAACCCATCCCAGACTCTCAAGTCCTGTTTTACCACCATCCCTCTGTGGGGACTGACTTTTCACACAGGTGTCACCGTTTCCCTTGATCCTTTTGTCTTATCCAAATATTACCTTTTAATCTCCCTGATCTCTCTGCCTTGCCAGCTCTCTTCCCAGTTCCAAAAACCTCATCTGCAATCTTGCCTTTTGCCACCCTTACTAATTCTTTCCCCTATTGCTTCAGCATCCGACCTACCTCTTTGTCGTTCCTTTGGACTTCTCGTTTTAAAAAAATCAGTGCAAAACTTGCTGCCCCTGAAATTCTCATTGTCTGCTCGGACATAAACCCAATTTAATCGGTGAGATTTGATATTTGGGACCCCGTCAAGATATACTAGTTTCGCACCACCTTAAATTTTGTCCTAAATTCCACTGAACCTGAATATACTATAAACCTGCTACTTAAGATGAAGCCTTGCATATGATTGGGTTAGATATCCTACGTTCTAATTTCCAACTTACACCTCCAGAAATAAGGTAAATTTAACATGGGTAAAGCTGATGTTGATTTACCATGTTATATTATGCTGTTCAATAAAGGCTTAGAATTTGTCCGTCAGACTTATCTTTTGTCAGAATTTGTTTTGCTCTTTATTTTGGAGATTCCAAGCTTCATTTAGAAGTCTACTCTGCACTATTTCAGGAAACTTCTTCAAACAGGACACCGAGCAGAAGGCTGCACATTGCTTTTCTATATAGCATTCGCATTGTTAATAATTCATTTTTGTGCAGAAAGGAGCAACAGTTGGCAACCTAGGAAGCCAGGCTTGAGATGGGACAGGTTATCCAGATCTTCCTACACTAGCTTAACCAGCTTCATATACCAATGCAGATCATTCCTTACGATATCAAGAAGTCATTTTGTTCTTTGGTAGTTTGTGTCCAAGAGTGCTTTTGGATTCTGCTATCCCGGCCATTTGCCACACATCTTCAGAGATTCATCTAAAGTTCATCTGATGTTCTACCAGCCAGTTAGATACAGGCTGACATATAACATAAACAATGTTATAAAGCTGCTTAGAGGCTGGTTTCTCCACGCAAGGGCTGCTGATGAGCTCACGAGTGGGCCTATGAGCAACCAATGCCATGAAAAGCCAACATCTGGATAAGCTGAAAACAGTAGGAGAGTCCTCAAAGGTCCAGGCCAAGGTGAAGAGAGTGGATGGCAGAGTGAGGTAGGCGTTGGTCATGGGGCAGGAGGGAAGAGTGAGTTGGCATTGGTCATGGGGCAGGATGCCATTGTGAAGTGATGGGAGGGACAGCAGTCTTGGTGAAAGTGAGACTGAGGGAGGTGTGTGCATGTGAGGGAGGTGAATTCCAGCAGAATTCCCAATATTTAAATTTGTGAGCAAAACTTACCTCATTAAAAATTACAAAAAGGTATGACAAGTACTTGTTGAATGAGAACTTTTTAATCATAACAATTATATACATAAAGATAACTATACATTTATTTTTGTATGTTGGTGCCTTTTGCAAACAATCATTTTGTGTGTTTTAATTCTTCAACATAAGACTGTGTCTCAGGGTTCCATCCATACTCTTGGGAGGTCAAAACAGTTCCGTGGGCAGAAAAGTTTTGGAAACCTTGTCTTAAACCTCGATTCAGAGACATCCTGCTCCACTTCATCCTCTAGCTTGAGTTGTGAATCATTCTATATGAATTCCTCATCTATCTGTATCACCCAAAATTAATTTATCTTTGACATCTCCATTCCCAGTCCTCATGATTTGCCATACCTCTTCCTCCTTTGCCTTTCCTTCTCTGGAATCATGTACAATCTTTTCCTATTGAACATCCATTCAGAAATGTTCTTTGAAAAAAAAAACTGCTGTTCCGCAAAATCCAATAATACTCTTAATCACTTACAATAAAGTATCAATAAGAGGCTTCAAACACTTCACACTGCTTAATCATGTCCAAATAAACATTGGCACATCAGCAAGGACAACTTATTCTAACCACTTAAAGATGTCAGTCAAAGTAAACAATTTACTTCACTTGTCAAATCAGATCCCTGCTGAGCTCCTGCTTTTATTGGTCTAGGCTCTTCGCCAAGCATGCATAATGAGGACTTGGGCATCTGGGTTTCCACCTGTCCGTTACATGGGCACTATTATTAACACTAGCATTTTAAAAAATCTGGATTCATTTATTAACAAATTAAATTCTCCAGCCGCTTTGTGGGTTTTGAACTCATGTCGCTAGATCATTAGTTCAGACAAAGTAACAAAACCATTTTGCTACCATTCCTTGATTGAGGAATATAAATATTCAATATGAATGGACAAAAATTGAATAAGGTGTTTACAGATAAACTCATGCAGAAGGATTTTTTGTAATATACATTTTTTTTGCAACATTTACTCAGTTTTAAGAAAATTGTGTGATGCAGATAATGAAATAAATGTGACTTAAGTAGTATTTATTAGTGTCACAAGTAGGCTTACATTAATGCTGCAATGAAGTTACTGTGAAAAGCCCTTAGTTGCCACACTCCAGCGCCTGTTTGGGGACACAGAGTTTAGTATAACCAATGCACCGAACCAGCATGTCTTTTGGACAGTGGAAGGAAACCCAAGCAGACACGGGGGGGAATATACAGACTCCGCCCAGATGTGACAAGCGAGGAATCGAACCGGGGCTCTGGCGCTGTGAGGCAGCAGTGCTAACCACTGTGCCAGCTTGCATAGAATGTTCTTGAAACACACTTGAATTCACTTAGTGTTTCACAAGGCAGAACAAAATATTGTTTAGTTAGAGGAAGTGTGACAAAATTTACAATGCAGAAAGCTAAGTTAAACAATAATTTGCCAACCAGACAAACTGAATCTCCATCTTTTTAATTCTCATAAATACAGAATGCTCATGCTAAACAGCAGTGGTAATGAATATGACTTATATAAAAATAGGAACAATAGTGGGAACTCTGAAGTCAAACAGTGCAGATGTTGTAGTTGGGGTTTAGGATCAGGCACATCATATCTGTCCTAAGTAATGCCTGGTTTAGAAATATTGGACGCAAAATGTTCAATTTTTGCACATCTTTCACAAAAAATAAACATGCACAAATGCTAAGAAAATTTTAAAAAGATTTTGGTCTATTTGAGTTGAATCTACTCTTTAATTTCACGCTTCATCCTGACATGCCTGTTACAGGATGTGGATGGTCAGAGTTTCTTGATAACAGATTGATGGGACGGTATTTATGTGCAGTAAAGTTCCGTCGATAACTCTGCAGAGATCAACAGTTGTTCTTTACCTTGCTTTCTTGGCCTGAAAGGAAATAAACAAAAATGTACATTATAGTTGCTGAAAAAAACAAGAAAGATATTAAAGGAGGATGGTCACGTGCATTGCTGCATAGTGTGAAAAGCATCATGTGAAAGAAGACGGGATTTCATCCATCACTGAGTTCCCAGTCTCAGGCTGGCTGTCAAGATAGCAGAAGATTAATCTTACAAGGTGAGCGAGAAGTCAAGAGGCCAGGTTATACAGACTGCTGTTAGTGTCAGATAGAGAGCAGAATTATCAAAAATCAGACGGGCCAGGAAGGATTTTTAAAAAAAATTGTTTTGTTGCAATGATTGGTTCAGACCTTAAGTTTCAGGCACTTAAACAGCAGTGGTAATTCAGAGCCTCGTTTTTATTCTTTTATGGGACATGGGTGTCACTGACAAGGCCAGCATTTCTTGCCCATCCCTAATTGCCCTCGAACTGAGTGGCAGTTCAGAGTCAACCACGTTGCTGTGGACCTGGAGTCACATGTAGGCCAGAGCAGGTAAGGACGACAGATTTCCTTCCCTAAAGGACATTAGTGAACCAGATGGGTTTTTCCGATAATAATCGCTTTTAAGTCCAGATTTGTATTGAATTCAAATTTCACCATGGTGCGATTCGAACCCGGGTCCCCAAAGCATTAGCCTGGGTTTCTGGATTACTAGTCCAGTGATAATGCTATTACCTCCCCATGTATTGGAGTTAATAAAAAAAATGAAGATTGACAAAATGATTAAGATACAATAATGTTTACATGTCATTTATGCTTCTGCTGTTACCTACAAATGTTTGCAGTATAATGAAAACCCTGAATAATTGTGACCTTACTATACAGGTTGTAATATTTAGCTGACAGAACACATTCTGTATCTGAGTATTCTGTGTATACCATAGTTTTGTTAAATATTGAGTGGAAACAATGACTTTTGTGCAAAATATTTTATTGTGTCTTCATTGTTCTACAGTCTGCCTCACACAAAGTCTATATTTGGCTAGCAGGGACGGAAAATCCATTAGTTGGGGTTTAAGCTAAATAACTGCAGCTCATGCAGCTCTATGGAGACAATTATAATACATCTGGAATTGACTTTGAAAGGACACATACATTTGGGTACTACTCACACAGAACTAAACATTACAATATATTTATGACCAACAAAATATTTACAGCTGCTTAGTTTAAAAAATATATTGGTTAAAGGAACAGTTATATTACTTCGAATTATAAATAACAATATAGTTGGAACTTTAATTTTGGGTGCTTGAAATATTAAAATGTACTGGCTAGAAAAGTAATGAATGTAGCTACAATGATCTTTAGGTGCACCACTGTTTACTGTCGTCAGCTATAATTCAGTTTGCAACCGTGCATAATATTTAAAACTATTTCAGTTATGGAAAACACATGTTGCAATAGTACACACATTTTCAGACTCTTTTATAGGTGAAATGTTGCTGTTCTTCTCATTTTCCTTTCTCTGCCAGTAAAAACTTACATTTAATGTAAAGCAGCTCTTAAGTGCCTGAAACTCTTTTGCGCACATGTCCTTTCTGAGGTCCTTGCTTCCCTGGGTATTTGCAGCCACACATCTCCCATATGCTGACGCCTTTGAATCAAAAAAATCGGAGATGAAATAAGCAAACAACCTATCGATAAGCGATTACAGCAGGAGGAAAGGTGATATTAAGGAAACTACTTAAAATTAAAATAAACAGGAAGTATGAGTAGCTGTAAAGAGTAATAACAGGGCTGATATTTTAGCTTTAAGACTCTTGTATCTGAAGAGTAATTAAGCACTTGGGTGAAGGAAAGAAGAAAATAGTAAGTAACAACAGAAACATTCATCACAGAGAGCAAATTAAAGCAAGGAATGCCTGAAGTCAGCTTCATGAATAGATTGTAGCAAGGCAATAAAAGGAGACGAAAAACGAGATGCAAGTGGGGAAGATGATGACAAGCTCGAGAGAAATCCACGCAAATATAATGGAAAGAAAGTGATCAAAAAGAAAAGATTCAGGGGTTCAGAATTGGGAACAGGAAAGGGCTGGAAACACAAAATAGGCTCATTGCTCACAGCAAGAGAGAAAAAAAAAGCCTGACTTTATTAAATTCAGAACAGAAAACTGAAAAGTGTCCAGAATAACACATCATTCTGTATGCTTTGCATGGCAATGAGGTATTGTATGGCACACAGAGGTTTTTATTTATTGGAAGCAAAATATTTTGTTTCTTAACATTTGTCTCTTAAGCACTTTAATATCCAGAGTCACTCAAATACTTATCAATTAAGAGCTGGAACAATCTTTCACAAACCTTAATCTCCATGTCTGAAGGATGGAAATATTGCTGAATGATTTAAATTGTGACCATTAATTGCACTCTGTGCACCTTGTGAGAAAATCCCTGGTGAAAGACTCTTCTCTTCCTTGTCAGCCTCATCACTTGGAGGCTCCTGGTTTGTCCCTACATCCATGCTGATGACACCCAGCTCCACCTCTCTCAAATCTGTGACTATCTTCGTGTTGTCAGACTGCCTTACTCACATTCCTTTGCATATTGATTACAGCTCAGCCTTCAGCACCATTATTCCGACGAACCTCATCTCCAGATTCCGTGGCCTGGGCCTCAGCTCATCTCTCTGCGACTGGATCCTGAACTTCCTGAGCCACAGACCACAATCAGTAAGGATAGGTAACAACAACTCCTCCACGATCATCCTCAACAATGGTGCCCTACAAGCCCTCTACTATGCTTCTTATACACCTATGACTGTGGCCAAATTCCCCTCCAACTCGATTCTCAAGTTTGTTGATCACACCGCTGTAGTGGGTCAGATCTCAAACAATGTCGAGACGGAGTACGGGATTGAGATAGAGAATCTGGTGAACTGGTGCAACGACAATAATCTCTCCCTCAATGTTAACAAAACAAAGGAGATTGTCATCGACTTCAGGAAGCGTAGTGGAGAACATGCCCCTGTCTACATCAATGGGGATGAAATGATCGAGAGCTTCAAGCTTTTAGGTGTCCAGATCACCAACAACCTGTCCTGGTCCCCCCATGCTGACACTATAGTTAAGAAAACCCACCAACACCTCTACTTTCTCAGAAGATGAAGGAAATTTGGCATGTCAGCCACAACTTTTACAGGTGCACCATAGAAAGCATTCTTTCTGGTTGTATCACAGCTTGGTGTGGCTCCTGCTCTGCCCAAGATCGCAAGAAACTACAAAAGGTTGTAAATGTAGCCAATCCATCACACAAAGCAGCCTCCCATCCATTGACTCTGTCTACACTTCCCGCTGCCTCGGCAAAGCAGCCAGCATAATTAAGGACCCCACGCACCCTGACATACTCTCTTCCACTTTCTTCTGTCGGGAAAAAGATACAAAAGTTTGAGGTCACGTGCCAACCGACTCAAGAACAGCTTCTTCCCTGCTGCCATCAGACATTTGAATGGACCTACCTCACATTAAGTTGATCTTTCTCTTCACCTCAGCTACGACTGTAACACTACATTCTACACACTCTCATTTCCCTCTCTATGACCGGTATGCTTTGTCTGTAGAACGCGCAAGAAATAATACTTTTCACTGTATACTAATACATGTGACAAATCAAATCGAGTCACATTTTCCCCCAACTGAACATTGGGGAAGACAGAAGCCATCATTTTCAGACCCTCCACAAACTCCACTGCCTCACCAATTACTTTGTCACTCACCCAGGCTACTGATTCAGCCTAAACCATATCTTGCTAAATCTCGAGTCTTGTCCAATAAAGGTCTTAGCTTCAACCACCAACATCTTACTCATCAGCAACACCATCTCTTTCCACTTCAACAACAGTGCCTGCTCCAGCACTAGCCCTTAGTTCTGTATCCTGTTGCATCTTGCTAACCTTCAATTACTTCCTTTTCTCTCCCACACATAGGTAACAAGCTTCTCTGCTTCAACGTCCTCCAGGTTTACAATCTCCCACAGCTGTCAATGCTATGGTCTTATGTTCTGGGCCTGCTACTCATCCTCTGCTCCCCAAATCCACCCTTAGTCATGGAACTTGCAGTCACCTCTTCCCTCTTTTGTACAACTCTCTCCCTCTCAGAAAATGTTGGAAAATCTTAGCAGGTCTCACAGCATCTGTGGAGAGAACAGAGCTCTGACGAAAGGTCATCCAGACTCGGAACGTAGTCTCTATTCTCTCCCCACAGATGCTGCCAGACCTGCTGAGATTTTCCAGCATTTTCTGTTTTTGTTTCAGATTCCAGCATCCGCAGTGTTTTGCATTAATCTCTCCCTTGGCAATAGCTGGATTCTCAACCTCCGATTAACTTACATTCGTCAAATACCTCAGGGAGATGTTTTCTTTTTAAAGTGGAGGTGACTTTGTGAACGCATTGTGGGGGACTCTTGAACAAAAGAGATGGCGCGATTCCAACATCCTGAAAGGCAATAACCGGATAGAATTTTTAAAAAAAACACTTGAACCCACTTCTTCAGCACATGCTGCCATAAAGTGGGGGAAGCTCCTGAGTTTATCCCGGGTGCGGGTCCAGACCTCTTTCCCCGGCATGGCCAAGAAGATGGTAAAGCTGCAGCTGTGACCCGACCCTGGGCGCAGCCATCTTGGTCCCCGTGACGAACTTCCGCTTCCGCCAAGGCCGGGGGGGGGGGGGGAGGAGGATCGGCGGCAGGGACGTCACCGGGAGGGGACGGGCGCCGATTGGACGGCGGGCGCTGATTGGGTGAATGGCAGGCGGGCGTTGATTGGCGGCGGGCGATGGATAGCGGGCGCTGATTGGACGGGGAAGAGGCGAGCGCTGATTGGGCGGCGGGCGGTGGGCGCTGATTGGGCGGCGGGCGGCGGGCGCTGATTGGGCGGCGGGTGGCTGTCAGTCAAAGGTCGGCGGGCGGCTGGAGGCGATGGCAACGGTGGGAGAGAAGCTGGGCTTCCTGCAGCGAGTGAGTGAGTGTGAGAGGGGGACACTGGGACTGAAGGGGGGGCCACACTCTGCAGCACAGGCTGTTGTAGAGGCCCCGGGAGGGAGGGAAGGAAGGAAGCAGAGGCTGTGGGTGGACAATGATGGGAGAAAGCCGGCCCTCTGTTCACCAGGCCCTGGACAAGCACTCACTGATTGGCATGGTCAGGAGGCACCTTTTTATTAAAGTACTTTCAGGCAGCTTTGACCAGTGCAGCACCGTTACTGATAATTTATATATTCTATTCTACATAAATTATGGAATATATAAGTATGCAAAATATCTCTGATGTATTTATGTAGCAATCCTCCTGGTACACGGTGTGGTTTCTGTGTTTAATGCCATATCTGTACTGCTGTCTGGGGATTCTCTCTTTGCACAAGTGCTGATTGTTTTAAAAAGTTGCTCTCAAACTTTCTGGACAGACCGCTGCAAGTTTTTTTTTGGATGTGATCACCTGTTGGTGTCGTCTTGTTGCAAGTCATAATGAAAATGTACTTGCTCATCTCTTTGCCAGCACCTTGCTGAAACAAAGAAACTGGGGAGTAGAATGACATTGTGTATTTGCTGCTTTTTCTGCCCCCTGCCCCACGATTTTAAAAACATTTTTTTACATTTTTATCAAAATCTTGACTTTTTCGTTGATTTTTTGTGAAGATAGTGCAGTATCTGATGAATTTTCATGCTGGGAGGTCATATCTCATTGGGCTTGGATGTGCTGTCGCAGGATCTGTTTGTCTAGCTAGTGCTAGCTCTCGATATAATATTTTTCCCAATAAAAATGTTGAATCCCTCTCATTTTCTGTCCATCTAATTGTCCTGCACATGCTTGTCTTTCTTCAGCTTGTACCTATTATTTAGCCCATATTGTCTTCGGTTGAGTTGACTAGTTCTTGGAAACACAAGAGCATGTTTGTATTACTTTTATTGCCAGCTGTTTGGCCTTTCATCTTTAGGGAGACAGAAGTAATCGGATTTCTAGCTCTGACAGCAACTCCTATTATCTCAGTCCCCTTACCTTGAGCTCCCTGTTCTGTAGCAGCAGGTGAGTGTTTGTGGGTGGCCTCGAGCTGCCAGCCTCGAATCTTTGGAGCCCCCTCATTGAATTTCAGCTATTGGGAGCTCTAACAAGCAAATAATTTGGGCCACCTTTGTTGTGCACTGACATTCAGCCAGCTAGACCCTACTCTGCCCAGTTTAGCCTCCCATCTGATTTTCCCTGTTCCTAGTAGTGATTCCATACTGTGGTCAGTCCAGCGTTGCTAATCTCACCCATCCAGTGTTTTGGGACCTTCAGCCATCAAATATTAGATCGAGTTCTGAATTTAACGTAAGCCTATAACTTGTACAAACATGTAACTGAATATTCCCAAAACTTGCTCCACTATATTGGAGGGGAAAAAATTAAGTGCTTGAATGACTGTTGTCAGATAGGAAACAGAATTGGTGGCTCATTTCTAAAGAGGAGATGCGTTATGTATGCTAATTAATTTGAGCACTTTTATGCTTCCTAATAATGGATTTTATTATTTTTTAAAAATGGCTTCCAAAATATTACCCCAACTGTTACTGTCCACATTCAATTCCCTGCCTAAGTTCATCCTGACGATAAATTGAAAGACAACTCATCACACCTGTTCACAGCAATATTCTTTTCTTGGCTGGTGGGTAAACCCTTGCTCCACTTCAAGTCATGCCTTAGGATCTTTGTATATCCACCTGAGACGACAGGTAGAATCTTTGGTTAATGATCTCATCTGAAAGCTCAACAATGAGTACATTTTCCAATGCTGTGCTGAATTGTTAGCCTACATTATATACTCCAATTTCTAGAGTGGGATTTGAACCCATGGTATTCTGGCATGGTAGAAAGAGAGATGTCGCTAAGGTAAGGCTTCAGTTATACTTTGCAGTATTGAGCCCAAGTGGTAACCAGTAGAGGCCGTGAAGGATTCTCTTGGCCTTAATGTGTTACAGTTCTGGAGTTATATTTACCACCTTTTGTATCGATGTGACAGTGGAATTATAATTGTCCTTTAATTTACAGTCCCCTTTGCCCACTGGGCCAAACAATGAATACTGTAGATTCTGGAAATCTCAAATAAAAACAGAAGATGCTGGAAATAGTCAGCAGGTCAGGTAGCATCCGTGGAGAGAGAAACAGAGTTAACGTTTCAGATCAATGACCTGTCATCAGAACTGAGAAAAGTTAAAAAACGTAATGGGTAATCCTCAGGCTTGAGGAATAGCATCTATTCTTTCCATTAGGCAAGCTTCAACTTCCTGAACTCAACAATTTCAGATTTTTAAACTCTGTTTTCCCCTCCTCCATTTTGTTTCATTTTCTTTGCCTGTTTTGGTTTTTTTCTTTATTTTTTGCTTTCAAAGACATTAACGCACCTGCTCCAGGCATTTTCCATTTCCTGCCCCATCACCATTCCCTTTGGCCTTGGAAGACTAGCCCCTCTGTCATTCAATCTTGCGTATCTTTCACCCCGTCGCAGATCTTCCTCTGTCCTTCTCCCACCTATCCCTTGCACAAAACCTGCTGCAGCCCTAACCTTTTCCAGTTCTGAATGAAAATATGTTGCCCTGAAACATTAACTCTGTTCTTCTCTCCACAGACCCTGCCTGACCTGCTGAGTATTTCCAGTATTCTCTGTTTTTAGGCCTTTGTTTTAATTTTTTTTTGGTTTGATTGATACCACACAATGTTATTTTACACAGTGAGAAATCCAGAAAGCACAATCAAATTAATACATTTATTTGAAAGTTTGTTTCTGATCCAAAAGTACGTTTAAAATAGGTTTAAGGTGTGAGGGGCAAGGTTTAAAGGAGATGTACGGGGCAGATTTCTTTACACAGAGGGTGGTGGGTGCCTGGAACTCATTGCCGGGGGAGGTAGTGGAAGCAGATATGATAGTGAGTTTTAAGGGGCGCCTGGACAAATACATGAATAAGATGGGAATAGAGGGATACGGTCCCTGGAAGAGTAGGGGGTTTTAGTTCAGTTGGGCAGCATGGTCGGTGCAGGCTTGGAGGGCCGAAGGGTCTGTTTTTGTGCTATAATTTACTTTGTTCTTTGTACGCTGACGCATTGGCACTAAAATCTGAGATTACTTCACACTGGAGATTCATAGAAATATGTGTACATTTAAAAATAGAAAATTATATTAATTACTTCATAGTGGTTAATATGTGAAGGTGACTGACATAACTTTTGATAATTAAGTCTTCATTTTTCTAAAATTAATTTAGTAGAATTTAATTTATTAACTTTGGTGCCTTTAATTAGAGCCTCTTTGTTCTCTAATTTGAAATGCAGCAGCTAGTTTTTACAAAATAATGAATGCTGATTTGGTCCTTCAGAAGTTTGGATTTTCTTGTTTGTTCCTGTTCCTGAATTTTGGGTGCTGTCACACAAGACTTTGTCATTCCTTCCTGACTAGCACGGTGGTACTGCTTGCCTCACAGCTCCAGGGATCCGGGTTCGATTCCCGACTTGGGTCACTGCCTGTGCGGAGTCTGCACATTCTCCCTGTATCTGCGTGGGTTTCCTCCGGGTGCTCCGGTTTCCCCTCACAGTTTGAAAGACGGGCTGATTGGGTGCATTTGCCATGCTAAATTCTCCCTCAGTGTACCCAAACAGGCGCCGGAGTATGGTGACTAGGGGATTTTCACAGTATCTTCATTGCAGTGTTAATGTAAGCGTACTTGTGACACTAATAAATAAACATTAAACTTAAATTTGACTTCTCTCATCTCCCCAGCCTCAAGGCAGTTAAAATACATAACCTCCAACTTGTCCAAATTTCTGTCTCCAGAACCCTGCCGTATTCCAAGTTTTAATGCTCATCAACCTTCTGCATGCCTCTCTTCTTTGTGTGCCCAATTCATTTTCAAAACCCTCACCCTCAAGTCAGAAGTCCCACAGCACCTTAATCTTGTTCAGAATAGCATCCCAGGTTGCACTCTCTGCTGGTTGAGACATTAATTTCTTGCTAGTCTTCTATTCCTCTGACGCTCATCATTGACAACACCTTCCACTGTCCCGTTCCTCCTCTCTTGAACCTTTTCCTTGAATCCTTCAGTTTTTGCTACCACTCCTTCTTTAGCCATATCGTTGGTTGTCTTCCTAGCTAGCCCGTTGTTGCTTAATGTCTGTTTAATCTCGCTGTAAAGCTTGAGATGTCCGCTGCATTAAAATGCTTTGTTTATACAAGCTTCCGTTAGCAGTTCTGAGAAATTGGCCATTAAGCCCAATTATGTTGACGAGGAAAACTATTTCTCCACATCTTTATTTAGTGGTCAGGCTGAGAGCCAATTATGGGATATGAACTCCGGAGAAACAACTTCTTTACACAGCGAGTGGTTTGGGTCTGGAATGCACTGCCTGGAAATGTAATGGAGGCAGGTTCAACTGAGGAATTCAAGAGGGCATTAGATGATTAGTTGAATAGGAACAATGTGCAGGGATACGGGGGAAAAGGCACCAGGACATGACGCTCATTTGAACAGCCAGTGCAGACACGATGGGCCGAATTGCCTCCTGCACCATAACAATTCTGTGATTCTGATATCCTACAAGGGGTTTCAGTGAAAATACCTCAGCGAGGATTGGAATGGGATACCACCGTCACAAGCAGCAACTGAGTAACCTTGCTCATTTATGTACCGATAGCTTGAATTGTGGTATAAGCTGTGGAGAGTGACTTTGATCACGTGTAGATTTTTCAGTCTTGTACAGTAAGTAAGCTGAGTGCTTCACAGCTTATTAGCAGTTGTCCTTGCAGCTTCATTTATGCATAACTGGTTCTATAACTAAATTCCTTTTGATTTTCTTTTCAGCTTCCTATGTTGATGAAGGCAACATCAGATGATGAAGTACCGTGTCCTGGGTATCTGTTTGAGGAGATTGCCAGTATCCTTGCTTGGTGCATTCAGGATCTCCTCCTGAGTTTAACTGTCCAGCTGACTGTCGGAAAAGTAGTAATGGATCTTTTCAGTAAATTATTTTGATTTAAATAAATTGCAAAAGCTTTTACACATCGGAGAAACAACAGGATTGGAGCTGGTTTTGAATGGAATTCCTTTTAAAATCATCAAATGTTCCATCACCTTTCAGTTCCGTCCCCTTCTCTCCCCAAAATATGTATTCAAATACTTTCAATCCAACTCCGATCTACTCCCTGGCCTGTACCATCTTCTGTGACCTTGACCAAGAGGTATTATTTATTGTCCTCCACTAACTTTTTGCAAAGTTTGATACAATTGAACAGATCTTTCCTCAAAACAACAAATCACCTTGGCATTGTCGAGCGCTTGTTTCACATTAAGTCATGGATGAATTTAAACTTCCCATTGAGAAGAATGAAGACTTGGCTCTCAGCCCCGACTGCAAACTCTGCTCCATTGACACTAATTCCATCACAGTCCTTGATCTCTTGCTCTGGCTAAAGAAAAGAGCCTTTTTGTCCTGTTCAACCCTGAGCAATGGTTCATAACCCACTTCTCTGTTACCAAGATTGCCATAACCTTGTTCAATTTACCTCCTGCCTCAATCCTTCCACCTTTGAAACTCCCAATGATTGAAATCCTTATCTGTCATTTTGTCACTTTGAAACTGATTCATTCTAATGCTATCATTGCTGGCCTTGCTAATCGCCATGCTCTGTCCACCATCACTTTGGTCTCATAACCAACCCTGTCACCAACACATTCAAGTTTAAAATGCCTGTTTTGGTTTCAAATCGCTCTATTGTCTTACTCCATCGTGTCTCTGAAACCTCCTCCAGATTTGCTTACCTTCCTCATTGTTCAGTCTTCTAACGCTGACCATTGGTGCATCATTCCTTCCTTTGCTCCATCATTCTTGACAGAGGATTCAGCTGCCAAGGCCCTGCTCTTTGGAACTCCCTCTATAAATCCTTTATTTCTTCACTCTCCTATAAAGCCTTCTGAAACCTTGGGCTGGATTTTCCGGCCGCGCTCGCCCTAAAACTGGAAAACCCCATCCGAGGTCAACGGACCTTTTGCATGGTCCGCGCCCCCGCCCGCTACGATTCCCCTGGCAGGCAGGACGGGAACATTCCGCAGCTTGTCTTTTCACATGAGCCTTTAATCACCTCTCTTTAAATTATCTCTTCTGGTTCCGTGCTTCTGTTCTGACTATTTTGTGTCTTGGGATGTTTTGTACTCTACAGGCACTATGGTTGTTGCAGTTATTTATCCAACCCTGTAGTATATATTATAAGGATAAGAAGATATCGTCAAGCTGGAGTTATTGGTTTATTGTCTCCCATGAGAAAGTAATCAGTCTTACATACTTAGTATAAGTTTGCGTTACCTTGGTGTTATTTCCTAACCGAATGGAACTGCAGAAATTTCTCACGAGTCTGTGGGATTGTGTCAGTGTCTCCTGGAGTATCTGCTGGAACGACTGCAGAGCCACTCCTGTCATGTCAAGCTGAAGGTGGGTCATGTTCCTTTTTATCTCCCATTCTTTGCCCAGTGTAGATTCAGCATTGCTCTGAAGTTCTTAGTTCTGTACAAATAAAAGCTGGAAGCAACTCTGTTCATCTTTCTGTGCGCCTCATTTGAACTATGTGGTTTTCTCAAACTGAGAGAAATTCCACACCCTCAGTGTGCAGCTGGCATACGTAGCACATTACGCAGGGCAATGCCCATTATCCCGACAACAGTCATGGTTAGCTTCCTTCTGCAGCAATCCTCTTGTGCCAGCTGCATTTGACGTGCTGCGGTTAGTCAAAGGCTGACGAGGATTATCCGCTCATCCTAGTTCTGGACTCCAGTCTGGAACCATCGTACGTGTAGGGTTACAGTGAGAGCCATGCTGCCACAAGAAAGGTTTTGGAGCACTCATTGACATCCTCCTAACGCTTCTGCCTGGACCACTTTGGGAGGAGTCATGTAGTAGTCAGCTCAGCAGGTATTAAGATGTGTGTTATCCTGCATGCTACCCAAGTTGGCCACTATGAGGGAACAGCCTTGGTAAATACCTATCATGTTAAAGCTGAGGAATATGAGGAGAAGGAAGTGAAGAAACACAGAGAACAGGAGAATACAATCTCAATAACCCCTTTCTGCCCCGACCAAATCATTCCTGAGCGATACCAATCTAAACCATAGTCTCCCATTCACCCACACCATGTTCCTTACCTGTCCTCAATCACTGACCGTTGCTTGGTCATCTTTCTAACAATGCAAAAATAAAAGACAACAGTATGAGAGAATCCTACAGTGCAGCAGGAGGCCACTTGGCCCATCAAGTCTGCAGCGACCACAATCCCACCCAGGCCCTTCCCCCGTGCATTTCCCCTAGCTTGTCCCCCTGGCACTAAGGATCAATTCAGCATGGCCAATCCACCTAACCCGCACATCTTTGGACTGTGGGAGGAAACCGGAGCACCCAGACACAGGGAGACCTTGCAAACTCCGCACAGTGACCCAAGTCGGGAATCGAACCCAGGTCCCTGGCACTGTGAGGCAGCAGTGCTAACCACTGTGCCACTCATATAAAGTATAGTTCGACGGTTTTAGATGGAACCTGTATTGACATTAACTTTATCAGCCCACTGTTGTCATTCACATTAAATAATAGTTCTGCTGTATATTGTCACTATTGCCATGAAAGATGCCTCAAATCTCTAACCCAACAGGCTGGTCACCCTTAAGTTTTTAAGTTTATTTATTAGTGTCACAAGTAGGCTTACATTAACACTGCAATGAAGTTGCTGTGAAAATCCCCTAGTCGCCACATTCCAGCATCTGTTCGGGTACACTGAAGGAGAATTTAGCATGGCCAATGCACCTAATCGGCACGCCTTTCGGACTGTGGGAGGAAACCGGAGCATTGAGAGGAAACCCACGCAGACATGGGGAGAACGTGCAGATTCCGCACAGACAGTGACACAAGTCGGGAATTGAACCCAGGTTGCTGGTGCTGTGAGGCAGCAGTGCTAACCACTGTGCCACCATGCCTCTCCCACTGCACATTTCAGTAAGAAGTCTCACAAACCAGGTTAAAATCCACCAGGTTTATTTGGAATCATGAGCTTTCGGAGCGCTGCTCCTTCCTCAGGTGAGTGGAGAGTTGGGTTCACAAACAGGCATATATAGACAGAGACGCAATTGCAAGATAATGGTTGGAATGCGAGTTTTTACAGGTACAGTCAATGTGAATGGAGAGAGGGATAATCACAGGTTAAAGAGGTGTGAATTGTCTCAAGCCAGGACGGTTGGTAGGATTTTGCAAGCCCAGGCAAAATGGTAGAGGTTACATGTAATGTGACATAAACCCAAGATCCCGGTTGAGACCGCCCAGTTGGGGAACACCTCAGCAGTCAAGGGCATTCAGCCTCTGATCTTTGGGTAAGTGTTCTCCAAGGCGGCCTTCAAGACGCATGACAATGCAGAATCGCCAAGCAGAAACTGATAGCCAGATTCCACACACGTGAGGACGGCCTCCACCGGGATCTTGGGTTCATGTCGCACTACATTTAACCCCCACCATTTTGCCTGGGCTTTCAAAATCCTACTAACCATCCTGGCTTGAGACAATTCACACCTCTTTAACCTGTGATTATCCCCCTCTCCACTCGCATTGTCTGTACCTGTAAAAACTCGCATTCCAACCATTATCTTGCAATTGCGTCTCTGTCTATATATGCCCTGTTTGTGAACCCAACTCTCCACTCGCCTGATGAAGGAGCAGTGCTCCGAAAGCCTGTGATTCCAAATAAACCTGTCGAACTTTAACCTGGTGTTGTGAGACTTCTTATTGTGCCCACCCAAGTCCAATGCCGTAATCTCCACATCATGCACATTTCAATCCATATTATGTGCCCTTGAAGGGTGACCTTGAGTAACTTTGTGTGTAAAGGGTTCAGTTTCACAGTAAAATTAAAGCAAAATACTACGGATACTGAAAATATAAAATAACGACAGAAAATGTTGGATAAACTCTGCACCATTGGTGGCTGTGTCTGCAGTTGCCCAAGTAGACTCTGACTTCTGAAATTTCTCCCAACCCCTCTGCCTTTGCATAGAATCCCTACAGTGCAGAAAGAAGCCATTCAGCCCATCGAGTCTGCACCAACTCTCCGAAAGATCATTTTACCCAGACCCAACCCTATCTTGCTTCTTCTGAATAGTCCGGAAAGTTGTCTTAAATGGATACCTCAATCTAAAAATCTGGTAAATCACTTAATAGAATAGCAACAATTGGATTTGAGATTTACAAAAGGTGCACATTTTAGTGCCATTTAGTATTAAAGTACTGCCAAGAAAATAACAGACTCAGCTCAAAATAACAAAGGACTATGCACATTTGTGAAGGAAAGGAAATATACAGTTGCCAATAAAAGCCAAACTAAATGGCATTCTTGATTTCCAACGAACTCTGGAATTTCTTTCCATCTTTGCCTGACAAATACAATTAATGAGCAGCTGGTAAATGAGCTAATTGCAAAAGTCCTGCTCAGTAATGCTATGGAAAAAATAGGGTCTGGTAGTACTCAGATTGAGTGCACCACCTATCTGAGAAATGTCATAATTTGCAAGCTTGCATGAAAATCAGGCGGGATGCTAACCATTAATTACGAAGAGGTTATATTCTCGCTGGCTCGCGTCAGCTCAGTTTCACAGAGAAAAGTAGACAAAAGGTGCCATTGTGCTGTGTTAGACACTTGCTTGGCTTATGTACAGAGAGCTGTAAAACTGTCTGCTCCATCTCTGTGCTTATTAATAGGTTCTCAAGATATTGCGGCATGTATGTAATCATGGCTCATCTCAATTTACTCTGGAGCTTCGGAGGAATGCTACCTTTATTCAAGAGGTAACAGGTAGGAATTAAAAATAGCTGCTATAACGTAACGCCCTTTGAATTGACGGTACAAAAGAGAGCAGTATCTTAAACTGTGGTTCATGAAACAGCTGGTAGCAGATTGGTCGACTTATATAACCTATTGGATTTTCAAGGAACATTGGGCAGAGTGTATAATGTGCTGCTGTTCTGCTTTCTCCTGTTTTACTAAATGGGAACCAACCTTTTTAATGCTATAGGTGAAACAGTGCAGTCTTCAGTTGCCTCGTAGCCAACGCAATCCTGCTTCATGTGAAGTTCGTAATCACGCACTTTCCAGCAGGGAGTCACTACAGGAGTGGGGAAATCTAGATGATTGTATTCAACCTGCCAATGGATATTGGAGGCACATTTATTGCCCTCTGACCCTGGGATGGCTGACTTTGTGCAGCCAAGGACACTTCTGTACTATCAGCACGTTGGATTTGTGCATTAATCCAGTGATTCATCAGTGAAGGCCTATATATTTGCTGTACATCTACATGTATTTTACCCCACATGTTCCCAGTTCAGGCATGTTATATAACAGGATGTATCACCAAGCATTGTTTTGGTAAGGCTACCACAACAAATTAGTTTCGCTTTTTGTGACTAAAATTATGCAATGCACACACACACGAATTCAGAGCCATTTGTGCGGATTTCCCACCAAGTCAGGAGCTCCTCTACATCTGCCATTGTTTGTACTAGTAGATACACCCTGTTTTTATATATTATATGCAATTGACTGTCTCCAGTGGACACACCTTAATGCAAATACAGGGCTCGGTTATCATGCATGCATTCAGGTGAAAGTGAATGAGAAAATCCAGTGAGAGAATATGGAAAACAAAAAGGGAAGGATTGAAATATATATAAACTGGAGCCAGATTTTGGGGAAACAAGACCTAAAACTGATGGACAGACAGACAGATAACAGGAAAACCCGACAGCTGTGGGTGTTGTTGTCCTTGCTGCAAGAGGATACATAGGGAGAGAAAGGTGAGATTCCTAAAACAGAAAAAAAGTAAGCAGTGATAAAACCATCAAACCTATGATTAAAGGTGACCAAACATAGAGATTATAAGTACAGAAGTGGTTGGCAGAGAGCTGGACGAGAGTATGCATTTCCCTCCTGAAGAAAAGGACAAAAAAACCAGCAGATGTTAAAAGCAAGTTTTAGATGGAGATACAACTAATCAAACCCTGATTCACTTCTAAAAGCAGAGATAGTTGGGCTTTGATGAACTCCTAGGAAACAGTGAATGTTGAGTGGGATATGGGGAAAGATTTATTTGTTAACGAAGATCTCTACCAAAACTTTGGCAACAAGCGCTGGGAGATATTTTACCACAGCCTGCGGTGAATCTTTCCTCCTTGTGGGAAAACAGGTGGTTTCACCGTGACATCTTCCCAAAACTGAGATCACAAGGATTACGTACAGTGGGATATGTTGGTACTTAGTGCACTGCAACACCGGGTTAGCCCATATTTGACTTTAATATGTTAAGTAAGAGCGATTCATTCACTTTTGTCTAGTTAAAATCTAAGTTCCAAACAGCAATTCTGGCAGAGGCAGTGAAAGCACCCGAGGCTAAAGAATACCATTTATCTGTTATGATTTTTACAGTGGTGCTCAGTTTCTCAGAATCCTTTTCTTGACCAGCTACAATTTAATACAACAAAATCTGTCTGACAGCCACCTACGGATGTCCATAGGTGGTATTGGCAGACATTTTCGGTCTATATCTAAATCATTGATGCACTGTTCAGGTTGACATTTGCAGAAAAATGACCTTTGATTTAGCAGCTGGGATGCTCCCAGTGCTGAAAGCACCAGGTCATTATGTATTTCGTCAAGTTTAACTTCAGTTATGTAAAAATTGGGGAAAAAAATCAATGTTACTTTTACATTTGGAACCTGATAATAGTTAAATTGCGTTATTTTGCATTTATTCAGTTCCCAGAGTTATTGACTAATGAAATTGCGATTTTGGGGGAGTTATTCTATGAGTGAACTATGCTAAATAAATTATTTTAAAATATTGAAGACTTTCCAAGGCTGAACCAGACTGTTTGCAATCTTGGTATTGTATGTGACCCCAAGACTCCTCTATTTCTGAAGCACACTTAGCTGGTCTTCCACATTCTCCCTCCATAAACTTAAGGTTATCCAAAGTTCTGGTGCAGTGTCCTAACTCTCAAAGTCCCATTCCCCTATCACCCCTGTGCTCGTGACCTACGTGGGTTCCCAGTTAAGCGATGCCTTGTTTTGAATATTCTTGTCCTTGTTTTCAAAGCCCTCCATGCCCTCTCCCCTCCCTATCTCCGTATTCTCCTTGGTCCCCACAACCCTCTCAGGTATCTCGTACGTCTTTAACCAAATATTTGGCCATCTGCCCTAATACCGTTATGTGCCTGTGTGTCAGAATTTGTTTGATAGTGCTCCTGTGAAGCAGCTTCGGGCATTTTACGTTAAAAAGGTGTTACATAAATGCAAATTATTCCTGTTTTATGCAAAACGCATTTTATATCTGAGAAAAGCAAGACCTGAATAACCAATCCTTCAGCGACTATCAATTGTTCAATTAAAATGTTTCACTATGACTAGAGGAGGAAAGGAAGGAGGGAGGATATTGAGTTTTTTTTAAACAGGCTGAAGTTGTAAGTTCACAGAGAATGAAATATTTCCATGTCCCCATCAGGTTTCCAGTTATCTCAATTTAGTGCTTGGCCAAGTGAAGGTATTCCACAGAAATCTTTGCTTTATAGCATTGCTAAAAATGCCAAGAAAATATCGGCTTACGTGCCCTCGGATTCAGAAATAGCTCCACGGAATTTGGGTGTCCCTCCTTTTTAGAATGGGCTGTATGGTGGCACAGTGGTTAGCACTGCTGCCTCACAGTGGTTAGCACTGCTGCCTCACAGCTGCCTCACAGAGATCCGGGTTCAATTCCAGCCTCGGGGTCACTGTCTGTGTGGAGTTTGCACATTCTCCCCGTGTCTGCGTGGGTTTCCTCCGGGTGTTCCGGTTTCCTCCCACACTCCAAAGATGTGCGGGTTAGGTTGATCGGCCGTACTAAATTGCCCCTTAGTGTTTAAGAGGGTAAATATGTGGGGTTATGGGATAGAACCTGGGTGGATTGTTGTCAGTGCAGGCTTGATGGGCCAAATGGCCTCCTTCTGCACTGTAGATTCTATGAATGATGCTGAATGTTGTGCGATAGAACACAGATTACACGGTGGAACGTAGCTGACTTCACAGTTTAAGTAAATTAGATCTGTGAATAACAATGATTTGCGGATGAGATCATAATTACATTGTTGTGACGGTTCACGGTGGTACAAAGGAACTCGGCTATATTGCCAAATTAAACAAGGAGGCCAAAATGTCTTGTAAAAATACATACCAAAAGCCATTTCAAGACATTTATATTATCATCATGTAAAGGCTTGGAGCAAACAACGATGTTGTATCAAGTGAGGCCATGACTGCCAAAAGACTAAAGAAGAAGCCTGTAGTTAAGAAGAATGTGGAAGGATTTTTAAAAAGGTGAATCCATTAGGATCAGTTAGAGAAAAACCTTGAGGGAAACATTAGAGAGTACAGCCTAAAAGGGGGAATTTTAAACATTCATTATCAAAAGATAAGCCGATGGAAAGAATAGACCAGCTGAGCTGGTTCTAAAAAAATAAGCTCGAATCGGTGGTTGTGAGTCATGAAGATCAACTCTTCGGTAATGGATCAGAGAGAGGAAAAGATGATTTGAGAAACGAGTTTATTCCTGACACGGCAAATCCCTTTTCCCATAACTGTCCGCATTCATTGTAGGTTTTTTCTCATGATCTAAATGTCGTGCTAATTTATTTTTTTTAATTGTTGTAGGAGTGGAAACACAAAAGAAAATAGAATGTTCCTAGTTTTGTTCACAAATAAAACAATAACTTGTCAATGTTTTCATTTATAAGGTTTTTCTCAATCATGAAACAGATGTCATGCTGCTCTCTGTTGTGTAGCTTCTGGTTATTTATTGCACTGTTTACTTTTCCCTGCTAGTTTTTAGTGGGCCTCCGGATCTGCTCCATGGAAATGCCCTATACCAGAGAGTGCGAACAACTGCAGAGGTATTTACTATCTTAAGGCTGGGATAAATGTAACTTACCAGTCATTTTAAAGGCTTTCAAATGACCAGTGTTTGAAACTTAAATTAATCAGAACTGATACTCTCCATGTGCATGTTTTGAGAAATGTACAGAAAAGGCTTTGTGGAGTCCCTGAGGTCAGTGATTAATGTCTCCTTTTCCTTGGCAGGATTTAGCAAATTTGTTATTCTCTGATGCTTTGCCATATCAAACCTCGTGTATTTCGTCTCCTTCCAGATTGTACCCATCGGCAGGTAAAGTTTGTTGTTCAGAAATTTTGTTAAGTTTGAAATGCCTCAAGTCACATATTTCATCCTACATATTCTTGATTTAAATAATCCTCTCTCTATCTCCAGTCAGCTAATTGTAGATAATATTGGCAACCATCTGTACAATTCACAAGAGATTAGTGAGCAAAACTAAAGCTCATGGCATTGGGAGTAATGTATCGACGTGGATAGAGAACTGGTTGGCAGACACAAGTAGAGAGTGGGAATAAACGGGTCCTTTTCAGAGTGGCAGGTGGTGACTAGTGGGGTACCACAGGATTCAGTGCTGGGACCCCAGCTATTCACAATATACATTAATGATTTGGACGAAGGAATTGAGTGCAATATCTCCAAATTTGCAGATGACATTAAGCTGGGTGGCAGTGTGTGCTGTGAGGAGGATGCTAAGAGGCTGCAGGGTGACCTTGACAGGCTGGCTGAGTGGCAAATACTTGGCAAATGCAATATTCTGTGGATAAATGTGAGGTTATCCACTTTGGTGGCAAAAGCAGGAAGGAAGATTATTATCTGAATGGTGATAGT
This sequence comes from Mustelus asterias, assembly GCF_964213995.1. NCBI lineage: Eukaryota > Metazoa > Chordata > Chondrichthyes > Carcharhiniformes > Triakidae > Mustelus > Mustelus asterias. Next base: position 88,532,728 of record NC_135812.1, on the reverse strand, counting down.
TTAGGAAAAGGGGAAGTGCAATGTGACCTGGGTGTTACGGTGGAACAGTCGCTGAAGGTTGGCATGCAGATACAGCAGGTGGTGAGGAAAGCTAATGGCATGCTGGCCTTCATACCAAGAGGATTTGAGTATACGAGTAAGGATGTCTTGCAGCAATTATACAGGGCCTTGGTGAGGCCACACCTTGAGTGCAGTTTTGGTCTTCTGGTCTGAGGGAGGACATTCTTGCTATTGAGAGAATCCAGCGAAGGTTCACCAGACTGATTCCCGGAATGGCAGGACTGACATATGAAGAAAGACAGGATCGACTGGGCTTGTACTCACTGGAATTTAGAAGAATGAGAGGGGATCTCATAGAAACATATAAAATCCTGATGGGACTGGACAGGCTAAATGAGGGAAGAATGTTCCCAATGTTGGGGAAGTCCAGAACTAGGGGTCAGAGTCTAAGAATATGGGGTAAGCCATTTAGGACTGAGATGAGGAAGAACTTCTTCACTCAGAGAGTTGTGAACTTGTGGAATTCTCTATCACGGAAAGCTGTTGGGGCCAGTTCGTTAGATATGTTCAAGAGGGAGCTGGATGTGGCCCTTGTGGCTAAAGGGATCAAGGGGAATAGAGAGAAAGTGGGGGTGGGATACTGAAAGTACATGATCAACCCGGGATCGTATTGAATGGTGAAGCAGGCTTGAAGGGCCGAATGGCCAACTCCACCTATTTTCTATGTTTCTAATTTGCAACCCAAATGCTTAGCAGCGTCATTAGGGAGGGTGCTGGTTATTTTAAGACAAGCGATTGTATGGGGCTTATATATAATATATAATGTTGAAAGTTCGTAAGCCTCTTTTATGTTCTTTTGTTCTTGGGGATATTAGCTTAGTCAATTAGGTTGATATATGAAATGTCAAGTACTGTGTTTTGAAGGTTTTAATGATTGATTTGATTTATTTTGAACATGAAAAAAATACATTATGTGGTGCATAGATACGATAAATACCAAATACTATAAAGCACATACATCATTAAAAAGAAGATAGGAGAAATACAAACTTATAATTTCACTAATACGATTCAATTCTTAATAATTTTCCAGTTCCTAGACACATGTGTTTCTCATTTTTGTAGTCCCATTATCCTAATAATACCTCCATAAAACACAAACAATACCACCATCTTATTCATTAACTTTATATAAACTAAAACATCTGATCCATGTAGATATTTTAAACCTGTACATCTTTTCAGTCTTCATCCAACAATTCACCTCACAAACTGAAATACACATAGGCTGGGATTTTCCACTCCCTGCCTTTTTTGGGCGGGTTTGGCCATGGAAGTGGAAAATCTCGCGAGAGGCCCCAATCGTGTTTCAGGCCAATGTAAAAGCGTGACTCGATTATCCTCGCCAGTGACAGCACGGGAACATCATTTCCATATGTTAACATCTCATTATCAGGCCTCTACACCTGAATCATCCATCCCTGTAAGAAATTCCATTCACATCAGCGTGAATCATGACTGGTCTTTCAAGGTGTGCACCTGGTGAGCAGACCTCCCAGAGGAGCTCAGGTGAGTGCATCGCTCAGGGAGAGAAAGCCATGTCCCAGCACTGCCCCCCCCCCCCCCCCCCCCCCATCTCCACTTCCCCACCCACCCCCTCCCAGCACTGCTCTGAAAGGTTCCTAATTCACTTTGGTGCACTAGGACACCCTTTAAAAATGGCACCATGACCGTCAAGAAATGAAGTTGCTGGTTGGTGGGTTCTGATTGAGCCTGCCCTGCCAGCATGACATCGTGGAATCTGCCCCTTGTCATTTTCTTTACTAACAATATGGCGGAGGAAGATGCTGTTGGTGCCAGCAGCTTTAACGCATTTTCTGCCAACTATCGGTCTTTGCCGATGGTTGGGAACATTCCACCCACAGGGCCCGATTTTACCATTTTCATTCTAAGTGCTGAATCTGGGCACAATTCAGATCCAACTTGGAAAACTGCTCTCGGGCGCCCCCATACGCACTCAGCCTGAAAATAAAATTGCGGGTCTGAATCACGCTATGGGCAGGGCTTATCACGCCTGAAATGCCGCTGCTCCGATTGGAGCCTTCAACTGCACATGCGCAGTGAAAAAAAATTGAAAAATGCTCCCCTGTCACATCGCCCCCGGGAGCAAAAAGCGGGAGCGATGGCCCCCACAGACATTTCCCCACTCCCACAACATAACTGTTCCCCTTATCCACCCACACCCCGCTTGCTACCCAGACCGATCGCCAGCAGAGTGGCAGCTACTCCCCCACCCCCCTCCTCCTCCCACCAGAGAACCATTAAATTGACGTCACGCCTGTTTCGGGTGCGGTTTGGATTGCGGCCATTTTCGGGCCTTGGTAAAGTGGGCATCTGCGGGGCCGTAGGCGCGGACCACGCTAATCGCCTCGCGCCTGACTTTACCAAGTCTTCGCGCCTGAAAACAGGCCCATAGTCTTTAAAGTAGTAAGAACATAACATTTTTTAAAGTTATTTTTCCTTCTTAATTCTTCCTTCTTAATTCTTAGTAATTATCCCATTTATTTTGCAATTTTTGAGGCAATAATTAATTTTTTGCTTCATACATAATCATTGCACTTTCAGTTCAATTAACTCCCTAAACTTCAAAACCTGTAAATTTATAAATCATTTGTTGGTATGTTCTTGAAAGCTCATTTTACATAACCTGTAGAACCTTTGAACAATACTGTAAATTGGAAAGAATACGTTAACAATACAAAATGTACACTGACTGTGAATACAGTATATATTTAGTTTTACTCAATTATAATTACTCTTTGATTTTATTTTAATATCTTTTATTATATATATATATGTGTGTGTGTGATATATTTACAAAAAAGATGTTTTACATAAACTCTTTTTCAATAATGACATTATTTATACTAACCTAGGTATTTACTTTACCGTTACCAAATAACATAAATGTAAGCCGGGATTTTCCAGCCCCACCGCCGCAGTGGGTATTCTGGCGGTGGGAGCAGGTTGCCATTGGCCAACGGGTTCCCCAGCGAGCAATGCAAATGGCCATGGACTTCGGTGGGACAGGAAGAACCCGTCGGTGGCAAATGACGAGCAGTCTCTGCTGTCGGAAAACCTGCCGGAGTGGGGGCCGACAAAACCCGGCCTTAATTTTACTCCGATTCAATGACGATCCGTTTATGGAAAACCATATCTTTAATTCATCCAATTCTGCACCAACAGTTTTGATAAGCTGTTCAAGATCCCACCCAGAACTAAAAACATTGGTGTCATCTGCAAATAAATGCATTGGGATTCAGTCAATAGTCCAAGTCATTAATTCAAAATTGGCAATTATTAATATGAATTTCATAATTTTAGAACTGCACCAGAGCTGGTTTAGTTTTGTTGGGTGTTTAAAAACTGACCAAACCATAACCAATATCCGAAAGATAGGAAATGTTATCCCACTTTTACGTAAAATCTTTCAACTTGGGGAATTATTTCAAATAAATTATATGGACAAAATCTGCGGCAACCTGTGGATTAAAAGCAAAATACTGTGAATGCTGGAAATGTGAAATAAAACACTAGAAAAACTCAGCAAGAGGGACTGGCAGCATATGTTGGAGAGATAAATGTTTTGAGTCCAATATGATTTCTTCGGAACTGAAGAGGGGCAAAAATGCGCGTGTTTTATGCTGTTGAAAAAGGTGGAGTAAATGGGAAGGTTGGAGATGGGTTAGAAGCCAGGAGAGATTAAATACCAAAAATGTTATGGAACAAAAGGCAAAGGGAATGGTAATGGTTGTCAGAAACAAAGCATGAGCCCAAAGTAAATGTTAAAGGCTGGATAAAGGACAGATCTGTGTGAAAACAATGTACGGTCTGGCATTGGCAAAAAAAATGCAAGACAGAGTTCACAGTCTGAAGTTGTTGAACTTAATGTTGAGTCTGGAAGGCTTTAAAATGTCTAATCTGAAGTTGAGGCGCTGTTCCTCAAGCTTGAGTTGGCCTTCACTGGAACATTACAGTAAGCTGAAGACAGACACGGTGTTGAAAAATAGCATTGAGTACAGTGGACTAAATTGAAAGAGGTACACAAAGTGCCTCTTCAACTGGAAGGAGTGTTTGGGGTTTTGATTGTGAAGAGAGAGTAGGTAAAAGGGAAGGTGTTACACCTCCTGTGATTGTGTGGGAGGAGGACAAGATATTGGGGATAATAGAGGAGGAGTGGCATGTTGGAAGTGCTGTTTTGAAAGGCAGCTTCATCAGAACAGATGCAAGGGAGATGGAGAAACTGGGAAAGTGGAATGCTTCACATATCCCACAAAGCCCTTGCAGGAAGTCGGGTGTGAGGAAGTGTAATTGAGGTAATTGTAGGAGTTGAGGGCTTATAATAAATATTCATAGATGGCCAATCCCCAGAAATGAAGACAGAGATGTCAAGGAAGTGAAGTATCGGAGAAAGATGTATGAAACAGGGAGAAAGATGGAACTTGGAAGCAAAATTGCTTAATTTTTCCCAGTTCCGGGCAAGGTCAGGAAGCGGCATCAACATGGTCATAGAAACATAGAAAATAGGAGCAGAAGTAGGCCATTCAGCCCTTTGAGCCTGCTCTACCATTCATAATGATCATGGCTGATCATCCAACTTGATAGCCTGATCCCATCTTTCCCCTCCATATCCTTTGATCCCCTTCGCCCCAAGAGCTATATCTAACTCCTTCTTGAAAACATACAATGTTTTAGCCTCAACTGCTTGCTGTGGTAGTGTCATCGACATACCAGAAAAAGAGTTGTTAGAACTGGAAAAAGGCATGCTTCACATATCTCACAAAAAGATGGGCAGAACTAGAACCTTGTGGGCACCTCTAGCAGCACCCTTTATTTGGAGGAAATTAGACAAATTAAAGGAGAAATGATTCAATGAGAGAACAAGTTCAGTCAGATAGAAGAGAATGCTCGATGGAGACTAAGCTTTGGCTCAAGGAAGAAGCAGGAATCCCTCAGATTTTTGCATCATCAAGGGTCATATTGTTTACTGTCTAGGTGTTTGGCTTTCTTTCAACAATAAGGCATTCAGGTTTTTTTTTAATGAGTTCCCATGCTCTCTATGTTTTATGTTGACTAATTTTTTGGCCATGATTTAAATGCTGCCTAATGTAGTTGAATATTTGCTTCAGTAATGTCATTAACACAGTAAGAAGTCTCACAACACCAGGTTAAAGTCCAACAGGTTTATTTGGTATTACGAGCTTTCGGAGTGCTGCTCCTTCATCAGGTTCACTCACCTGATGAATGAGCAGCGCTCCGAAAGCTCGTGATTCCAAATAAACCTGGTGTTGTGAGACTTCTTACTGTGCCCACCCCAGTCCAACGCTGGCATCTCAACATCATCAACAACCAAATTCTTCATTCAATGGGTCACTCCCTGTACAACGTTTGAGACTGAAAGTTTGGAGACTAAGAATTAACTTTTATTAAAATTAATAAGATTTGAAAAAGAACTCTGTCTTACTTTGCCATATCTAAGATTCCAATCATTTGGATAACAAGGCGTCACGGGGGAGATTTGCTTGGGACAAGCTTTCTGGAAAACAAATGTCAATTAACACGAAAACAACAGACAATTCTGGAAATATTGAACCCATCTGACAGTATCTGTGAAGAAAGATAGAGAATTTTCTGTTTTTATTTCCGATTTCCAGCATTCACAGTATTTTGATTTTCAAATAAGATTAAACTTAATTCTCTTACTGGGTGACTCCTGTCCGAGTTTGGCAATGCCTTGCTGTAGATAACTACCTAATTTTAAAAAGATAGATTGCTACTCTATACTCTCCTTCCCTTCATTCTTACTCTATTGAAATCCACACACTATAGTAACTCTGTCTTTACCTTGTCTTTTGTCTCTCTTGGGGCCCTTATCAGCCTCTCAGCCGTTTCTACCTCTACAAACTTTTAAAAGCCAATGTTGGTGCCTTCTCAGTGCTGCTGCTTGATTTATATTGCCGCCTTTATCGTTCTTTTCGACCTTATTGAAATTGTGCACTCTGCTAACTGATGATTCACCTAATTTTAATCATTCAGCTAGTTTTCTCAGCGATAAAGATGTTGCGAAATGGTGGATTTTCATGTTCCATAAGCCAATCCAAAATTAATTTGGGATTACTTTTAAATATTTCTCTGATGTTTAATGCGTGAAATGTAATAATGTGTACAGCTTTATGATTCTAATTCTACTGCTTATGTTTCTTATTGCTTATTGTTCAGTGGATTGCTTCGCTAATGTTGATATTGCAGAGGGAATAGCATCCAGTAATTAAGTTGGGAACTGAAATTGTCTAACCTCTTTATTTTTTTAAGACAATTTCCCAAGTATCCTTTACTTCCAAGTATTCAGTATTTTTAAAATTCCTAACATTGATTAGATGAAGGAATTGTTTTGTTCATCACTGATGCGTTTCAAATAAAAGACTCATTTGGGTTAAAACTGATCTAAGTTTAAGTTGCTTTTAAGATCAAATGTCAACTCAGTGCTCCAACTGAGTGGAAATTTCGAAGTGGAATTTGGAAGATAAATTTTGTTGTTTCTTTTTCTACAGGAATGGGTTCCAGTCCTTCTTCTGGCTCTACAATGCAAGGCTTTGGGCACACAGCAGGGAAAGTGTCTTCAGGTAAGTGCAGAAACAGATCTCTGCTACAGAATCCTTCAGTCTTGTCTAAAGCAATGCAGTCAGCGATTCAATCATCAATTGTGTATTCTTTTGTCTGTGAAAAACCTGGCATAGACTCAATATCTTGATTTTGCTGACGTCTCAGATGATTAGACTGATTATTTCAGCCTTAATTTATTAGGATGTCACTGACTGTGCTGCTGCATAAATGTATCTACTTGATTATTCTTGTTTGGATATTCCACCGAGTCTATGTCCGTTTTGAGGTTTATTTTCAGAAAATTCTCTCTTGCTGTGCAACTGCGTTGTTATCATCTGCAAAATTCTATGAGGGATTTTCACTTCCGTTTTAAGAGACTTGTCCTTTGAAGTGAAATGTTCTGGTTGCCTCAGCAGCACTTTGGCTAATCAATCGCCTGCCCTTTATGCAACTCGTTCGATTTTCGTTCCATCCAGGCAGCGGAAATGAAAACCTGCCCTGTTTGTTTTTTCCAATGTTTGTCATTTCAGTTCAAATTAAACAGATTTCAAGTAATTTATCATAAGTAGCAGCACCAATGTTTCCTAAACAACTTCCAAGTTTGAACCCTGGAGCCATCTCTTACATAAAGCTACCTAATGCAGTTTGGCAGCATTTCACTTTTTTACCCAACTGTCTGTATTCATTCCACCTACAAGGGAGAAGAAGAAAATTGCTCTTTTTCATGGTGAATTGCATATCTTTCACGCCAAGTACGGACGGACAATATTGGTGTTCCTGTACAGTGATCAAAATGTCTTACTAGTCCTGTAGTCCAAATCTGGTGCATTTTAGCATTTCTATTGCCCTTTTATTATTTGAAATGGGGTTAGCTAGAATTGGTCTTGGATAATCAGAGCTGGAAAGCTACAAGTGGCTGACTAAATTTTATTTATGCACAGTTTTTGTTATTCGTAACCTCTCCTACTAAAGGGATTTATTTGTGTTACTAGTCAATCTACCATTGGTAAAGACAAAATATGAATTTAACTATAGTTCATCTATAAGCGATATAGGGTAAGTTTTTTTTAAGCAGACCAGGCACCTTGAATGTGAGAAAAACCGCTTTACAGCTATGTGATTGGCACATTGATCATTCTCCCTGCACCTTTCAATGTTATTCAGACACACTGGTTATGAAATCAGATGTGAAAAGGAGCTTTCACTATGATCGTGTTGTGCTTGACCTTGAATTGTGCTGGACTAGGTAGATGTTTTATATAGTTATATTAACAAGGTTTACATTGAATATGGGTGGCACAGTGGTTAACACTACTGCCTTACAGCACCAGGGAACCGGGTTCAATTCCTGGCTTGGGTCACTGTCTTTGTGGAGTTCTGCACGTTCTCCCCGTGTCTGTGTGGGTGTCCCCCGGGGGCTCCGGTTTCCTCCCACAGTCCAAAAGACGTGCTGGTTAGGTGCATTGGCCATGCTAAATTCTCCCTCAGTATACCCGAACAGGCGCCGGAGTGTGGTAACTAGGGAATTTTCACAGTGACTTCATTGCAGTGTTAACATAAGCCCACTTGTGACACGAATAAATAAACTTTAAAAACTAAATTAGCAAAATCCTTGGGTTGTAACTAGAGCGTGCACGTGTCTAGAGAAGAAAAGTCATCTATCAGCAAATAAATTTGGAAAAGCAAGCCATTTAATGTTAGTTGTGGCTGTCTGTGATCCAATTGGAATGGTTCCAAACACTGCAAGATGGTTTGTTTATTGAAGCTCCACAAATAACATATCTTTTATTTTTGCACCAGTCTGAACAGTGTCTTCAGCCGTATGTTCTTTAAGTAAATAATGTGTCTTTGATGAACTGGCCCCAGGAATGCATAGACTACAGAAATAAATGCTTCCCTATGCACAAATTGACAATGACTTAAAAAGTTGCTTCACGTATCTAGATTTGCATCAAACACAACTAGAATATCAGTGGAATACAGGTTGTAGTACAATGCTTTTTTTTTTACAATTTACTCATGTGGATTTATTGGCAATGTGCTTGCCTCAGCCTGTACCATGTTGTTATCAAGTCTGGCTGCTAAATCATAGCAATTAAAAATAATGTTTATATTATTATCAGGTTCTGCCAGTGATGCAATTCTTAATAAGATACAGAAAGCGGCAGAGGTTATGGTGAATGCTGTACTTCCTCAAGATTGCCCCAAAAACCATGGAAGCTATTATCATGCTGAGGGCTACCAGCCAGTATTGTCAACTGTCTCTGAAGCAAAAGAATTGAAACCAGTTTCTAAAAGTCCTGTTGCTAGACACAGTACAAAAGGTAAGTTCATCTTCCTGAGTTGGAATGGGTTAATTCATTTGAACAGTGCCACTTTTGGACAATTTTAATCCCCTCTCAGTTCCTCGTTCTCCCATGCTAACCTACAAATTAAATAGAATTTTTTTTTTTCACTGCCTTTGATTAAACTAAAGTGTCGTTTGTCTTGAAACAAGGTTGAAGAGCGAACACAGCGTACTTTGGAAAACTTTTAGAAGGTCATACACGGAGCAGGAGCTGTTTTTGCTCTGGTTTTGTTTTGGCTTTGGTATCATTGTGATGTATTTTCCTCTGCAGCAATTCATCATCAACCTGGTCTGCCAGGGGGAGGCTGGGAAGAAAGTGACAGTGGACACAGTTCCCAGGATTCCTCACAGACCAATTATATCTCCGATGGCAGCAATAGTAAAGCAGGTACAGACAGCCAATCCGGAGGCAGCAGAGAGAGCGGAGACTTAATGGAAAGGTAAAAGTATTATGAAAATGTAACAGTCTGCCAATGAGCTAGTTTGGTGCCAGTTAGTGAAGTTAAATACAAGTACAAATTTATGCATTTGAAGAGGAACTTATCTTTTGGTCACAGTGTAACAGCGAATATATTTGAAAACGTTTTTTAAAAATAGGTACCAGTAGTGTGTGGGAACATAAGAGCTTGACGAAGGTGTATCTTGTTTGCACTGAGGATTGTGAATAACGAGCCATGTTTCTGCTTTCTTCTGGTCTTTTTATGAAAATACTTAACATGTTTCAGCTCATTGCCTTTAATTAGTGTCTGATTGGACTTCCCACAGTATTGAACATTCTAACAGACAGAAGCTCAATACAGTGTGTGTATATAAAAGATTAAAAGTCCCTGTAGCTCGAACAACTGCATGTTTAGTCGTGTTATTTTGTCTGAATTTTGTGTATTGATGAACTGTTAATTATATATATTTATTATAGATATATTCATGCATTTACAAGTTCAATTTTTATTTCCAATATGTTCAGTCCTTAAGTCATAGCTTCATTTAAAGTGGTTAAAATATTATGATGAGCATGTCCTTTGCTAGGTTCTTAGTTAAAATCAACAGCAAATGTTTTAGTTTCCATACAATTCAGTAAATTTTCCAATATGTGAGAGACTATAATTTGAATTTAACTCGGGGATGTTTTGAAGATTTGTGTTGTGCTTTGAAACTTAGAGCTGTCTTTGATTTTTGTTCATTAGAGTTGAATCGATAAACGTGAATGACTGTGTACAGGAAATAACCTTGGTGAACAACCTGACCCAAGGGTCAAAAGTATTTCTGACCAGAGATGAAATGCAGCATTTTATCAAAGAGTGAGTGTGACTTTATTAATAAACCATTTGATAAAAAAACACTTCATTGAACTTCTGAGATAGGTAACAACAGCAGACTTTTAAATTTCTGATATACACTGGAATGGATGATTGTTTGAAAATTGTAATGTCCATAGGATTAAAATCCAGGAATATATTCTTAATTTCTTAATTCAGCATTTCCTGTTCTTTCTGATCGAATTTTTGAACAGTACAGTTCTAATAAAACTTTGGATGGCACGATGGCACAGTGGTTAGCACTGCTGCCTCACAGCGCCAGGGGCCCGGGTTCAATTCCTGGCTTCAGTTCCCGGCTTGGGTCACTGTCTGTGTGGAGTTTGCACATTCTCCCCATGTCTGTGTGGGTTTCCTCCGGGTGCTCTGGTTTCCTCCCACAGTCCAAAGATATGCGGGTTAGGTGGATTGGCCATGCTAAATTGTCCCTTAGTGTCAGGGGGACTAGCTAGGGTGAATGCATGGGGTTAAGGGGGTAGGGCCTGGGTGGGATTGTGGTCAGTGCAGACTCGATGGACCGAATGGCCTCCTTCTGCATTGTAGGGATTCTATGAATTTCTATGAAAAAAGAGATTTTGATTCACTTACCTTCTTATAGAAATTCTTTAGAGACCTGTTCTTAAATATTTCTCTCAAAAAGAAATCAAATAAAGTATCCTCTTTGTAGCACAGTGGTTAGCACTGCTGCTTCACAGCTCCAGGGACCTTGGTTCGATTCCCGGTTTGGGTCACTGTCTGTGTGGAGTTTGCACATTCTCCTCGTGTCTGCGTGGGTTTCCTCCGGGTGCTCCGGTTTCCTCCCACAGTCCAAAGATGTGCAGGTTAGGTTGATTGGCCATGCTAAAGAAATTGCCCTTAGTGTCCTGAGATGTGTAGGTTAGAGGGATTAGTGGGTGAAATATGTAGGGATATGCGGGTAGGGCCTGGGTGGGATTGTGGTCGGTGCAGACTCGATGGGCCGAATGGCCTCTTTCTGTACTGTAGGGATTCTATGATTCTATGTAATTTGGCTCTGAACATGGTTCCATAGTTGATATCCTGGAGCGGGCCCACTGTGCTAAACTATCTAAATTTATATTCACATGGCAGCTGTGTTCCTTTCTGCCACAATATTGTAAAGCCAATGATACTTACAGAACTAAGGAATTTCTCCATTATGCAGTGCATATTGCTTATTAATTTTTGTTTAATGAGATGTGGGCATCGCTGGCAAGGCCAGTGTTTGTTGCCCATCCCTAACTCCCTTGAGAAGGAGCTGATGAACTGCCTCCATGAAGTGCTGCAGCCCATCGGGTGCGATTACACCACAGTGCTGTTAGGAAGAGAGTTCCAGGATTTCATCCTTAAGCTTGATCCTTAGTCATCCAACGCTTCTGAGAAATTAATTCAGTCAATTATATGGTTATATCAGGCAAGGGGAGGAGAATGACTGCTGGTGTTGGGGGAGAGAAGAGACCGACTGTTGGTGGGGGTGTAGAAATTAGAGAGAGTGCGTGTTGTGAGTGAGCGAGAGTGTGTGAGAGCACAGGTGTGTGTCAGAGAGAGAGTCTGGCTCACTCCTAGGGTGGAGTTTCTCTGTACTGCCCACTGTGGGAATCTTAACAGGCGGGACAGAAAATTTGATGGACCATTTATAGGTCCCTGTACTCAGTGAGCCAGAAAAACACAATTTGACCCCTTCACGATCTTTATTAATTACTCAGTATTTAAGTAATCAATTTATTGCTTTGACATTGTTTTATTTTTGCTCAGCAAGTTGTTTCTTTTCTTCCACTTCAACACTTTATTGAAATTCATGTTTAACGTTGCATCAAAACTTAACTTTTCGAAATTCGCTTTTTGGCCCCTGGAATGAGGAAGAGAATTGAAATGTGGCTCCTCGCATGAAAAAGTTGAACAAGCCTGATCGAGAAGATGCTTTTCAGTATTCACCAATTTACCCGCCGGACCGTTTTAAACTTCATTCTGGGGCACTGTTTATTTCTTGTCAAATTCAGTTTGCTATAATACAGTCTCTATTTCTCACCAAATTCAGGTGTGGCTTACTCAACTGTGAAGTGGTCGTGGAGCTTCTCACTGAGAAACTGAAGGAACTCTCCGACACTGTCAACATGGTATTTGCTACGAGTTTCATAGCAGTTCATTTATTCTCGAGGCATTGTGAAACATGACACAAGATGAATGCATGTCTTCCTCTTTCCTCTCAGGCTTGCTATCAGAAATCAATCAGGCTAATGATCCCTGGGATTTGACACACTGCTGTAAAAGTTGTGTTGGTGAGGTAGCACAGTGCTAAATTGGAAAACAAAAAAATGTAAATACCCCGGAGTTTATGTATTGAATAATTGTCAGGTTAATCTAAACACCGAGGTTAGATTTGAAAAAGGAGTAAAAAGATATTCCAATCAATTTTTAAAAAGTGCCTTCAACCAGGGACTTGAGATCAATTAATTGAAAAATGGGTTGACGGCACAAATCATCGCAAATGAGTATGATTTAGTGGCCATTACAGAGACATGGTTGCAATGTGGTCACGACTGGGAGTTAAATATCCAAGGGTATCAGACTATTCGGAAGGACAGACAGGAAGGTAAGGGAGGTGGTGTGGCTCTGATATTTAAGGATGACATCAGGGCAGTAAAGAGAGATGATGTAGGTTCCATGGAGAAAAAGGTTGAGTCCATTTGGGTGGAAATTAGAAATAGTGGACCCTATTTTAACATTTTCATTCTAAGTGCTGGGCGGACTTGTGTTTCAGTTCCGACTTTTAGACCCGTTCTCAGGCGTCCCCATACGCATTCTGCCTGAAAAAATATCAGCAATCCCGAATCGCGCTGCACTAGCCTGTGGGCGAAGCTTAACGTGCCCAAAATCCTGCCGCTCCGATCAGTGCCTCCAACTGCGTATGCGCAGAAAAAAAAAAGATAGAACGTGGCTCCCCGCCACGTTGCTCCCGGGCCGGATAATGCCTCCCCCTGACCCCCACAGACCGATCGTGGACCCCCCCCCCCCCCCTCCCGTCTTCCACCCCACCGATCTCGGGCAGAATGGCAGCGGACCCCCCCCTCACTGATCACAGGCAGAGTGGCAGCGGATCACCCCCTCCCTTCCCCCGCCCATCGATTTCAAGCACTGAGCCATCGGACCCACCTCCCCCCCCCCCCCCCACCGACCTCCAGCAGAGAGCTGTCGGACGCTCGTCACTGACCTCCTCACTAATTGGAACGCCTGAATCAGACTTTTGTAGAGCATGTCTGTTTTGCGCTAAATCTGGATGGGCAAACGCGATGGTAAAGGGGGAAGTGCCAGTAATGATGAGTGTGCAGCCCGTTAAGTCAATTTAAATGCATGCATTTGCCGTTTTGGGTGCGGTCATTATCGCGGCCATTTTCGGGCCTTGGCAAAGGGGGAACTGGCGCGGAGGTGGGCACGGATCGCGCTACTCTGCTTATGCCTGACTTTACCAAGTTTTCGTGCCCGAAAACGGGCGCAACTTGATTATGAAATTGGGCCCAGTCAGGAGAAAAAGTCACTGATAGACGTGGTCTATCGGCCGCCAAATAATAACATCACTGAGGGGCGAGCAATAAACAAAGAAATAACTGATGCATGTAAAAATGGTATGGCAATTATCATGGAGGATTTTAATCTACATGTCAATTGGTCAAACCAGGGCAGTTAAGACAGCCTTGAGGAGGAGTTCATAGAATGTATCCACGATGGTTTCCATGAACAGTATGTAATGGAGCCAATGAGGGAGCAAGCTATCCTAGATCTGGTCCTGTGTAATGAGACAGGAATAATTAATGACCTCACAGTTAGGGATCCTCTCGGAAGGAGCGATCACAGTATGGTTGAACTTGGAGTGTGAGAAGGTAAAATTCAATATCAGTGTCTTGTGTTTAAACAAAGGAGACTACAATGGGATGAGGGAGGAGTTGGCTAAAGTAGACTGGGAGCAAAAACGTTATGGTGGGACAATTGAGGAACAATGGACGACTTTCAAAGTGATTTTTCACAGTGCTCAGCAAAAGTATATACCAGTGACTGTAGAAAAAGGGATGATCAGCCATGGATATCTAAGGAAATAAAGGAAAGTATCAAATTGAATGAAAATGCATACAAAGTGGTAAAGATTAGTGGGAAACTAGAGGATTGGGAAATCTTCAAAGGTCAACTGAAAGCCACGAAGAAAGCTATAAAGAAAAGTAAGATAGATTACGAGAGTAAACTAGCCCAGAATATAAAAACCGATAGCAAAAGTTTCTACAAATATATAAAACGAAAAAATATTGGCCCTTTAGAGGATGAGAAGGGGGATTTAATAACGGGAAATGAGGAAATGGTCGAGGCATTGAACCGGTATTTTGTGTCGGTCTTCACAGTGGAAGACACAAATAACATGCCAAAAATTGATGAAAAGGCGGCTATGGCAGGCAAGGACTTAGAAATGATCATTATCACAAAGAAGTAGTGTTGGGCAAGCTAATGGGGCTAAAGGTAGACAAGTCTCCTGGCCCTGATGGAATGCATCCCAGGGTATTAAAAGAGATGACGGGGGAAAATAGCAAATGCACTCGTGATAATTTACCAAAATTTGCTGGACTCTGGGGTGGCTCCCGCAGATTGGAAAACAGCAAATGTGATGCCACTGTTTTAAAAAGGGAGGTAGACAAAAGGTGGGTAACTGTAGGCCAGTTAGCTTAACTTCTGTAGTGGGCAAAATACTTGAATATATCAACAAGGAAGAAATAGCGAGACATGTGGATAGAAATTATCCCATTGGGAAGATGCAGCATGGGTTCATGAAAGGCAGGCCATGTTTAACTAATTTACTGGAATTCTATGAGACATTACAAGCACAGTGGACAACGGGGAACCAGTGAACGTGGTGTATCTGGATTCGACAAGGTGCTGCACAAAAGGCTGCTGCATATTATAAAGGTGTACGGCGTTACGGATAATGTGTTAGCATGGATAAAGGATTGGTTAACTAACAGAAAACAAAGAGTGGGGGTAAATGGGTGTTTCTCTGGTTGGCGATCAGTGACTAGTGTGCCTCAGGGATCAATGTTGGGACTGCAATTGTTTACAATTTACATAGATGATTTGGAGTTGGGGACCAAGTGTAGTGTGTCAAAGTTCACAGATGACATGAAGATGAGTGGTAGAGGAAAGTGTGCAGAGGACGCTGAATGTCTGTAGAGGGATATAGATAGTTTAGGTGAGTGGAAAAGGGTCTGGCAGATGGAGTACAATGTTTGTAAATGTGAGGTCATCCATTTTGGTAGGAATAACAACAAAATGGACTATTATTTAAATGGTAAAAAATTGCAGCATGCTGCTGTGCAGAGGGACCTGGGTGTTCCTTGTACATGGATTGCAAAAAGTTGGTTTGCAGGTGCAGCAGGTAATTAAGAAGGCAAATAGAATTTTGTCCTTCATTACCAGAGGGATGGAGTTTGAAAACAGGGAGGTTATGTTGCAGCTGTATTAGGTGCTGTTGAGGTCACACCTGGAGTACTGTGTACAGTTTCGGTCTCCTCACTTGAGAACTGGCACTGGAGGGGGTGCAGAGGAGATTCACTAGGTTGATTCTGGAGTTGAGAGGGTTGGCACCCCTGTCACCCCTAACTCCAGAGGCTCTGATGAAGATAGAAATTCTTCGAGTTATTGTTTAGACTGTAGAGTTGGACCCTTCACAGATATCTTGGATTCCTTCAACTTGTGTTTACCTAACTATCTCAGCAGTTTGTTCACAAGCAAGAAGTGGCAGATGTACAGTCTTTAATAGTTGTGTCTATATATACTGTGTTTGGAGGAACTATTTTTGTCCTTTTTAAATATATTCTTCATGGTGATTTTTCTTCCTGTAGAGGTCTATGAGCATTCTCTCCACCCTGATGTGCTCCGACCTGTTATCACATGATCAGATATTTACAATCACCCACAAGTGCCTGCGGCAGTTGAGTGAGGGTAGACCAGGGCCCGTGACTAATCGAGCCACTAAGGTAAGATACTTGTCAAAATCCTCACTATTCCCAGTTAAGAAAATGTTTTCTTTCAAAACATTGCACGTTTATAAGCAAGACCCCAGGGACCTTACTTGAAGCTAATTGTTGAATGCTTGTAATCTTGAGAATAGGTGAAATGATTCAAATAATAATCATGTTCTAGCCTACCCTCAGTTTGTAATAATAATACACATTAGTTAATGCTTATTCATTTTTGTTCATACTTTTATTTCCCATGGTTATACTTTATATTTACTGGTTTATTCATCATTAGCTTCTCTTTAGGCCAGCCTCCTCCACCTTCCCCACAGTTGCCTACAGTTTACTCTAGTATAGCTTTAGCCCCTTCAGAATTCAGTGTCCAATAACAATTTTGGCATATGATAGAGATGAAATGAGATGTTAGTTGTCATAACCATGTTCAGCTGTGATTATCACAATAGAGCGCTCCAGAGATAATCTGACACTTCAATGTGGTACAAGGCAGTGCTGCTGCACAGGGCTGGGATGTGGTGTTGTTTGAAAACAGGAAATTCTTGCTGGGTTTTAGCAACCCCAACCCACCAAAAACAGATTGCCTCTATTCATCACCCCTGTTGTTTGTGGGTAGCTCTGTGCAATTGCCTCCATGTTTTCTTATGCTAACTGTGACTGCACTCGAAAACAAATTCAGTAGTTGTGAAGTGCTCCGAGATGTTGTGTGGACTTTAAATGGTGCAATTTAAATACAAGTTCTTTCTTGATGGTGGTTGGAGAATGTGAGGGGGAGTTTTTCTTTTTGAGTTGGATTGCAGGAATGGGTACAAAATCCCAGCACTGCACGCTTGAAGAACTGTTGAAGATGAAAGGACAGAGTTATCTGCACAGATCCCACAAAAAAACTGCCTCAAATAGGTGCTGGGCTTGGCGCGACTTCTATGAGGCTCTCTTCCTCAGTAGGGAAAACTCCAATCCTATACCATTGTTCTCCTGAGAAGTGACATGGTATGGAGGACAGAAGGGGAAAAACGCCTTGCCGTGTCTTAATACTTTAAAAGCAGTACTATTAAAACGCTTGTTGCTGCTGCTATCAAGATGATGAAATTGGAAGAGAAAGTTTTTATTTTTAAATCGGTCAGCATTTGCATGGGATAAAGACTGTCATTGTGGGAGGCAGAAAATCCTGGTAGTGCACACCGAGAGAGGTGCCAAGGTACAATTGTAAAAGGTACAAATAATGTAAACATTTTGTTCATTTTTTTTTTAAAGATTCTGAGGCAGTTTCAGGCTTTGGATGGGAGCAAGGCGGTAACTCGGGGCTCGGCCTCAGAAATCGCTCTGGCTATTTCCCGTGACACCCTGCCATGTAATACTGTGACACCTTTAACCAACTTCACTTCAGGGCAGAAAGGGAAAACATTGACTGAACCATTACATTGCCCTCCTGGATTGGAGAAGATTTCACTATTGGAGAAAAAACCAGGATCATCTCTATGTTCACCTCCACGGTCACAAGGAAGCTCAGCCTCGCAGGAAAACCAGAGCCCGCTATTTCCATCCCTTTCAGCACCAGAGGTTAAAACTCAACATACAGAAAAGGTGACTGAAATTTCATCCTGTGCAGCGGACCCTGAAAAACATCAACCGCATTCAGAAGCTGTAACACTAACTTCTGTGACTGAACAAAACTCTCACTGTGAACAGCACAAGAGAACTGCAGACCCCAGACCACAATCTGCACAGGGCCAGAGCACAGCTTCTGAAGACACAACAGACACTAAACTCTCTTTGTTTGCTGATATGGTTCTGGTGGTACATGCAACACCTGCTCCACTTCTGAAGCCCTGCATTAACCAAGGATCGTCCAGAGAAATGCACATTTCAGCAGAACAGAATAAAATACCGGTATGCGGTACAACTGAGGTGAAGATACCACATAGTGATCGAGGACAAACTGACTCTGAATGTAACCAGACATCTGTATTCTCCTTTCTTAATACATCCTCTTCTTCACACAGCATCTGAATAGTCACTCAACCTTCAACCAAAATGAAACCGGTATGGCACTTTCGCACACAAGTTATTTTAGATTTTGTTCCCACAGATAGGTTCTGTTTATCAGAATCCTGATTGTAGAATCTAGCGTTTGTGGTGATATCGGAGACACTATCAAGCAGCCAACTTTAGAACAAAACTGGCAGCTGAAGATGAGTCACTATTGAATTCAAATGATAAACTTTGTGCCTTCAAGCCAACCGAAACAGCAGTTTTAAACGTGACTGCTTAAGGTGGCTGTCCAACGTTCAATTTGTTTGCAAAACTATAATTAATTAGATGTCATACATTCTTCCACAGCGTACTTCAGGAACAGTGTGTTTGTGGAATGCAAATTGTTATTTTACATCAATTAAATTGGAAGATATATATTTGATTTCACATCACATTGTATAACAACCAAAGCATGCTTTGAAAGAGTATGATACTAAATACTATAAAATGAAAACAGGGCAAGTGCAGATTTCAATGATTGTGTTGTGCTGCCAACTTGTCACTGTGCCAGCTGCTTGATGCAGGTGTGTGAAAATAAGATTCTCATTTCTGAAGACTGTGCCTAATCAAGTTAACAGAGTGGTTTCAATGTATTACAACTGCTGCTGATTAATAAAAGTACCATTTTTAATGTTGCACTGAAAGTTGTTGTAACTTAACCTTTACGTTTCACACCTCGTGTTTAAAGCCAAACCAAATTCTGTTGTCAGTGAAATGTCACAGCCAAAGATGATATTGAATTATCTTTAATCATAGATCAAAGGATCTCACAGTGCAGGAGGCGGCCATTTGGCCCATCGAGTCTGCACCGACCACAATCCCACCCAGGCCCTATCCTCACAACCCCATCTATTTACCTCAGCTAATCCCCCTGATGCTAAGGGACAATTTAGCATAGCCAGTCCACCTAACCTGCACATCTTTGGACTGTGGGAGGAAACCGACACAGACACAGGGAGAATGTGCAAACTCCACATAGTGTGACCCAAGCCGGGAATTGAACCCGGGTCCCTGGCGCTGTGAGGCAGCAGTGCTAACTACTGTGCCACCGTGCCATGAAGGGTGAAACTCTGAATTTTTGGAGACTGCATAAGGGGAATATGTGTTTGCCATTTTGGAGCTGCCAACTGGCGGGACACTGAGCAGAACTGACAAAAATCTCAGGGTGGGGGGAGATGACGACTAAAGAGAGGTACCAATGAAGATTTTTAACAGTGAAAGATGAGGTAAGGTAGAGCCAGGTGGTTGGGAGAAAATTCAGTGCTGAACTAAATTGTGATACCTCATTGCTTCCACTGTATACCTCTGGTTGGTTTGTGTAATCTCATAATTACAACATGTGGGTATCTGTGGAATGCATTACAACCCCAGACCATACCTGTAGTATTTGTAATTTGTACAACTTTGACGGGCATTTGGTGGGGGAGTTATCTGGAGGCTTAGAACAATACATCATCATTAAAACAAGTCAACATGATTTTTCAAAAGTGAAACTGATAAATTTTAGTTTTTTTGAGAACATAACTAGAACAAAGGATAACCAGTAGATGTAGCATACCTGGATTTGCAAACCGCATTTGATAAGGTACCACGTATAAGGTTAATAGACAAGATAAGAGCTCATGGAGTTGGAGTAATATGTTAGCATGGAAAGATGATTGATTAATGGACAGGAATCCAAGTGGGCATTTTCAAGTTGGAAGGCTGTGACTAGTGGAGTGCTGCAGGAACTTGCAATCTATCTTAATGACTTAGATGAAGAGAAAGTAATGTTTCTGCATTTACTGACAATACAAAGCTAGGTGGAAAGGTAAGCTGTGGGGAGGAGGCTGTGAGGCTGCAAAGATATATAGACAGCTTGTGATTGGGCAACAAGATGGCAATGATGTTAGGTTATTCACTTCGGTCGGAAGAAAAGTAGGATATTTTAGAAGAGTAAAACCTGTAAATGTTGATTTTCAGAGAGACTTGGGTGTACTTGTACAAAGAACACAAAGTTAGCATGCAGGTACAGCAAGCGATTAAAAAGGCTAACGGCATTTTGGCCTTTAAAGGCTTTACCATCACTGAATACCCTATCATCAATAATTTGGAGTTACCATTGACCAGAAACTGAACTAGCCGTATAAATACCATGGTTACAAGACCAGGTCAAAAACTAGGAATCCTGGGGAGAATAGCTCACCACCTGATTCCCCAAAGCCTATCTGCTATCTACAAGGCAGAAGACGTGTGATAGAATACACTTGCCTGGAAGAGTGCAGTTCCAACAACATTCAAGAAGCTTGACACTGTCAAGGACAAAACAGCCCATCCACAAACAATTCACTCCTTCCACCCCCGAAGCACAGTGACAGGAGTATGTACCATCTAGATGATGCACTGCAGGAACTTACAAGCCTCCTCAGATGGCATTTTCCAAATCCATGACTACTAGAAGGACAAGGGGAGCAAACACTTAGGGTCACTACTACCTGGAAGTTCCCCACCAAGCTACCCCCTACCCTCACTTGGAAATATATTGTCATTCCTTCACTGTCACAGGTCAAAATCCCAGAACTCCCTAACAGCACTGAGTGTACCTGCACCACATGGACTGCAGCAGTTCAAGGTGCCAGCTCACTAGCACCTTCTCAAGGGCAATTGGAGATAGCCAGTGATGCCCACATCCCAAGAATGAATAAGAAGTTATTCTAAGAGGATGGGAGGACAGGGATAAAGAAGTCTTGCTACAATTGTGCAGGACTTTGGTAAGACTACATCTGGAATACTGTATGCAGTTTTGGTCTCCATATCTAAGGAAAGATGTACAATAATGGCATAGTTGTATTGTCACCGGACTAGTAATCCAGAGACCCCGACCTGCGGACCCGAGTTTGAATCCCACCGTAGCAAATGTTGAAAGTTGAATAAAAATCTGCAATTAAAAATCTAATGACAATCATTAAACTATTGCCAGTTGCCCTTTAGAGAAGGAAATCTGCCATCCTTAACTGATCTGGCCCAGATGTGACTCCAGATCCATGTCAATGTTCTCTGAAATGCCTAACAAGCCATTCAGTTCAGGACATTAGGGATGGGCAATGAATGCTGGTTCAGCGGTGCCCACATCCCATGAACAAAAAAATACTTGCACTGGAGACAATACAGTGAAGGTTCACTAAATTGGTACCTGGGATGAGGGAATTGTTCAATGATGAGAGGCTGAGTAAATTGGGCCTATATTCTCTGGCATTTAGAAGAATGAGAAGCGATCTTTAGAAACAGACAAGATTCTGAAGGGGATTGATAAGATTGATGCCCAAAGATCATTTCTGCTTGTTGGGGAATCTAAAACATAGGAACACAATCTAAGGATGAGGGGCTGATTATTTAGGACTGAGATGAGGAAAAATTGCTTCTCTGTGAATCTTTGGAATAGTCTACCTGAGGATTGTGGATGCTCCGATGTTGAATACATTTAAGACTGGGATAGACTTTTGGTGTTTCACAGAATCAAGATATATGGGGAACAGGTTGTTAAATGGCGTTAAAGACCATGATCATATCAAATAGCTGGGCAGTATGGTCTACTGCTCCTATTTCTTGTGTCTAGGCTCTCAGCTATGGTGGAGGGTATCAGAAGGAAAGCCAACATTACTGAAGGTGAATTAAACCTAAGTTCGGTTGCCATGTGTGCTCAAGCCAGCAACTGCGGATGAGCTGGCCACTACACCAGGGAAGCAGTGGAATTCGGTTTGACCATTTATCACAACTGCTGGACTTCTGAAAGTGCTTAACAGCTAACGGAATACATTTTGAAATGTAATCACTTGGAGGAAACGCAGCAGCCAATTTGCACACAGCAAACTACCATGAATAGCACTGTGATAACAGCCAGATAATCTGTTTTTGTGATGTCGAGATAAGTGGCAACCATGAAATGCAGTTCATTTGACGGTACATTTTCTGATTGTTTTTGCAAGTCAGTTAGAATCAAACTTGGCATGGGCACATCTCTGTCAACATCAAGTGTCCCTTAAACCCAAGTTACTGCACCTGCAAGATTTGTTTTCCAAACAGCTCTCTCCATATGCATCCTGGTGTCAGTCATCCCAGTAACTATGAAATCTGTATTAACAAAAATCAAAACGCTCTGTTGCAACCAAAGCTAAACCACATTGGAACCTATATCCAGAGATGAGGACAATGCACGAAGATCCCTAAACACAAGTTAATTTTCAAATATGTCCACATTAGTATTTGTAGAGTTTTTCTATCCATTATATTCCTGTAATTCAGTGCACAAGTCACCACCTAGCTAGCTATCAATTCGACTTGCCCTTTCCTTCTGCAAGAGAACCCTCACCTTGGTTTAGTGAAGCAGTTAATTTTTTTCCATGATATCAAATCTAACATTGCCACATATCTCAATCCTCTATCTTTAAAAAGACCAAAGGTTGATGTTAAGAAAACACATTTTAACTCCCTTGTCTCAAGTGTCTTGACTAACAATTACTTAAATTATATTCAAAGGTTGTGAAGTACATCATAATTACTTTACCAAGCTCCATCATATTTTCACAAAGCACAGAACCAATGGCATCTCAAGGCTAAACAAGTTGAAAAGGTGCAGCATCATAAAATTGACAGTGCTTTCAATAACTCTGAAATCAAAGACTTGAGTCATCAGCAATTTAGGTAAAATAAATTTTATTTCAAAATTGTTGAAAGCAAGAAATGGATTCCTCTCAAAAAGAAACTTGAATCTCCTATAAGAAACAGATGCATTTTTGGCTTTAACAATATGAGGTCTTAAACAGCCATGATCTTAAATGTCAGACATATTCATTTTTAATCCGGAACACTAAATTTGAACTCCAAATTGCAAACCCACTTAAGGTGTGTTGGATAAGGCAAGCAAAAAAAAAAGTCCCAAACTATTTTCACTGGTTCCAAATTGATTGAGATTCAAGAAGCAAAGTAGCTGATGGCGACAAACCAGGTTAAAATGCCACATTTGTGCCTACTATCCACCAGGAACTGTTCTGAAAGGTTGCAAATTCCCATATTTAAGGTCCAAATGCACAATACTCATCATGCAGCTTGCTTCCTTTTCAACAGTGGCCCTTCATAGACATTCTGCTCTACTAAATTCCTATGTAATGCTGATTGAGCTAAAATTAAGTAGTATTTTCCCCTTTTTACTGCTTTACCGGAAAAAAATTGCAATTGGGGTAAGATCAAAACCATTTTTAACACAGCAAACAAAACATCTCTACTTTTAATAGAACTAGTTTCCGGGAAGTTTATTTTCTCGCTGCCTCAGATGTGCATGCATCACATGATATAATGAAAAGCAGGTCACTGTAAGGAATTACACAGCATTTTCAAGAACATTCCTTGAAAATGCATTGGTTGCAATTGTGGATCTGAGTTTTGGCATAATACTGTCTTAGATGTTCAAAAAGACAACTGTGTTACTCAAGTTCAGTCACCAGAAGAAATTCTAATTTTCACAGACTAAAAAAAATTGTTGTCAATACAGCATTTTACCTGTCGTCCAGAAGACCAACTCCTTGGTTATCCATCAACATTTGTACCAGTTTGGAGATAAAGTACATCTTAAATATAAAGTTAATTGTTCCAGGTTAAATTGATCAGTGATTTTTTGAAAAATAAAACAGTGTAATTGGAATGTAAAACTCTCAAACCATTAAAAAAGTTCAACTTGATGGATTTATTTATCAGTAAATCACTGGTCATAAGTATCAGACACATTTTAGCAGAGTCAAGTTACTTTCACAATTGGCCAAGAATGTCAAGTATCATATCCTATACAATTCTGAATAAATTGTTCGAAACTCAACCTGTGCGCTTCACTGCAAACAGTATATACAAAGATGGAGTCGTAGGTTGGAAAAATGTCTTGGACATCAATACCAGATTTCATGACTAGTTAGCGCTGGAGATTTTATGAAAGATTCTGTTCATGTATGGTGGGCTTCCACATCACTGGATTCTTGACTACATTTCAAATGATCTCATTAATTTTATTGAACATAAATGGTTACAATAATTTTTTGTACTCGCTTCTGAATGTTAAAACTTGGTAACTTTAGGCTTACAAATAAAATAAAATCTCAGACTCTAGAACAAATTAAAAAAAAAAATCCCTGACAAACAAAAAATTCCCAGCCCCATTCCAAATCAAGAGTCAGGCATGTGTACCCTGAGGTTTGCTCGAATAATTAGGAATGTCATTAACTGTGTCATACCTGTGTTACACTTTTACCCAATCTTAACATACAAATAACTAAAAATAGAAGACAGTTATTTTGATCTTTTACTTTCTTTTTGCAACTACCCCTTGCACCCCCCTGAAAGGTGTGGCTCCGAGCTAGGATACAGTTCCAAAGGCATCCTTTGGTATGCCACCTAGCTGTCTGTAGCCTATTTGACACAGGGGTTACAGCAGCTGAACCTCATGCTGTACTGTGCTTGAACCTGTTGCTGCATGCACATTTGGTTCTCCATCAGTAGAACCTATACTGTTGTCCCAACAATTAATAATGCAGGCCAGGGATCAAACCTTCATGGTCAGTGTGACTCAGCTATTCACAATGCACTCACTCAGCCACTAAGGAAGCTCACAACAGCTGTCTGTCTCACACCAATTACACTCGCATGTAAAAGCTGCAAAATACAGACATCCAGAAACTGCTTATAACTGAAGCCAGAATTTATACAATTTTTAAGCTATATTTGCATTTAAGGATGTGTTCAGGTTTAGTACAGGTTAAAATCATCTGTATCAAATGCAATCCCAGAACTATACAAAGAAGAATATAAACCTAGATTAACAGAACCCATCTTGACGTTTTTTGATTAAACAGGTTCTAAGATCAAATCTTTATACCAGCCCCATAGGAATCTCTGATCTAAGAGATCTGCAGAGGCATTAGACTTTACTCCAGTAATTGCATAAATTCCACTACTGTATTTGCTTCATCCTCTGAACAACGATTGCAATTTCACAATCAGTGGAAGTTTGCAGCTACAGAGTCTCTCAAGGAAAAGCCGGTTGTAAAATAGCAGAGAAATTGCTGTAAGCCTAATACAGGAGATCATTTTTAAAAGACCTTCAAAACTGGTCGAAATCCAGATTCATATTTCGTAAAATGCAGTGGGAATGCAAAAAAAGCTTCTTAGACCAAGTTGACACTACTGCATTTGAAAGATAATCATCTTCTTCTTGTTCCTTCAACAACCCCTGTTGCAACATCACTGGAGGACTTAGCTCATATGCAGATTAATTCCAGTGAACAGATTTAGTGAGTTAGAATTGTGCCAGACAGGGTAAATGAAGCAATCAAAGCTACAGTTGTGCTATTATAGTCCCCACAATTTTGATATTACATTTCTCCAAGGGCATTTAAAGAGTGAAGAGATGTTAAATTTTTAACCAAATGGAGCAAAAAAGGGAAAAGATTGTGCAATTTAAATCATCTAAGTACAAACATCCACTCCAAAAGATTACATTTACAGTCCCTGTCCTTCATTGAAGGCACACAGTTCCACATTCTGGTCACGTTTGGTGTCCACGCTGATGTAAGCTATAGAAGTGTGCCTCTCTCAGGATCTGATTGATTTGGAAGTACGGGCCTTGTGCAGACGGTTCGCTGGAATCAGAAAACTGAAGCATAGTCGAGCTGTTGCCTGGCTTGGTCCGGCTTAGTATGGCATCGGCTGCTAAGTGTCCATTCGGTCTGTCAGGACTGCTGACTATACTGCTGCTGTCACTGCTTGAGGACTGCAGGAAGAAAAGAAATTTAGAGAAAAACTCTAAAATGCTACTCTAACAGGCATTGTGCACACAGCTGAAGTTAAATATGCACATTCCCTCATAGCATTTTGCACATCCTGTGCCTATCTATCGTGAATTGTCAGAAACCTCCTGGCAATACCAATACCATCCACAAGTAATGAGAAACAAGACATTCTTTTGTAGAAATGTAAGAACAGTTAGTGGCTGCAGCATACTTTTACATATTTCCCCATAACCAGTGCAACGTGTAAATTCAGAACTTAGGCAGCAGCCTAAATGGTAACCTTCAACATTAAAAAATTAAATACTTTAAGTCAAGAAACACAGCTGGGCAGGTAACATTACACGATCAAGCTGATTATCAGCATAATTACACTAGAACAAGAAGTTAGTAAAGACAGCTGAGGAAAGAGTGGGACAGGCAATGGTGGGAGTCATTAGGAATTCTGACTCCTAAGTCGACATCTGCTACGTTTGGCAAGGTGGAGGGAAACTACTTCCATATCCAGGCAGACTAGTCTGCATGTGGCAGTCACATGAGACTCCCCCTCCCACCCCCCTCTATTATGTACTCACTAATGCTGCCTACCCCACTCCACCATCCACTCATCGTTGCTGGCTCACTACTGTTTCTTATGTTGTTTCTTTCACTTTTTGAATTTCCCACTGCTTTAAGATTGGAAAAATCCCTTGCTGGTAAACCTAAATCCCAAATTCCCCAAACGGCGAAACACAGTTTTGTAATCCTCCTGGATTGGAAAGTTCAAAGGAGCCAAAATCAACAGCAGACAAAATGCACTCTCTGTGCAATATGACACACTATAACCAGGAACCTGAGCCAGGTAATCAACAGCTTGCAAGCTTGATTTATCTCAATTTCCAATTTCACTAACCTAAGTTACTAGTACTTGAGTCAACTTGACATTAATACCAGAGTTACTGGTTACACCTCTGTAGGAAATAGTACTTTTGCGGATTTCCGCAGCATGTCCTCTTGATGTCGAATCATCTCTCAAACAGCATCACCTTCCCTGTGGAATTGCAGCGATAGCTATAAATATGTTAAACTGGAGTTGCTACAGAACGTCTCCAACATCAGCCACTGTTTATCAAACACCAATTCTCCAAGTATCTGTGTGTTGTTGTAATTACCTTCAGCTGCATCCTATATATTATCAAAATGTTAAAGAAACCCTCAAAAAGACCAATGTTACTAATTGGATAACAAAAGACAATATTCAGCAGATAGCAGTTTGCTCCTACAATTCAAATTTCTTCTTAGCTAGGAAGAAATGAAGCCAATTATTCTTATCACGGTGCCTGGATGTACTGGATGAAACACAGGAAGTTGATGGGGAGGCCCAATGTTTTGTCTATTTCAATTCACTTAGGACATTACAGCACAGAAGGCGGCCATTTAACTTGCCATGTTCATGCTGGCTCTCGGCAAGAGCAACTCACCGTGTCCTACTCCCCTGCCTTTCTCTATAACCCATTTCCAAATTTTTCCTTTCCGGAAAATAATCCTTTTGAAAGCCATGATTGCATCTGCCTTTACCACACTCTCAGGCAGCATATTCCAGATCCTAGCCACTCACTGTGTGAATCTGCCTCTACCACAGAGTCAGGCAGTACGTTCCAGACCCAAACAACTTGCTGCATACAAGGCTTTTCCTTGTGCCGCCATTGCTTCTTTGGCCAATCACTTGGTTCTCGATCCTTCCACCAATGGGAACAGTTTCTCCCGAATGACACTGTCTAGATCCCTATTGAGTTTGAACATCTCTATCAAATCTACTCTCAACCTTTCATGGTTCACAATACTTTCAAGGTTGGTGTCACCTGGAAATTTTGAAGTTGTGCTCTGTACACCAATGTCAATGTTGTTAATGTCAGGAAGAGCAGAGTTCCTAACACTGTATGGGATGGACTCCAGGAATGGCGTGCCATCCTTCCAACCCCAAACTTTCTTCAAGATAAAAATATTATGGATAAGGGTGTTTAACGAAATTGTTTGCTGAATTATCAAAGTTATTATTTGTCTGGATGAAGAGCAGGAACAGAACATCTTCAGACCATCATATTTCACGTACAAATTCTATGGTTAAGACAGTCTTTTCAAACCATATTTAGAGGATGACAACAACACCACCTAGAACTTGCTGCAAAGTTGCTGTGGCAACTGTTTTCTTGCAATGATCACGTGGTCAGTTGTGAGAATGGGCTTCTACCCACTGAGAAAAAAGCAGAATTATTATGGTGCAGGGAAAGGCCATTTGGCCCATTGTATCTCCACCCGCTCTCCTGATAAGCATTACGATTAAGTGCCATTCTCCTGCCTTTTCCCTGTACCCCTGCATATCGTTTCTATTCAAATCATCTAATGCCCTCTTGAATGCCGTGATTGAGCCTGCCTCCACCACACCTTCATGCAGTGCATTCCAGACCCAAACCACTCGTGTGAAAAAGCTTTTTCTCAAATCACATTTGCTTCTTCTGCAAATCACTTTAAATCTATGCCCTCTCATTTTCAATCCTTTCATAGAATCAGAGGTTTACAGCATGGAAACAGGCCCTTCTGCCCAACTTGTCCATGCCACCCTTTTTTTTAAACCCCTAAGCTAATCCCAATTGCCCCCATTTGGCCCATATCCCTCTGTACCCATTGTACCCATGTAACTATCTAAATGCTTTTTAAAAGATAAAATTGTACCTGCCTCCAGTACTCCTTCTGGCAGCTTGTCCCAGACACTCATCACCCTGTGTGTGAAAAAATTGCCCCTCTGGACACTTTTGTATCTCTCCCCCCTCACAAACCTATGCCCTCTAGTTTCAGACTCCCCTATCTTTGGGATAAGAGATTGACTATCTAGCTGATCTGTGCCCCTCATTATTTTATAGACCTCTATAAGGTTACCCCCTCAGCCTCCTACGCTCCAGAGAAAAAAGTCTATTCAGCCTCTCCTTATAACTCAATCCATCAAGTCCCGATAGCATCCTAGTAAATCTTTTCTGCACTCTTTCTAGTTTAATATCCTTTCTATAATAGGGTGACCAGAATTGCACACAGTATTCCAAGTGTGGTCTTACCAATGTCTTGTACAACTTCAACAAGACGTCCCAATTCCTGTATTCAATGTTCTGACCGATGAAACCAAGCATGCTGAATGCCTTCTTCACCACTCTGTCCACCTGTGACTCCACTTTCAAGGAGTTATGAGCTGTACCCCTAGATCTCTTTGTTCTGTAACTCTCCCCAACGCCCTACCATTAACTAAGTAAGTCTTGCCCTGGATCAATCTACCAAAATGCATCATCTCGCATTTGTCTAAATTAAACTCCATCCGCCATTCGTCAGCCCACTGGCCCAATTGATTAAGATCCCATTGCAATTGGAGATAACTTTCTTCACTGTCCACTATGCCAATCTTGGTGTCATCTGCAAACTTACTAACCATGCCCCCTATAGTCTCATCCAAATCATTAATATAAATGACAAACAACAGTGGGCCCAGCACTGATCCCTGAGGCACACCGCTGGTCACAGGCCTCCAGTTTGAAAAACAACTCTCTACAACCAACCTCTGGCATCTGTCAAGAAGCCAATTTTGTATCCATTTAGATACCTCACCCTGGATCCCATGAGATTTAACTTTATGCAACAACCTACCATGCGGTACCTTGTCAAAGGCCTTGCTAAAGCCCATGTAGACAACATCAACTGCATGAGCAGGAACAGTTTCTTCCCATCCACTCTGCCCAGTCCCCTCATGATTTTGAATATCTCTGTCAAATCTTCCCTTAAGCCTTCTTTTCTCCAAGGAGAACAGTCGCAACTTCTCCAATCTTTCCTCATGACCCAAGTTTCTCATCCCTGGAACCATTGCTGTAAACCGCTTCTGCACTCTCTCCAATGCGTTCACATTCAACGTGTAAACTAATTGAAATGAAGGCACCCAAATATTAAAGACTCCTGTCCCTCACCCACTCTAATTTATCCAGATTATGATGCAGTTCCCAGAATTCAATCTTCATAATTAATGCTTTCATGAATATCCTTCAAAGGGCAGTTAAAACTCATTGCATGTTGTGTAGGGCAGCATTCCAGAGAAAAATCTAGTTAGTAAAAGCTTTCCCATACATACTTTCTAAAAAAATCGGTTTAAAAAAAGGCAGACATTGACGTTTAAGTTTATCAAAGCAGCTCACTGTTCATGGTTAAAATCCAATTCCCACTTTAATATTAAGGGGTTTATATGTCCTGTTATATATATTTTGCGGCTTCCTCCTTCATTCCTGAAGATACTAACATATGCTGGGGTTTTGTTCTGGAGCGGGAGCAAACCATTACCTCAACCAAGTACATATTCATGGACAGTTAGCTTTGGCAGGCTATTTGACTGAAGGACAATGTTCTCAGGATGCTACTTAATACTACAATTTTGAAATTTGTTTCTAACCTCACAGTCCCAGCTGTCTCTTGGTAGATCCTGCAAAAACGAATTGTTGCTGAGACGTTTCGGCGGTGGGACAGAATGATTTTCTTCATCGTTACAGTTCCGTCTTCGCTTCCTGAAATGGGGTGGGTGGTGGAAGAGAGAGAGAGAGAATAACACTTTAATTTAAATCTACAAACACCTATTAAGTGCACAATTCCTTCAGCTTAACCACTGGTGTTCATGAGATTCCCAAAAGACTGCCCTCAAATGAAGGGTACAAAATTATAAAGCTGTCAAGATTTAGAATAGCAAGTTATTCAAGCTCAGCATTGAAGTTAATGATGAAAGAAGAAGCCCATGGAGTTGGTGTCATAGAAAACTGATGATTTTGTCGGTTGTTCAGCCCAAAACCAAATGGTGCACAGCAATGGTTTGTAAGTTGCTGAAGGTGGTTGCGTTATGACCCCCCTCAGCCCCCCGTATCATTTTGAGGTCAGTTAGCATGGCTTTGGGGAACAACCTTCATCTTGCTGCCAGGACTGGTTGAGTTGGTTCTGCCCAGCACCCAGATTCCCATTGAAAAACAAGAATAGTAGGAATTTGGATCTCTGCTAAATCTAGATTTTGGCCCCACTCCCTCTACTTCACAGTTAACCAGATCCCGCTCCTGTCACTGGGTTTTAGCAGGAAAGAGATGCTGAATGGAGCAAATGTTCCAACACCTTGCTTTCCTAAGAAAATATGAAATAGGAGGTTATGCAGCTCCTTTACTGTGCTGTCTTTCAATAGGATCTACCTCAACTCCACTTTCCTCACCTGATCCCCATTCCTTTAGTGTCCATTTTGGCTGCATTCAATGGGTGGAGCCGAGACACACCACCATTACTTGGAATGTATCATTCTTTCGTATCTTTGATCGTGGGGTCAAAACCCTGGAATTCCCCAGCAGCACAACGGGCTTGCCTGCGCCAAATGGACTGCAATGGTTCAAGAATGTGGCTCATTCCCACCTTCTCAAAGGCAATTAGGGATCGACAAAATAGCTGACTGTGCCACTGACATCCACATAGCAGAAACGAGTAAATACAATGGAAAAGCTGGCCCAGTTGTTTTCATTTATTACAGGACGATAGTGTCCTGCTAGAGCAGATAATCCAGCCCAACACTCTAGTTGAGGGAGTGCTGCACTGTCAAGGTGTCTGCTGCCTTTCAGATGAAACTCAGGCCTGTTCTGCCCTCTCGGGTGGGCAGAAAAGATCCCACAGCATTATTTGAGAAAGAGCAGGAGTTCTCCTCTGGGTCCGAGCCATTATTTATCCTTCAAACAACACCTGAAATACACTATCTCGTCGTGATTCCTGCTACTGTTAGTGAGAACGT
The DNA here is from genome assembly GCF_964213995.1 of Mustelus asterias. Taxonomy (NCBI): domain Eukaryota; kingdom Metazoa; phylum Chordata; class Chondrichthyes; order Carcharhiniformes; family Triakidae; genus Mustelus; species Mustelus asterias. The sequence continues at coordinate 88,500,737 of NC_135812.1, read as the reverse complement.
GCTGTATGCAGATTGGATGCCACATTTCCTATGTTACAACAATGACTACATTTCGAAGGTATATCATTGCCTAGGATGTATCTCGGGTTAGCTCAAGATTGTAAAAAGCACGACAATTGCAAATTCTTTCTTTAACTCAAGCCTCTAGAATGCTTCAACTATCTTATGGTTTTAGGAATGTTTCCTTCGATGAAACAAATGAACAGTCTGCATCACTTGGAAAGTACATGCTGTACCCAAATTCATACTTGAAATGACTTTGCTTTCTCCTGTTTTTCCAATTGTAGTTTGGCCCCAATATATTATTTAACGTTTCACTCTTTTGTCTTCTCTTTAAAATGTTGGTAAAGCTTGAAGAACGGCATGAATCAGCTGCAAAAACATTTGGCTACATTTTCTGACCTTATATTAGTGCTTCCAAATCATGCTCTGAGCAATGAGCTTTTTTCTCCTGCACAACCACAAACTTCAAAGCAATCGAGACATTTGTCAAAAACTTGAAAAGCTGCTAAAATTTAGAAGTTGTGGGACTATTTTATATTATGGAAATGATGAACCTTCATCAACCAGGGCATTGAGTACAGGAGTCGGGAAATCATGTGACAGCAATATAAAATCCGGGTTAGGCCGCATTTGGAGTATTGTGTGCAGTTCAGGTCACCACATTATCAGAAGGACGTAGAAGCTTTGGAGTGAGTGCAAATAAGGTTCACCAGGATGTTGCCTGGTCTCGAGGGTGTTGGCTACGAGGAGAGCTTGAATCAACTAGGATTGTTTCCACTGGAAGGACAGAGGCTGAGGGGAGACCTAATAGAGATCTAAAAAATTATGAGGGGCATAAACAGGGTGAATAGTCAGAGGCTTTTTCAAAGGGTGGAAGTGTCAATTACAAGGGAACACGGGTTCAAGGTGAGAGAGGCAAAGTTTAAGGGAGATGTGCAGGGGATGTGCAGGAAATTGCATGTGTCTGGCAGTTCTGCAATTATCCTCCCCATATCCAGCTCCAATGTCTTTGTCCCGCAAATTGCAATAGTCCTTATGGATACGAGTTAATCACTAAAAGAATGATCTTCTGTGTTGGGTGGTACATTGGTGAAACTACTTGCTTTCCTCAAAAGACAATTGATGAATTGTCACGAGCTCTATCATTGCTGACACACTATATTAAAAAACATTTTAACCATGCTCTTGTAATTTGATTGTTAACTACATTTTAATTTTTATAGTTCCATACATGTCCATCCTATTGTCAAATGGCAAAATGATTTTACTTTGTGCTCACAAACACCATTGTTTAAAATAATCAGTATTTTGTAAATTAAGGGCTAGCCCATTAGTGTGTTGCTTCAACCATGCAATGGTGGTGAAGGAGGCATTCGGCATGCTTGGTTTCATCGGTCAGAACATTGAAAAAAGGAGTTGGAATGTCTTGTTGAAGTTGTACAAGACATTGGTACGGCCACACTTGGAATACTGTGTGCAATTCTAGTCATCTATTATAGAAAGGATATTATTAAACTAGAAAGAGTGCAGAAAAGATTTACTAGGATGCTACCGGGACTTGATGGATTGAGTTATGATAGGCTGGATAGACTGGGACTTTTTTCTCTGGAGTGTAGGAGGCTGAGGGGTGATCTTATAGAGGGCTATAAAATAATGAGGGGCACAGATCAGCTAGATAGTCAATATCTTTTCCCAAAGGTAGGGGAGTCTGAAACTAGAGGGCATAGGTTTAAGGTGAGAGGGGAGAGATACAAAAGGGTCCAGAGGGGCAATTCTTTCACACAGAGGGTGCTGAGTGTCTGGAACAAGCTGCCTGAGGTAGTCGTAGAGGCGGATACAATTTTGTCTTTTAAAAAGCATTTAGATAGCTACATGGATATGATGGGTATGGACGGATATGGGCCAAATGCGGGCATTTGGGATTAGCTTAGGGGTTTTAAAAATAAAAAGGGCGGCATGGACAAGTTGGGCCGAAGGGCCTGTTTCCATGCTGTAAATCTCGATGCATAGTGGAAATCTGAAATCAAATCAATCTTAAGAGACAAGCCAAATAAACAACAGCGAGGAGTCTTATCGAACTCTCCATGCTTCATAAATGATATTACTTACAACTCACCGTGGCAGTCCACTTACGGGACACAGTTGTACCTCAGAACTCATCGGTAAATGTTTATATTATTCATATAATCATTTCTCACTGAAAATTTCCAACATCATTGACCTTTCCAGCCAAGTATTGCAATATATTATAGACTTCTTTAGTTCCACTCCTTCCTGTCTGCTGAAGCAAAAGCTGCCTGAATTGAGTTTATCTGTCAAAGATCAATTGCATTCCATCACTGACTTAAAACTAATTATTCCTAAAAATGTTCTTTTTCATTTTACAGAGCTTTGACCATCCAGTCATGTGGCTACACAACATGATCCAGATTGGGGTTAGCCATTCATTTACACCTTCCAAATGACAATCTAGATAAAGTTTATTTATTATTGTCACAAGTAGGCTTACATTAACACTGCAATGACATTACTGTGAAAACCCCCTAGTCGCCACACTCCAGTGCCTGTTCGGGTATACTGTGGGAGAATTCAGCATGGCCATTGCACCGAACCAGGAAACTGGAGCACCTGGAGGAAACCTACGCAGACACGGGTAGAATGTGCAGACTCCACACAGACAGCCCAAGCCGGAAATCGAACCCGGGTCCCTGGCGTTGAGAGGCAGCAGTGCTAACCCCAATCTTACAGAACTTCTGTACAGATATAGTTGTAGCACCAATCTCAACCCATAATATCTAACTGGCACTTTACAATCCTAAAACCTCCATTAAGCAGCTTGGTTTAGCAATTCCCCTATAAGTGAAGGAATTAAAGAAGAAATTCTGTATCTATACAGTGTAAATGCAGCAAAATACATTCAGTCATAAACACCAAGGATATTTCATATTTTTAAACAGAGACTCTTTTTCACCCGTTATCCTAAATAAAATTATACGGAAGATTACTAGGAATTATAAACAAATACAACCTAAGCTAAATAATGGTGATTTTTTTGGTAACTCGACTAAATCATTCATTGCTGGAACATCACACTTTATCTCTGGAACACAATGTTGAATGTAGCTAAGGCTCTTCGGATAACATAAGAGTAGACCATTTGACATGACCACTGTATAGATAAAGTAAATTGTGAAATCTAAATTTGGCTCTTAATTGGTACAAGTAAATAGCAATACGCCTTGAAAAGATGATGGAAGCAGAAATGTGTCAATAGTGCAGAAAGAGGTTTTCTGGAGTCAGAGAGGTTTACAGTACGGAAACAGGTCCTTTGGCCCAACTTGTCCATATCGCCCAGTTTTTACCACTAAGCTAGTTCCCAATTGCCTGCATTTGGCCCATATCCCTCTATACCTATCTTACCCATGTAACTATCGAAATGCTTTTCAAAATACAAAATTGTACCCGCCTCTAGTACTGCCTTTGGCATCTCATTCCAGAGACTCACTACTCTGTGAAAAAAATGCCCCTCTGGACCCTTTTGTATCTCTCCCCTCTCACCTATGTCCTCTAGTTTTAGACTCCCCTACCTTTCGAGAAAGATGTTGACTTGTGGCGCATTGTACTTTGTCGGAGTTACCAAGAGATAGCTGGAAATGTGAGGTTAGAAACAAATTGCAAAATAGTATTAAGTACCATGTATTAAAATGTGGTGCAACTCAGCCTGATGCTGGCAAAGTGGAAATGCTCACCTATTGCAACAAGATTTGATTCAATGATAAACTTGGCTACAATAATAAACCTGAACACAAGGTGCTTAGGTTTGGAGAACCAGACCCAGTTTTAAAGCTGAGACAGTAGGATACAGCTTCCAAGCGCTATTCTTGAAAAACAACTGCACAGGGCTTTCAACACTTTTGTTATAGACTAAGAAATGAGATAACAAATGTCAGGTGCACAAATTCTCATCTCAGAACACTCATAACTACACCAGAGTGACTCAAATTCTGCTAAGTTAGATCATACAACTGCTGCTCAATTAAAAATATCAGCTTTGGGCTTGAAACCATGAACTGGCGCATACTTGCAAAATTCTTACACTTTTTTCTGGCCATTCTGTGCTAATTTAAATCTGCATCCCGAGCAAAAAAGACTGGCACCATCAGTTTGCATACCAGTCAGGCAAAGCTTGGTGGATAAAAGCCAGAGGGATTGCCAAGATTTGTTCTTTGAAACTAAATATTTAGAGCACTACAGAGCAAGTGACCTATTTTGTAATGCAGAACTTGAATAAAATTTTGGGGATGCTGAAATTGTACTCAATGGGGGTTGAGTTAGCTGTCCATTAATTCTGACTTTCAAACATATGATTGTTGGGAGTACCAAATATGTCCTGTCATTTAATACATGCCCATCAGGAAGAGGTTGACCAATGTTTGACATTACCTTCTACAGGGAATTATCTAGCCGTAGTTTAGTGAGTATACTCAAAATAATGAGAAGGGCAGCTAGGTAGGTAATGCCCAGAGGGGAAATCAAGCCCACCCTAATCCACCTCCAACACAAAATAGGAAATCAGATTTTGGGAGCATCTCTCAATTTGTTGAAACGTGACACAACATACCTTGATTAAGAACATTTTCATCCTGAGGGAGGAAATTACCCTTAATTTACACAGTTGGTAATTTAGTACAAAAGGGTTTATATTCATTGCTTGCCTGTAAGTAAACCACTGGATAAATGTGTCCACCCAGAGATTCCAAGAACAATAAAGTGAAACTAAGAGTGATGCAGGATGAATTAGGAAAACGGATGACGACATGAACACCAGAGGCGATTTAAAAAGGAGACAACTTCTTAATTTATTGGTGGGTGGGGGGGGCTGCAGTCACCCTAGGAGCGCACACACATCACTTGTACCCTGCAGATTGATCAAAGCCCCAACTCACAATGAGCTGCCACCCACCATATTGGAGGAGGAGAAAGGAGCTGAAGACAATACATGTCGGGGCCTGACGGTGGAGGGGGGGGGGGGGGAGGTCCCTTTAACAAACCTCCATTGGAGGCGGCAGTAAGGGCCGGGAGGCAGGCAGGGGGATGACAGGAGGCTGACCAGCATCAGGCTGCCTTCCTGCGGACATTTATTTCCACACAAGCTGCTGCCTGCGCCATTGGGGCCTCGGTACCTCAGCCGCCCTTCGCTGCCGAATGGGGGGGGGGGGGGGAGGGGGACCGGGACCGGGCTCCAGCCGCCGCCGCCCGGCCTCTATCCGGCCCCCAGGCCTCACATTCCCGGGTGCTGGCTTGAGGAAGGCCCTCTCTCTGTTCCCCCTGACCCGGGTTTAACAGGCCCAGGCCTTTCCCTGACTGACTGACCGACCGGCCGCCGCCCATTGCGACTCGACCACCCCACCCCCGTCTCCCTTCTTCCCCCAGGCCCCGGACGGTGGGAGGCGGCGGGTTATAACGGGCTGGATTGCCAGGGTGCGGGTGGGCGGGCTGGAGGGTCGAAGGGAGCCAAGCTGGCGCTCACCTGCCGTCTGATAACATCTAACCCCGGCTGCTGCTGCTCGCTGTGTCTGAACCTCCCCGAGCCTGCGGGGGGCGGGGCTACGCACGGTGACGCGTTAATAGTGACGTGATTACGCGGTCCACACTGCGCCTGCGCACACCTCGCCATGGCCTCCCCCTCTCGCCAACCTTCCTCAATGCGCATGCGCCCCAGCCCGGACCCGAGAGCGGGCGGACGAGGTGTTGGACACCGGAAGTTGCCTGACCTGGATTAGTTCCCTCCCATCCCGGTGTTTGACAAAGGTTCCGCTGCTCTGGCTGGGTCCCGCGGGTGTCGAGGACAATTCGCTTCATTTGTCTTGACACAAACTCGCAGTTCAGCTTTCAAAACTAAATGAAGGAGGGAGAATAAAGGTATCCAGGTTTTAAACTGGCGATCGGGATTAGGGCGGGGGAGAGGACCTGAGTAAGATGCTCTGTCAGAGAGTCGGTACAGACTCGATGGGCCGAACGGCCTCCTTCTGCACTGCAGGGATTCTGTTCTATGATTCTTGCTGAATTGATCTGCTCCTCCTGACTTTCAAACTCCAATATAGAAATCCTCTGGACTGTAGGGATTCCAGTCTATGGGAAAACTTGTTGATCCAGTTGAAAGTCAAATTTGGTGCGATCAAGGGGAGTTTTAAGAGCGGCGTGGTTGGAGAGTAGTAATTACAGTGGAATAGCAATTGAAATATTTTAAAATGTAGCAGAAGTTTGTATAGGTTTTAGTTTCAGACGTAAGGTCAACAGTTGGCCAGGCTGGAGGCGCAATAAGAGAAGCACCATCAATTGAACCACAATTTAGAGAGGGTGTGAAGGCATTAAGATGCAGAAAAGATTGGAGAAATTCTGGGACTTAACGAAGAGAAAGTTGAGAGGTGATTTGATAGAGGTGTTACTTAGAAACTAGAAGCCGGAGTAGGCCATTCGGCCCTTGGAGCTGCTCCGCCATTCATTTTGATCATGGCTGATTATCAAATTCAACATCCTGATCCCCCCCCCCCCTTCTCCCCTTATCCCTTTAGCCCCAAGATCTGTATCTAATTTCTTCTTGAAATCACACAATGATTTGGCTCAAAATCTGTTCAAAATCATGAGGAGTCTGAACAGAGTAGATAGGGAGAAAACTGTTGCTGGAAAAGTCGAAAAGCAGTGGACACCAATTTGAGGTGATTGGCAAAATAACCAAGGGTCACATGAGAAAAATATTTTTGACGCAGTGAATGGTTTGGATGTGGAATGCAATGCATGGGAACGTGGTACAGGGGTAGATCCAATTGTGGTCAAAAGGGAACTGGATAATGATCTGAAGGAAAAACAATTACAAGATGACAGAGGAAAGACAGGCTGGGGACTAACTGAGTTGCTGTTGCAGAAAGAAGGCATGGACATAGAATTGTAGAAAAGCTATGGTGCAGAAAGAGGCCGTTCAGCCCATCGTGTCTGCGCGGCCCAAAATAGAGAAAAAAGGAACTAGCCACTCAGTTTCACCTAATTTTTCGGCACCTGGTCCGTAGCCTTGCAGGTTACAGCATTTAAGATGCAGATCCAGGTACCTCTTAAATGAGGACTATTTCAGCCTCAACCACCAACTAAGGCAGTGAATTCCAGATGCCACCACCCTCTGCATGAAAAAGCTTTTCCTATTGTCCCCTCTAATCTTTCTACCAATCACCTTAAATCTATGCCCCCTGGTAATTGAGCCCTCAGCTCAGGGAAACAAGTCTTTCCTGTCTACCCTGTCCAGGCCCCTCATAATTTTGTGCACCTCAGTCACCCTCTGTTCTAAGGAAGCCTATCCAATCTCTCCTCATTGCTGCAATTTCAAACCCTGCAACGTTCTTGTAAATCTCCTCTGCACTCTCTCTCTCAAGCAATTATGTCCTTCCTGTAATGGCGCCTTTGTGCGCTGTAACAATTCTATGACTCTATAAATTCTGTCCGTTTATTTGAGTAGTTCCCCAAACTCCTCCACAGTTATTGGTCTCGAGGATCATTTAAAAAAAAATGAAGGATGATGTATCATGGCCTAAATACGTTGTCCCAGTACCATGTGTTTAGATTCTTTTTCCTTTCCTGCTCACATTTGCAACATGTCCTTTAGGATTATTGACCAAAGGAAGTGGCTGAGCCGAAGGATTAGGAAATCTGAGGTTCCCAATCTCTGGACTACTGCAGCACCTTTATTGGAATAAAATGTCGCAAAGTGCTTTACTGGGGTATTATGAAACAAAATATGACACCGAGCCACACAAGGAGATATTATATTAGATGACCAAAGGCTTGGTCACAGATGGAAGTTTTAAGGAATGTCTTAAGGAGAAAAGTAAGATGGAGAGGTTTGTGAAAGGAATTCCAGAACTAAGGGCCTGGCAGCTTAATGGCATGACCACCAATGAAGGAGCATTCAAAATCAGGAACTTTCAAGAGAATAGAGTGAGTGCAGATACTCAGAGGGTTTGGGGGCTGGAGGAGATTAGAGAGGTAGGGAAGGAAGGGTAAGGCCATGGAGGGATTTGAAAAGAAGGATGAAAACATTAACATCAAGACATTGCTTGTTGTGAATGCCAGTGTAAGTCACTGAGCACAGGGGCGATAGATGAATAGGACTTGGTGCAAGTTAAGACACGAGCAGCAGCAGAGTTATGGTGACTTCAAGTTTACAGAGCGTTGGATATGTAAGAATGGCCAGGAATGCATTGGAATATTGAGCCTAGAGGTAATGAAGGCAGAAATAAAGGTGTCATCACCAGATATGGGGAAATGCGGTCAAGTCAGGTAATGTTATGGCAGTGGAAATTGGTGATGGCACAAATATGTGGTCGGAAGCTCATCTTGGGGTCAGCTATGATACCAGGGTTACAACTGATTTAGTCTAAAACTGTTGTGAGAGGAAATGGATGGAGTTGGTAGTTAGGCAATGGGAATTTGTAGCAGGGATCGAAAACAGTGACTTCAGTCACCCCAATATTTAATTGGAGGAAATTTCTGCTCACCCAGCACTGTATGTCAGTAAGCAGTCTGATAATGTAGCAACAGTGGAGGAGTCAAGAGAGGTAATGGTAAGGTAGAGCTGGGTGCCACCATTGTACACATGAAAGCTAACTCTGTGCCTTTGGATAATGGACAATAGGTAGATGACAAATAAGAAGGAGCCAAGAATCAACACCAGAGGTAACACTGTGGGAGCAGGAAAAGAATCCATTGCAAGCAGTAATCCGGCTACGATTAGATAGATAATAATAGAACCAAGTGAGAACAGTCCCAACCTGCTGGGTGACAGTGGAGAGTGGATGGTGTGGTTAACCAAAATGATTGCAGTCAGGTCAAGAAGAGATGAGGAGGAATAGTTTGCCTTTGCCACAGTCACATAGGATGTTGTGTGTGACTTCGATAAGAGTTTATTGTGGGACTGAGGTGAAGCAAAAATCTGATTGGAGGGATTCAAATGTGGAGTTCTGGGAAAGATAAGCATGGATTTGAGAGGCAAACTGTGTTCAAAGAATTTGGAGAGGAAATGGGAGGTTGGAGACAGCATGACGGTTTATAAGGATGGTGGGGTCAAGGGTAAGTTATTTTGAGGAGGGGTGATTGTAAGGTTTATGGTTTCGAGGTATAAATCCCTTCTAATTTAAACAAACTCTAAGATCTGTTTTTAAATTTCTAACCCTAGGGACCTCAGTTGTGCTTAACCTACAATATTTAAGGTATAAATAACTAGTATTTATGGATCCCGTAGAATTTATTAAACAAGATTTTGCATATACTTAACAAGCAGGGAAGACAACATGGAAATTTCTCATCTCTCAAGATCCCAATTTCTCATCTCTCAAGATCCCAGGAAAGCTCGGTGTTGTCAGCACAGACAATGTCCCTCTTCTTTGTCTTTGTCTTTGAAGTGATGTTGAACTGTGTCCAGAAGAGTAAACCCAGAATGACATCTTATGTTAAACATAAACCATTGGCCAAACCCAGAAGCCATGGTAACTGTGCCAACAAGAATTACAGTTTCTCAACTTTTATTCCCCAGTCTCCCACTCCTGCTTCCTTTATTGGAGATGGTCCAAGTTCACTCCTCCTATTGGCTGTAGAACACAATTCATCTCATGTCACCCCGTCTTTGTAACAACCCCAGTTTTATAGGTCGTAAACTCCAGAAGTTTACATTCCGTCACAAACAAATGTGCATCTCCTTCCAGACACAGCGAAGCCATTAACAGTCATGTTCCCTTAATATTTCTTAACCTAAGCCTCACACTAAAGCTATTAAAATCAACAGTTAATTTAATTTGATTTATTGTCACATGTACTGCTGTACAGTGAAAAGTATTGTTTCTTGCGCGCTATACAGACAAAGCATACCGTTCATAGAGAAGAAAAGGAGAGGGTGCAGAATGTAGTGTTACAGTCATAGCTAGGATGTGGAGAAAGATCAGCTTAATGTAAGGTCGGTCCATTCAAAAGTCTGATGGCAGCAGGGAAGAAGCTGTTCTTGAGTCAGTTGCTACGTGACCTTAGACTTCTGTATCTTTTTCCCGACGGAAGAAGTTGGAAGAGAGTATGTCTGGGGTGCGTGGGTTATCATAATATCAGAGAATAAAAGTTTCCTCTCTGGTTTAGATCCATTAAACCATGCATGCTTTGTTTAACATAAGATGTCATTCTAAGTTCACACTGTTTTAGTCATTCTTTCAAACAAACACCTCATCATAGTTTGGCCAATAAGACATCAACTCAAATGAGCTCCATCATAAAACAATAAAAACAAGTATGTTTCTCCACAAAAATCTGCTTTTCCTTTCCCCAACCATCTTGCCTGTTAATTGCCCAATAACAAGTCAGAACTGAACCACTTAATTTTAAAGTGTGTTTACAGAATAAAATCCATAGAAACTGCAGATTATAAAAATTAGTAGAATTCTTACATGATGACAGCAGGTTTAAAGGCGAAAGGGGCCACACCCCAAGAGAGAGAATCATTAATAAGTTTGGCTAGCTTGGGGACCAGGTGGGGATGTTAGGCGGGCAGCAGTTAAGTGGAAATAGGGTTGAGGGTAGAAAGGTAAGAAAAGTCCTATCAAATGTGCTCCTTCCACCAGCCAGGGGTCGTTGGCCAGTTGTGAACTCTACCCAAGTTCTTCAACCACCTCAGTCAGCCCTTGATTCAGAAATTGTTTAATTTATTTCCTAGTTTGCTATCCATCTTCTCCCATGCTGGGTGATTAACAGTAATGAACTTTGATTTGAGCTCGCTACTGCTGATAACCTTGGCTGAAGAATGGAAAGGGATCTTAAATTATTTGAGAAGCCTAACATTGGTTTAAAACTAAAACTGCTGATTACAAAATCACAAGCTGCCAGATAGTTGCCATTTTTGCCCAGGATCATAAGAACATAACTCCACAAAATTATTCCATTTTGATAGAAATTATTTAAATTGCCTTCTTCTATGAACCTACTTCACAAATCTATTAACCTTTGTGTAAATCAAATTACATCCAATTTCCATGCTTACTATTGATTTACTAATTCTTATCTGTGTTTCTCACCTCCCCGAAATGCTCCGTTGAGAATTTGAATTGTTTGCTGTACTGAAAATCATGCTCAGGTATATCGTTGTCCCTTGCTCCTTTTAATAATCAACCAGTAATCCACACTGAACAGCAAACATCTACCTGACTTGACTGCACAAAAGATACAAATGCTTTGCAATCAGATTGGATTGGTCCTTATTCTTTGCTTCCTATTTTGGCATTGCATAAAGGAAACAAAATCTTGCATTCATCTGTATATAGCACCGTGCCCTACTCCAGGACATCCCAAAGTGCTTTACAGCCAATTAACTACTTCTGAAATGTAGTCACTATTGTAAATGAGAAATTGGGGTGGGATTTTCCAACCGTACTCGCCCCAAAACTGGAAAATCCCACCCGAGGTCAACGGATCTTTGCATGGTCCACACCCCACCCCACCCCACACTCGCTACGATTCCCATGGCCGGACGGGACGGGAAAAGTCCCCTGGTATCCAATCTGTGAACAATTCCTCAGAGAGCAATGCGATAATAACTAGCTAATCTATTTTTGTGATGTTGATTGAGAAATAAATATTGGCTGAGGCACGGGATAACTCCACTGTTCTTCTTCAAAATCATACCATGGGATTTTGTGCGCCCTGCTGGGTGTTGGTTAAACATCTCATCTGGAAGACAGCCCCTCTGACAGTGTAGCACTTCCTAAGTATAGTGCTGGAGTGTCAGCCTAGATTTTTGTGCTTGAAGCGGGACTTGACCCACAGCCTTCAGAACAAGAGACCAGAATGCAACAACCGATGTTACTCATAAGCTGCATGTGCATGCCTAGGCAGCAACCTGTAAGGTACTGTGCAGGCCACTCGCAAATTGTCCCTTTCAAGATACTGTGCTTGCAAGAACATGCAAAAAAATTCAAATGAGCCCAGCTGTGCTCATTACAAAACAAAACAGGAACTATTGCTACAATACTGTATGGCTGACAGCACTGAAGACATTGCTTTCAATATCTTTTTTATTCTGTCTCTCCACTCTTGTGGCTTTTGAAGGCTAAAATCAAATAGTATGCTTCAAAAAATGGCTTGTAAGTTGCAAAGGCTTACTCAAAATATCAAACCCAGGCTTTTGGCAAATTTAAATTCATGGTCTGGACTAGCCAATATTATGTTTGCAAATAGGGAACAAAAACTGCTCTACATGTTGCCGTCATCCAGAAACACAACATCAGTTTCCATGTGTCGGCTGACAACATCCAGCTTGACCTCACCACGCCCTCTCTCAGCTTCCTCCTGTGTCTGTGCATTGTCAGTCTGCTTATTCAACATGCATTGGATGAGCATAAATTTCCTTCAGTTAAATATTGTGATGACTGAAGCTTTGCTCCTCAGCAACAACACTGTTCCCTCGCCACCAATCCCAACCCTCTCCCTGGCAACGGTGTAGGGCTGAGTCAGACTGCTTGCAACCCAAGAAGAGCTCTCGACCGCAGATCCCTACCTTCGCTAAGACCACCTATTTCCACTTCTGTAAGATCAGCCATCTCTATCCTTGCCTCACCTCTCCTGGTGAAACCCTCAATCATGCCTCTGTTATGTCTAGACTTGACTATTCTTCCAGAGTCCAGGCTGACCTCTCTCATTCCATCCATAAACTTGAGGCCATGTAAAACTTGCACCAGATTGCTAACCCATTGTCCTTCTACTTACCAGTCCACAGTGGCTCCTGGTTAAACACCTTGGGTGAGATTTTCCGGCCATGCTCACCCCAAAACCAGAAAATTCCAACCGAAGTCAACAGACCTTAGCATCGTCCGCTGCCCCCACCTGCTACAATTCCTGTGGTGGGTGGGACGGGAAAATTCCGGTCCTTAATTTTAAAATCCTCATCTTTGTTTTCAAATCTTTCCATGGCCTTGCATGTCCCAATCTCTGTAATCTCCTCCAACCCCACAATATTCCGAAATCTCTGTGATCCTCTGTTTCAGGCCTCTCGGGCACCCCCGATTTGAACCTGCCTGGCCTATTTCACCAAGCATTTGACCGTGTGCCCTAATAGCTCCCTATGTGGCTTGGTGTCATATTTGGTTCTATAATGCCTCTGTGAAGTGCCTTGGGCCATTTTATCATGTTGAAGACACCATATAAATATAAGTTTTTGAAAGGGTGATCTCACAGATCTATGCGGGACATGATCCTTGTTTGGAAACCTCTTCCAGAAACTGGCAGTGTTCTGATTCTCCTGTTTGTACAAGAGATCTGAGTCATGGTATGTAAAACGAAAGTGCAACAGTAGGATAAGAATGATGTGTGACTTTGAACTGTAACCTGGTTATCATGACATACCATTAAGTCATTATCTTAAACTTGATATACCTTTCTGTTTTAATGGAAACATTTCATCTTCAGGGGAGGAACTGATCCTGAAGCAGTCATACTGAGATGAAGAAATATTAGATGAACAGGTCATTTGTTAAACTTGAAGAATGCTAATGAAAACGCAGAGGGAAAAGGCAGACTCAGCTTTTGCAGCAATAATATTGAAACCTCCACCATTGATTTGAGGAAACCCTGGTCTTTAAACATGACTTTGTTGCAAATGTCAAAAATGCCAACAGCTTCAACTAATCATTCCAGTTTGTGTACTCCACATTTTTGATTTAAGACTATTCTGTCCTTCTTGCCAATTTACACATGGAAAATACTTCACCAGGAACGCAAGTGTGTCCATTTTGTGGTAAAGCCTTTAAGCGACTAAAAGCACATCTTCCTCACTGTAAGGTGGCCAGAAGTGTGAACGGTAAATCTAAAGAGACAGACACACAGCCAGAATTAAATTGCAAATCAGTGAGATCTCCAGCGTCACCCAGCAAAAAGATGAGAGTTTCAGCAAATTCAGCAAAGCCTTTCACACAGAAAGAACAAGCAGCATCAACAAAAAAGCCGAATAATTCAACAGGTTTGGGAAGTGAACAAACCGTTTGGAGTAAGGGTTTTAATGAATCGCAGTCCGGTCAAGGAGATTTGACGGACAAGAGAGAGCAGGTTAAGAAAAAAGGCCAACAGTCTGTTAGTAGGGCAACCAAAGGGGGACCTAAAGAGGGAAAAAAGGAAATGGTCATAAAAACAAAGTCAAGTGAACATTTTTTAGAAAAAGACCGAGATAAAGTAGATCTGAAGTTAAAAAGTGTGACCAGGGCAGAAGTGAAGAGTACTCAAAAAATTGAAAGTAATAATTCTATAAAGAAAGAACAAGAAAAGTGTGCGGCCAGTTCATCGTGGCTCCCACTGAATGAAAAACAACATGTTGACTTGATCTCAAAAAATATATTTTCTCCAAACGTCAAGTTAATTCTTAATTCGGAAGACATTCAGACTGGACCAGAATTTGAGAAAGGGACAGCTGTGTTGGATCTGCAAACCCATGTTGTCGTACCGCAGTCACCTTGTGCTGTCAAAATAAATTCACTTCACTTCATAAGACAAGAGAACGTGATTCCTCTGCTTGACAGAAGATGGCAAACTGACCAGAATGAAGTCACAGGAGGAATGATCCTTAATGAACTAATATCTGAACAAAGTCCAGTAACCAACATCAAAACTAGTGTGTGGGATCACATTAAAGATAATTTTTGTAGAACAACTACCAGTGCAAAGCAGGATTATATTTCGAAAGTGAATATAAGTGTGAAGGAAGATGATTACGGAGCTGATGTTTTAGAGAATAGTCGTCATAATTCATTCATTAAGAATCACATTTGCAGCAAAGTTATGGCTCCCGCGCATGAGAAGGACTTAAATAAATATGAAGGAAATTCACATACTGGTAATGTGGCAGTGAAGAAAATGGAATGTGACTGGAGTACAAATGGTGCCGTCCAGTCTGAATATTTGCATCTATCACAGAAAGAAAATGGCTGGGACAATTACATGTTTGTATCAATGAGCTCCAGAAAAGCCGTGCGTTTGGATGGAAGGATTAAAGAACTTCACCCGAGCCTTTGCTCAAAAACTGAGATCGGAATGGAGTGGTTTCCTGAACTGTATCCAGGGTATCATGGCATTGGACTAAGTATGCTGCCTCAGCAAACTAAACAGTTGGAAACACCCATAAGACTATCTGCCTCTGGGTGTGAAAATACAAAAGGTACACTTGGCTGTATGTTTTGAAAGTTTCAGTATGGTTCCGCCATATTTGTGTATTTTCTGATGATTGACCTGTTGTAATATGACTTAATTGCACATTTAAAATCATATTTGCTTTGGGGGAAAATGCAGTTTTCAAATAATCTAAATCCAAAATTATCTAATTTTATATTTTGTCGCAGTATCTTGTAATTTGTCTCTCTTTAGCCTTTGTTTTACTGACCAATGTCTGTGTTTCCTTACTGTGGAAGCTCAGGTGGCCAAATATATACATGAAAGATGTAATCTGTCTAACCTGACAGTGGCTCATCCAACCAATGTCATAGAACAAGTGCTCATTGCGTAAGTAATTGTGCCATGTTGGATTGGTTTATTCTGGACCACCGACTGCAAGCACATGCTATTCTTCTTTTCCCCATTAAGGGAATACTTCCTACAATCCACAGAAGTCAACTTTCCAAACTCCTTCGCAAGGTTAGTCAGGTCTCTTAGAAATGAAAACTGTATTAGATCAGTTTTTGTGTTGAGTAACCACTTTTTACACATTTTACTTAAGTTGTGCAATCATAAAGTCAGAAGTGGGGATGTTTGCTGATGACTGCACAATGTTCAGCACCGTCTGCGACTCCTCAAATACTGAAGCAGAATATGTCCAAATGCTTGCTGGACCTGGACAATATCCAGGCTTGGGCTGACAAGTGGCAAATAACATTCGCGCCACACAAGGGCCAGGCATTGACCATTAAGTTTTTCAGTTTATTTATTTGTGTCACAAGTAGGCTTACATTAACACTGCAATGAAGTTACTGTGAAAATCCCTTAGTCACCACACTTCGGCACCTGTTCGGGTACACTCAGGGAGAATTTAGCATGGCCAATGCATCTAACCAGCACGTCTTTCAGACTGTGGGAGGAAACCGGAGCACCCGGAGGAAACCCACGCAGACACAGGGAGAACGTGCAGACTCTGCACAGGCAATGACCCAAGCCGGGAATTGAACACAGGTCCCTTGCTCTGTGAGGCAACAGTGCTAACCACTGTGCCACCGTGCCGCCCCTCTCCAACAACAGAGAATCTAACCATCGTACCTTGACATTCACTGGCATTACCATCACTGAATCCCCCACCATCAACATCCTGGGGGGGGTTTACCATTGGCCAGAAACTGAAATGGACCAGCCGTGTAAACACTGTGGCTACCAGAGCAGGTCAAGGCTAGGTGAGTAACTCACC
This sequence comes from Mustelus asterias, assembly GCF_964213995.1. Taxonomy (NCBI): domain Eukaryota; kingdom Metazoa; phylum Chordata; class Chondrichthyes; order Carcharhiniformes; family Triakidae; genus Mustelus; species Mustelus asterias. The sequence goes on along the minus strand of NC_135812.1, from coordinate 88,484,278 downwards.
TCCTGACTCCTCAAAGTTTGTCCACAAGATGCAAATCAGGAGTGTAATGGAATACGCTCCACTTGCCTGGATGAATGCAGCTCCAACAACACTGAAGAAGCTTGACACCATCCAGGACAAAGCAGCCCACTTGATTGCAACCCCGTCCACAAACATTCAATCCCTCCACCACTGATGAACAATGGCAGCCATGTGTACCATGTATAAGATGCACTGCAGGAACTTACCAAAGTTCCTTAGGCAGCACCTTCCAAACGCATGACCACTGCCACCTAGAAGGACAAAAACAGCAGATACCTGGGAACACCACCACCTGGAGATTCCCCTACAAGTCACTCACCATCCTGACTTGGAAATATATCGCTGTTCTTTCACTGTCGCTGGGTCAAAATCCTGGAACTCCCTCCCTGACTGCAATGTGGGTGTACCTACACTTCAGGGACTGCAGCGGTTCGGGAAGGCAGCTCACCACCACTTTCCCAAGAGTGACTAGGGATGGGCAATAAATGCTGGTCTAGCCAGCAATCCCCACATTCCATAACTGAATTTAAAAAATGGTACTGAAATCTGTTCCATGAAATGTTGATGCACACTTCTAAGTTGCCAGTGCACCAGCTAAGAATTATGGACATTATTTTTGAGATACATGGTGAGATGGTAATGTCACTGAACTAATAATCCAGATAAATGGCAGCTGGTGGAATTTAAATTCAGTTTATGAATTCTGGAATATAAAGCTAGTGTCAGTTTTGGTGCCCATGAAACTATCATCAATTGTCGTAAAGACCCATCTGGTTCACTAATACCCTTTAGGGAAGGAAATCTGCCATCCATATCTGGTCTGCAGCTGTGTCCAGGCCCACGGCAATGTGGATAACTCTTAACAATCCCCTGAAATGGCCTAGCAAGCTACCCAATGCAAGAGCAATGAGGGATGAGCAAAAAGCGCTGACCTTGCCAGTGACACCGACATCCTATGAAAGAATAAATGTAAAAAATATTGTGTGTACTCATGGAAAAGTCAAAATGTTTAGACCAAACTTTTAGGCAAAAGGGGGCCAACTTATACATGAGTAATATTTTCGAGGGGTTGAAATCCATGCATGTTGAAGAGATAATTGTTATCTTAAAACATAAAAAAGTATTCATCAATTATGCAATGTAGATGGCACAGTGGTTAGCATTGCTGCCTCACAGCGCCAGGGACCCGGCTTCAATTCCTGCCTTGGGGGACTGTCTGTGAGTAGTTGGCACGTTCTCCCCGTGGGTTTCCTCCGGGTGTTCCGGTGTCCTCCCACAGTCCAAAGATGTGCGGATTTCGGTTGATTGGCCATGCTAAATTGTCCCTTAGTGTCAGGTGGATTAGTAGGATAAATACATGGGGTTATGGGGATAGAGCCTGGGTGGGATTGTTGTTGGTGCAAGCTGGATGGGCCGAATGGCCTCCTTCTGCACTAAAGGGATCTATGATCTACGTAGGCTAAACAGCTGTAGCCGTAGCCTAGATTTCTTCTTGGCTACAGTGAGGTCAAAACCACACTCAATGCCATATTTCACATTAAAATTGCAAATAAAAATTTATCTCACACTTTAATTTACGGTAATTGTTGTGCTATCCTCTCCCACTACCTAACGTCATGGCGAGAGTTGCCAGTTTGTAGACTGTTCCTGTCAACCGCACCCCCAAAAAGTAGCCAAATGGCATTTTTTTCTCCTGCTTTCAAACAGTTTAATAAGATGTAATGTTAATCATGATAGCAGAGGATGATGTGAAAAATCATTTTTTGAATGTTGGCACAGTGATTAGCACTGCTGCTTTACAGCGCCAGGCATCCGAGTTTGATCCCGGCCTCAGATGACAGTGCGGAGTTTGCACCTTCTCCCCATGTCTGCATGGATTTCCTCCATGTGCTGCTCCGCTTTCCACCCACAGTCCAAAGATGTGCAGGTCAGATGAATTGGCCAGGCTAAGTTGCCCGTTAGTGTGTAAAAATATGCAAGTTAGGTGGATTAGTCACGGTAAGTGCGTGGGGTTATGGCGATAGGGCGGCGGGGGGCCGGGGGTGGGGGGCCTGGGTAAGATGCTCTTTTGGAGAGTCAGTGCAGACTCGATGGGCCAAGTGGCCTCCTTCTGCCCTTTTGTAAGACTGCCCCCTTGGTACTGCGCAACTATTTCACCAAGAGGGAAAAAATAGTTCCGTTAGAACAAAAGAAATAATGCCACTGACATCTCTCATACGCTTGTCCAGATCCCCCTTAAATGCATCCATATGATTTGCTTCATCCACATCCTGTAGTGTCTACCCTCTCCGTGTTCCTTTGAAGCAGTTTTGATGACATGCATACCTTTCCACTGGTAAAATTAAAACAAAATCACATTAACTTTGTATGTATGCAGTGAGTTGGTAAATTTTTCTGCAAGCACTTTACCAAGAGTGGTCATTCTCCAAGTAGATTCTATGAAAGCTGGATGAATTGTGGCTGGTACAGAACCATGATGCATTGTGGGTGTCAGTGGCATTGTTTCTTTTGTTCTAACGGAAAAATTAGGGCGTTTTGGCCTAAACTTGGGTGTCGACTTTTACGAGATCGACCATTACTCGAGTGTATAAAATAACTTGCATCTTTAAAGAAGTAATATTTGCAATTCTTGAACACTGACAAACGCACTTAAACCAACAAAAAAATGTTGTAACTGTAAATATCACATCAGATTAATTGTTATAAATTGTTTTTTCAGTGAACTTTGAAACTTGATCCAGTGTCCCATCCGTTAATGATGCTATATGTGTCTGCTGACTTGAAGTCTGCGATTTGTAGTGGAAAATTATGTCTGCATTGGCCTATTTCTGCGGCATATCTTATGGTAATCCATTTAACCCATCCAGTCCACATTGCTGTTTATACTCCACTTGAGCCTCCCCCCATCTTTCCTCATCTAAACCTGTCACCACAACCTTCTCTCTCATACGTTTGTCCAGATCCCCCTTAAATACATCCATATGATTTGCTTCATCCACATCCTGTAGTGTCTACCCTTTCCGTGTTCCTTTGAAGCAGTTTTGATGACATGCATACCTTTCCACTGGTAAACTTAAAACAAAATCACATTAACTTTGTATGTATGCAGTGAGTTGGTAAATTTTTCTGCAAGCACTTTACCAAGAGTGGTCATTCTCCAAGTAGATTCTATGAAAGCTGGATGAATTGTGGCTGGTACAGAACCATGATGCAGTGTGGGTGTCAGTGGCATTCTTTCTTTTGTACTAACGTAGCCATTTTTTCCCCCGCTTGGTGTAATAGGTCGCGCAGTACCAAGGGGGCAGTCTTACAAGAGGGCAGAAATTGAAACGCTGGACTGCAGATCTGCAGCTTTGATTTTTATTAGCCCTAACTTCAGAAAATCTTAGAAATCATAGAAACCATACAGTGCAGGAGGACGCAATTTGGCCCATCAAGTCTGCACCGACCACAATCCCACCTAGGCCTTACCCATCTAACCCCACATATTTACCCCGCTAATCCCTCTAACCTATGCATCCCGAGACAATAATGGGCAATTTAGCATGGCCAATGCACCTAACCTGCATATCTTTAGACTCCGGAACACCCGGAAGAAACAAACGCAGACACGGGGAGAATGTGCAAATTCCACACAGACAGTGACCCAAGCTGGGAATTGAACCCAGGTCCCTGGAGCCGTGAGGCAGCAGTGCTAACCACTGTGCCACTGATCACAGCCTCATGCAAACGAGTCTTGCCTTGATATAAAATGCTGATGAATGAATAATTTATATTGTGCCTTTCATGACCTCAGGTTGTTCCCAAATGCTTTACAGAGAATCAAATACTTTTTGAAGTGTAGTCACAGTTGTAATGTAGAAAACACATTTGAATGCGGAAATCTCCCACAAATGGTAGTGAGGTAATGGCCAGATGATCTCTCTTGATAATGTCAGTGGGGGGATAAATGTTAAACTGGACATCAGCGGGGAACTCCCCGCCTTTCTGATAGTGCCATGGGACTGTTTACATTGATATGAAAGGCCCTGGATTAATGGCTCAGATCTTCCAGTCCCAATAGTGGCGATGCTGACAGGAGGCGCAGGGAAACGGTGGGACGAGCCTGAATGAAGGATCATTTAAAATGACATTGAAACACTGAACTGAAGACAGACCTCAAGGGGCAGGCCTTCAGTTCATGGTGACAGAGGGGAAATGGCTTGGATGCAACTGCACTTCACCCCTAGGCCTCCCAACCCACCTCAACACGGGTCCACCCTGGGCCCGACCCAGAAAGGTAAAAGCAGAATTTAGAATGCAGTGACCAGCGTAAGCCACAGCTTTGCTGCTGACAGGAAGATCCAGACCATCATGTCTCATAGGAAAGACAGCACCACAAACAGTGCAGCACTTCCTCAGTCTGTGGATTAGAACTTAAACTCACAACCTTCTGACTTGGGGGAGTTGTTGGGGGGGTGGGGAGGGGGGGGGGGGCGGTGGCAGAAATGCTACCATTGAGCTGGTAACAACCTGTCTTCATAGCTGGCAAATTCTTCTTGGGGCAGGGGGAAATATAAGAAATAAGAGAAACAAATTTGTGAGCAACACTGGAGAGAATTATTTTGAAACTTGTTTCCTGCAGGTTATCGGAAGTGTTACAAAACAGACATGAATGCAAGAGGAGGAGGAGGAGGAGGAGGACGTGTCATCACTTTGATTTTGGGATGTGCAGCCTTTGGCTACTTCTGGAATTATATTCGTGAGTATATCTGTGCCTTTTGACAGTCCAATGGGAACGCAGAAAAAGTATTTTTAATGTTAAACCTTCATACCGGAATTTGATTTACTGATTTTCTATTGTTAATTATTTTACTGTGTGAATTACCATCCACTTTCTATCCTCCCAACCCCTGATAAAAATCCAAAGCGCAATTCCTATGCATTATCAAGTAGACCTAGTAAAGAAGGTTCTTGCCAAAAGCCATTAATGATTTAACAAGTATTAAAACCTTTCTTTGCAGAACACGATTGCTGGAGAAAGAAACCACTGAAAATCAGAGACTGACGTGTTTTTCTGATTCACTCCACTCATAAATCAAAAGTGATAGAGACATTACCTGAAGAAAAAAAATCAAACATTTTATAGTGAGTTTTAGTTATTGTCCCATGCACTGTGTAGGAGAGGGCAAGGATATGATGAGTTGCTTCACTGTGAGGACAATTTTAAAATTACAAATGTAATAAGGATATTATTTTTAGGCTGTCAGTATTTTTGAATGAATATTTATGTAAGGTGATTTGAAAATGTACTTACCTGACTGCTACAGATAAGAGCAGAATTTTTAAAATAAATGTGGATTTTATAAATATATTTAAAAAACTGACCTATGAGTATTATTTTAAGTTTAAGTTTATTTATTAGTGTCATAAGTAAGCTTACATTAACACTGCAATGAAGTTACTGTGAAAATCCCTTAGTCGCCACACTCTAGTGCCTGTTCGGGTACACTGAGGGAGAATTTATCATGACCAATTCACCTAACTTGCGCATCTTTGTACTGTGGGGGGGAAACCGGGGCACCCGGAGGAAACCCACGCAGACACGGGGAGAACACGCAGACTCCACACAGACAGTGACCCAAACCACGAATCGAACCTGGGTCCCTGGCCCTGTGAGGCAGCAGTGCTAACCACTTTGCTACTGTGTCGCCCTAATATATAAAAAAATGATCTGTGAGTATTACTTAAATGACAGTAAGCAAAATCTACTTGCCTCTAAGATTTTTATTATTCTACCACCCTTTACAATCTTGCTCCAGGTGTCCTGGTCACTAATCTAGAAAAATTCAGTGTCATGTAGGCAATGTCATTACTTTGAGAGCATAGAGCATTCTGTTTAAAATTCACTGGAATGCACCAGGGAGTTGGTTACATTCTGAAACGTCAAGGAAAATTGTTGTGTGCTTTCATCAGATTTGTAGTAGGAGCTTGACTATTAAATTCCAATAAAGTTTTTACTTGTATATTTATTTTTCCATATGCTATATATTTTTCTTGGATTTTGTTTTATATTTAATCACTTCTGAACTAACCATGGTATTGGTGCTTTTGCTACTATGGATGCCTTACTTTTATCAACATATTAGTTTATTGACAACTCTATCACATTGCTGATGGAACAATGGATTTGTGGAATTGTAATTTGAAGTGTTAAAAATTCTGCCACCCTAGACTTTAACTCAGTATTGCCCTGGAGTGGGAAATAACAAACCTCTGGTTCACAATGGAAACAGACAGTTATGTGCATCATGTGGCCGGGATGAGAATTTGTATCATTGAATGTCATGAGGTGTTGGTTAGATTCTGTCTTATTGGAGATGGTCATTGTCTAGCACTTATGTGACACAAATGTTAAATGCTACTCGTAACTGTAAATAACTCAAGCCTGAATGTTGTTCAAGTCTTGCTGCTGCTGGGCATAAGACTGCTTCAGTACCTGAGGAGTTACAAGTGGTATTGAACACAGCAATCATCAGTGAACATCCCCATTCCTGAGCTTATGATGGGAGGAAGATCCTTGATGAAGCAGCTGCAGGTGGGTTGGGCCTAGGACACAGGCTCAAGGAACTTCTGCAGCAATGTCCTGGGATTGAGATGATTCACAGAAAGTATACTATTACAAACATATATAACAAGTACTACTGGTAAACTAGCAGGGAATGTTCCCAGATTAGTATAGTTTGATGTCACTCCTCTAGACTTGCAAAGTTTCTATTGACTGCATGCAGGACAGTTATTTACAGGTTTGGTATAAAGGAGTCTGAGGGCCTAGTATCCAATACTCCCAGCCCCGAGCATTCTTTTATCACGTTACCGTGAAGGGTGAATAATCACCTCTAGTCCTCACCGTGTCTGATATTTAACTAATGTGATTGGCTTTCTACTCACAAAACTGATAGAATCCCTACAGTGCAGAAGGAGGCCATTCGGCCCATCGAGTCTGCACCGACCACAATCCCACCCAGGCCCTATCCCCATAACCCCACATATTTACTCATAGAATCCTTACAGTGCAGAAGGAGGCCTTTCGGCCTTTTTGTACTAGACCTCATACAATAGACTTCCATTGTTCATGAACAGAACTGGAGTAGCTGCGGACATGATACTATAAATACAACGTTTATAACTTCATGATGTTTTGGGACTGTTTCTTTTTTTAGGGTAAAGTCGAGGAATGAGGGGCATGATCTGACCTGGACTGAATTCTGTTGACAACAAGCATTGACCATTAAAGACTAAAGGAGAGCCCAGTTTGTCTTACAGTGAAGAAGGTGAGAGATATTCACACCTGCAAATAACAACCAGGGCAACTGTACTGATCGTGGATAAACTGCTGATAGATTGTTGATAAATCTCATTGGGTGATGTCAAGAATGTAAGGTCCTGTGAACAATTCCGAGGTAAAATGTAATTGGGTGTTTAGAAGATAAATAGATTCACATTGCCACAAAGTTGGGCTTTGAGAGGGAAACAAGCCGTAGCCATGAATTGTATTAATCACCTGCAGGATTCTTTTAGATGGAGGGATAGAGGCAACCAGTCTCTGCTGTTCACCACACAGAATGTGAGAGGGAACTCATGCTTGAATTAAAGAGACCAAGTTCATGAGGCTTTAAATTAGACTGGAAGATTCACCTAGCTTTGGCTAGAGGGAAGGATCTCCAGCCTAAACCTAAGTTTGGGGGTTAGAGATTATCCAGCTGGAAAAGAAAACAGGAACAAGCCATCAGGACCTGAGAATAGCTTTGGACTGGTTCCTAGAGTCCACTTAAGGGAGAGAGTAAAGCATAACTGTGGCGGGGTATTTTTGGTTGTTTTATAAGCTAAGTAAGGGAACTTTTCTACAGTTCAGAGTATAAGTTGCCTCCAAAAATACTGTTAATCAATGGAAAAAGTCAGCAAGTCTGCCAATATCTATCAGGAGTGAAACAGAGTTCATGTTTCGAGTCACAGACTCTTTGTTGCAACTAAAAGCAGGGAGAATGTAAGAGCAAAAGGAACTGCAACAGAAGTAATAACCTTTCAGAAAAATGACAGTTGGCCTGGTGTGAGAAGGGGAGGGATGTTTTGCATTGAGGCATTACATATATGGAATATTAAAAAGAAGAATGGGGGTTTAAGATGGAGGAGAAAGGTCAAAATCTAAAGTTGCCGAACTCAACATCGAGTCCTGAGGGCTGCAAAGTACCCAATTGGAAGATGAGATGCTGTTTTTCCAGATTGCACTGGACTTCACTGGAACGTTGCAGCAGGCCAAGGATGGACATATGGGCAGGAAAGCAAGATGCTGAGTTAAAATGGCAGCAACAGGAAAGTTGGGGTCATGCTTGTGGACTGAGTGAAGGTGTTGCATAAAGCAGTCTGTGCTTAATCACCCCTTCGTAGATTGGGAGCAGCAAATACAATAAACCAAACCGAAGGAAGTATAAGTGAAACGCCGCTTAACCTGAAAGGAGCATTTGGGGCCTTGAATAGGGAGGAGGTAAAGGGACAGGTGCTGCACCTTCTGTGTTTGCATGGCAAGGTGATGTGGGAAGGAGATGGGGAATTGGGCATGATGGAGGAGTGGGTCAGGGTGTCACAGAAGGTCCCTGCAGAATGCTGGCGGGGGAGGAGGTGGTGAGGGGAAGATGCATTTAATGGTGCCATGCTGGAGCTGGCGGACATGGCGGAGGATGATCTTTTGAATGCAGAGGCCGGTGGGGTGAAAAGGAAAAGGGTGTCCTATCTTGGTTTGGGAGGGAAGGGGTGATGACAGAGGGTGCAGGAGATGGGTTGAACCTTGTTGAGTGCCCTGTTAACCACAGTGGGAGGGAAACCTTGGTTAAGAAAGAAGACAAACATGTCAGAAGCAACATTTTCGAAAGTGGCATCATCACAACAGATGTGACAGAGATGGAGAAACTGGGAGAATGTGTTGGAGTCCTTACAGGAAGGGGTGTGAAGAGCCTTGTAACTGCTGTTATTTGATACCTACTCTCATCAAATATTTATCAACTCGTGTGGACTAGTCCTAATATACAGCTGGTGCCAATAGCTGTTTATTTTTTGCAATACATGGTTTCATGGTAGAATAAGCTTTTGATGCTTCCAGCTTAAAGAAAAACCACATTTCACGGACAAGGACTACCAGTGTTACCATACAGATGTTGCAATCAGTGTCCAGAAAGATAAATAAGACCATCACACATGAAGGACGGTCAATTGGATAAGTAATATGAGGTCTGTTCTCATCACTCAACCCCTGTGTCAGGTTATTTGAAACTATATCATTAAACAATTTCTCACACCTAATGTTTTATAAACGGAGAGATGGAAAAGTTGCCATTGAAAATAAGTGAAAAATAATATAAATGTCCTGAATTGGGTAATCAAATGAATTTAATCCCATAAATCATATTTCTTAGTTTGAAAGAAGCACCATTTTATTGAAGTCTTGAACTATTGCGTTCCTGATGTGTTGCAGAAGTGTTCAAGCGTACATTGGAAAGCTAACAGTGACATCTCCAGATACTTTCAAGTTATATTTCTCTCACGTGATCAGGTTTCTTATGTAGTATTATGAGGTTACGTAGATTCAAATTACAATTAAAGCAACTTAAATGCCATGATAACTTTATCCAGTGTGCATCTAAGCTGCATAGAGCCTTATGATGCAGTTTGACCAGAGTCTACTTAGTTAACTTGGGAGGCAGAATTTTCCCATCCTGCCCGCCACGGGAATTGTAGTGGGCGGGGGCGGACCATGCAAAGGTCCGATGACGTCGGATGGGATTTTCCAATCTTGGGGGTGCAGCCAGAGAATCCCTGTCCAGGGTGTTCATAGCAGTACTGGAATTAGCCTCATTTAAGATAAAAGCAAAATACTGCGGATGCTGGAATCTGAAACTTTTCATCAGAGCTCCGACAAAGGGTCATCCAGATTCGAAACGTTGGCTCTATTCTCACCCCACAGATGCTGTCAGACCTATTGAGATTTTCCAGCATTATCTGGAATTGGCCTTGCTGTTATCAGGCGAGGGCAGAGAAAAAAAAAATAGCTGGGGGAGATTGACCCCACATTACCATCCAATGACCCCTGATTTAAGTGCATCTATCGAGATAACAACAACAATTTATCTAATCCCATTGATGTATAAAACATCCCAAGACACCCTACTAGGTCATTATAAAGCAAAGTGACACAGCTTCTGAAGGAGAAATTAAGTCAGATGACCAAAAGCTTGGTCAAAGAGGTAGGTTTTTAAAATGTTTTTGATTCATTCATAAAACATTGGTGAGGCCAGCTTTTATAGCCAATCCCTATTTGCCCTTGAGAAGGTGGTGGTGGTGAGCTACCTTCTTGATCCACTGCAGGCCATGTGTTGTAGGTGAACACCCACAGTGCTGTTAGGGAGGGAGTTGCAGGATCTTGACCCAGTGACAATGAAGGAATGGTGATATTGTTCCAAATCAGGGTAGTATGTGACTTGGAAGGGAACTCGCCAATGGTGATGTTCCCATATACCTGCTGCTCTTTTCCTTCTAGGCGGTAGATGTCACAGGTTGAAAGGCGCCTTGGTGAGTTGCTGCAGTGCATCTTGTAGCTGGTATATACTGCTGCCACTGTGCGTCAATGGTGGAAGGAACGAATGTTGAAGATGGTGGGCGAGGTGCCCATTAAGCAGGCTGCTTTGTCCTGGATGATGTTAAGCTTTTTGAGTGTTGGGGCTGCACTAATCAAGGTAACTGGAGAGTATTCCATCACACTCCTGACTTGTGTCTTGGTGGACAGGCTTTGGGCAGTTAGGATGTGAGTTGCCACAAAATACGTAGCTTCTCACCTGCTGTTGTAGCCACAGTGTTTATAAGGCTGGTCCAGTTCAGTTTCTGATCAATTTTAACCCTAAGGATGTTGATAGCGAGGGTTTCAGCGATGTTAATGCCATTAAGTGTCAAAGGACAAGGGCTAGATCCACTCTTATTGGAGTTGGTCATTTCCTGGTGTATCTGAGGCACATATGCTACTTGTCACTTATCAACCCAGCCTGAATATTGTCCCGGTCTTATTGGACATATGGACACATGTCTTACAAGGTTGAAAGAGGTGGGGAGGTGTAGAGGTTTAGCGAGGGTATTCCAGAGCTTAAGGCCCAGACAGCAGAAGGTGCAGCCACCAATAATGGAATGATTAAAATCAGATGGACATATCAGATGGAAGGCAAAAGTGTTCAACACGTTGAGGAGGTTGGAGATGGGGTGGCAGTGTAAGAATAATGGGGTCAAAGGCTTGTTTGACGAGATGGGTGATGGCAGCAGACTTAAAAAGGAGAGGGACAACACCAAAAAAGAAAAGATGGAGATGGGGGGGGGAAGATTGTGAAATTAGGGTGGTCAGCAGTCAAGGAAACAGGAGATGGGTTCATGGACAAGATGCTCAGAAAGGAGAGATAGGAGTGAAATGAATCCAGAGATGCTCAATGAAGAGTTAAGAACAAGTATAGCCTGGTGAGTTCATGGAAGGGTGGGGAAGTGGCAGAGGCAGCTGATTGTCACTAAGATTGAAACTGTCCAAAAAAGTCCATGAGCTCCAATATATGGTTGGAGCAGAGGGTGGAGGACACAAAGGAGACGGGTTCAAGATGAGGATTTTCAGTAGAGAAAAGAAACTAGGAGTTATTTTTGCATTCCAGGATGAGTCTGGAATAGTGGACAGATTGAGCAGGACTTGATAGTGCTTGATGTATCCCAGTTAAATTTGGCGGTGCATAACTCAACCAAATATCCCCCATATCCTTTCAAGTCTCTTTCCATTAGACCTAAAAAGAGTGGCAATGAGGGTTGTACTGTGGGTGAGAGAGAATAATGGTTTTGTCGAGCACTAGGACAAAGTTGGAGGTGAGGCTGCAGTTGAGCAAATCAATACCTGCAGAAACATAGTGATGAGATTCAAAGGCTATTACTAATTCTAAACTCATTATTAATCAGGAGCAGAAAGGGGAGGTTGGGAGGCAAATGTTCAAAAGCCATTTGAACATCTCTTGATTTCTTCCCCCCTTTCACAATATGGGTAGGATTATGGCCATGTCACAGACATAGAAATCATAGAAACCCTACAGTACAGAAAGAGGCCATTCAGCTCATCAAGTCTGCACCGACCACAATCCCACCCAGGCCCTACCCCCATATCCCTACATATTGTACCCGCTAATCCCTCTAATCTACGCATCCCAGGACACTAAGGGGCAATTTTAGCATGGCCAATCAACCTAACCCACACATCTTTGGATGATCATGATCATTATTTAAACTGATAAGCTAAGTTGAAAAGCCAAGTAACCCCATTATCAAATAACTAGCATTAACATTTGCGGCAAAACGTTTTAACTTAGTTGTTAATCACCAATTAGTAGATAGCAAATATATTTTAAAACAGCATGTTTGTAGTCGATAGGAATTTATAGCCAGAATATGCAAAATTATATAGCTTAAAGCACATCCTTCGTCAATAGGTTTGAGGCCTTCGAAAAACTTTGCCTCTGTGGTGCTGCCGGTCACAAAAAGTGAGATTTCAGACATTTCCCATAGATGAACACGGAATTTTTGCCTTTACTTTTAGATAAAAATCAGTGCCAGATGGATCTTAGATGAAATGTTTAAAATCACATTATTACCATCGTTCTATTATAATGGTCAGGGATCAAATGTTCTAACCCTAAATTCAGACCAACTGTAAGTATTACTTTAAATTCCAAAGTGGAACTTGGGATACTTTGTGAAATCATTTTTTTAAAAATTCTTTCATAGGATGTGGGTGTCGTTGGCAAGGCCAACATTTGTTTCTCATCCCAAATTGTCTTTGAACCGACTGGCTTGCTAGACCATTTCAGATGGCTTTTGGATCTTGAGTCACAAGTAGGTCAGACCACATAAAGATGGCAGTTTTCCATCCCTAAAGGACATTAGTGAACCAGATGTGTTTTTAAAACAAGCGACAAATGTTTCACTGTCATTAGACTTTTAACTCCAGATTTTTATTGAACTTAAATTCCATCATCTGCCATGATGGGATTTGAACCTGGGAACCCAGAGCATTACTCTGGATCATCAGTCCAGTGGCAATACCACTATGGCACTGCAGCAGTTTCCTCGCCTTTTCCTGTCTACATTCCAACTATGACTTTCTAAAGTGTAGATTTTGGAAAAATGTCTGATAACACAGTTTGTGTTTTTTTAAAAAAATGGATTGGAACATTTGTCCCTGAACACCCCAAATTAGACCTCCGCATTGCGATACTCCAGTGGTGAATTTACACTGAAGTTTGCTGGAGAACAGACATCAAGGATAGTTGCAATTTGGAAGCAGCACAGACTGTCTACACTTCCTGCTGCCTCGGCAAAGCAGCCAGCATAATTAAGAACCCCACTCACCCCAGATATTCTCTCTCCCACCTTCTTCTGTTGGGAAAAAGATACAAAAGCCTGAGGTCACGTACCAACCGACTCAAGAACAGCTTCTTCCCTGCTGCCATCAGACTTTTGAATGGACCTACCTTGCATTAAGTTGATCTTTCTCTACATCCTAGCTATGACTGTAACACTACATTCTGCACTCTCTTGTTTCCTTCTCTATGAATGGTATGTTCTGTCTGTATAGCGTGCAAGAAACAATACTTTTCATTGTATACTAATTCATGTGACAATAATAAATCAAATCAGAAAAGCTATTGCTGAATGTTGTCAATGTTTCCTGCACTTTAAAATCATTTCAGTGCATATAAACCAGTGAACCTCATTTGTGTATTTTTCACAAATCTGTTAGTAAGGTTATTTACTTCGTGTTCAAGGTGGTCTTGGGTGTAATATAGGCAGCATATGTGTCTGTGTATTTACCTGCACCAACTAGAACCATTCTGATACTGGTGGTCAGAACCATTACAAAGCCAGTGTCCTGTTTTTGCCATGGAAACAAATATTTCCTATAGATTTTGCATAGTGTTATTATTTAATCATTAAATTCTCAGACATGCCAGTTCCTGCTAAGCGTGATCTTCTCTTAATAGACCAGTTTTACATTTGTTCCCTAACCAGAATCTTTACTGGTGCACTTTCCCACTGGAAGTGTGATTCTGTGTGTTTATCAATACAAGTTATGAAAAATGCATATTGGGATCGATACTCCCTCCATGTTAATATTTAACAGTCGAGTGCCAGAGATCAGTGAATCAATGCAAACATTAAATGGCTTTCAAAAATTCAGTTTCATTGAACTGGAAACTTTCCAGCCAGTAATATGGCTGATGACTAAATAAATTGGCAACACTCAGTAAAATGTATTTGTTTAAAGGAAATATCCTGGTTGTTTCCCACGTGATCCTTTACTAATTTAGTCATTTTTTTTAAAAAAGAAAATAAAAGCTAGGGCTACAGTAAGATGATATACTATATCTGAAGCTGTGTGTATCCTTTAGAATCCTGTCTGACAAGCATTGGAGTTTTCCAAAGATGCACAGATTCAACACTGCTTGTACTGGAAGGACAAGAAGTCCTACAGTTTTCACAGCTTTAGATGCTTCAATTCCTGGTCATGTTGCACTTTTGGCAGAACAACTAGGGACACCTGCCCAATTCCTGCTGTGTCTACACCCAGCTCTGGTTCAGCATCTACCCGCATACTGAACATGAAAATGGGTTGATAAAATGAGCTTCCTTCAAGTTATTTCCAGTCAATAACCTATCACTAATCCCTTCATGGAAAAGCTCCAGGGAGACAAGATGACAACAAGCCACAATTTAAGGGAAGGCATCATAAGGGGCAACAAGGGTCGGATGCGAGCTGAAAAGTAGCAGAGCAATAGGGAAAAGGGGACATGTCCCCTGTCTGACCCCAAAAACCCTCCATCTTGTAATACATGTCCCCTTTTCTCACGACAGTGAATTTTCTGGATTTCCCTCCAACGACAGATTCTCTCCCAGTTTCCTACTTGACCATGTCTTGACATCTCAATTCCAGGACCAACACAGCTGTGGAGGTTAGAACTAGAATTTCTTGAGTGGGGCGAGGGTGGTGGCAGAAATCGGTCACACACTCCCGAGATGTAAAAATCAGACATCAAAACATGAGAATAAAATAGAGAACCGATGGAATTGGTATGGGAATAAGTTTTAGAAAACTCCACTATCAGCTTCACTTAATAGACCAACAATCACAAAAACAATTGAAGTCATTTATTTTTGAAACAAATATACAGGCATAAGAAGGAGGAAGGAGCTTGGCTCTGTGAAAATATATTTCTGATGTACTGCGTATGGAAAAGATTACCGGAGTCTTTTCATTCCTGGGATCCAATTTTTATTGTCCATTCTGCTTTCCCGGCTTACTTCATCCTTTGACATTTACTCTCCAAGTTTCCAGTCCTCCAAGTTAGGATTTTGCATTTCACTTCCAGTTCTCTTTTGGGAAAAGGGTCATGTTTCCAACTGATACTCATGGGTGAGCAGTATCTTCGCTTTTTGTTATCACCTTGTTCTAAATTAAGGAAACAAAACAGCATGAATGCCACTGATGGAGGTGACTGTGCTGTATTTTAAACAGCCAGCTGAATTATGTTACAGGTTCTATTCTTGTGGTAATTGAAATAAAGCTGAAATGAAGCATTTGCTCTAGGTCAGAATTAGAATTTAAGGGTTTCAAATTAAGATAGCAGACATAAATTTAAAAACTAGTGAAAAAATAATTATAAAACATATTAGAAACAGTGATAAATATCCTGAAGCAGTCAGTCAGGCCAGCTGAAACTGCTGGCTCTTGCCCTTGACTTGTGTGCTTAATAAATTAGCATTCTGTGAATTCAAAAGCTTATACATTTATTCTCCATATATTATGTAGTGTGTGTGTCATCGATAATGAAGGAAAAGAACATTTAAAGTTACATTCAGCCGTTCATATTAAGCTAAATTCCTCCTCAGTGTATCTGAACAGGCGCCGAAGTGTGGCAACTAGGGGATTTTCACAGTTACTTCATTACAGTGTTAATGGAAGTCTACTCGTGACACTAATAAGAAAAGTTCCAAAAACACCACAGCTAGCTCCACAAGTCACTACATTCCACAGTTAAATGATTAACTCACTTGGCTTTTAGTTGAATTGGTTATCCCTGGATCCAATTTTAAAGAAATACATACACATACAGCACAGTGGTTAGCACTGCTGCCTCACTGCGCCAGGGACCCGGGTTCAATTCCCGGCTTGGGTCATTGTCTGTGCGGAGTCTGCAAGTTTTCCCCGTGTCTGCGTGGGTTTCCTCCGGGTGCTCTGGTTTCCTCCCACAAGGTCCAAAAGACGTGCAGGTTAGATGCATCGGCCATGCTAAATTTTCCCTCAGTGTATCCGAACAGGCACCGGAGTGCGGCGATTAGGGGATTTTCACAGCAACTTCATTGCAGTGTTAATGCAAGCCTACTTTTGACACTAACAAACAAACTTTAAATTCCATTTTTGTTTCATCAGGATGCCTCTAACGCCTAACATTAAATACATTTAACCCAATTTTAGTATTGACAACAATGCACAAATTCTCCAACCTGTACTTCAGTGCAGCCAGTTCAAGAGAAAAGATATTCTTTTAACTTACCTTGCTTAGATCGCTGTTCCAGTCAGTAAATTCATTAGTTGGACTGAAAAAAGTAGAAAATGAATAATTATTTAGCACCAGAAGAAAATTGTTGCTGCACTGAACATGTGTTTTTTGTTGTTTCCTTTCCTGCATTTTTTTTACTATTGGCAAGTTAAAAGATTCCTTAGGCTCCCTATGATTTTACAGTTGGACAGACGTTCTACAATATGGTATGTGAAGTAAGAACCTTTAATTATGTAGCTCTTACTACATCCTTAGAACGTCTCAATGGCAATTCACACGCGAGTAACTTACTTTTGCAGTGCAGCCGTTTTTGTCAAGTACAGCTACCAATTTGTGCACAGCAGGATGCCACAAACTACAAAAGAGGTAAATGACCAATTAACATTGATGCGAGCTCCCTGACATGTCATTTCAGTGCTGAAGTGAGATTTGAATCCACAACCTTCTTAGTTAAGAGTGCTGCCTATTGATCCAAGCTGCCAATAAGCATGTGCTCAAATGTTTGATGAATAAAACATTTGAAGCTGTCATCTGATATTTTAACAAAGATTTCGCCAACATTTGACTACATAATAAGATCCTACCCAACTTCATAAGTCACCAGCAATAGACGATCTTGGTCTAGTATCATTGCTGTTTCAACAAGCCAAGGAGGGCAGTATTTAATACCCCTTGTACAATACTTACTGTAAAAGTTTACATGCTGTCCCGTCAGGGCAGAAACCAGCCAGATAATTCACACACATTATTTTCCTGATGTGTTTATTCTTGCAGAGTGGACCTGCCACAGAAACATGAGTAAGGCCACGCTTGGAATACTATGTGCAGTTCTGGTCACCCTATTATAGAAAGGACATTATTAAAGTAGAAAGAGTGCAGAAAAGATTAACGAGGCTGCGACCAGGACTTGATTGTTTGAGTTATAAGGAGAGGCTGGATAGACTGGGACTTTTTTCTCTTAAGCGTAGGAGGATTAGGGCTGATCTTATAGAGGTCTATAAAATAATGAGGGACATAGATAAGGTAGATTGTCAATATCTTTTCCCAAAGGTAGTGGGGTCTAAAACTAGAGGGCATAGGTTTAAGGTGAGAGAGGAGAGATACAAAAGGGTCCAGAGGGGCAATAATTTTCACTCAGAGGGTGGTGAGTGTCTAGAACGAGCTGCCAGAGGCAGAAGTAGAGGCGGGTACAATTTTGTCTTTTAAAAAGCATTTAGACAATTATATGGGTATAGAGGGATATGGGTCAAATGCAGGCAATTAGGTCTAGCTTAGTGGTAAAAACTGGACGGCATGGACAAGTTGGGCCGAAGGGCCTGTTTCCATGCTGTAAACCTCTATGACCAAGTGGAGTAGATTTTGTGTACTATATTGTTAATTCTCACTGTTTTTGTAAAATTAAATACATTCACAATTTTAGAAAGTTCAATATTTTTTCACTTTAATTGTTTTTACAATTCATTCTGGGATTTGGGCGTCGCTGACTGGGCCAGCCTTTATTGCCCATCACAGAGGGCATTTAAGAGTCAACCACACGTGCTGTGGATCTGGAGTCACAGGTAGGCCAGACCAGGTAAGGACGGCAGATTTCCTTCCCTAAAGGATATCAGTGAATCAGATGGGTTTTTACAACAGTAAGAAGTTTAACAACACCAGGTTAAAGTCCAACAGGTTTATTTGGTAGCAAAAGCCACACAAGCTTTCGAGGCTCTGAGCCCCTTCTTCAGGTGAGTGGGAATTCTGTTCACAAACAGAACTTATAAGACACAGACTCAATTTACATGAATAATGGTTGGAATGCGAATACTTACAACTAATCCAGTCTTTAAGAAACAAAACAATGGGAGTGGAGATTGCATCATTTACAACAGTGACAGTAGTTTCATGGTCATCAGACTTTGAATTAATTTAAATTTCATCACCTATCAGCTTACTAGTCCAGTGACAATACCAATAATATACATAGGAAAAGCACCAGTCAGTGAATAGAACTAAGTGATCATAGGTTGAATGAAAATAAAAATAATGCAAAACAAACAATATGAAATGTAGTTTCTTTTTGTCAACATTCCCAGTGAACCAAGACCATCTGCAAGATGAAACAAGAAAAACTGCAAACTTAAGGGAACGTCACCATTTTGTACTGAAATCCTTCATGATAGTTCTAACCAAAGGAACTGAACAAGAAACCTTTCTAATTGTCTTATTCTTCAATTGCTCTTCTGATCAGAATCGTCGTCGCTTTGATGTTACTTGCGTAGAGGAAAACTAATGTACGAGTGTTCAGCATTTATCTCAATTACTAGCCAGTCCGCTGGTGTCACTATGCACATGGTGTTTCTCAGTGAAAGCAATGATGAGCATCTTTCACGTTATTAATTTTACCACCTGCTGGACAATCCTGCTTAAAAATCAAGTAGTATTTGATACTGAGAATAAAAAGGAGTATACAGTCCTTTAGCCTTTGCAAGGGCTTTGAATAGATTGGAATCTCTAGAGAAATTGGTAATGAGTACAGTATTGACCACAAGGAAAGATAAAATCAGCAGTTAATTACCGTGTTTGCAGAATCCTCGGTCATACCAGGGACAGTCTTGAATTTCTATCTGCGAATCGATGTGCAAGAAAGGGCACTCTTGCTTATTGCATTCACCTGTATCACAAAGAGGCAAGTTACGTGGGCTCAATATTCCAGTGCTCCAATGTTATTCTAAGCATTGATAGTGACGGAACACATTTCTGCTGCTATTCCTCACACCAAAAGTTTAATCTTAAAGTGGATCCTCTGGGAAAGAAAAATGAAGATAAATTGATTCCTAGCCTCCTATACTTGAATGAGCACTGATTTTTGTTAAAAAGGATTAGATAAATGCAAATAGTCCCAGCATATAGTTCTTTATGCCCCTCTCTCACTGATAATTTGGCTCAGTTTGAATTGCTACAGATTAAAAAAAAAAATTTCACTGTATAAAATGAGCAAAACATAAGATAAGCAGTGTGAAACTCTAAAATTAAAAAAAAAAGAACAATTTTCTCTTCTTGTGCCCCATCTCTGAAGACAACAACTTCTATTGGGATAAAGATCCATGGGTTGCAAAAATTTTCCAATGTCTGTCCAGCGGACCCGTTTGTCATGTGTACACTTCAAAGTATGGCCCAGATTTTCACCAAGTGTAGAGTTTTGCCCCCTACACATACTTACTGAAAAATCAATCTGTCCATTGATTCTATTGGAAAGGATATCTTTGGCAATATGCTCAGTTTTCCACTAGGTGATCATAGCAGTTGAATCTAGGTGCAAGAGCAGCAGGCCACCGCAGCCAACTCCATTTATATTTTACCTCAAATTTGTACAAGTGGGCGGCATGGTGGTACTCATGGCCTCAGTGCCAGGGACCTAGGTTCAATTCCAGTCTTGGGTCAGTGTGTGGAGTTTGCACATTCTGCGTGGGTTTCCTCCAGGTGCTCAGTTTTCCTCCCACAGTCCAGAATATGTGCTGGTTAGATGCATCGGGCGTGCTAAATTCTCCCTCAATGTACCCGAACAGGTGCCGGAGTGTGGTGACTCGGGGAATTTTACAGTAACTTCATTGCAGTGTTAATGTAAGCCTACTTGTGATACTAATAAATAAACTTTATTTCATATAGATTATGCACAGCAATCTTAGCGGATTTTTCTCTTCCTTAAATTCCTGCATGTGCTGCAAGGCCATCTTAGATTGTAGTTGAACTTTGATTCATTTCCTGCATTGCAATATAGAAATGTACTAATCACAATGGTTGAGATGTATAATGGGTAGAAATTCTAGCTATCAAAGGGCAAAAATCCAGCCCTATAGTTTTATTTATAGGGGTTAACATTAGAAGCTTATAGCAATTAATTTCAATTATGTTCTCTACTGACTACTTTAATTCAGCATTAAGTCTTTTAATACCAATGTCAAATAGTATTTACCCATTGAAGCAATTAAAAACTTCTCTAATACAGTTGAAGTTATTTAAGAAATTAAGTACTTCACGTAAAAATCTCAGACCAATTAATTCCTCTTGCAATGATATGGTCAATTCGGAGCTGTACTAAAAAAGATAAATCAGACTCTTTACAGAAACACTGACTGATAAGTTTTCTGTTTTATGTATATCCTGGTCAGGGAAGTGTAAAAATTAATTATGTGCACTTTGACTTATTTTCTGCACCACAATATAGAAATGTACTAATGTCAACATTTGCAATGTTTAAATGCATAGAAAACTCTAGCTGTCAATGTGCAAAATTCTAGCCCTATGGTTTTATTTAGAGGGGGTCAACATCAGAAGCTTATAGCAATTAATTTCAATTGTGGTCTCTACTGACCACTTTCATAGAATCATAGAAACCCTACAGTGCAGAAGGAGGCCATTCGGCCCATCGAGTCTGCACCGACCACAATCCCACCCAGGCCCTACCCCCACATATTTACCCACTAATCCCGCTAACCTACGCATCTCAGAACTCTAAGGGGCAATTTTTAACCTGGCCAATCAACCTAACCCGCACATCTTTGGACTGTGGGAGGAAACCGGAGCACCCGGAGGAAACCCACGCAGACATGAGGAGAATGTGCAAACTCCACACAGACAGTGACCCGAGCCGGGAATCGAACCCGGGACCCTGGAGCTGTGAAGCAGCAGTGCTAACCACTGCTACCGTGCCGCCCTTTCATTCAGCATTAAATCTTTTCAGATCTTAGGAAAGACCATTTTCAAAAAAATCTTATAGACTTCTCAAGTTAGTCAATCATTATCCTAATGCATAGAAATAAATCTTACCATATTTTGAATAGAAGTAGCACCGTGGCATTTTGCTTTCATCATATTCATGTAAAAACTCACACTTCTCCCCTTTTTTACACAGACCTCGGAGCCAGTGTTTGCATACATTGGTTTTGTCACCACGTGTGTGTCGGAATGGGCACATTTGTTCTGCAATAACCAGGAGGATAGCATTAGGTACAACTGCAGCAAGTCTGAAACACTATAGAAGTATTGGAATGGGTGCACTGAGAGGATAGGAGACAAAATAGGCTGGTTCAGCGTGTAATGAGGCCCATTACCAAGATGTTCTGTGGAAGACCTTTGATTATATTGAAAGGTTGACACTTTGTGGAATATAATTTTCCAAAACACTGAATAATCCTATAATTATGAGTAATAAGACCAGAATTTGACCTTTTCTGCTATTGTAAGACAGTAATCTTGATCATAGCTATTGTAATGAGGAATTAATGAGCAATTATCCATTTAGTAAATCATATCAAATGTTTCCTGAACATTTTTTTTGTAGTTATTAATTGTCATACACAATTAAATTTAAACCAATGATTTAAGGTTGATTTTGAATGTTTCTACAAGAACTTCCTTAAATTCGTACTTATTTTAATTCACAGAATATCATTCACATTCTGAAATGAAGGGGGTGGAAATGCTTCATGATCATTGCTAGGGATTTGTACATGCAGGTTCACACCTATAATATCCCCATATAGAGTTCCAGATTGTTTCCATCAGAAGGTCTCTCCCACACAACCAATCCCCAGCTCACCACAGTAACTCCAAAAGACCTTCCCCTCCCCTTTCATCTCTCATTCCATTGTTCTTGCACCTCTGAAACTTAAACTTCAAAAAAAAAAACCCAAAACTTATCAGGTTTCTATTTTGTCTCTGCTTTTGGTTTAATTGAAACGCAATACATCCTCCTATGTTAATAGGATTGAGGGTTATAGGTAAGCCTATATATAACCTAGGTAGGTAGGGACATGACCGGCACAACTTGTGGGCCGAAGGGCCTGTTTGTGCTGTATTTTTTCTATGTTCTATGTTCACCCATGGAACTTCTGGAAGATGCAAAATGTTTCTCGTCACCCCAACTTCTTTTTGATATTCAAACAAACTTAGCTAAAAATGTAAAATGCTAGATTCAATCTATTCACTTGTACCTCAAACCCACCATATTATCGCATTACAAATGCACAAAACCAACACATGTATCCTTTCATGTCTTAAACCTTCCAGATAATCTGGCTCTAGTACATGTACACACCCCTTCACAGAATGACACAATATTCCCCACGAATATACAAAAGTCCATTCTCACCATAAAAAGAATGATTTGTAATTATTTGATGATGTGTTGCCAGTGCGCAAGAGATTTTTTTAATTCATGGGATGTAAGCATCATTGGCTGGACTAGTATTTATTTCCCATCCCTAATTGCCCTTGAACTGAACGGTCTGTGAGGCCATTTTGGAGAGTATTTAAGAGTCAGCCACATTGCTGTGGATCTGGAGTCACATGTGGGTCTGATGAAGGACAGCAGGTTTCCTTCCCTAAATGACATTAGTGAACCAGATGGGTTTTTAAGACAATCAACAGTGGTTTCATGATAATCATTAGACTTTAATTCCAGATTTTAAAAAAAAAATGGAATTTAAATTTCATCAGCTGCCATGATGAGATTCAAACCCAAGTACCCAGAGAATTGCACTGGGTTTCTGGATTACTAGACCAGTGCTGATGTGTCCTACATTCATATGTTAATGACAATATCACAGAGCAACTCAAGCTATACTTATGGGGGCATTTCCATTCAGAATTCAAACTTAAAAGTAATGCTTTAATGGAAGACATATTTAGAAACATAATGGGGGCACATTCTCAGTACTTGAGTGATGTTCTTCATATCAATTATTATCTTACCTTTGAAGCATTTACCTTTAATGAAAAGCTCACAGACTGCTGAACTAGATTCTGCAAAGAAAGATCACAACATTTACAAGATTATTGATTTCTTATATTTTTGCTGTTAATACCTGACACCCACTAACATTAACCATTTTGTAGCATTCATCCATAGCTATTCACTTTACTGCATTAGAGACAGCAACCTTCTTACAAGCTCTGACACGTCCTAAAAGAAGCCATCGTAAACTAGTGCATATTAAGTGTTAAATTTGCACTCTGCCTATACAGACTTACACTGAAAATGCTCCTATACCTCAGCTGAGATGCAGCTCATTCAAATCAAGAGGATAAATGAGCACTTTTTTGGAGGATGACAAACACAAAAATGCATTTAAGAGTTTAAAGATGACTAGATATCCACACAACTTGAATTTCCACTGTTTAATATGGAGTCCACGACCTTTCCTTTCGTAGTTAATGTATATCTATACCACAGCTCTACAAGTAAAGAATCAGTGACTTCTGAAAGGAGTGCTGGGATACTGCTGATCTCCAAATACAGCCACACAGCTCATGTGTAAGATTCCTGTCTGGGCAGCAAAGAGTGCTCTCCACCATAAGGAATTGGCTTGCAGAACTCTGCAGTTCCAAAAAGTTAGAATCCTTCTCAATCAATAGACCAAACCATGGTCAATAATCCAAAATGCCGTGGGCTACTCCAGATCTGTGTGACTTAGGTCATGAGGTCCTGATCCCACAATAAAGGTTTGGCTTGTTTACAACCTTCCAATTCTGGACCTACCACCTTGGAGTCAATCAAGCCCCTAACACTTAATCCCTGTTTCCAAAGAGCTCCAATAAGAGTTTCCAATATGCTCTGAGGGACAAGTACTAATGCTGCTCAATAGTTTGGAACCAAAGTCATTAAATGGCATTTTGCGGTTTGTCATTCAGGAAGAAAACTGAACTGATTTGTTTCAATTAGTTCAAATTTCTGTTCTCAAATTAATATGAAAAGACCAAAGTTACAACAGCTGGAATTGATCCTTGAATCTCTTCTTTTCACAAATTAATTCAGGAAAAGTTGCAAGTGCAAAATACAAACTGAATTGGGGGGTCCAAACTTACAGTAGTTTTAGATATGGGAGCATATCTAAAACTACTTTACATTTATGGTATCATTCATTATGAGATTGCTGTCCATTTTAAATATCTGAAATTCAGTTTCAAAGTATTGGATGAAATCTGAACTAATGAACAGGATAATTATTACAAGATCAGACACAATTTTGCTTTAAGAACTTCAGATGTTCTGAAAAACATTATTCCAACTCTTCTTAAAATGCTGATCTCTTTCAAGATATAAAGGCACGAGTCAGGAGTGCGATGGAACACTCTCCAGTTGCCTGGATCAGTATAGCTCCGACAACACAAAAAAGGCTCAACATCGCTCAACACAAAGCAACCCACTTGATTGGCACCCCATCCACCAGCTTAAACATCCAATTTCTCCATTGCCAGTATACAGAATCCTACTGTGCAGAAGAGGCCCTTCGGCCCATCAAGTCTGCACCGACACATGAAATGCCTTGACCTGCTCACCTAATCCCACTTGCCAGCACTTGGCCCATAACCTTGAATGTTATGGCGTGCCAAGTACTCATGCAGATATATATTTTTAATGGCTGTGAGGCACCCCGCCTCCACCACCCTCCCAGGCATTCCAGACTGTCATCACCCTCTGGGTAGAAAAATATTTTCCTCAAATCCTCCCAAACCACCCACCCGCCATTTTTAACGTGTCCCATCATAACCTACCCGTCAACTAAGCGGAACAGCTGCTCCCTATCCATCCTAACCATGTCCCTCAATCAGATCATCCCTCAGTCTTCTCTGCTCCAACAAAAGCAACCCAAGTCTATCCAACCTCTCTTCATAAGTATTCCATCTCAGGCAGCATTCTGGTAAATCTCCTCTGCACTCTCAATTGCGTCCACGTCCTTTCTATAATGTGGTGACCAGACTACCGTGGCTACAGTGTGTCATCTACCAGATTCACTGCATCAACTTGTCAAGAATCCTACCAAAGCACCTTCCAAACCACAACATCTGCTGCCTAAAATGCCAAGATGCAAATTCCACTCCAAATCTGATACAATCCTAATTTTGAAATATTGTTTCATTATCAGGAACTCCCTCCCTAACAGCACTCACAGGAAGTAACTGTACCATACAGACTATAAGCAGTTTGGTGTTATATTGCCATCTCATCAATAAATTTAAAAATCATGATTATCTGCAAACAATCCTTCACCACCATTATTCCTACAAAACTCATCTCCAAACTCCATGACCTAGGGCTCAGCTCCTCCCTCTGTGACTGGATCCTAGACTTCTAACCCACAGATCACAATCAGTAAGGATAGGCAACAACACCTCCTCCACGATTATCCACAACACCAGTGCCCCACAAGGCTGTGTCCTCAGCCCCTTATACACACATGACTGTAGCCAAATTTCACTCCAACTCAATTTTAAAGTTTGCTGACGACACCACCGTAGTGGGTCGGATCTCAAACAATGATGAGTCGGAGTACAGGAAAGAGATAGAGAATTTGGTGAACTAGTGCGATGACAATAATCTCTCCCTCAATGACAGTAAAATGAAGGAGATAGCCATCAACTTCAGGAGGCATAGTGGGGGACATGCCCCTGTCTACATATATGGGGATGAAATGGAAATGGTCAAGAGCTTCAAGTTTCTAGGTGTCCAGATCACCAATAACTTGTCCTAGTCCCTCCACACCAATACAATAGTTAAGAAAGCCTACCAATGCCTCTACTTTCTCAGGAGGCTAAGGAAATTTGGCATGTCGACTATAACTCTCACCAACTTTTACAGATGTACCATAGAAAGCATCCTTGGTCATTGTATCAGTTTGGTTCCTGCTCTGTCCAAGACCACAAGAAACTTCAAAGGGCCATGAACAAAGCCCAGGCCATCACACAAATCAGCCTCCCATCCATTGATTCTGTTTACAATTCCCACTGTCTTGGAAAAGCAGCCAGCATAATCAAGAACCCCAATCACCCCAGACATACTCTCTATCAGGAAAAAGATAAAAAAGTCTGAGGTCATGTACCAACCAACTTAAGAACAGCTTCTTCCCAGCTGCCATCAGACTTTTGAATGGACCTACCTGATATTAAGTTGGTCTTTCCCTACAGCCTAGCTTTGACTGTAACACTACATTCTGCACCCTTGCCCTTCCTCCTCTATGTATGGTATGCTTCATCTGTATAGCACACAAGAAACAATACTTTTCACTGAATACTAAATATATACAACAATAATAAATCAAAAAATTAAACATTGTAAATAGTTGCCATTACATTTAAATTTCTACTACTGTCAAAACAATAGCAGACTTTTTCAATATGAAGGCAATTTATAGGCATAAGCATTTGTTTTTTCCCCAAAGTTAAGCACCAGATTTTAAAGTGCCCCTTACTATCCATGCCAGAAAATGGCAATTCCATAATTCCTCTCTGCTGCTCCAAGACAATTTCAAAATCAAATCTCATTTTTTGTAAACCAGCTATCAACTCTTGCATCTTTCAATTGCAATTATATACTTTCTCTCCCATCAATACTATTCTCACTAAGCATAAAGGAGCAAATGTGTGCCGAGCCAATCTTGATTTATACACATATCAGTGGCTAGGGCCTGCTGGGACTTAGTCAAATTTTAATTCTGTCTAAAATTACTTTTTGTAATTAGCCACAAATCATAATGTAAATATAGATTTATTGATTAAAGAGTTGAATTTAATTACTTCCAAGTTAAGGGGTTATTGTGGTCACATGACATGATTC
The DNA here is from genome assembly GCF_964213995.1 of Mustelus asterias. NCBI lineage: Eukaryota > Metazoa > Chordata > Chondrichthyes > Carcharhiniformes > Triakidae > Mustelus > Mustelus asterias. The sequence continues at coordinate 88,456,999 of NC_135812.1, read as the reverse complement.
AGTAATTGGCATAGAAGCTTAATTAGTTATTATCTGAAAGCTGAGGTGGATCTTTTGTGTTTGTGGGCTGGGGTTTGTTGCTTTAATGAGTTATCTGCAAATATTTGCAGGAGCAATGGATTGGAAAAGTAATTTGCAGTTTTACAATTGCATTGTTTGGGAATGTTAAAAATTGGTGATTTGTAAGCTGAAGTGCATTTAGAATTTTATCACGGTTATATCAACTCCTAACGATTCAGAACTGATGAAGTTGGGTAGGTACTCCAATCTGTGCTTAGCAACATCAAGAGGAAACATTTTTCAACAGAAAACACCAAGTACAGGAAAAAGGGTCTTGGGTTTTACAAAACTATTAATTTATCATCATAGAAACCCTACAGCACAGAAAGAGGCCATTCGGCCCATCAAGTCTGCACTGACCACAATCCCACCCAGGCCCTACCCCCATACCCCTACATATTTTACCCACTAATCCCTCTAACCTACGCATCTCAGGGCAATTTTAGCATGACCAATAAACCTAACCCACACATCTTTGGACTGTGGGAGGAAACCAGAGCACCCAGAGGAAACACACACAGACATGAGGAGAATGTGCAAACTCCACACAGACAGTGACCCAAACCAGGAATTGAACCAGGTCCCTGGAGCTGTGAAGCAGCAGTGCTAACCACTGTGCTACCGTGCCGCCCTTAAATTGCCGTCAATTTAGATTGTAATCAGTTTGAATGTATTTTTAAATTGGGAGCTGGGCATTGTTGGCGAGGCCAGCATTTATTGCCCATCCCTATTGCCCTTGAGAAGGTGCTCACTGCCTTTTCCAGTGACTGTTTTCTTATGTCACCCTTGGCATTAATGTTGCTGTTGCCACTTGACTAATAATACATGAAAGTCTTAGCTGTTACTGGAATCTTGTTGTCCAACCTTGCAAAAATCTCTCTCGCTCTCAATCTTTCCACACCCTGATGGTAGCTCTTTCGGCACCAATCAAGTAAACGAACTCAAATTAACTTAGGGACAAAGTAAAAGGGGCGGCTCCCCAAAAGGAAGGGGGGAACAGCCCGAACCAAAAACAAAGTCGAAAGGAAACTTAAAACGTCAAACCAAAAGGTGATTATCGGGGTCGATAATACACCCCCAGCCCCTGCGGCGCCCAGCGGTCGCGGAAGGCGTCAACCGCGCCCGTGGACACCGCATGCTCCCTCTCCAGAGACACCTGGCCGCGAATGTAGCCGCGGTAGAGGGGCAGACAGTCGGGATGGACGGCCCCGTCGATCGCCCGCTGCCTGGACCTATTGATGGCGCGTCTCGCCAGGCCCAGGAGCAGGTTCACGAGGAGGTCGGCATCCCGACCCGCCCCTCTCCGCACCAGGTGCCCGTAGATCAGGAGCGTGGGACTGAAGTGCAAACAAAACATCAATAAGAGGTGTTTGAGGAAACCAAAAAGGGTGTGCAGCCTAAAACACAGAACGTAGACATGGTCCACGGACTCCACGAGGCCACAGAAAGGGCAGTCTCGGGAGCCCGTGTACCGGAAAAACCTACGGTTGCACGGCACTGCTGCGTGCAGCACCCTCCACCCCAGGTCCCCGAGATAATTGGGGGAGATCCCTCAGTAGAGGGACCTCCACTGGGGACCTCCGCCACCCGGCGGCAACAAGGCCCGCCAAGGTGTATCCGGGCGACGGGCGAGGACGCGGTAGTGAAAGGTGTGCAGCAGCAGCCCGTACAGGAAACGCCTCCGCGCGGTGGAAAAGGGCACGGAGGGCATTTCCGCAAGGCGGCACACGCAGTGGGGCACCTGACCCGGGGGGGGGAGGTCTAGGCTTCGGGCCAATGTGGAATTCCGTCCGAGCAGGGGAACGCTCGGGCGGGATCCCACCGCACGCCTGCGCCGCCTCCAGACCGCGTGCGCACTCGGGGCCGAGCACGACCGTCCTAAGGTCTCGGATGGCTTTGGCCGCGCGCCAGACGGCCACCCCCGCGCGCTCAGCCAGCACGTGGGGGCTCATCCAGCCCGCTCCTCCGCCATCCAGCACGTCCCCGATCCTGGTCACCCCGGCGTCCACGGCCCTCCTCTCCGCCAGCCACCTGAAGTCGTAAGGCTGGAGGTGCGGATTCCTGAGCAGCGGCTCTCGCACGAGAGCCGCTACTCCTGACGGGGGAGAGCTGCGTCGCGAGGCGACCGTGTTCCAGACCGTGAGGAGGTCCTGGTAAAAGACGGGCAACTCCCGCAGGGAGGTGGGAATACGCCCCAGGTCGATGTGCAGGAGCTGCACGTCGTAATTGAGGCCGTGCAAGTGGCGGAAAAAATACGTCGCCATCGCACGCCATCGTGGAGGAGGCTCGACGTAAAGGTATCGCTGCAGGGTCTGGAGGCGGAAGGTCGCTAGCTGCGTGCGGACACACCCTGATGGTACATAGGTCAGACTTTCCTTCATTCCTGTAGCTAATTATTCCTGGAACAGGTTGTTAGTCTGTCGCTAGGGGCTTATAGCTTGAGGGGTGCCACTCCACATCAAGCAGGTAAGTGATTGACTGGTAAGTAGTTTTTCTTTTCTTTTTTCTCTTGGCATTGGAGTTGTTGTGAGTTAACTTAAGGGTTAAATCATGGCAGGAGATCCCAGAGCTGTGTCATGCTCCTCTTGTGCGATGTGAGAATTCAGGGACACTTCTGGTGTCCCTGGCTCCTTCACAGGCAAGAAGTGTGTCCAATTGCAGCTCCTGTTAGACTGTTTGATGGTTCAGGAGCTGGGGATGGATTCAGTTTGGAGTGGGGACAGAAACAAAAGGCAGTAAGAGGAAAAGTGGAAGGCTGAGAAACCAAAGACAAAAATCAAAAAGGGCCACGATATAGAGTACAGAGATTGTGGATCATGCAGTGAGGCTATATGGGTAGAACCCAGGAACAGGAGCGGTGCAATCACACTGTTGGGGTTGTACTTACAGACCTCCCAACAGCCAGCGTGAAGTGGAGGAACTGATATGTCAACAGATTATGGGAAGATGTAAAAACAACAGGGTTGTTGTGATGGGCGATTTTAACTTCCCCAACATAGACTGGGATTCCTTTAGTGTCAGGTGCTTGGATGGGGCAGATTTATTCAGTGTGTCCAAGAGTGCTTCTTGAGGTAATATATAGATAGTGCAACTCAGGAAGGCATTATCTTAGACCTGGTTCTGGGAAACGAGCCCGGACAAGTGATTGATGTCTCAGTGGGGGGCCATTTTGGGAACAGTGATCACAATTCTATAAGTTTAAAGATACTTGTAGAAAAGGATAGAAGTAGTCTCAGAGTGAAAGTACTAAACTGGGGGAAGGCTAACTATGACAGTATTAGGCAGGAGCTAGGGAATGTAGACTGGAGGTGGCTTTTTGAGGGTAAATCCACATCTGATATGTGGGAGTCTTTTAAAAGTCAGTTGTTAAGATCGCTTCTCGGCCTTTTGGCTAAGATCAAGTGTAGTATGGTCGGCAGCCCATGGTCGGCTGCACTTGGTTGAGGTCATTAGGTTACACTGAAGCTTCATATGTTTCATATGAAGCAATTTTTAAAAGCAGCATCTCGGCCTTTTGGCTAAGATGCAAATGAGCTCAAGTCTTGGAGGAGGAACCTCCCCCTTCTCCAATCAGCTTGGCTCATGTAGATCAGGCCCAGGACAGGGTGGTTTGGTCGCTCGCCCTGTCTTGTCAGCCTGGATCTGAAATGTCTCAACTTGTTGAGACTCTGAATTGGATTTGATTTGATTGAATTGGAAAAGTATTAAAAAAAAGTCAGTTGTTAACAATTCGCTGTAAAAATGAAGGATAAAGATGGCAAGATTCGGGAACCCTGGATGACAAGAGAGACTGTGAGCTTAGTGAAAAACAAATAGGAGGCATGCATAGATTTCAGGAAATTGAAAATGATAAGGCACTTGAGGAATACAAAGATAGCAGGAAAGAGCTTAAACAGGGACGTAGGAGGGCTAAAAGGGGCCATGAAATGTCCTTTGCAGGCAGGAGTAAAGAGAATCCCAAAGCTTTTTACGTGTCTATAAGGAGGAAGAGGTAGCTAAGGAAAGGGTAGGTCCGTTCAAGGACAGTGGAAGGAATTTATGTGTGGAGCAGTTGAGGTGGGTGAGGTCCTTAATGAGTACTTTGCATCTGTATTCATAAAGGAGAAGGATGTGGTGGATGGTGAGTAGAAAGGAGGATGTTGACATTCTAGGACATATTGAGATAAAAAGAGAATTATTGGAGGTTTTGAAAAACATGAAGGTGGACAAGTCCCCAGGGCCAGATAGGATCTATCCCAGAATACTGAGCGAGACGAGGAAAGAAATTGCTCAGGCTTCGGCCAAAATCTTTGTATCCTCTTTAGCCATAGGCGAGGTACCAGAGGATTGGAGAGTAGCTAACATTGTTCCTCTGTTTAAGAAGGGTAGAAGAGACAATCCAGGAAATTACAGGCCTGTGAGCCTTACCTCAGTGATGGGGAAATTACTGGAGAAGACTCTTAGGGACAGGATGTACTCACATCTGGAAGAGAATAGGCTTTTTCGCACATGGTGGCATGGTTTTGTGAAGGGGAGGTTGTGTCTCACAAACCTGATTGAGTTCTTTGAGGAAGTGACAAGAAAAATTGACCAGGGCAGGGCAATGGATGTTGTACACATGGACTTTAGTAAAGCCTTCGATAAGATTCCTCATGGCGGCTACAGAAGATGAATTCGTATGGGATCCGAGGTGAGCTGGTAAAATGGATACAAAACTGGCTTGGGCATAGAAAGCAGAGGGTAGCAGTAGAAGGTACTTTTCCAACTGGAGGCCTGTGACAAGCGGTGTTCCACAAGGATCAGTGCTGGGGCCTCTGGTGTTTGCAATACATATAAATGACTTTGGAGGAAAATGTAGGTGGTCTGATTAGTAAATTTGCAGATGATACAAAAATTGGGGGAGTAGCGGATAGTGAGGAGGATTGTCAGAGGATACAGCAGAATATAAATCAGCTGGAGACCTGGGCCAAAAGATGGCAGATGGAATTTAACCCGAACAAATGTGAGGTGATATGATTTGGAAGGCCTACTGCAGATGGAAAATATACAGTCAATGGTAGAGCCCTTAGAAATATTAGCATACAGAAGAATCTAGGCACGTAGATACAGAGTTCCCTGAAGGTGGTGACTCAGGTGGACAAGGTGGTGAAGAAGGCGTGTGGCATGCTGGCCTTCATTGGTCAGGGCATTGAGTATAGAATTGGAAAATCATGTTGCAGCTGTATAAGACTTTGGTTAGGCCGCATTTGGAGTATTGTGTACAATTCTGGTCGCCACACTGCTGGAAGGATGTTGATGCATTGGAAAGGGTGCAGAAGAGATTTACCAGGATGTTGCCTGGTTTGGAGGATAAGGATTATGAAGAAAGGTTGAACAAATTTGGATTTTTTCCATTGGAGCATCAGAGGATGAGGGGGAACCTGATCGAGGTTTACAAGATTATGACAGGCTTGGATAGAGTGGATAGTCAGAGTCTTTTTCTCAAGGTCGAAGGGTCAATTACTCTGGGGCATAGGTTGAGAGTGAGAGGGGAAAGTTTAAAAGAGAGGTAAGGGGCAGGTTTTTCTTACAGAGAGTGGTGAATGCCTGGAACATGCTGCCGGAGGAGATGGTGGAAGCAGATTCTATAATAACATTCAAGAGGCATCTGGATAGATTCATGAATAGACAGGGAAGAGAGAGATATGGACCACGTAGAGACAAGAAAATATTAGATCAGAGAAACATTTGTGTCGGCGCAGACTTGTGGGCCGAAGGGCCTGTTCCTGTGCTGTACTGTTCTTTATTCTTTGTTCATAGCCACACTCACGCACACAAAACAAACTACGGGGCAAGTTAGCATGACAAACCCACCTAACCTGCACATCTTTGGACTGTGGGAGGAACTGGAGCAGCCAGCAAAAACCCACGTGTACACTGGGAGAATGTGCAAACTCCAAATTTGCATGTAAAGCCTGCAAATATGTGAATTATGCATAAATTATAAACATGGTTTAAGCAAGAAGTATATGTGGTTACCTTGCTTCATATGAATGAATATATGTTTGTGGTATAGTACATATGAGAGTTGTTGTACACTGGTGATAAAATATGATGTGGAGATGCCAGCGTTGGATTGGGGTGGGCACAGTAAGAAGTCTCACAACGCTAGGTTAAAGTCCAACAGGTTTATTTGGAATCACGACCTTTCGGAGCGCTGCTCCTTCATCAGTTGAGTGGAGAGGTAGGTAGCAGTGCTCCGAAAGCTCGTGATTCCAAATAAACCTGTTGGACTTTAACCAGGTGTTGTGAGACTTCCTACAGTAATAAAATAATGTGCTGTTGGTTACAATCTGACATCTTCCCAGCACAGCACTATCAACCCAATACCTATCACTTTGTGCAATGAAGTTGCCGAAGATCTTTACTGACAAACATGAGGGAAATCTGAATCCTTTCCACTTGTTATAGATTTATCCATTAACAGTGCAGCCCATTTTCCTGCAGTCAATACATATTTCATACATGTGACATTTGCCTTGCTTAAATTTTAAAACCCTGGTTTGTGACTCTCTTGAACCTAATATCAAATTCAATCATACGGTGATGGTCACTATTGCTGAGATAATTCCCTACTGTCAGGCTGCAGATGAATTCTAGTTCATTACTCATCACAAAGTCTGATATGTTCCTTTAAGACATATGATTTGATGAGGTTGATATTAATACATTCTAGAAATTTATTGCCTCAATAACATCAGCTGTTCTGTTTCTCCCAGCCTGTGTGAAAATTTGAAATCCATGTTCGCCATTGCTCAACAGGAACTCGCTTAACTGAGTGAGAATGTTGTACATTCGCTCCAGAGATCCGAGCACAAAGGGTTAAGTCGACACTCCAGTGTGTTACTAAGTGAGAGTTGATCTGATGGAGGTCAAATAAATAAACTAAACTAAACATGTAGCACACAACAGATGTTGTTTAAATTGAGCAAAGCCTGCATCTTTTTGCATTGGTTTCCTGCATCTTTTTTAAAATTCATATACACACACTCTCTCACACACACACCACACTAAGGGGCAATTTAGCATGGCGAATCCACCTAACCTGCACATCTTTGGACTGTGGAAGGAAACTGGAGCAACCAGCAAAAACCCCCGTGTACACAGACAAGTGTGAGATATTGCACTTTGGAAGGACAAACCAAAGAAGAACGTACAGGGTAAATGGTAGGACTCTGAAGAGTGCAGTTGAACAGAGGGATCTGGGAATACAGGTACAGAATTCCCTAAAAGTGACGTCACAGGTGGATAGGGTCGTAAAGAGTGCCTTTGGTACATTGGCCTTTATAAATTGGAGTATCGAGTATAAAAGTTGGAGTGTTATGGTAAGGTTATATAAGGCATTGGTGAGGCCGAATTTGGAGTATTGTGTACAGTTTTGGTCACCTAGTTACAGGAAGGATGTAAATAAGATTGAAAGAGTGCAGAGAAGGTTCACAAGGATGTTGCTGGGACTTGAGAAGCTGAGTTACAGAGAGAGATTGAATAGGTTGGGACTTTATTCCCTGGAGCATAGAAGATTGAGGGGAGATTTGATAGAGGTGTATAAGATTTTGATGGGTATAGATAGAGTGAATGCAAGCAGGCTTTTTCCGCTGAGACTAGGGGAGAAAAATACCAGAGGGCATGGGTTAAGGGTGAAAGGAGAAAAGTTTAAAGGGAATATTGGGGGGGGGCTTCTTCACGCAGAGAGTGGTGGGAGTGTGGAATGAGCTGCCGGATAAAGTGGTAAATGCGGGGTCACTTTTAACATTTAAGAAAAACTTGGACGGGTTCATGGATGAGAGGGGTGTGGAGGGATATGGTCCAAGTGCAGGTCAGTGGGACTAGGCATAAAATGGTTCGGCACAGACAAGAAGGGCCAAAAGGCCTGTTTCTGAGCTGTAATTTTCTATGGTTCTATGGTTCTACACGGGGAGAATGTGCAAACTCCAAACTTGCATGTAAAGCCTGCAAATATGTGAATTATGCACGGAGGTGCCAGATTTCGAATGCGTGGCCTGTACTCCTCTTAAAATGATTGAAATTTAAAGTTGGGAAAGGTGTAATCCACCTCACAAAAATTATTAGATATTAACGAGCAGCTATCTTCCAGGTCAGTTGCTTCGCTGCTGACTGTAAAATCTGGGGCAATTTTATAATGTTACTTTTGCTGTGATATCGCTGCGGTAAAATCCTGTTACATGACATTAAACACCCAAGTTACTGCAATGAACCAGAAAGATTTTGAAGCTCTGTCACTCTCTGCTTTGAATTTGCAGTGTGACTGTTAGTGCTAATGGGAATTGCCACAATTAACAGCTGTCCCCTAGGATACGTGCAGTGAGGACTCAAATGTGTTGGTTGCTTGTTCCTATCACTTCAAGATGGTCATCACAGAGATCATTCCAACTTCCTGGTTGTCTGTGAGGCTGACAACAAGGTGTCGCAACAGGATATGCAATCTCGCTGGTTTAATTACTCAATGCAAACCACACAGTAAAACCTTTGTTCAACCGTGGAGATTGAAATGATGGTGACTTTTACACATTCTTGTCATGTTTTCAGTTATGGGGCCTGCAGGGCTAACTGAGATAAATGATTGTTTTCTGTGCAAGCCCGAGGCACAGACGAACTGTTTCAGATCATTTCCGCCTCTTTAGTTGCCACTAGGTGACAGTAATACACGCTACATATATTTTCAAATCATCAAATCTGGAACATAAGGCATTTTATGGTCAATTTAAGGGAAGGGAGGAACAGAAAGGAAATCATTAATACTTGCGCCTGTCGATAACTTTGACTTCTTTGTTCCACCTTCACTGTTAAATGTTTGATTGCATGAAAGCCTTAGTGAATGAAGACACAAATCATTTACAGAAAACCCCCTTCCTCCCAGATTCTGCAATCCCCCGACACACACACAATAACATGGCAAATAGAGTGAGCTGGTGGCCAGAAAAGTCACTGATTTTTCAGAACTGTGCTCAGAGCTAGCTGGAGGCTTTGTGGTGCAGTGGGTAGTGTCCCTACCTCTGGGGTGGGGAGCTCCAGGTTCAAGTCCCACTCTGGAGTTTGATGGCTCCAGAAGGTGCATTCGCAATGAGGTCAAACAGGTTGATTAACAGCCTGTAAATTGTTTCAATGGCGGGTGGTAAGAGTGGGAGAGTTTGGACAGTTACATGGGTAGGATGGGTATGGTGGGACATGGGCCAAATGCGGGCAATTGGGACTAGGTTAGGGGTTTAAAAAAAGGGGCAGCATGGACACGTTGGGCCAAAGGGTTTGTTTCCATGCTGTCAACCTCTATGACTCTATGACTCTTACCTTTTTTAGTTACCTTTTGTCATTTTTAGTAGGAGGAATGATGCTGGAAAGCTGATTCTCATTTTGGACCCATGCACCTCTCTCTCCCTCACACACATACTCACACTTCTTGACACACACACACACCCCTCTCTCACTGCTCTCTCTCACATACTCACCCCTCTCTTTCACACACACTCACCCCTCTCTCTCTCACACACAGACACAAATCCCTCCTTCTTTCACGCACTCACCCCTCTCCCTCATGCACTCACGCCGCTCCCTCACGCACTCACCCCTCTCCCTCACGCACTCACCCCTCTCCCTCACGCACTCACCCCTCTCCCTCACGCACTCACCCCTCTCCCTCACGCACTCACCCCTCTCCCTCACGCACTCACCCCTCTCCCTCACGCACTCACCCCTCTCCCTCACGCACTCACCCCTCTCCCTCACGCACTCACCCCTCTCCCTCACGCACTCACCCCTCTCCCTCACGCACTCACCCCTCTCCCTCACGCACTCACCCCTCTCCCTCACGCACTCACCCCTCTCCCTCACGCACTCACCCCTCTCCCTCACGCACTCACCCCTCTCCCTCACGCACTCACCCCTCTCCCTCACGCACTCACGCCGCTCCCTCACGCACTCACCTCTCTCCCTCACGCACTCATCCCTCTCCCTTACACTCTCACCCTTTCCCTCATGCACTCACGCCGCTCCCTCATGCATTCAACCCTCTCGCTCACGCACTCAACCCTCTCTCTTACACACCTCCCTCTGTCACACATTCATTTCTTACTCAGACACATTCATCACACGCACACACACACACAGACACTCACACACACACACGCACTCACACACACACGCACTCACACACACACACACACGCACTCACACGCACACACACACACTCATGCACACACACACTCACACACACACACACACGCACTCACACGCTCACACGCACTCACGCACACATGCACTCGCACTCTCACGTGCTCATGCTCTCACACACACACGCTCTCACACACACACACTCTCTCACACACACACATGCTCTCGCACACACACATGCTCTCACACACACACACATACACATGCTCTCACGCACACATGCTCTCTCACACACACACACACACACTCACACACAGGCACACACGCTCTCACATGCACACACATGCTCTCACACACTCACACACACATGCTCTCACGCACACATGCTCTCACACACACACACACACACACACTAAGACACAGACACACACGCTCACACACAGACACACACGCTCTCACACACACACACTCTCACATGCACACACACGCTCACACACACACACGCTCTCGCACACAAACATGCTCTCACACACACACATGCTCTCACACACACAAACACACATGCTCTCTCACACACATGCTCTCACACGCACACACGTGCTCTCACACACTCACACACACACACACATGCTCTCACACGCTCTCACACACACACGCTCTCATCCTCACACACAGAGATTAGGGTTAAAAGTGTGTAAACAGTAAACAACGGGTGGCCCCTTTTTGAGTCTTGGCGTGGTGAGATGTCTATAGTTGTCTTCATAAGAGGTACAAATTTAACATGTGTCCCAAATCAAAGAAAGATCTGTGAGCAAAGATAAATGAGGGAAGATCTTAAAGTACCCATATGCTTGAAATTACAAATGTAAAATTTAAACTAATTGGTTTAAATTTCTACCTGGCAGACCCCAGGTGTGCCACTTTGCTATGGAAATAGGATAGCAGGGAGGTAGTTTCATTTTGTTTAGCGTTTATCTGTGTATTTTTCTCAGAAATAAAAACAACTCGTTAGCTTGGAAGGCTGTGAGAAGGCAGTTTCATGTCTTCTGGCAGCCAGAATAATGAGCATAGAGGCAGAGATGTGTTCAGGGGTATTCCTGATGGAATCACTGAGCAGGAATTGTGAGTGAGGCCCATGCTCAGAAAGAAAAGTCCAAGTGCATGAGAAATTTAAATTGACAGATCTGCCTGGTGAAGTTGATCAACACTGGAATCCTCAGAGAGAGAGAGTGAGACCGCAGAGAATTAAAGTGAATTCCTAACAGCTGTGGCACACCTTGGTTTGGACTCAGTAAAAATGAAGGAACCCTCAAGATTCTGTAATGAATATGGAACACAATGGTGGAAATATAATAGAATAGGGATGTCCTATTGGGATTTTGGGTTTAAATAATAGGGGTTTATTGTTTACTTTTTTATTTATATTCATTCATGAGATTTGGGCCTTACTGGCTAGGCTCACATAATTACCCCTCCCTAATTGCTCTTGGAAGGGTGGTGGTGAGCTAACTTCACGACGTGCTGCAGTCCATGGGGCGTAGGTTGACCCACAGTGCTGTTGGGAAGGGTTTCCATGAATTTCATCCAGCAACAGTGAAGGAATGGCAATATAGTTCCAAGAGAGGATGGTGAGTGTCTTGGAGTGCAGATTTCAGATGGTGGTGTTCCCAAGTGTCCGCTGCCCTTGTCCCTCTAGATGGTAGTAATTGTAGGTTTGGAAGGTGCTGTCTACTTTACTATATACATGAAACATAGTATTAAGTTAGCTCTTTGCTTAATTCTTGTAGAGTAAAAGGTTTTATTTAAAGCATTAGATCCTGTGGTAAGATTCTTTCAGTTAATTACTGGGAGTTTGAATTTAATTTTAAAAGTTAATGATCCTTCTTGATTTCACGATGATAGATTGGGTTTTGCTCGGGAATTCAATCTTTGTGCATTATAATCAGTCCTACCTTTAACCATATCACATGCATTCATTTCGAGAGGCTTTATAAGGGTCTGGCCAGACTATTGTGAGCAATTCTGGGACCCATATCTAAGAAAGGATGTGCTGGCTTTGAAGAGGGTCCAGAGGAGTTTCCCGAGAATGATGCCAGGAATGAAAGAGTTGACGAATGAGGAGCATTTGAGGACTCTGGGTCTGTGTTCAATTGAGTTTAGAAGGATGAAGGGGGATCTCATTGAAACTTACAGAATAATGAAAGGCCTGGATGGAGTGGATGTGGGGAAGATATTTCCATGAGTAGGCAAGACTAGGATCCGAGGGCACAGCCTCAAGTAAAGGGACAACCCTTTAGAACCGAGATGAGGAGAAATTTCTTCAGGTGGTAAATCTGTGGAATTCATTGCCATAGATGGCAGTGGAGGCCAGGTCATTGAGTGCATTTAAGGCAGAGATAGATAGGTTCTTAATTGGTAAGGGGATCAAAGGTTACGAGTAAAAAGGCAGGAGAATGGGGTTGAGAAACTTGTCAGCCATGATCAAATGGCGGAGCAGACTCGATGGGCCAAATGACCTAATTCTGCTCCTATATCTTATGGTCTTAAATGCACTTTGTAGCAGGAGTCAACCAGTATAGAAATACCTGGCTGATTTATGTTCTTAATTTTCCACTAACCCTGGAACATTCCAGCCAACTGAACCACCTCCACAACCACCATGATTGAAATCAACTAATTTCATCAAGATTGGGATTGAATCTGCAACTTTCCTTATAAAAATGTAATTCAATTCTTAGGCAAACAATGTATTTATTCACTGAGCAAATTGTGGAGCCATGTTAAAATAATTTGGATCAAAGTCAGATACAAAAAAGGAAGGTTGAATTTTTTATCTGCAGAGGGAAAATCATTGAATCATAGAATCCCTACAGTGCAGAAGGAGGCCATTCGGCCCACCGAGTCTGCACCAACTCTCCGACAGAGCACCTTACCCAGGCTCACCACCACCTTATTCCCGTAACCCATACATTTATCCTATTAATCCGCCTAACCAACACATCTTGGGACACTAAGGGGCCATTTAGCATGCCTTGACTCAGTGTTTACTGGGGGAGATGGTGGCACAATATTGTCAGTAATCCAGAGACCCAGGGCAAGATCAGGGGACCTGCATTCAAATCCCAGCACGGTGAAATCTGAATTCAATAAAAAAATTGGAATTAAAAAGTCTGTTGATGGCCATGAAACTATTGTCAATTGCTGTAAAAACCCATCTGGTTCACTAATGTCCTTTAGGGAAGGAGATCTGCCATTCTTACCTGGTCTGGCCTACATGTTGCTCCAGAGCCACAGCAATGTGGTTGACTTGCAAATATCCTTTGAAATGGAGGACAGTTTGGGGTTGGTGACAAATAAAAATCAGGTGCTCTCGATGGAGAGAATTCTTTTTCTTCTTTCATGGGATGTGGGTAGCACTGGCAAGGCCAGCATTTATTGCCCATCCCTAATTGCCCTTGAACTGAGTGGCTTGCTACACCATTTCAAAGGACAGTAAAGAGTCAACTTTCTAGAGTCACATGGAGGCCAAAACAGGTAAGGGTGACCTTCCCTAAAGAGTATTAGTGAATCAGCTCCATTGGCTGCATCATGCATGCTGAATGGATGATGACTGCATCCCCAAGGACATGCTCAATGATGAGTTTGCTATCGCTGAAAGACTAACAGGTTCCCACGTGTTGGCTAGTGAGACCTCAAGCTGACTTGGGATCAGCGTCAATGTGTGGGGAGTCCTTGCTGTTGACCGGGGTGTCTGGAGACAAGCAGTCAGGAAGGGTGCAGAGAAAAGAGAGAGCAAAAGAATCCCAATAATAGGAAAGAGAGCACAGCAGGGGGAAAAAAGCATCAGTCAACCTCAGCCCAACGCTTTCCATCTGTACCAATTCAGGAAGGGATCACCATTCACAAATCTGTCTCTACATCCACAACAGACGATGTTCAGTCCAAAAGTGGCACAGTGGTTAGCACTGCTGTCTCACAGCGCCAGGGACCCGGGTTCAATTCCTGGCTTGGGTCACTGTCTGTGTGGAGTTTCTACGTTCTCCGCGTGGGTTTCCTCCGGGTGCTCCAGTTTCCTCCCACAGTCTGAAAGACATGCTGATTAGGTGCATTGACCTGAATAGGTGCCGGAGTGTGGCGACTAGGGGAATTCCACAGTAACTTTCAACAATCAACAGTGTTTTCATCAACTTTAAGTTCCAGCTGCCATGGTGGGATTTGAACCATTGACACAGAACATTGGCCTGGATTACAAGCCCATGACAGTATCACTACACCACTGTCTCCCCGATTACATTTCAATTCGAACTCTGCATATGTACTTGCTTCAGGATCTTTCTTCCACCAGATATATTTACATGAATATTATAAATGTCACGGAGTAATATTTTACTGCTTTCCTTACAGATCAGTTCAGTAAACATTTGTTGCCTCGTGTTAAACTCGACTGGTAGACAAATGGAAATGGAATGCAAGCACATGTTCCCTACTTAGGATCACAAGCACAAAAAGAGGCCCTTCAGCCCATCATGACCCTGCCAACCCATTGATAGAACTATCCAATTATTCCCTACCTGTATTTTCTTTTGATGTCTCAAATATATATTTTATGAAATTGTTGTGTGTAGGTATTTGCAGAAGGAGCACATCTCCTACATCCAGGTTTCTTGTTATGATTGTTCTTGTTTTGTGAACAATGTGAGTCAAGAAGTTGAGCCGATTGTTTTGGTCTAATTGGGTCTGGGAATTGACAAGAGAAGAGCGGGATATTCTGTTTATATTTTAAGAAAGTAAAGATAGAACTTGCATTTGTAGAGCATCTTTCAGAATCTCAGGACACCCCAGGGTATTACAGTGAGGTAGTAGTAGTCATAGAAACATAGAAACCCTACAGTGCAGAAGGAGGCCATTCGGCCCATCGAGTCTGCACCGACCACAATCCCACCCAGGCCCTACCCCCACATATTTACCCACTAATCCCTCTAACCTACACATCCCAGGACACTAAGGGGCAATTTTAGCATGGCCAATCAACCTAACCTGCACATCTTTGGACTGTGGGAGGAAACTGTTCACCTCGGGAGATGATGGACTTGGACCAAGGTATTAAAAAAGTTTAAAGTTTATTTATTAATCACAAGTAAGGCTTACATTAACTTGCAATGAAGTTACTGTGAAAGTTGCCACAATCCGGCGCCTGTTCAGGTCAATGCACCTAACCAGCACATCTTTCAGACTATGGGAGGAAACTGGAGCATCCGGAGGAAACCCATGCAGATACGGGGAGAACGTGCAAACTCCACACAGACAGTGACCCAAGCTGGGAATTGAACCCGGGTCCCTGGCGCTGTGAGACAGCAGTGCTAACCACTGTGCCACTTTTGGACTGAACATCGTCTGTTGTGGATGTAGAGACAGATTTGTGAATGGTGATCCCTTCCTGAATTGGTACAGATGGAAAGCGTTGGGCTGAGGTTGACTGATGCTTTTTTCCCCCTGCTGTGCTCTCTTTCCTGTTATTGGGATTCTTTTGCTCCCTCTTTTCTCTGCACCCTTCCTGACTGCTTGTCTCCAGACACCCTGGTCAACAGCAAGGACTCCCCACACATTGACGCTGATCCCAGTCAGCTTGAGGTCTCACGAGCCAACACGTGGGAACCTGTTAGTCTTTTAGCGATAGCAAGCTCATCATTGAGCATGTCCTTGGGGATGCAGTCATCATCCATTCAGCATGCATGATGCAGCCAATGGAGTTGCTGATGACTCCAGTGAATTAAAGAGTAGTCTCTGTTTTAATGTAGGTAGTAACAGATTACGCATAATGATTGTGCCCTGAACAGAAATATATCAATGGCCAGATCATTTCTTTTAAGTGATGCTGGTTTGGGGAACTATATTGACTCAGGCACCGGGAAGATCTCCCTTGCCCTTCTTTGAAATGGTGTCAAAGGATTTTCTTTTTAACTCATCTCCTTCTGAGGGCACAAACAATGTCTTCATTTACCCTTTCACCTGTACGTCAGCAGCATCTCTGACTGTCCAACATTCCCTCAGTACTGTACTGAACTGTCAGCCTAAAATATATGCTCAAGTCTCTGGGGTGGAACTTGAACTTTGGACTTTCTGACACATAGGTGAAGGTGCTGTCATTGAGCTAAGTCTACTTTGGTAGCCCAGATGACTGGTGGAGACAGTTGTCAAGAGGTGTGTTACTATCCTGGGCGAATTAGAAAAGATGGACAAACCATGGAATAAAATTAGTGTTGCTACTTCCAATTATCTTGGCGTCGGGTTGATTAAAAAATGTTTCAGCTTTCAAAATTTGACACTAATTTCTCCTCAGAATTTTCAGATTGGAATGTTAAAATGGTACCTTTTTAAAAAAAATCTATTATCTCATTACGGCAGCTGAATTGTAATCACTGTACGCTATAACCATTTCACATGCTTGAAAAGTCAGCAAAACTTGAAGTATATTGGCTGTCACTGGTAGATTCAACAGTTTATGGAAGCATAACAACACAGCGGGCCCGATTTTACCAAAACTTCGCACCCATTTTCGGGCGCGAAATCGTGGTAAAGTCGGGCGTGGGGCCTAAAACGCGATCCGCACCACAGTTTTTGCAAATCGCGCCTTTACCGACAGCCGATTTTGGCGCGGTTCCGATGCGCGCCCGAATCGACCGGCGTGACGATTTAAATGCATTTGCATGCATTTAAATTGACTTAATGAAGCTCCCGCCCAACTCTACCGCCAATTTCCACTCTACCACCGTGCGGCCCAATTCGCATCCGCGTATTAAGCGACCTGCTGTATAAAAGTCCGATTTGGACTTTTATTCAGCAGGGGAATCGCCGAGGCCCACCCTTCGCGGACCCACCCCGGCAGACACCCCCCGCCCCAGGATCGGACCCCTTTGGGAGGCAGGCGCCCCCGGCAGAGCACACCTCTAACCTACTTTGATCGTGGCCTCCCTCCACCATCCTTCCTGCTCACCTTCAGTCCTTCGACAGCCTGCAGCACGTTGCTCAAAACAGGCTTCGAGCCACGTCTGAAGGGACCGGGCTTCACACAGGTCCGCTGGCGTCTGCCGGAGGAGGGAGGGGCGGGCCCAGTTGGAACTCTGGTTGGGGGGGGGGTGGGGGGATGAGGAGGGGTGGGGGATGAGGAGGGGTGGGGGATGAGGAGGGGTGGGGGATGAGGAGGGGGGATGAGGAGAGGGGCAGGTCCACATCGCCCTCTTGGGAGGGTGGGAGGAGGAGAGGGGGGTGTGACTTATCATCCCCTGCAGGGGGGGGGGGAGAGGGGGTGTGATGTATCATCCCATGGGGGGGGAGGGGGTGTGACTCTCATCCTGTGGTCTGGAGGTTCCGCTGTGTCTGCGGCCAGAGGATGAGAGTCACACCCCCTCTCCCCACCCAACCCCCATGGGATGTTATATCACACCCCCTCCCCTCCACTCCCCCCCCGCCAGCCACCACCCCCCCCCCCCCCGACCAGAGGATGAACGGCAGAGAGGCTCTCTCTGCTTTTTTTTTCGCGCCCGGGCGCGTTCAGTCAGGTTTTTTCCTATCGTTCCGGCGGCGCTAAGCCCCGCCCACTGGACAGGTGCCGGAAAAAAGCGTATGGGCACTCTGGAGCACGGCCTCCGGGCTCGGATCTATTTGGCGCCCACACCTGGCACTTAGTCTCTAAATGGTAAAATCGGGCCCGGATTAAAGCATTAAAATACTCCAAACAAGGTTAACATGTGCTGGGTAAATATTTGCCATTAATTGTCAATAGTTGCACTCTGAACCCAAACCACTCGCTGCATGAAAAAGATTTTCACAGATTGAGAAATATTCCGTCTATAGAAAATAGACTCTTTCTAAGTGTTGAAGGCTTTGAGAAGGTTTAATAAATGTTTTAAAATGAAGAGGCTCAGTAGATACTTGTTTTCTGGTGAGCCAGCAATGAAAGGTTAAGAAATTTAAATTGTTACCAAGGTCAGAGCCAAGTCAGATTGTTTTTTTAAATAGAGGGTGTTGGAGCACTAGATTGCCACTGGAAGCGTTTGAGCTGGAGATTGCTACATTTTTTATAGTGTAGTTTGGAAAAGCTTTGCAATGAATGATGATGCAGGGCTGTGAAGGGAATGTAGGGCAGTTTGATTAGTATTAGATTGCTACAGCAAAGAGCTGGCACAAACCTGCCTCCTGCCGCGTTGTAAACTTGTGATTCTGTAACATTTGATGAAAGGAATTCCTTTGGGTGATGTACAGATTTAAAAGTATTACAGGGCTAAATTGGACAGCCCCGAAAAATGCATGCGGAACTGACAATGCATGATTATCCTGCAGCCATTCAATGTGATACAGGCCCCTTGCCAACATCATGTTGTCTGTCCATTTCCGTGATTGCAACATGCAAGGGCTTTGGTGAGACCAAACCACGAGCACTGTGCACCATTTTGGCTCCCTTGTCTAAGACGGGATATACATGTCTTGGAGGGAATGCAGTGAAGCCTCACTAGATCAATGCCTGGGATAGAAAAGGTTGTCTTATGTTGAGAAGTTGAGCTAAATGGGCTTATACCCTTTGGAGTTTGTAAGAATGTGAAGTGATCTCATTGAAGATTCTTCAATAGGGAGGCGATGGCCTAGTGGTATTATCGTTAGACTATTAATCTAGAAACTCAGCTAATGTTCTGGGGACCAGGTTCAAATCCCACCACGGCAGATGGTGGAATTTGAATTCATTAAAAAAATCTGGAATTAAGAATCTACTGATGACCATGAAACTACTGTTGATTGTCAGAAAAACCCATCTGGTTCACTAATGTCCTTTAGGGAAGGAAATCTGCCATCCTTACCTGGTCTGGCCTACATGTGACTCCAGAGGCATAGCAATGTGGTTGACTCTTGGGCAGCACGGTAACACAGTGGTTAGCACTGCTGCTTCACAGCTCCAGGGACCTGGGTTCGATTCCCGGCTTGGGTCACTGTCTGTGTGGAGTTTGCACATTTTCCTCGTGCCTGCGTGGGTTTCCTCCGGGTGCTCCGGTTTCCTCCCTGTGGTAAACCACTGTCGTGCCTTTGGCACGGTTGAGCTGTTTATATTGTTGCCACTACTGTTCGTATATGAGACACTCCCTGACACCTTTAATTCGGCTGCACCTTTAACTGGAGGCTCCACCCTCAGGGTATAAAGGCTGCAGCCCTCCCCCTCCGGCCTCAGTCGGGAGATCCACATGCTCAGTATTGTTCTGTTTATTGTCTGTTCCACATCGTTCGTTTTAGCGAATAAAAGCCTTCTGTTCCTGGCAACATCAGCCTTGTCTATTTATCAGACGCGCCTCACTCCCACAGTCCAAAGATGTGCGGGTTAGGTTGATTGGCCATGCTAAAATTGCCCCTTAGTGTCCTGAGATGTGTAGGTTAGAGGGATTAGTGGATAAATATGTAGGGATATGGGGGTAGGGCCTGGGTGAGATTGTGGTTGGTGCAGACTCGATGGGCCGAATGGCCTCTTTCTGCACTGTAGGGGTTCTATGATTTCTAACTGACCTCTGAAAGCAAGCCACTCAGTTTCAAGAGCAACTAGGGATGGGCAATAAATGCTGGCCAGCCAGTGACACGCATGTCCCATGAATGAATAAAAAAATATTCTCAGGAGGTTTGACTGGATAGATACTGGAAGGTTGTCTCCTCTTCCTTGGAGAGTCTAGAATGAGGGAACCTAGTCTTAGAATAAGGGGTTGATCATTTAAGACTGAGATGAAGAGGAATTTCTTCACGTAGAGGGTTGTGAATAAAGATTCTTTTTGTAGTTTAGTCAGGGCATCATGATTGGCACGGGCTTGGAGGGCTGAAGGACCTGTTCCTGTGCTGTACTTTTCTTTGTTCTTTGTCCTAAACTAAAAAAACCTTCTGCCTTTACTCAGTCCGTATCCCTCTATTCCCTCCCTATTCATGTACCCATCCAGATGCCTCTTAAAGTTGCTAATGTGCCTGCTTCCACCACCTCCTCTGGCAGCACGTTCCAGGCACCCACACTCTCTGCGTGAAAAACTTTCCCTGCACATCTCCCTTAAACTTTCTCCCTCTCACCTTGAACCTAATTGACACTCCCACCCTGGGAAAAAGCCTCTGACTATCCACCCTGTCTATGCCTCTCATAATTTTGTAAACTTCTACCCTCAACCTCCGTCCTTCCAATGAAAACAATCCTAATTTATTCAACCTCTCTTCAGAACTCTCTACCAGAGGGTTGTGGTGGATACTCAGTTATTGAATGAATTCAATGCTAAGATAAATGTTTGGACATTAGTGAAATCAGGCTTGGTGGGCCTTCTGTTGCTTTAATGAAGTGCAGATGTCAGCTTTCTGGAGGGTAATTTGCACATGAGTTCTAATGCAGAGGACTCAGAGAGCACTTTGATGGGATGGGCTATGGAAGAAGGTTGATGCCTTAATGTAATTAAATACTTGATATGTTGGCGTACTTGCGAAAGCCTCCATGTAATGTCAAGGAGCATGGAGGGGTTCAGTTCCACCTTTGCACAGGGCTGAATGCTGAGCTCAGGAGCTCATTCTTTCCAGAGTTCCAACTCCAATAACACAATTATGGACCCAAACATAATGCAGCATTCGATGGCTATTGTCTCAGCTTCCGTTGCAATGCCAGCAGAAGCCACCCAAATGTTTGAATGCTGTAATGCAAGTTTAGACTTCTAACAGGCAAGCTCAGTCTGCTACTACCAATGGTTGTGGAAACTAGTGCTTGTGTGCAAGCAATCTGTCCTTCGACAAATAACTGAGACTGGTGAGGTGCCACACCAGGGGAGTGGCTGTGGCTCCATGGAGCATGAACCTGCTGTTTTCTCTCAGGACGATGGCATATTCATTTTCCCAATACCGTTACTTGACCAGTGCCCTTGTCATTGCCTGACATCTAGCCAGCCAGACTGCTGCTGCCCAACATGCCGAGATGGTGTAGCTCAAAGATGGGTCTGGGAGGCCCAGAACTGCCCCAGCTTATCCGTCAAGGCCATCTGCAATCTCCTCCACAGCAGCCTTCCACCAGACATGCTGTATGCAATGGAGTAGCACCGCAAAGGAGCACTAGGACACGCCAAAGCACATGGAAGATGGGTACTAGGAGAGTTAGCTGACAGTATGCTCACACACCAGCTGGGTTTTGCGGGAATGGAATCCCTTTCGATTCAGCTATAGGGCAGAGTTGGCATGTGTGCCACAAAGCACTGTGCATGCGCTCAATATTATTCTGTACCATGGGGATGGCTGCAATCCTCACAAAGTCATGTGCCCTCCTGGCCTGCTGCTCTCTTGCAAGAGAGAATTAAATATATTCAGCTCTTTCTGAACAGTTCTTACACAACACTGGAAGGCCAACTGTTAAAATCTCCCATTCAAAGGCAGACTGTGCATGAAGGTCCATTGCCACGCTCACCTTTACTGCCAGTGGCAATGCAGTCCTCACCCTGTTCTGAGATGGCACTTGTGACTGTGGCAGGTGGCACATTTCAGTCAGGGTATCTTTACTGAGGTGAAGGCAACTCACACATTGTTCCTCGCTGAGGTTCAGAGAGAAGAATTGCTCCTTGAATATCCTGGGTGGACATGGTCGCCTGTTCAGAGCCCTTCACCTGCTTCTCCTCTTCCTGCTTCTGGCAGCTTGCTCTGATTTTGTATCACCTCTGTTCCTTCTCTCAGTCATGCTGTATTCCAAAAAGAATGTCTACATCAGTACCCAGATCTGGGAACCAGGTTTGTTGGGGCAAAATCCTTCAGCACCTGTCACACCACTTCCTGCAGATTTGTGCAACATTGAAGAACTCTTAAGAAGCACCAAACACGTGGGGAATCATAGCAGTAACTGGTTGAAATCAATCTGAAACTAATGTGAAAACAATTGATGATCCTTTTCAATGAGATTGTTCGGGATGGGGTAGAGTTGGGAGTAGGGTGAGGTTGGTCCTTTCTGCTGCTGAAGGCATACTATGAGAGGCTAAGAGAGCATTAGCTGGACTGTTGAGCTTCAGAATTGCAGTGCTGGCATCAAAAAAGCGTGACATGTTGAATAACGTCAAGCTCTGCCTCTCTACATCCATCTGGTAGATACTCACTGCCCTCATTGATATGGTGTTGGATGTGACTTGCACCTGAAATGTGCCCGCATGCCACTGGCATCATTTCAGACCTCTATCTAAGGATAATCAGAGCACTGGAAAAATGGGTGCATGGATCAGAATTTGGAGTAATTGGGAAGAATTGCACTTTCTAGTCCTGCTCTGTTGTGAAGTGCTGTTCAGGAGCACCGATGAAATAAGCCCGAAATCTCAAGCCTTTACCACTTTGTCTGTTGAAGTGTTTAACAATTTGATTGTTTGACGACTCTATATGAGGAAGCATTTACATGATAAGAATTGCATCTCAGGATAATTGGCAATGCCAATATTAAGTACTGGCATTTTAGTCATGCGACAAGGCATTATTATTGCTTTGATAACCACTCAATCAAAACTGATAGCTGGATGCCTTGCACAGTTGTTTTCCAAATGAAAGTATTTCCTTAAAATCCAAGGAGCTGCTCAAGCTTGTCACCTTCAGTGCAACAAGCCTCTTTGCTTGCTGAGTACCATGAGGACAAAATAAAAAAAAATAGATAGATATAATTTACCACCAATTCCTAATAAGATACCAGTAGCAGCTGCAGGAAGTATGGGCAGTGTTTTTGAACAGTCAGTCTAGTATCTATAAACTATTACAAAGAACAAAGAACAAAGAACAATACAGCACAGGAACAGGCCCTTCGGCCCTCCAAGCCCGCGCCGCTCCCCGGTCCAGGATTGAATCCTGAATCCAGGATCCCAGCCCAATTTTCCAGCCTATCTACATACCAATATCCTATCCACCGAGCTGTCCCTCACAGCTACGATGCTTTGTTCATTACAACCTATTAAATCACCCCCACCCCCCCATTCCAGACCATGTGATCTCCAGGGAGAGGCGAAAACCCAGAGTGAAAAACCCCAGGGCCAATATGGGGAAAAAAAATCTGGGAAATTCCTCTCCGACCCCCTGAGGCGATCGAAACGAGTCCAGGAGATCACAATGGCCCTGATCGGAAAATGCTTCCCAACCCTAGTCATTTCCACTTCCACGAACACCATATGAATTCCCTGCCCCCGAGACAGGTTCCCAACTATCCGCAGTTTCGCTCTGTACTGGCACCAGCAAGATGATCATAGAATGAAGCCTTGAAACGAGAAACAAGGAACAATTAGCCCGCGCCGCTCCCTGGTCCAAACTAGACCACTCTTTTGTATCCCTCCATTCCCACTCCGTTCATATAGCTGTCTAGATAAGTCTTAAACGTTCCCAGTGTGTCCGCCTCCACCACCTTGCCCGGCAGCACATTCCAGGCCCCCACGACCCTCTGTGTGAAATATGTCCTTCTGATATCTGTGTTAAACCTCCCCCCCTTCACCTTGAACCTATGTCCCCTCGTGAACGTCACCACCGACCCGGGGAAAAGCTTCCCACCGTTCACCCTATCTATACCTTTCATAATTTTATACACCTCTATTAAGTCTCCCCTCATCCTCCGTCTTTCCAAGGAGAACAACCCCAGTTTCCCCAATCTCTCCTCATAACCAAGCCCCTCCATACCAGGCAACATCCTGGTAAACCTCCTCTGTACTCTCTCCATAGCCTCCACGTCCTTCTGGTAGTGTGGCGACCAGAACTGGACGCAGTATTCCAAATGCGGCCGAACCAACGTTCTATACATCTGCAACATCAGACCCCAACTCTTATACTCTATGCCCCGTCCTATAAAGGCAAGCATGCCATATGCCTTCTTCACCACCTTCTCCACCTGTGACGTCACCTTCAAAGATCTGTGGACTTGCACACCCAGGTCCCTCTGCGTCTCTACACCCTTTATGGTTCTTCCATTTATCGTGTAGCTCCTCCCTACATTATTCCCACCAAAATGCATCACTTCGCATTTATCAGGATTGAACTCCATCTGCCATTTCCTTGCCCAAATTTCCAGCCTATCTATATCCTTCTGTAGCCTCTGACAATGTTCCTCACTATCTGCAAGTCATTGTTTTCATTTTTATATTGAATTAATTTATTTCTGCCTTTATGCTTATATATACGATTTTTATCTTGCAACTGTATGAAAGGGTCAAGCAGAGATCCAAGTTTGAATAAATTAAGATTGGTTGAATCTGTCTTCTGATTTGATCTTAGTAATTAGCCGTGGACGATGCCAATCCAGTCACGGCTGTGAATAAAAATGTGGCTTTTAGCTCATGAGAGGCTAATGAACTCTAGAATTATGAGCTTGAAATAGGTGTTTGGTGGAGGGGTGGGACCACCAGAATAGCACTGCGCTCTCCCAAGATATCCACATTTGCATTAGTGTGAAAACAAAGGGGAAGCAATGGCCAAGTGGTATTATCACTCGACTATTAATCCAGAAACTCAGCTAATGTTCTGGGGACCTGATTTCGAACCCTGTCACAGCAAGTGTTGGAATTTGGTCTATAAGAAAATCTGGAATTAAAAATCTGCTGATGACCATGAAACCATTGTCGATTGTGCGGAAAACTCCATCTGGTTCACTAAAGTCCTTTAGGGAAAGAAATCTGCTATCCTTATGTGGTCTGGCCTACATGTGACTCCAGAGCAACAACAATGTGAGTGAATCTCAACTGCCCTCTGAACAAGGGCAACTAGGGATGGGCAATAGATGCTGGCCAGCCAACGACGCTCATGTCCCATGAATGAATTAAAAATAAGGCACTGTTTTCCTGACTTGTGAATTGCAATGGAATATTTGAATTGTGTCGTGAATTGGCTTCATTAAAGCATAATGCTGACCCAAAGAGTTCTCTTAATAGTGTCTTTGCAGCTTATATTTAAATAGCTTGGAGCTAGCTTGAAGATTGGTGTACATGATAAATGAACATGGTAGGAGAAAACTGAAGAACTTCCTAAGTTTTCAGCTTGGAATCCTACTTCTCCATTGAAAGGGTTAAAACTCTTCTGAAAATAGGATGCCTCCTTTCAGTCTTAGTGGACAAGTGCTGCACTTTGCAAGATGAAATGACATTGAGCGTCTAGCACAGAAACACGCCATTCAACACAACAAGTCAACGTCAGTATTTATGTTCCACACCAGCCTCCTCTCCCCCTACTTCATCTGACCCTATCAGAATATCCTTCCATTCCGTTTCCCCTAATGGGATAACCTAGATTCCTCTTTTATTTGCCTCAACTGCTCCATGGGGTACATGTTCCACGTTCTTGCCATGTTTTCGATAGGAATTCCCTGTTGGTTTTTTTAGTGACTCTTCTTAGTGACTCTTCCATATTTTTAGACTTTCTACAACTGGAAACATTTTCTTTATGTCTAATCTATTGAACCATCAGGTCACCTCTCAGCATTTAGATTTCTAGAGAAAGACACTAAAAGTTAAATGCAAATTTATTTAATAGGAAACTGAACAGAAAGTTTTAGCATCTGGGCTTCCTTCAAAGTTTGATACTTTACCAGTGTTCCATCCCATTGCCTAGAAATTCATAGAATCCCTACAATGCAGAAGAGGCCATTCAGCCCATCAAGTTTGCTCCGATTCTCTAAAACAGTATCTTACCCAGGTCCTTCCCTGCCCTATCCCTGTAACCCCACACATTTATCAAGGCTAATCCATCCAACCTAGGGACACTAAGGGGCAATTGAGTATCGCTAGTCCACCTAACCTGAACATCTTTGGGAGGAAACCGGAGCACCCGGAGGAAACCCACACAGACATGGGGAGAATGTGCAAACTCCACACAGAGTCACCCAAGGCTGGAATTGAACGCGGGACCTTGGAGCTGTGAGGCAGCAGTGCTAAGCACTGTGCCACCTGGTATTAAACATTACTTTTCTTTAATCTTTCGTGGGCAGCACTGGCAAGGCTAACACTTCTCGCCCATCCCTAATTGCCCTTGAATAGGGTGGCTTTCTCGGTCATTTCATCCACCACATTGCTATGGGTGTGGAGTCACATTGCAGGCCAGACCAGGTAAGGATGGCAGATTTCCTTCCCTAAAGGACAGATGGGTTTTTACAACAATAAGTGATTTTTTCATGGTCACCATTACCGAGACTAGCTTCATAATTCCTGATATATTAATTGAATTTAAATTCTGCCCTAGTTGCCACAGTGGGATTTGAACCCATGTCTCCAGAGCAGCAGCCTAGGCCTCTGAATCACTACTGTACCACTATCATGCACATGAACTAATCCTTTGCAAATAGAGACATCAACTGAGACCTGACAAACTGATTTGTAAAAATTAACTTAATTATAATCAACATTTTGCAAAAAATGATCTTACCGGTTGGATGTTCCGTCATGTCATACATACCTTGACAAACACTGATGTTAGCAGGAGCAGTCGTCAAATTTGTAACAATAGTACTGGATTTATTTTAGGCATCTTCATCCTAAAAATATGCTCAACATTGCAAGGTCAGCTGGCAGTTCCTAACTCTTGATTGTCAAATCAGTGGTGCAGTCCATTGATTTTTATTCTGGAATTTAATCGATGCAATTGATTAAAATGTCTTAACAAGTGTTGTTACAACTCTCTTATTCAATAGGAGTTTGTATAGTTAACCATTCTTACACAAGCTGTTAAAGGTCAATGTCAAAATATAATGATATCCTGCAGCAAATTTAAAAAAAGTAATACTTCACCCATACTTTGGGAAAGCAATGCAATGATATGGAATTTATTTGATCTAACTTGTGCCATTATTATATCCAAACTTATATCAGTTTCCATGGTGATCTTACTACCTTCAAGTTACACTGAAAATTTGATGGCCATTCACCAGGACATTAAAACCATAAGATATAGAATCATAGAATCTCTACAGTGCAGAAGGAGGCCATTCGGCCCATTGAGTCTGCACCAACAACAATCCCACCCAGGCACTATCCCGTAACCCCATGCATTTACCCTAGTTAGTCCCCCTAACACTAAGGGACAACTTAGCATGGCCAATCAACCTAATCCGCACATCTTTGGACTATGGGAGGAAACCGGAGCACCCAGA
The DNA here is from genome assembly GCF_964213995.1 of Mustelus asterias. Taxonomy (NCBI): domain Eukaryota; kingdom Metazoa; phylum Chordata; class Chondrichthyes; order Carcharhiniformes; family Triakidae; genus Mustelus; species Mustelus asterias. The sequence goes on along the minus strand of NC_135812.1, from coordinate 88,429,668 downwards.
GGAAACCCACGTAGTCACGGGGAGAATGTGCAAACTCCACACAGACAGTCACCTGAGCCAGAATTGAACCTGGGGCCCTGGCGCTGTGAGGCAGCAGTGCTAACCACTGTGCCGTTATAAGAGCAGAGTTAGGCCATTCGGCCCATCGAGTCTGCTTTGCCATTCAATCATGGCTGATACGATTCTCATCCCCTTTCTCCTGCCTTCTCCCTTGATCCCCTTATTGATCAAGAACCTATCTATTTTAAAGACACTCAATGACCTGGCCTCCACAGCCCTCTGTGGCAATGAGTTCCACAGATTCACCAGCCTCTGGCTGAAGAAATTCCTCCTCATATCTGTTTTAAAGGATCGGCCCTTCATTGCCCTCGAGTTCTTGACTCTCCCACTAGTGGAAACATCCTCTCCACGTCCACTCTATCTAGGCCTCTCAGTATTCTGTAAGTTTAAATTAGATCCCCCCTCATCCTTCTGAAACTCCATCGAGTATAGACCCAGACACCTCAACCGCTCCTCATATGACAAACCCTTCATTCCTGGGAACCTTGAAACCAGGGTAAAATGAGCAAGAATCGGTGTGAATGATTGGGACCAAGGAAAGCATGCTATGTATAGTATTGTCCTTCTTTCAGCTTCCCTTTTTATCCTTCCAGTATTATGAAAGTGCGTGGTTGAAGCCATCAAACCATATTTTTTTCCCTTGTGTAAGAAGAGATAATTGTGGAAGATTTGCTCTTAATGTATGCGTTTCTGATGCCATTAAAAATAAATGTTCAAAGATGTCACTAGAAAGCACCAGGTGATTTCAGCTTCTGTTCCGTCTAAAAGCCTGAATGTAAACTTATACTCGTTCAGAACTGGGCTAAATTGCAGAAACCTGCATTGTCTTTGCATGGGGATGGAGCTAAGTTAATGAGTCAAGTAGGGTGTCAGTGCCTGGAGCTCAGGGTTGGCACAAGTGATCAAAGTAATTCATGCACAGTGAGGTTTTGACATGAATTTGCTTGGAAAGCATGGTGCAACTGTATACTTTCACAGTAATAACATCAAAACTTCACGGGGAGTTCCTATGTTTCAATTAGCTTGACACTTTTAAATCTGAAGGAAGGAAACAAGCAGAAGAGATGCAATTGCTGTCACTGTGCCTGCTTTTATGTCAGGTGCCCCAGCTTCAACAGACCCGTATCCACGTCCTTCGCAACAACAAAAAATACTAGAAAATCTCAGTAGCTCTGATGGCATCAGTGGAGAGACAATAGAGCCAACGTTTTGAGTCGGATTGACTCTGGTCTGATGAAGAAAGTTGACTCTGTTTTCTCTCCACAGATACTGTCAGACCTTCTGAAATTTCCAAGCATTTTCTGTTTGTGTTTCAGATTCCAGCATCCACAGTAATTTGCTTTCAATGCTTTTCTTCACTTCACCTTGACTTTGATAATTGCTTCCAGGATTCTTGAAGGTTCATCTCCACCGTACATGGCCACATGATTTTTAATTTGTCACGATTCTTTTTCCATTCTGGTGCCCCTTCAGTAACTGTTACAGGAACCTTGCATCCTGGGCAAGTACCAGAGTCAATCAGGTGCTTTTTCTTTGTAGCTTGTCTTAATGGCAGGTTTTTTTTTGCTTGTCCCCTGGTTACTTTGTTTGTCATGTCTAATGAATTAGGACATAATATTGTTAATCTTTGTATATTTCTTTTCTAGATCAGTTTCCTGCTCTCCTCCCTGAAGGGTTAATGAGTAAATCTAACCATCTCCCTTTGATATTCAAAGGCATTTACCATCACTGAATCCTCCACTATCAACATCCTGGGGGTTACCATTGACCAGAAACAACTGGACCAGCCATATAAACACTGGACTGACTATATAAATACTATGGCTATAACAGCAGGTCAGAAGCTGGGAATTCTCCTCCTGAATGACTCACCTCCTGACTCTCCTAATTCTGTCCACCATCTATAAGGCACATCAGGAGTGTGATGGAATACTCTCCTGGATATGTGCAGCCCCAACAGCAAGAAGCTGGACATCATTCAAGGTAAAGTTGCCCAGTTGTTTGGCATTCTCTCTGCCACCTTAAACATTCAAACCCTCCAGCGCACAGTGGCAGCAGTGTGTACCATCTACAAGGTGCACTACAGCAACTTGCCAAGCTTCCTTTGACAGCACCCTGCAAACACCCAACCTCCACTGTCTATAATGTCAAGGACAGCAAACCTCATTACCTGCAAGTTCTCCAAGTCACACCATCCTGCCTTGGAAATATGTACTGTTCCCTCACTTGTCATTGGGTAAAATCTTGGAACTCCCTTCCTAACTGCACTGTGGATATGCCTACACCAGATGGACTACAGCAGTTCAAGCAGGCATCTCACCATCACCTTCTCAAGGGCAATTAAGTTAATGGCAACAAATGTTAGTCTTGCCGGTGGCACTCACATGCCATGAAGGAATAAAGAGGAACAATTGGAGGATAACCTAACAGAGCATGACAGAATAGAAGTTCAGAGGCACACTGGCCACGAAAATAATTTAAATAAAGACAAGAGGGAGACAGAGACTGGGAGTGTGAAATAGATTTACTTGTGGGTCACGAAGTTTTATTTTTACATTCAGCTGTACAAAGGGGATTCAAAGAATCTCCCAAGACATGGGAGCAGCTTTCAAGCGGTTCTATATTTAGATATTGTCGTGAGCTCATTTGTCTATTGTTGTTTTAATTTTCATGGATGAGGCAGTGTTAAAAATAGACAAAAGGATTAGCATGATAATGGAAAATGGCTTGCACTGAAAGAGGCAGTAGGCAAACTTATTATTAATAACATGATTTAGACTTGTGTTGTTAACGACTGATGAGCCACCTAGTAGGCTTATCATTTTAGTTGCTGCTAAATATTAAATTTTAAAGTTTTATTCCTAAGAAACGTGCAGCTTTTGTAGAGAAAGGCCTGAATGAGATTTATATACAGCAGCATGGATCTTTATTAACAGTTGTTTGGTAGTATATAACTTGAATACTGCTGAAATGAATTGTCAGTTCCTCCGGACAAACACAAGAATGCAAAATTTCAAACAATTGCAACAATTTGTACCAGGGTAAAAAGTGCTGATTGATTAACTCTGAATGGCTGAGGCATTGCCATGGAGAAAGCAATGGGGAATTTTGGTGCTGGTGTTATGGCAGGTATGTAGGTTGTACATCCCAATGATTGGCTGATCAAATCAAACAAGATGTTCCTCTGGCTGTTCACAATAGACAGAATATAAACAGGAGTCAACCAGCATGCACTTAGAACCATAGAACCCCTACAGTGCAGAAAGAGGCCATTTGGCCCATCGAGTCTGCACCGACCGCAATCCCACCCAGGCCCTACCCCCATATCCCTACATATATACCCGCTAATCCATCTAACCTACGCATCTCAGGACACTAAGGGGCAATTTTAGCATGGCCAATCAACCCAACCCGCACATCTTTGGACTGTGGGAGGAAACCGGAGCACCCGGAGGAAATCCACGCAGACACGAGGAGAATGTGCAAACTCCACACAGACAGTGACCCAAGCTGGGAATCGAACCCAGGTCCCTAGAGCTGTGAAGCAGCAGTGCTAACCACTGTGCTATCGTGCTGCCCAGAACAAAACATCGACTATTAAATGTGATTCTGTGTTTGGACAGCACTTGTAGAATAATCCTGAGTGTGTTAATAGCTGCACTGATAACAAATTTAAGGTAACCAGTTGAGCTCATATGTGGCTTATTTATTTATGATTCATTAGTATCACAAGTAGGCTTACATTAACACTGCAATGAATTTACTGTGAAAATCCCCTGATGGGGCGCAGACGGGACTGTGAAAATGTATCCTTGCTAGAAGTGACAGATATTCATAGGCAGGAGTCCTTTCGTTGCAAACAAAGATTCAAGCTTTGTTCCTTTTTTGAATGAGCCGAAAGCATGGGGAACCTATAGTTTACTGTTGCTTTCTCCATGGTATCATGGTCAGGTAAAGAGCTGGGGAATGGTTCCCCTCTCTTCCTATTCCTTGTTTGCCTGCAACCGTTGTTCAAAAAAGGATATGCTTACCAATTCAGTGAGTGATTAATTGTTTTTGTGCTGTGATTTTAAAATCCACAAACAGGTTTCCTTGAATTATTTTTCTTTAAATAAAAAATGAATGGTTTTTAATTGCACTTCACCCAGTTCAAGAAAAATAATAAAAAATCTCCAACCTATGCACACACATACATGCGCATGTACACACATACAGGTTCACACATATAAAATAGATTACAAAGTGGAAAGATGGATTAGGTGATACTTTAAAAATTCAATAAAGATTAAAGTGACACTGTTCTCATAGCTTGATGATTTAGGTGGATCCAGGCTGAGCTCAGTGGTCATTCTGATTTCGACGTTGAGATGGTTTGAAGATGCAGATGGATGATTTATCTGTTCTTCGGGAGACAGCAGCTGCTCGGTTCAGTTCTTTAAAAATGTCTCTGCCTCCTGTCAATCACTCTGCTGCCTGTGCTGCTGTGCTTTTCCATTCCTTTCTCAACCAGTCACTCTTCTTCAGACCCTATCGTCAGACAGTCTGTCATTTCAGGGTAGGACACACTTTGGCTACAATCTCTCTCTTTAGGCAGCCCCATTGAGGCAAATCATTCCTCCTTCATTAGGTGATTCTGCCTTTCAAATCCGGCATGCAAAAGATGTCAAAATCCTTGCCAACTTGTGTATTGATAAAGGGTCATAGCTTCCTCAGAAAGGCAGTTAGTGTCAGATTGCCACTCAGTATCTACTTGCCTGTGTCAAATTTTGTCTGTGCTTGTCTCGCCCGACATACCTGACTCAAGACGGATGAGATCTAGGCAGTGGACATTGGGAAGGGGTGGTGGGGTCGAACATCATGGTGGGTTGGGATTTTGGATATGGAGGAGGGTTCAGACATTATGGGGTGGAGGGGTGTGGACATGAGAGGGTGAGAGTTGGGTCGAGGGGGCGAAGGATGGGTTGAAGGGGTGGAGGTTAGGTTGGCGGGAGGGTCAGGTTGGGCCAAGGGAGGGTGGTCCAGTCATCTTGGTTTGAGGGGTGGGGTAGGGGGTGCTGGTGGCCAGCTTGAATTTGGCAAGTCGGGTTGGGTCGCTGTGGGGGGGGGGGGGGGGGGGGGGGTGTGGGGGAGGTCCAGCTGGCTCATGTCAGGTTGGATGGGTGGGGGATCAGGTCGAATCGAGTCAGGGTGGGGTGCAGAATCTAACTGGGCTGGGTCGGAGTTCAGGTCGTGGGGGTGGTTGGGAGTAGAGAACACCGTGGAGGGGGTGCTTAGTGGGTCCCTTGTGGGGTTGCGAGTGTTGGTGGAGTCCCATGTGGTTCTCAGTCTGGTTCTTTAAAATAGTCACGCTGAAGTTAGAAGTGCTTTCATTTCTTCTAATTCTTTCAGAGTAACTATAAGGGTAATGCTGGCAGAACCATCCAAAGTTAGTTATTAATATCTCTTTGTCGGATGGTTCCCAGCCCAGCGCAATTGTCCAGAGGAAGTTAATGCTTCCAGGCAACTGGAGTGCAAATTAATTGGGAATTTCCAAGAGGGTTTCCCCAGTGCATATTTGGGGTAGCTCCCTAAATTCGATTGGAGAGCCAGGAAGTTACGGGCCAATAATTTTGCATCTTTTGACTCTTGGAAATTTGATTCACCCCTTCACACACTTCTTTAGGTACCTAAAAATCAGAGATTTTGCACTCAAAAATATCCCTCGGTTTCCTTTACTGCCACTGAAATCACTGATAGATTTGTTAGAACTAAATCACTTATAAATTCCATTCTCCACTCTTTTCACCACGCTACCTTTCACTTTCTACCTTAAAAACTCTTTGGGCTCAAGACTTTGATTCAGGCCTATCAGAAGATAACTGGATGTCTATTCTCTCTCGTGTATATTCCTCACCTATCTATGCAAGACATGGGTTGCTACAGTTTAAACTCTTACACTGTATCCACCTATCCAAAGTTAAATTATCTAAGATTCAGCCAAATTTTGATCAAACTTGTGATAAATGCCATATTGCCCAAGCCTCTCTAACTCATATGTATTTGTTGTGTCCTAAATTGGTTGTATTTTGGACAAATATTTCTATAGCTCTCTCACATTTTTAATAGCAACATTGAACCTTCTCCTTTTACTGCACTCTTTGGAGTGGAACCAAATGGCATCCCTCTTACAAAAATTCAGACTGATAACACTCGCCTTTTCAACATTATTCATTATTCTATTAACTTGGAAGCTGTCTGCCCCTCTTTTACTAATCGAATATGTGATCTTACGCAGCATCTTAAACTGGCGAAAATAAAGTTTGTTATATAAGGCTACTCTGATGGATTTGATGTAGCTTGGTGACCTTTCCTACATTATTCAGAGGAGGTACAGCCCTCTGGGGCAGATTTCTTAACCAGTACGTCAAGGAAAGGAAGAAATCTGCCAGGGTGTTCTCGACCATGGCTGGCCGATCGCAAGCCTATCTTCACTGGTAAATACATTGGGATTCTTACAGTTCCACATGCTATAATATTGGCCTTATCAATGGGGAGGTGGTGACATGGTAGTGTTGTTACTGGACCAGTAATCCAGAGACCCGGGGTTTGAATCTCACCATGACAGATAGTGAAATTTGAGTGCAAAGTCTAATGATGACCATTGTCACAAAACGCATCTAATGCCCATTCTGGAAGAGGATTTGTTGTCCTTACTTAGGACTGGCCTACATGTAACTCCAGATCCTCAGCAATGTGGCTGACTCTTAAATGCCCTCTGAAATGGTCCAGCAAGCCACTCAGTTCAAGGGTAATTAGGGATGGGCAATAAATGCTGACGAGCCAGTGATGTCCACATCCAATGAATAATTTTCAAACCTTGTAAGTAGAACTTGAGACATTTGCTCATCATGCAAGTTTGACACTGAAATAGGCACCTCAAAGACATCATGCAGGATAATGGCAACTCTGATCAGATCATTTCATGCTGTATATCATGCAAACTCATGAATTTAATGCCTTGAAAAGTACCCAGCTTACCTCAGATTACCCTGGAAGGGTAAGCTATTTGAGCAACAGTTGAAGCTAGCTGTTTCACACGGATACTATGCAGTAACAATGTGATTAGTATTCGCCACGACCAGGATGCTGCCAACAAGCCAAAAAAACATTCTGCCAATCGCACAAATGAGTAATGAGGCATATGGATTTTAGTGCCATTGTGATGCTAAGTATGTAGGCCGTACATTCTAAAGATTGGCGATTGTATCAAATAGCTTGTCCCTTCTGCTGTTAATAACGGGCAAGGTACAGACTATCAAAACAGCCCATGTTAACAAAACGCAAAAGACAATGTCCAATATTAGATATGACTCCTCGATTGGACAGCATTTGCTAAATAATCCTCAGTGTGCTTAGAATTACATTGACAACCAATTCGAGATTGTCAGTGGGGCTTGCAGTGTGGCGCATTCATGTGTACTGGAAGTCACATATATTAATATGCATGGGCCTGTTCTTTACAGACAGAAAGAACATGTACACACATTGCACCTGTTTAATTTAAACAAGAAAAGTGATAGCCATTCACTGATTCATTCGACAGGGCAAAGCCTTGATGAATCAGAGTCAAGTTGCCTGATTTAAATTTTAAACAATGCTTGGCAGCTGACTGTCATTCACCATCAACTAGTGCATTCTCCATGGCAGTGCCTCAACAAACCTGAGTCTACTTGCCAACCAATAGGCACTCTCTTCTCATACAGAATAAAGTTGTTTTTTCCCCGACATTGATAATCTTGTGATTGTCCTGATGAATGGAGATGAAAATCTTCAACAAAATGTTCCTTTTTTAACAATGTTGAAGTACTACCAATGGCTATAGGTATATCTTTATTGGAATATTTTCCAATGAGTTCCTTAACCAGTACACTGGCATTCCCTCTGCTTTGGGGGAAAAATCCCCATCTCCTGCCACGAGCAATCTTTTGCAAGCAAACAGTCTCTCTGAGAATGCCGATGGCTTTTTAGAAAAATTGGAGATCATTATTCCCTTAAGCAAAGAACATCCTGGTGGGTGTTCTGGCTCTCTGTCACCTTGGAACATAGGCTTATGACAAAGAACTAAGGACAAAGAAAATTACAGCACAGGAACAGGCCCTTCGACCCTCCAACCCTGCACTGACCATGCTACCCGACTGAACTAAAACCCCCTACTCTTCCAGGGACCATATCCCTCTAGTCCCATCCTATTCATGCATTTGTCCAGATGCCCCTTAAAAGTCGCTATCATATCTGCTTCCACTACCTCCCCCGGCAGCGAGTTCCAGGCACACACTACCCTCTGTGTAAAAAAACTTGCCTCATACATCTCCTTTAAACCTTGCTCCTCGCACCTTAAACCTATGCCCCCTAGTAATCGACTCTTCCACCCTGGGAAAAGCTTCTGAATATCCACTCTGTCCATGCGCCTCAAAATCTTTTAGACTTTTATCAGGTCACCCCACAACCTCCGTCATTCCAGTGAGAACAAACCGAGTTTCTCTGACCTCTCCTCATAGCTAATGCCCTCCATACCAGGCATCATCCTGGTAAATCTTTTCTGTACCCCCTCCAAAGCCTCCACATCCTTCTGGTAGTGTGGTGACCAGAATTGAACACTATATTCAAAGTGCAGCCCAACTAAGGTTCTATAAAACTGCAACATGACTTGCCAATTTTTAAACTCAATGCCCCGGCCGATGAAGGCATGCCGTATGCCTTCTTGGCTACCTTCTCCACCTGCATTGCCACTTTCAGTGACCTGTGTACCTGTACACCCAGATCCCTTTGCATATCAATACTCTCAGGGTTCTGCCATTTACTGTATATTTCCCATCTGTAGACCTTCCAAAATGTATTACCTCACATTTGTCCGGATTAAACTCCATCTGCTGTCTCCCCGCCCAAGTCTCCAACTGATCTATTTCCTGCTGTATCCTCTGATGGTCCTCATCGCTATCCGCAATCCCACTAACCCTTGTGTCATCTGCAAACTTACTAATCAAACCAGTTACATTTTCTTCCAATCATTTATATATATTACAAACAGCAAAGGTCCCAGCACTGATACCTGAGGAACGCTACTTGTCACAGCCCTCCATTCAGAAACGCACCCTTCCACTGCTGCCCTCTGTCTTCTATGACCGCGCCAGTTCTGTATCCATCTTGCCAGCTCACCTCTGATCCCGTGCGACCTCACCTTCTGTACCAGTCATGGCCTTCATGTCTTCAGACACTGTCTTGACTGGAGCACCCCCTGTTGGTCTTTTGGCATGATGTGGAGATGCCAGCGTTGGACAGGGGTAAACACAGTAAGAAGTCTCACAACACCAGGTTAAAGTCCAACAGGTTTATTTGGTAGCAAAAACCACTAGCTTTCGAAGCGCTGCTCCTTCATCAGGTGAGTGAAGGAGATGATGAAGGAGATCACCTGATGAAGGAGCAGCATTTCGAAAGCTAGTGGCTTTTGCTACCAAATAAACCTGTTGGACTTTAACCTGGTGTTGTGAGTCTTCTTACGGTCTTTTGGCATGCCAACAATTTTGGTATGGCTCCTGCTCTGCCCAAGACCGCAAGGAACTACAAAATGTCATGAATGTAGCCCAATCCATCACGCAAACCAGCCTCCCATCCATTGACTCTGTCTACACTTCCTGCTGCCTCGGCAAAGCAGCCAGTATAATTAAGGACCCCACGCACCCCGGACATACTCTCTTCCACCTTCTTCCGTCGAGAAAAAGATACAAAAGTCTGAGATCACCTACCAACCGACTCAAGAACAGCTTCTTCCCTGCTGCCGTCAGACTTTTGAAAGGACCTACCTCGTATTAAGTTGATCTTTCTCTACACCCTAGCTATGACTGTAACACTGCATTCTGCACTGTCTCCTTTCCTTCTCTATGAACAGTATGCTTTGTCTGTATAGCGCGCAAGACACAATACTTTTCACTGTATGCTAATATATGTGACAATAATAAATCAAATCAAATCAAAAAATGTCATGTGTTATGATGGCTGCCTCTCTATCTTTGGAGACACTTTGCTCTTTCCCATGGGTCTTTATTAAACGAAAAGGGAATTTTTGATCTCCTTGAAGAGATGTACACATGTGGAATCTATCTCAAACACCCATATCCAGCATTGAAAGCAAGTTGCTTAATGATGCACCATCAATCGAGCAAAGATTAGTTTGTATGCAAGAACAAATAGGTTTTTTATTAGCAAAAGACTTGGAGCACACCCATGCCGATGAACTGGTGCAGACTGAGACAGGGGGGTGGGGAGCAGTCGCCTTTATACCTGGACCAGGGGGGGAGGAGTCTCGGGTAGGGCCGGCAGGGATGTGTCCAGGCATGTCACATATATAGGTAATAAGCTAACAGTGGTTTACCACACTTAACTCTTTCCAATTTACTGTAATTTTGCTTTGGACGTTTTCAGAATGTCTGGAATCTTTAATGGTTCATCTCTGGTACTTGCTTGTGGGCACCCAGAATATCATTCTTGGTCACCTCATAGTTTGACAAACTCTCATTGGACAATAGGGAATGAATCTCATGGGTTTTTCCTGTTTAGTTGCTTTGCGATAAAAGGGCCCAAACCTCTGTTGGTCATTGCAACTTCTTTACAAACTTTTCAGATGAAACAAAAAGTATTTCCACATTCCTCTCATTGAGCTGCGGTATGTGTTGTGAGTACTTCAAGAGTTCAACACTTGGCCCTGAGCTGGGTTGTTTTTTCTCACTCGTGGTGTCTTCACTAGGTACAGCCGACCTTTCCCTATTCAGTTCATTTCTGCTTTTCCGTCTGGAAAGCTTGTTCTTTCCAATTCCTTGAATTGTCATTCTAAGTGCTGAATTTGTTGGAAAACTGGAGTAATTCACGCTAGTTGTTTCAGTGGGAGTTCACACACTAGAATCTCCCACACTTTGTGCAATGCAGCGGCTACCAGTGTGAATATCATTAGATATCAGGGGGTGGGGCCTATTGCCACTGGAAAGGCTGAAACCAGCGGCCCTCTGCGCATGCACAGTGGCCCCGCAAGGTCAGCCTGTGGTTTTCTGGCCAGTTCAATTACTGGCCAGCCCAATTGCTGCTCCCTCCCCCCGACAATTCCTGGGCCAGCCTCAAACACCCTCCCCCTCCCTGATGGTCCCAATCTCCAGCGCCCGCCCAAACAGTTACCACCCCTGCCCCACCCTGATCTTTGGCCTTCCTCCACTGCTCATGCAGAGTGGCAATGGGACCCCCAACCCAACCGGTTGTCCCCTAGGCCCTACCCCCAATAGGCCCCACCCCCTCAGAACTGCCCCATGCCCGGTGCGAAGTACCAAGGTGCCCCCTGGGCATGGACACTTTGCTCCTTGGACAGTGCCAGGGGGCACAGGCTGGCACTGCCAGGATGCCCATGCCTGGGGGCTCTACCCCCATGCCGCCCCACCCCCTGAGGGGCCCCGCTTGCCCCCTTCACTCCAGCGGGGTCATGCCGCTAGTTTCCCGGAAATGGGGAGCTACTGTTGGAGTGAAACACTCTGGCTGGGTGGGAGCGGCTAGCGGGCCCAAAGAATTCAGTTCTGGGCTCACTAATCACATTTAAGTAACATTAAAATTATTTACCTGGTCTTCCCATTGGTTTCCAGCGTGGATCTGATGGCACCAGCAATCCGGGCTGGGAGACACGCGTGCGGTGGGAATGCATGCACGAATGGCCGGACACAAGATTCTCCCATCCCACTGCGCTAGAAGACTAGCACAGCAGGGTGGGAGAATCACCCCCCCATGACTGATTTGATAGGTGATAATCTTCAACTTCATTTTCCTGCCTTATCCACATAACCCTGGATTCCCTCACTGCTTAAAGATCTGTCCTTTCTCTCTCTCTTTCTCTTCAGCTTGGAACTCTATCTCTAATTACTATTGTTCCAGCTGTATCTTTGATGATGTTGGCTGAGCGTTTCAGATTCTGTGCTTGTCTCCTGTTCTTCATAGAATCCCTACAGTGCAGGAAGCCATTCGACAATTCAAGTCTACACCGACTCTTCCCCTTACCCTGAAACCCCATGCATTTACCGCTAACCTCTATATCATTGGACACTAAAGGGCAATTTAGCATGGTCAATCCACCTAACCTCCACATCTTTGGACTTTGGGTGGAAACAGGGACACCCGGAGACACAAACAGTGACCCGAGGCCGGAATTGAACCCGGGTCCCTAGCACTGTGAGGCAGCAGACTCACAGTGTGTGTGGGGTCTGCATGTTCTCCTCGTGTCTGTGTGGATTTCCTCTGTGTCCTCCGGTTTCCTCCCACAGTCCAAAGATGTGCAGGGTAGGTTGACTGGTCATGCTAAATTGACCCTAGTTTCAGGGGGAATAGCAGGGTAAATATGTGGGGTTACTGGGATTGAGTGGGATTGGTGTCGGTGCAGTCTCGATGGGCCGAATGGCCTTCTTCAGTACTGTAGGAATTTTATGATTCTATGATTTTAACCACTGTGTTGTCCAATTATCTCCTACTTCCTGACAAGGATTTGATACAAGCTAGGGCTGGCTAAGCATTTGGTTGGCAAGGATTTGCTACAAAGCTAGGGAGGACTGGCAGCCTCTTGAACAGGTGAAACATTCTGGGCAGATAACCTCTTCAGATTCAGTTTAAATTGGTTGGTGACAAGTTTTAGGATTTTGCTTTTCCAAGCTTTTGGATGAAAACAGATCCCTAGCTTATGCTCCTTAATCCCTCAGTGGATAGGGCTTGTAAACTGTCCCAAGTTACTTCACTCCATTTTAGGAAGGGATTGGCCTCAAATGTGGATGTTTAAGTATTCTAGGACTGAAAACTACTGGAAAACCCACATGGAAGTATATAAAATACTTCTAGGGATCAATTTAATTTCCTGCTTCCAAATTCTCATTTGTCTGTGGGTTTGTCCCAGATACAGCATCCAATATTTGGTTACAATCTGGTGAGGAGAGCAGGGCTGGCTCCCCTCTGTCCCCACTGCTCATTTGACTACAACAGGTTAAAAAAAAGTTATACTTGCTAATTCAATGGACGAAACTTTCCGGCTGCGCTCGTCCCAAAACTGGAAAATCCCACTCGAGGTCAACAGACCTTTGCATGATCCACCTCCCCACCCGCTATGAATCCCATGGCAGGCGGGATGGGAAAGTTCCTGTCACTGAGGATTTAACCATTTACATGCTGTGATTGCCAAAAGCACAAACAGACAGCTTTCCTTGATTCTGTTAAAGAAAAAGAGAAATAACAAAAATGCTCCAACTTTCACACACTCACACACATTTAGGTTCACACAAAGGAAAATTGATTACAAAGTGGGAAGATAGATTAAGTGATATTTTAAAAATCAAATAAAGATTAATATGAAACCATTCTCGTAGTTTAATTACCTGGGTGGATCCAGGCTGAGTGAGGTCGTCCTAATGGTTTTGCAGTTGAGGCAGGTGACAGATATAGATGGACAATCTATCTGTCCTTCTGGAGACAAAAGTTGTTGGGTTGAGTTCTTTGAAAATTTCTAGGTCTGCACCATATAAAAGGCCAAAAATATGCAGACAGGGTTCGACCTCGTAAAGGTAGGGGAAAGAAAGAGAGAGACCCACAAAATGATCTGCTGTATTATTAGTAAGATTGATTACCTGAAGTTAATTTCAATTTCTTGACCACCTGATCAATACTTCCATCGTCCACATAAATGATTCGAAGTTGGAAGCCATTGCTACACAGTAGAGAATGGATGGTGGCTATTCACACCTACTAATGATGAACTGGTTTCTCTACTGCTCTGATGAAGAGCCACCCAGACTTGAGACATTGGTTCTAATCTCTCTCCACAGATGCTGTCAGACCTGCTGAGATTTTCCAGCATTTTCTGTTTTTGTTTCAGATTCTAGCAGCCGCAGTATTTTGCCTTTATCATTTAATTAAAAACTTTCTGGAGATTTGGGTAACTTCTGAGACTCAGAATTACCTGATGCTTTGTGGCCATCTGAACAGCTGGTTTTTTAGCCCCTTCAAAACTTAGTTTTTATAAAGAATGTCTCTGCCAAAATGTCTCTGCCAATCAAGGTCAACTTGTGAACTACTCAGCACCTTACTTTTCCGTAGTATAAATTGTTGTGATTGTATGAAATTTGGCATTCTTGTGTTTGTCTTGATGAATTGAAACATCTTAGCAACGTATCTTTTTTCAGTAATACTTCAGAGGCTTTATTATACAAGTTTGCAATTTGCCACGATCTCTGAATTTAGCATGGTAACTATAGATTTAATATCTAACATTATCCAATCTTAAAGAAAGGCTCTCTGTTGCATCAATGTAGTGAGATTGATGTCTTCCTGCTATAGTCTGTGTCCTCACCTATACCAATTCCAACAACCCCGCCATTTCCAAACTGCATTGACTCCAGCAAGTCGATCCCAAAATTCTCTTTCACTTTCAAACCCTTTCCTGACCTCGCCCTATTTGTTTTATATCCCTGCTTGAAACCTCCACTTCCCTGAGAACAGCCTTATGACCTGTCCCTGGCTCCTTATATCCTCCTTCTCCAACAGTGGCAGTGATCCACACAGGTTGTTCTTGGTGGCCCTCTGCAATTCTCTGTCCAATTCCTTATCACCTTCCTTTACGCTTTCAAGATCAAACACCATTTACTCCAGACAGCTTTCTGAACATAAAGATTGCTCCAGGAAGGCTTGCTGCTGTTCAGCATTTCCTGTACATTGGCCTGGAATCCATTCTTCCGTTCTGCTTTTGCAAAAATAAAGCTGGCACCGGAGCGAGGCGACTTCTTGAGAGCTGCCCCCAGCATACTCTCTAATTCCATCTTTTAGGGGTGGCATGGGGGCACAGTGGTTAGCACTGCTGCCTCACAGCGCCAGAGACCCGGGTTTGATTCCCGGCTCGGGTCACTGTCTGTGTGGAGTTTGCACATTCTCCCCGTGTCTGCGTGGGTTTCCTCCGGGTGCTCCAGTTCCCTCTCACAGTCCGAAAGGCCTGCTGGTTGGGTGGATTGGCCGTACTAACTTCTCCCTCGGTGTACCCGAACAGGCGCTGGAGTGTGGCAACTAGGGGATTTTCACAGTAACGTCATTGCTGTCTTAATGTAAACCGACTTGTGACACTAATAAATAAACTTTAAACTTAACAGCTTCTTCCCTGCTGCCTTCAGACTTTTGAATGGACCTATCATATATTAGGTTCATCTTTCTCTTCACCCTAGCTGTGACTGCAACGCTGTATTTTGCACCTTTCCTTCTCCTCTATATACTCTATGAATGGTGTGTTTTGTCTGTATAGCGCGCAACAATAGCTTTCACTATATCCCATACTCCTGACCGTGATAAATGGTTCATTCTGTTATGGAAGAAAGTCAACACTAGAGGGCACAAATGTAACACTGTTCAGGAGCTGGTTTCAAAGCTGATGAATAGGATTCACCTGATGTAATATGCAGAGACAAGTGTTTTTTCCTTGCACCGAAAGGTCATGTTTAATCTTGTGGCCACATGCTTTTGTTATTGAGTACTTTGGATACATTGCGGATTTATTGTGCAGGGAATGGATTTATTTTGACATGAATCCTTTTTAAGTATTGAATTTCCTTATTTTACACAACGACAGATATGCTTTTTAAAATTGTTCGAAACTGGTAACCTTTTGTTGGAAGAAATTGGAAAATGGGTTGCAGCACCAAACTCCTGTCACAATGTTTTTATTCAGAATCAAATAACTCAGACCGCGAGTGACACGGTCAGGAAAGAAACAAAAGGGTTAACTGAACAGTGCAGGGACTGAACAGATTCATTTAGTTTCCTGATAGAGGACAGGCTTGAAAACTGACACTGTTTACACTTTACAGAGAGGATGAGTTGATTGGTACTGATCTATGTTTTTCAGTATAAAACCAATTATTATATTCAACATAGGGAGGATGCTCTTGCTGCGGTCCCGTTCCTGAGGCTGTCATTGAATTGAGTAAGTGAAAATCTTCTTGAATCTATCTCCGTACAACAGGGCAGCACAGTGGCACAGTGGTTAGCACTGCTGCCTTGCAGCGCCAGGGATCTGGTTTCGATTCCCGCTTGGGTCACTGTCTATGCAGAGTCTGAACATTCTCCCCGTGTCTGCGTGGGTTTCCTCCGGGTGCTCTGGTTTTCTCCCATAGTCTGAAAGACATGCTGGTTAGGTGCATTGGCCATGCTAAATTCTCCCTCAGTGTACCCGAACAGGTGCCGGAGTGTGGCAACTAGGGGATTTTCACAGTAACTTGATTGCGGTGTTAATGTAAGCCTACTTGTGACACTAATAATAAATAATAAAGTAATCAGTCCATGTCTTCTAACACTTGGTTACTGTAGGTGTGAAGCAAATCAACAGCTTGCACACCATCATCTGCAATGTGCTCTTTAACCATGTCGCCAAGAATCAGGCTGCAGGGGGTGTTGCACCCTATGACAAGTAGGCACTCGGTCTCGGTGTAAGGTCTACTTATTTCTATTTGTGGTCACTCCTATTCGATTGGCAGAGGAGAGGCAGACTCTGGAAGCTACAGGACAGGAGAGGGATGATGAGGAGAAACTTAGCCAGGTTGACAATGATGATCCGCTCTTTAAGTGCAGTTATTTTTCCACACCCACAGTTAACATCTGCTTATACGTGTAAGACCGGCTGTCTCTGTCGCAAGGTGGCATATGTGTGTTACTGCTCATCGTTGGCCGTTCAGTACTCACGTTACTCTCACTCGTCAATGACTCGAGACTAATTAGCATACTTATGATGGTATGGAAGGTGTACACTATTGAATTACAACCTAATCCCAGGTTAATGTCAGATGAAACGTTTTGTGTGTATGATTCTCTGTCAGTGTACATGTCGGCCGTGGTGCAGTGTGTGCCAGTCTTGTCTCTAGTCAGGAAGTTCTGGGTTCGGGCCTTATTTGAGCACAAAAATCAAGGCTGACATTTTAGTGCCGTGCTGAGGGAGTGCTGCACGGTCAGAGGTGCCACCTTTTGGATGTAAAACCGTAGGCCCCGGGTGGAATTTTAAGGCCCCCTCCCGCAGGCATTTGAATGGCTCCTCCCCCCTTGCCGCGATGGGACTGTAGAATTCCGCTCCCTGTCTCCTGCCTCAGGTTGATGTAAAAGATCCCATGGCCCTATTTTGAAGAGTAGCAGGCGAGTTATCCCGTGTCCTGGCCAATACTGGTCTCTTGATCAACATCATCAAAGCAGATGATCTCGTCATTATCACACTGCACAAATTTTCTACCTCACTTCCTACATTCCAGCAGTGACTACTGTTCAAATGTCCTTCCTTGATTGCAAATCACATCCTGTAGGTGTTACAGAATCCTTCTCTCAATAACTCCTAGCTATGTGGCTGGAGGATGGAGGGAATCCTTTCTAAGCTAGAATTGATCCATATGTATTGTTGCAGAACTACATCCCTGCAGTCCCTTGTCTTAAAGCCCGGGTACTGATCCATGGAAAAAAATCCTTTCTCTCTCTTTCCTTCCTGGCTCGCAAACTAACCACATTGTCGGTAATAAACCAGCTGTTAGAAGATACTGGGTCCCTTATTGCTATCAGTGATACTACTGTAGTGTACGGTTCAGTAAGCTCTGCTGTGTAATCGGATACAGGGAGATGATTAAAGTGTAAGCTTGTAGAGGAGTCCTTTAATCAGCTCAAAATACACCTGCCATAACAGAATATACTCAATCATACACTATGGCTTTTAGTGTTGTGCATGGTTTGGACTCCATCATTTTTAAGTGCCAAGACATCCAATCTGACAGCCGATTGCTTTCACTTGAGTCCATTCGTAACGAAGATTTCCTGTGGATAAAGAATCTTTCCATGCTGATGTGGGCGATTTGAAAAATAAATAATTCAGAGGCTTTTATACAGAATTGTCAGTCATTAATGAAAAGCTGCTTTCTGTTCCGCAGGTACTCTGTTCAGAATGAGAAGTAGCAGCTTTAATCCACTGGATTTGGGAAAATGCACAGCTTGGTGCATCTGTGAGGAGACTGTCTGACTCCAAGGTTTATTTTCTTACAGCGCAGGAACAGGCCATTTGGCCCTCCAAGCCTGTGCCGATCTTGATGCCCTAACTAAACTAAAAAAAAACATTCTGCCCTTACTTTGTCCTTGTCCCTCTATTCCCTCCCTATTCATGTATCCATCCAGATGCCTATTAAATGTTGATAATGTGCCTGCTTCCACTATCTCCTCTGACAGTGCATTCCAGGCACCCACCACTCTCTGCGTGAAAAACCTCCCCCGCACATTTCCCTTAAACTTTCCCCCTCTCACCTTAAACCTGTGCCCCCTAGTAACTGACACTTCCACCCCAGGAAAAGGCCTCTGACAATCCACCTTGTCTATGCCTCTCTTAATTTTGTAGACCTCTATCAGGTCTCCCCTCAGCCTTTCTTTCCAGTGAAAACAATCCTAGTTTATTCAACCTCTCCTCATAGCCAACACCCTCGTGACCAGGCAACACCCTGGTGAACCTTCTTTGCACTCTCTCCTCAGCTTCCATGTCCTTCTGGTAGCGTGGAGACCAGATCTGGTAGTGTGGTTTATTCACCCTGGTGGGCACACACTTAAATCCTGAGGCGGAAACTGCCCGAGAGAGTAAGGAAAAACTCAGGCACCCGGTTTAGATATTTTCATATATATGAATGTCATGAAATCTGAAGTGTTTTCAGATGGGAAATAAACCTGACATAATTGTCAGTCAGATATCTTAACAAGAGAAAGAGTAAGAGTCATCCTGAAAATATCCTTCATACAATTACCAGCACTTCTAACCAAGGACTTGTTTTATCAACCATATTGGCTTTGTTGGTTTCATGTCATTTCTTACAAGTTATATTTAAACAGGTGGCACGGTGGCACAATGGTTAGCATTACTGCCCCACAGCAATAGGGACCCGGGTTCAATTCCGGCCTTGGGGCACTGTCTGTGTGGAGTTTGCACATTCTCCTGTGTCTGCATGGATTTTCTCTGGGTGCTCCGGTTTCCCCTCACAGTCCAAAGATGCGCAGGTCAGGAGGATTGGCCATGCTAAATTGCTCCTTAGTGTCCACAGATGTGCAGGTTAGATGGATTAACCATGAGAAATGTATGGGGATAGGGTGGGGGAAAGCGCCTGGGTAAGGTGCTTTGTCAGAGAGTTGGTGCAGACTTGATGGGCCGAATGGCCTCCTTCTGCACTGGAGAGGTTCAATGATTCCAAAATTAGTTCACTTGAGGATTGAAAAGTGTGGTTGGAAGCTTACCACTATTCATGCCGATGGGATTTTCCCATTCCACTGCAGCGAACGGAGTTTTGGCTGGTCGCCAAATTCTCCGATCTTGTCGCGGCGTGAACGGGCGGTAAGATCATGCCCTCTGTCTTTGGAATCCTTCACAAACCAATTCAGAAATAAAATGGAAGATGACAACATTAAAGCTGGTCTGTTAAATTTGTATTTTGCTGACAATGGACTATTTTAAGTCAATTTACATCGCTTTTTCTTTCCTTCACAAGATCCACACATATTTGGGGTCGGAGGGATCACATTGATTTTGTCTGAACATTTCCTTTGATTTCACCAACACCATTTCTTGTGTTTTTATCTGTCAAGGTGCAATTGCAAGAAGAGACTAACAAGCTAGTTTTCCTCTCCGTCTTGGACCAAGAAAACTTACTTTCAGGTAGAAAAACACACACACAATTAAAAATGTGAGACTCAGATTGACATTTTCCTGGTTTGGAGAATAATTTCCAAATTTTACAACACTCAAGTATTCACTTCTACTTAGGCATTTGCAGATCTTATTTCTCATTTTCTTTTGGTTGAATTTGTATCTTGGATAAATAGATTTTTTTTTGTCTTGACTTATTTTGTTGTGGCCTTGTCAGAATTATTCACATCTCCATGTTAATTGCCCCTCTCTGGCGGGCCTGAGAATATTTTTGAAAATTTATTCATTCATGGGATGTGGGTGTTGCTAGGCTGGCACTCATTGCCAATTTCTAATTGCCCATCTGTTGAGAAGGTGGTGGTTCCTGCCCCCTGGACTGGTGAAGTCCATGTGATGTAGGAACGTCCACAGTGCTGGTAGGGAGGGAGTTCCAGCATTTTGACCCAGCGACAGTGAAGGATGTGGTGGTAGAAGTTCTTCATTAACCACCGTAACCTTTGTACTGATGGTGTTCCCACAATCTAATGTTGATCTGTTAATGACGAAGGGGCATTGGAACAAGTCAAGTCAAAATGGTGTGCGAGTTGAAACTGTTAATGATCACATGACACTCTTGCCTTTCATGGTGGCAGAGGTTGCAGGCTGGGACTTCCTTTTGAAATAAACTTGGAGAGTTTTTTTTGTGAGCATCATTGATTAGGCCAGCATTTATGATCCACCCCTCAGGTCTGAGGTTGTTACATACTATATTTAGCTTGATAACTAGGGAACAGCACAGATGGCCTGCTCTGTACTGGATGAAGTTGAGCTTCTGGTGCATTGCTATGGCAACACCTGCCCAATTGAATAGTGAGGTGGCAACAAGCCTGATGACTGGTAGATAGGCTTTGAGACACCAGAATGTGAATTGGATATCACCACGTTTATTCTTGAAGGCACATTGTTGATTTGGATTTTCCAGTTCAATAGTGAACCCAGGATGTTTGAAGATAGGAGAGATTCTGTCGTGTTGTTGGTGCCATTTAAGGTCAGGAGAAATAGTTGGTGATTTTCTTGTTGGAGATAGTAAATGCTTGGCAATTATTTAGTGTGGATTTACTGACTATTTGTCAGTTGATCTAAGCTGTGGTTTTATTGGAGGAGTTGTGAGCAATGTTGAGCATTGTAGAATTGGTTGTAACTCGCTGCACTTTTGACCTAGTGACAGATGGAAGGTTCTTGAAACAGCAGATTGCCAGGCCCAGGGCACTGGCCTGAGTACTTTTGCAGCAATGTCCAAGAACTGCAATGACTGACCACTAACAATCACCACCATCTTCTGCTGTGTCCTGAATGATTTTGGACACTACTGGCCCTATTTTACCATTTTGATTCTAAGTGTTGGGCGGACTTTAAACTGGGAGTGTTTCAGATCTGACTTTTAGATCTGTTCTGAGGTGCCCCCATACGCACTACCTGCAAAAATATCAGCAATTCTGAATCACGCTGCAGAAATCTGTGGGTGGGGCTAAACGCGCCCGAAACCCTGCAGCTCCGATTGGCGCCTCCAACTGCACATGCGCAGAAAAAAAAAATGATAGAATGCTGCTCCCCTGCCACATCCCTCCCGGACTGGATAATGCCACCCCCTGGCCCCCACAGACATTGCCCCACCCCCACAACATTACTGACCCCCTTATCCCCCCACTCCCCCACCAGACCTTCCGCCCCTTCCCCTCCACTGATCTCAGAAAGAGTGGCAGTGGACCCCCTTTTCCCTCCACTGATCTCAGGCAGAGTGGCAATGGACCTCCCCTCCCCCTCCACTGATCTCAGAAAGAGTGGCAGTGGACCCCCTTTTCCCTCCACTGATCTCAAGCAGAGTGGCAGCGGACCCACCTCCCCTGCCCCCCCCCCCCACCCCCTCCACCAATTTCAAGCAATACCGGTCTCAAGCAAAGAACTGTCGGATACTAGGCACCTACCTTCTCACTAACTGGAGCGCCCGAATTGGACTTCTAGGGAGCATATCTGTTTCGCACCGATTCTGGAGGGCGAACGCAGTGGTAAAGGGGAAAGTGCCAGTAAAGTTGGGCATGCAGCCCATTAAGTCAATTTAAATGCATATCAATGCATTTAAATGCCGTCGCGCCCGTTTTGGGTGTGGTCCCGATCGCAGTCATTTTCGGGCCCTGGTAAAGGGGGAACGCCCAACTTTACCAAGTTTTTACTCCCAAAAACGTGTGCAACGTGATGGTAAAATCGGGCCCTACATGTTATTGCCATTGATCTTAGCTTTGCTCAGGCTCCTTGTGCCAGGGTGAATGCTCCCTTGATTTTGAAGATAGCTATTCTCTCGTCTGTTGTAGATAAGGCTGTGGCAAGGTCATGTGTGATTCTGCTGCAATCCAAACTCAGCATTGATAAGCAAGTTGTTGGCAAGTGGTTGTTGGTTGACCAATATAATCACTTCAATGATTGGGTAAAGGCTGATAAGTCAGTAATTGGCTGGGTTCGACCTTACGTGCTTTTTTCGGAGATGATAACATACACTTGAGCAATTTTCCACATTCTCAGGTAAAGACTGTTGTCATATCTTGGTTAGGACTCCTGCCAGGTCTGGGGTGCAGTTCTTCAGCATTACAGCCAAGATTAAACGAGAGCTTACTGCCTTCAGTGTTCACACACTTGGCTGTTTCTGAATTTCTTTTTTCAAAATATACTTTATTCATAAATAATCTGAAAAAAATGACAGAAAAGGCATTTCTAATCATTACAACAATGAAAAATGTCATATTTACATTTTCCCTAACATCGAAATTTACACTGTTCAGTTCAAAAACGTTCCGTGCATTACTGTATAGTCCAAGATGGCTGCTTCTTAATGCTACAGTGAGTAAACTGGGTTGCCTGGATATCTATGATGGTGGGGATCTCCAGAGAAGGATGAGTAGGGTTGTTTTCTTGTCACTTTTGGCTGAAGACACTTTTTATAGTTTACTTATTAGTGTCACAGGTAGGCTTACATTAACACTGCAATGAAGTTACTGTGAAAATCCCCTAGTCGCCACACTCTGGCGTCCGTTCAGGGAAGAATTTAGCGTGGCCAATGCAACTAATCAGCATGTCTTTCGGACTGTGGGAGGAAACCGGAGCACCTGGAGGAAACCTCGGGACAGGGAGAATGTGCAGACTCCGCACAGACAATGACCCAAGCTGGGAATGGATGGAGATGCATGATAGTCTGCTGCCATTCTCCTCTGGGTGAAATGTGTTGAGAGTTTTTCTCCTGTGCATTGGTTTGAAGACTCCTTAGCTCTGTCCGAGGCATGGTTCTTAGCATCTGGATAGCCTGTGATGTAGCTTCACTAGGTTGGTGTCTGTTTTTACACACAAACAAAATAATTAGAAGCAGGAGTAGGCCACTCT
Organism: Mustelus asterias; assembly: GCF_964213995.1. Lineage (NCBI taxonomy): Eukaryota > Metazoa > Chordata > Chondrichthyes > Carcharhiniformes > Triakidae > Mustelus > Mustelus asterias. Next base: position 88,406,465 of record NC_135812.1, on the reverse strand, counting down.
GCCCGTCGAACCTGCTCTGCCATTCAATAAGATCATGGCTGATCTGATTTTAACCTCAACTCCATATTCGCATTTATCCCTGCTAAACTTTCACCCTCTTGCTCATCAAGAATCTATTTACCCTGCCTTAAAAACATTCAAAGACTCTGCTTCTCTTGCCTTTTGAGGAAGTGAGTTTCAAAAACGCACGACCCCATTTGCCAAATCTTTGCCCACTGACTTAACCTAGCTAGCCATGTCTCTTTCCAGACCACTACACCTATTCTGGTGTCATCAACAAATTTGGCAACCATACCTTTGCTCCCTTCATCCAAGTTATTTACGTAAATTGTAAAAAGTTAAAGCCTCAGAAATGATCCCTGTGGCACACCACTCATTACATCTCGCCAACTAAAAAATAATTCATGCACACCTACTCTCTGTTTCCTATTCGCTAGCCAACCTTCTATCCATGCCAATATGTTACCTCTTACACCATAAACTTTTATTTTCTTCAATAACCTTTGATGTTGCCCCCAAATGCATTTTGTAAATCTAAGTACAGTACATCTACCAGTGCCCCTTTATGCACAGCACACATCATTTATTCAAAGAATTCCAATAAGTAGGTTAAATATGATTTCCCTTTCACAAAACCATGTTGACTCTGCCTGATATTCTTTAATTTTTCTAAATGCTATCCTATAACTTCTTTGATAATAGCTGCTAACATTTCCCTATTACAGGCATAAGACATGTTTAGACATGCCCAAACATACAATATCCTAATAAGGCCATATTTCTTTTTAAAATACACCTTGTGTTGCTCTGAGCATGTTCTTCTACATTCTCCACTAAATGAGGATTAATCTTCTGGAATGGGAACCCTCTTTTGTTTTAAAGAGAACCTTTGATAGCCTCAGATTGCAGTGAAAGTCTTTCTTTGAAGCCAAGACCATCTTGATTAGAGCATGGTCTGGCTGGCTCAAGGAACTGCTTTGAACTGGGGAGTATTGTAATTGAAAATGAGGGAAGGGGAGGTTACGAAACAATCTTCTCTGAAGTCTGGTTCATTTTCCAAATGCTGCATTTGCTCCTCCCTGGCAGAGTGGTCGATGATGTTCCTGATTCTTAAAGGTGACACTTTTCACCTTCGATAAACAAGAAATAGAGAACAGCCAGAAAAATCCATCTCTGGTCCCTAACATGATAATGCACACGCGCTCTAATGGGATTTCAATGCAATTTGTCTTCTTGTTTGTGGGTGTTTATGTGCTTTAAACTGTTACTCCTTCATGAAGGCCCTTTTGGAAATCATTTGCATGAGTACTATAGCCTTCTTATTTCTTCCATGTATCAGGGGTGGTGGCACGGTGGCACAGTGGTTCGCACTGCTGTCTCACAGCACCAGGGACCCGGTTTCAATTCCCAGCTTGGATCACTGTCTGTGTGGAGTTTGCACATTCTCCCTGTGTCTGCGTGGGTTTCCTCTGGATGCTCTGGTTTCCTCCCACAGTCCAAAAGACATGCTGATTAGGTGCTAAATTCTCCCTCAGTGTACCTGAACAGTGTGGTGACTAGGGGATTTTCACAGTGACTTCATTGCAGTGTTAATGTAAGCCTACTTGTGACATGATAAATAAATAGTACACATATACACATATCTTGCAAATTTGGGGGCAATAACTATTACTTGCTTTGTTCCCCCCACTCACGGTGAAAACCTACAAACAAAGACATCCCACGCCTCTCAACATCATCATCCTTCACTTCCGTCTACTTCCTGTGTGGAGGATGACCCTGAGTTCATGTTGTTGAGTCTCTTCATTTTGTTCTTGCCTGTGAAATCAATTATTCAATGTTGGTAACATTTAAGTTAACCACCCATGGTGCCATCAGGAGCCAAGTGAGATGTAACGCCATTGATGTCAATGATTCTGCTTTGCAGTAAATCCTCTCTTAGACTCACTAATGGCATATCATGGGCTTAAAAGAAATGGAACAAATACTCGCTTTTGTACCGAAACTTTTTGCACTGTTGAAGCGTCCCAAAGGACTGCACGATTCAAATTATTTGAGCAATGGATGTTAAGTCAGATTCACTACTGTTACAGAACTAGACTTCTGATCAACATGTTTTGTAATGATCAAATTAAGATATAATAGGTGCATCTTAATAACTAATATTTAGCCACTATTGATTTGACCAACTGATTTTGCTGGAAGTAAGCACCGACGGTTAAATCTTTCTGAAAGTTGAGGAGGAAGTTGCAACAATTCGTATTTAAGTTCTGTCGGAGAGGATGGTGTTTCTCTGGCTATTATTATTACTGATACTGACTGACTAGTACTTTCCATGGCTTTATTAGAATATTGTATGTTTGGGCATGTTTGAACATGTCTTGTGTCTCTGTGGGTGTGTGAGTTATCACACAGGAAAAATACTATCAGTTTATTTATTTAACGACTTATTGCTGTGCAGTAAGTGATGGCTTTGCAGGATGGCTGGGCACGTTCCTGACAGACTCTGCTAATGGCTCTCGCACATGAGTTGCCCACAAGCAGATGTAGGAGAGATATCTGAAGTGCCATTCTTCTCTGCCTCCCTTCATGGTGGGATATGCCTAGGATCGAGTTGGTAACTCTTTCCACACCTCCTAACCTGCAAAATTAAAGATAAATTGCTAAATTCAGTGACCCTTTAACCAAGCGTGGCAACTTGAATATTAAAATGATATGAGTTGATTCCTAAGAAGGTCCTCTTGGAACTGACAGCCCGAGGTTTGGCAAATATTTAACAGTCTGGAAAGCTTGCTCTAAAGTATGATGAACCGGACAATGTTAAAATTGACTTTCAATTAAAGGAACATGCCGAGTGAATCAGGACAGCTGAGAATTGATGCTTCCCCTCATGACAGCTAAAGTTAGGAACACTTGCAAAAAACTAAAGTTAAAAGTAACATTTATTTATTAGTCACAAGTAAGGCTTACACTGCTTACACTGCAATGAAGTTACTGTGAAATTCCCCTAGTTGCCACAATCCAATGCCTATTCGGGCCAATGCACCTAACCAGCACGTCTTTCAGACTGTGAGAGGAAACTGGAGCGCCGGAGGAAACCCACACAGACACGGGGGAGAACATGCAAACTCCACACAGACAGCGACCCAAGCCGGGAATCGAACCTGGGACCCTGGTGCTGTGAGGCAGCAGTGCTAACCACTGTGTCACCATGTCACCCCTGGGGCAGTTACAGACGCAATTCTGCAGAACAATACGTCAGAAGTTTTTTTTAGTTCAGAATTGAATGTAGTAACTGGGGTCGTGATGAACTTTACAAGACTGCATGCTCTAAAAGCCAGGTTGGCGCGGTTGAGAAGCTTTTTCCAGGGCACAGCAGGTAAATACCAGTGTAGATTTGAGCCATCATCCTTTTTATTATTCATTCACAAGATGTAGGCATCACTGACAAGGCCAACATTTAATGCTCATCCCTAATGACCCTTGAGGAGATGGTGGTGAGCATTATCTTGAATATAACTGAATAGTTGGCTCGGCAATTTAAAAGGACAGTTAAGAGTCAATCACATTGTTGTGGATCTGGAGTCACATGTAGGCCAGACCAGGTAAGGAAGGCAGATTTCCTTCCCTAAAGAACATTAGTGAACTCTACATCTGAAATCTTACCTCCGTTCACGCCGGTGGGATTTTCCCATCCCGCTGCAATGAATGGAGATTTGACTGGCCGCCAAATTATCTGACTTCCTGCAGCGGGAGCGTGGCTTGAACGGCTGGTAAGACCGCGGCATACACCTTTACCGTGAACTCTACAAAGTAGAGCAAGATCATGAGATATTGCATCACCTTCTGAATTGATGTATATTGTGTCATTGGCTTAAGCATACAGTTAGAATTAACCCCTTATACTACATCTCCCTGTAGGGGAAGGAAAATTCCTAGTAAGGTAGAGAGGATTTTAAACATTTAGACATTGAGACACTGACAGAACTATCAGCATTAAGCTAAATGCCTTTTAAAACAGACTTATGAGCCAACAAGAAAGCAGTTTACATACATATGAAATGCACGGAGAGATTCAAACACGTGATTATGATTTTAAAACGCATATGCTGATATTGTGAATGCGTTCATGTATCTTCAAGAATCATTGTTCACTTTAGCCAAAGGCAGTTTGCTGCGAAGCATCATGGTAAAGGGCATAAGGGTAAAGCCATATTTTAAGTGAATGTTAAAGGCCTGGGAATGTGCAAGATTTATCAGAAGAGTTTCTAATTGTTAGAACATTTAGAAGACTTAATCAAATTTCATGAATAGAGTTTATTCACTGTCCAGACAAGATGGATGCATGCCCAGACGTGGAGTCATGTGCTAATCTGGTTTGGCAGTGACCTTTAGGGGAACTGATGGGCATGTTCATTTGAACTTTGAGCTAGCATCTGAGGTTACTAGGCAACACAGGAAGTGGGATCAGCCAAGACAGGAGTTAGCTTCCAGATTTTACAAACTAATAAACGCCAGAAGGTAAGGTGCAATTGGCTAAGGTATATGTCAGGTGTTATTAATGACTACTGTAAACTAAAGATGGTTGGTTCAAAGTTAAGGAAAGGAGGGAGAATTTGATAAGAAAAGTGTATAATTGATCTGTCTTGAACTATATACGTCAGAATTCATTGGAGAAGTCAGGTTTCTCCATGTCTGGAGAGGCCTAGAACTCTTTGGTGACTTCTCTGAGTGACCGCTGGTCAAATAAAGTTACATCTTTAAAACTGGGACACTGGCTTTCGTGAGTTTCGTAGTGTCTGAATTTCTGACATTACCTGGCCACCTCAGAAACCCCACCAAAACTCCCCCTGCAGTCTCTGATTCTCCCCATTATTCTACATCCTCCCACAAGTCTCTGATTCTCCCCATTATATTATATCTCCCCCCCGCAGTCTCTGAATCTCCCCATTACACAACATCTGCCCACAAGTCGCTGACTTCCATTTCTTTTTTTTACAGGGACAATGGCAGTGGCAGTTTCACTGGTCTACCCAAATGGGTCTTCAGCTCCTTTGGAGGAGATTGGGGTTTTGAGTCCTCCATGTGATCTCTCAGGCTCTGCTGAACAGAAGAAGAATTTGTAGGTGATTCTGGTTCACCAATCTGGTAGTCAGTTTTCTGGATCCCTTGATGAATGAATTATCTCTTGCCTGTTCATTTGGGTAGATGATTGTTTTGATTGTGTAGAAGGTTGCTTCCGTGTGGCAACTCATTCATATCTGTTCCATTTTTTTTGTATGTATCTGTTTGGATGAGATGTGGAGTCCATTCAACCTCTTGTTCATAGTGAGCTTGCTCTTGGATTGAAACTGGTTCACTGAGGTTGGGCACGTTGTGTGCTTTGTGGTGTTTGCCATTATTCCACATCAGGCTAAAACAATACTTGTCCTTTTTCTCCCTCACTTAGAAGGTCTGGGATTCCATGTATTGCAAATATTTCCTTCAGTCCTTCAGAGGTGTCACCCTGCAGTTGCTTGACTTTTAGCCATCTGGACTAATAGTCTACTATGACCAAGAACATTTCACCTCTGTGTTCAAAGAGGTCCACCCCATTGTCTTGATGGAGAGAGATGTGATATCAACGGTTTTCTTATCTGCTTACAATGAATAACAGAAGTTATACAGTTTGATAATATCTCTTCCAATTATTTTGAGAGATTTGGCCACCAAACAGAATATCTTGCACTGGCTTGACATTTACTGATGCCCAAATGTCATTGGTGCAATAGTTGTAGCATATCGAATTTTTGAACTCTCAGAATGACCACCCTGTTATCATAGCTACATTAATGACACTGAGGTGTCCCTGTCCCCACTGTTCATTATACTGTCTGAGACTGGAATTGTGTAGCATGTATCCTGGCCACTCTTTGCTGCAGTGCTCACTGACCTGAACATGTTCTTCATCAGATTTCTGTGCATCTCTGATTTCATTTTGTTGCTGAATTGTTGCTGTTAGACTGATGATTGTTGTCAATGTGAAGGTTTCCACCTCTTGAACAAAAGCTACATCATTCTGTTCAGATAGTGCATTTGGGATAAAGGATAAAGTATCTGCTGTAGTCTGCTGTTTGCCTGGAACATACTCTGGCTTTGCATCAAACCTCATCATTCTCAGTCTCATTGTACTCATGTTTGCTAATTCCTTAGAATTTAAGACTGTCATGATGAGCTTGTGGTTTGTCTCCATCTTGAAGTGGAGACCAAGAACATAACCTGTAAACTGTTCACAAGCCCACGCGAAGCTAATACTTCTTTCTCTGTCACTACATATCTCTGTTCAGTTTCTGTTGGTGAACAGGTCTACGCTTTCTATCCATCTGTATCTGAAAGTGCACAGTTCCCAGACCTGTGGAAGATGCACCTCCATCCATAGTAGTGAGTAGCTCTGGGTCATACTGAGCTAAAACACCAGGTGTATCAGCATCTCTTTGATGTTCTCAAATGAACTCTGTTGTGCTTCCCCCCAGCACCATGTATGTATTGTCTCATCGCAACCGCTGATGTCATGACTCATTAACAAAGGCTCAATTTGGGCAAAATCTCTTCACCTTGGCTTACCATACCCATGAATGTCCGGAGCTCTGTCATGTTGCAAGGAGCTGGAAACTCCCCGATTGCTCTTGTCTTCCGAGGATCAATGCTGACACCTCAATATGACCAAGGGACTTGATAGCCAACTGTGAGAATTTGAGTGTAAGTCCTCCTTCTTGTAGGCATTGCAGCAGAGCTCACAATCTCGTGTCATGTTCAGTGGATCAGAATATCATCCATATGACTCTATCCAATCCTTCTAGGATGCTTGATGTTGTTCTATGGAAGATTTTTGGCACTGATGAGATGCTGAAGGGTTTTCTGTTGAAACAAAACCTCCCAAAAGGAGTAATGAAAGCTGTGAGGAACTTTGATTTTTCATCTATGAGTGGTTGCTAAAAGACACTGTTTCCATCTAGCTTCTCATTTTTGTTAACATTCATCCATGAATGTCAAAGAATGAACTTTGTGTTCAACTACTTTGTTCAGTTGTGTAGTATCTACACAAATTCTGAGCGTCCATTGGATTTTGACACTGGGGGTTATGGGGATAGGTTGAACAGTGGGCCTGGGTAAGATGCTCTTTCAGAGAGTTGGTGCAGACCTGATGAGCTGAATGGCTTCTTCCTGCACTGTAGGGATTCTATGATTCTTTACCTCCCACAATATGTGTCTACATTTCCTGCTACCTCGGAAAAGCAGCCAGCATAATCAAGGACACACCCCAGCCATACTCTCTTCCACCATCTTCCATTGGGGAGAAGGTACAAAAGTCTGAGATCACGTACCAACCGACTCAAGAGCAGCTTCTTCCCTGCTACCATCAGACATTTGAATGGTCCTACCATATATTAAGTTGATCTTTCTCTACACCTTAGCTATGACTGTAACACTACATTCTGCACCCTCTCCTTCCATTCTCCCCTATGTACTCTATGAATGCTATGCTTTGTCTGTGTAGCACACAAGAAACAATATTTTTCACTGTGTACCGGTACATGTGACAATAATAAATCAAATCAAATCAAAGATGATGAAAACAGCATTCACCAAATTCTGGCAAACAAAATTGTATAGATGGTCAGTGACTGTTGTGTACCATATCAAGGCAATAATGGACCTTTAAAAAGTCTTCATATACTCCACTTAGACAAATGGCAGGCCTAAAGAGACTTTAATAAACTACAGTTTTGAAGATGCAAATGAAGACTTGTTAACTAATTAGTGTTTCTGTAATGTGTAACTAATTGTTAGAAAACCATAAGGCATACGCTGGAGGGGTGAGAAGAGAGAAAATACACACGCTGCTCCTATTACAGAAGCCTGAGAATCCTCAAGAAATTAATATTAATTTCACAGTAAGACATCATTGCTAGGATAACGCTGTCTCGTCTAACTCAAAATAAACATCAGGTTTAACAGTTTGTCTTTTAAAAAAAATTATTTTTTCAAGGTACCTCAGAGGATTATGTTTGAATTTTGAAACGTAGTCAATATGATTGACTCCTCTGGCTCGTGAGTATGCCATGAGGTTGCCTCTGGAGGCAGACATCTTAAGATCAGTTCAATAAATCTTCTCATAGCAACAGGAAATGAAGAAAACCACTGTCCTTATACATGAAACAGGGTGTATAGAGTGGATAAAAATAGATAATTGAATCCTGCAAAAGGAGCAGAGAAGATGCTGAACACCTCGGAACACGGAAAAGTACAAATCTCTAAAACTCTAAAACCAGTCATAGCTAGGCTGTCGAGAAAGATCTGCTGAACAAAGCACAAAAGGAAAGAGAAAAAGAACAAAGGTAGCGGTTGCAAGTTAAAGTGTATTTATTCGTGTCACGAGTAGGCCAACATTAACACTGCAATGAAGTTAGTGTGAAAATCCCCTAGTCACCACACTCTGGCGCCTATTCAGGTATACTGAGGGAGGATTTAGCATGGCCAATGCATCTAACCAAGCACATCTTTGGACTGTGGGAGGAAACCAGAGCACCCGGAGGAAACCCACGCAGACATGGGGAGACCTTGCAGACTCCCCAAGACAGTGACCCAAGCGGGAATTGAACACGGGTCCCTGGCACTGTGAGGCAGCGGTGCTAACCACTGTGCCACATTACTGAGTGAGTAAAAATGGCTGCAGTTAGTTTTCTATCCCCAAGTCTAGTTCAATTGAAAAAATGAAGCATGGCAAAACTGGCAGTTTTTCCACTTAAAGCGACAAAACGATGAGATTTCATCCGACTCAATTAACAAGTCAGATCCCATTTGGAGTATTGTGAGCAGTTTTGGGCTCCTTATCTAAGGAAGGATGTACTGCCTTTGAAAGGGTCCAGAGGAGGTTCACAAGAATGATCCCTGGAATGAAGAACTTGTCGTATGAGGAACAATTGAGGTCTTTGGGTCTGTTCTCGTTGGAGTTTAGAAGGATGAGGGGGGATCTTATTGAAACTTACAGGATACTGCGAGGCCTGGATAGAGTGGACGTGGAGAGGATGTTTCCACTAGTAGGAAAAACTAGAACTAGAGGGCACAACTGCAGACGAAAGGGACTATCCTTTAAAACAGAAATGAGAAGGAATTTCTTCAGCCAGAAAGTGGTGAATCTGTGGAACTCTTTGCCACAGAAAGCTGTGGAGGCCAGGTTATTGAGTGTCTTTAAGACAGAGATAGATAGGTTCCTGATTAATAAGGGGATCAGGGATTATGGGGAAAAGGCAGGAGAATGGGGATGAGAAAAATATCAGCCATGATTGAATGGCGGAGCAGACTCGATGGGCCGAGTGGCCTAATTCTGCTCCTATGTCTAAATTTGAACAGATAAGAACAGCTACACTCCTAGGGAAAGACTGCTGCAAGGTACAGGACACCTGGAGGATCTCTTGGTCTTATTTTGACACAAACCACTTAAGGAAAAGCTTGGTCAAAGAGATCAGCTTTAAGATCTGCCACAAAGCAGAAAAGAATGTCTTAGGGGAGGGAATTCCAGAGTTCAGGAACTCCACAGCTGAAAGAAAAGCTGCCAATCGTGGAGCAAATAAAATGACGAAGCCAGAATTGCAGGGGTACTGATATCTATGGTCTGTTGGACTTGAGGAGGTTTGAGATGCTGAGGGGAAAGACCAAAGCGGGGCTGGAAAACAAAAATGGGAATTTTAAAATTGAGGTTTTGAGGGACAGTATCTCGGTGTTCATTGAAGGTGTTGCTATCTCCTTTCCTTAAAAAGAAAACAAAGGCCTGGATGCCACCATATCCCCCTCCCCCCCACACCTCCACCAAAACCACCCCCCCCCCCCAACCCCCACCATCCCCCCGCCCCATGTGGCATGTTTTTCCATGGCGAAAGCAGCTCACCTCTGGCTGTTGGCAGAATTTTCCAGTCCCGCCTAAGTCAATGGCCATTTGCTTGCCGGCTTCGCTGCCAGGGAACGGGCCGTAGGGTATCACCTTCGATGGGACTGGAAGATCCCACTGGTGGGAAGGGTTGGAAAATCCCACCCAAAGCAGTAAAGTTATTTTTGTTGTCCCCCCCCCCCCCCCCCCGCCCCCCCCCCCCGCCCCACCCCCCACCCCCCCTCCAAAACGTCCATCCCAGAAACACATTTGTTTTTTTCTTTAGCCAGTGCTGGTGCCTTCAGCTTTACATTCTGTTACCGCATTGTGTAGCCATGTTGTTATCCTTCTCCAGGGACCAGTATCCTCGTTCAATAATTGTATTTTAGAAATACAGCAGGAATTTTAATTAGCAGAGCATGTTCAAGACATTGTATTACAATCAAGTGATTTCCTTTCTGGCATCAATTAATTTTCACCGTCACTGAGAGCTGGGTATTCAAACGAAGAATTTCTCACTATCTTCAGGGTACACTGATTTTCTAACTTTGCCAAGCAGGAGGTTTTATTACGGCACGCCCAGATCTTGAATGGAAGAGGACATTTCAGGCAGCGGTACTGATTCCTGGATTATGTATTCTCCTCTCTCAGTATTGCTGCTGTTTAGCTCGATGACCTTGCACCCACAGATTTAAACAGGAGAAAGTTCTAGATTTCCACTACTCTGTGTTACAATGTTTGTCATATGGGACTTGCAAATGAAAGGACTTGGGAATAATAGGAGCCCGTCCATGCATTATACTTACATCACTTCGATTTTGCTTCGCATCTGAACACTCGACAACACCACCAATGCTACTCTGCAGTTCCTGTCCTATATTTAGCACTGCACAGTGTGATTAATTATACCCATGCGGGCACTGTGCTTTGGCACCAGGTGCTTTGGTACCTTGGAGCCTAGTTTCATACTGCAGTTCGGTCGCAAAAGAAGGATTGATTGAAAATTTTTAAATGGTATTAGCCTTGTTATATGCTGTTACTGCTCATTCACTATTTACAGCTGTGTTATTCAAGAGCTCCAGTCACGTCTGCAGTTGTGTCTAAAAGACTGATGTATGATGCACTGTTGCAGTTTCTAGATTTTGCCGTTTTCCATTTTTCTGATCTCATTGTAGCGGAGAAGAGATCAGGAAGAGAAATGTCCCCACTGGATCCGATCTGTAAAATAAAACCAATTGTTTTGGTTCTTTCTAAGTACAAAGAACAAAGAAAATTACAGCACAGGAACAGGCCCTTCGGCCCTCCAAACCTGCACTGACCATGCTGCCCATCTGAACTAAAACCCCCTACCCTTCCGGGGACCATATCCCTCTGCATCACATTCGCATTGTTCTTGTCTTCAGGTAATCTTGCAACTCTTAGTGATGGGTTTAGGAAATTTCATGTTTTGTCAAGCTGCACTCTGCCCCTTCTCCCCTGACCTCCACCAAACCTACTCCTAGATCTGGACTTTTATTATCCTTTCACATAGTTAGTGCATTGTGTCAGTAATTTCCAGAAAGGCCTGATACTGTTGATGTTGGTAGCACCTTAGTTGCGGTATCCTCAATGACAGCGAGGGAAGCCTGATGTGAGAAAGTGGGATTAGTATAGAAACATAGAAGATAGGAGCAGGAGGAGGCCATTTGGCCCTTCGAGCCTGCTCCGCCATTCATTACAATCATGGCTGATCATTCAACTCAAGAGCCTAATCCTGTTTTTTCCCCATAACTTTTGATCCCATTCGCCCCAAGTGCTATATCCAGCCGCCTCTTGAATATATTCTGATTGCTTCACTGATTAATCCTAATCCAAGTGGATGAGAACCAAGACTTTGAAAGAATTGAAAATGCAGAGGCTGAGTATGAGGGCATGCATTTGGTTCCATTGAAAATAAGGAGCAAGGGTCGCTCTTCAAACTGGACAATGGGGCATTATTTAATTTAAATGGTGGCAGTCTATCCTTTTGATTGATTAAATTAAATTTAGTTTGTGGTTTTTTTAGTTTATCAAGAAGATAGTAGTTATCATGGAAGAGAGTGAACACTTAATACCAAGAGAATGGGGTGAGGCAGTGACATAACGGTAGTGTCGGTGGACAAGCAATCCAGAGACCCAGGGCAATGCTCTGGGGACCCGGGTTCGAATCCCACCATGGCAGATGGTGAAATTTGAATTCAATAAAAATCTGGAATTAAATTGTCTATTGAGGACCATGAAACCTTTGTCGATTGTTGTTAAAGACTTGGTTCACTAATGTCGTTTAGGAAAGGAAATCTGCCGTCCTTACCCAGTCTGGCCTACATGTGACTCCAGATCCACAGCCATGTGGTTGACTCTCAAATGCCCTCAGGGATGGGCAATAAATACTGGCCCAGCCAGTGGCACCTACGTCCCATGACAAAACAAAAAAATTGTTGTGAGGCGAGATTGTGCCGTTTTTAATGATTGCAGTCTGTCAGACTCATGAATGTTTTAAAGTTTATTTATTAGCATCACAAGTAGGCTGACATTTGCACATTCTCCCCATGTCTGCATGGGTTTCCTCTGGGTACTCCGGTTTCCTCCCACACTCCAAAGATGTGTAGGTTAGGCAGATTGGCCATGCTAAATTGCCCCTTAGTGTCAGGGAGATCAGCAGAGTAAATACACAGGGTTACAGGGATACGGCTTGGTGGGATAATTGTCGGTGTAGGCTTGATGGGCCAAATGGCCTCCTTCTGCACTGTAGGGATTTTAAGATCTTTATGATCTTACATTAACACTGCAATGAAGTTACTGTGAAAATCCCCTAGTCGCCACACTCTGGTGCCTGTTCGGGTACGCTGAGGGAGAATTTAGCACGACCAACGCACCTAACCAGCGCGTCTTTCAGACTGTGGGAGGAAACCAGAGCACCTGGAGGAAACCCATGCAGACACGGGGAGAATGTGCAGACTCCACACAGACAGTCACCCAAGCCGGGAATCGAACCCAGGTCCCTGGCGCTGTGAGGCAGCAGTGCCATTGTGCCACTCTGCTGCCCATATGTTGAATACAGTGTGCTGTGAGCTGTTGCTGGAACAGAGTTCTGCAGTTTAGGTTCAGGTCTCCTTTGCCTCTTCTTTCAATTTCACCCTGTTGCACTGTCGATGTCAAGTGCCTTCAACTGTTTCAGACTTGCTGTCTGGAAATCTCACCTTAAATCCTTAACTTTGCTACTCCTGTCCCCGGCTTCAGACGATTTTACAAAGCCAACCTTTCTGATTATGTTTTTGGTCATGTTCCCCAATTCTTTGTCTCCTCAGCATCTGTCTTTTTGCTCTATGATGGGCTTCACAATATTCACAATTTCATCTAAATGCAATTTGTGGTTGATGGTTGAATGTAAATGCTAATTTATTTCCAGACAAAATCAGCAATCTTTTATGGAACATGTACTCAGTGACTATTGAAATTGTTTTTAGTATGGGTATCAGAGTAACACTGGCTGGCTTAACAATACGATCCTTTGACTTAATTTTCTGCTGATTAAATTTTTTTGCCAGCAAATTGTCATTATGCAAAAGCTCTTAGTGCAGAAAAGAGTTCCAATTTTCTCTGGTCACACGTACACAGAGTTTAATATGCATGGTTCAAAGTACTGCAATGGGATTAGTGGTATGAAATAACCTGCATTGCAAGATAAAGAATGGTTCACTGTTGTAGCTTGTACCTCTTTCTAACAGACATAATAAATTCGATTTTCACAGAATCGGGGAGAGTCTGCAGACATTTAAAAGCGGTGCCCAGTTCGATTCCATGATTTCCAGCCCTACTCCTGATGTCCTCAGTTTTCCTCAAGATGGGATAAGGCTGGTGCCGGTCATGAGCGCACACCCTGCACTTCCCACCTGTCCAGTTCCATTGCGACAACAGGCATCTCCTAGTTCCCACAATCCTTTGAAGTGGGGACAGCTGTCCAAGGAGTTGTAGTTCATGGATCCTCCGAAATGTCGGGAACCATGGTCTGAGTGAGGGAACATTTTGAAAGGTATGTTCAAAAGATCTTACCGATGACTCTTCACCCACTCCTCATGGCCCATCATACCCTCTGTGCCAAGCCATACCCCCCTGCCCACGCCCTCCCCCAACATCACTCACATACTCCATGCTAATCAATGGCACATTCATCTCCATTGACTGAGTATGAACTCTACAGAACTAATGAACCCGATAGTAACAATGACATATCAAAAAACTTTAAAAAGACAGTTCTTACAGTTTCTTCAGAAAACTGCTTTTATTACAACCCTGTACAAGTGTCAATCAACCAGACCATTAAAATATCAACTGTAGAAATTGCAAGCACATCGCACCTCTTTATCTTGTTTACAAATAAATATTGAGAACTGGATCTAAGAGAAAATTCTGTCAATCAAACAAAGTTTTCCCTTGGGTGCAGCTGTTCCAACAGACTAATGGATGGCTTATCGCTGAGTCAGGAATATATTATGAGGTTTGGCAGAGAGCCCAGAAATCCATTAGCCTGTTGAAACCCAAAGGAACATATTGCTTGATTGACAGCGGAAAGAAGAGTGTTAAATAATAAGTTAGAAATAAAGTATAATGCTATTCTATAATGGCAGGCATTTTTTTTGAGAAATAAAATATAATGCTGTTCTATAATGACAAACATTTTTTTGTAGTCCTGTATAATGCATTATAGTTGATCTCCTGTGGAATAGTTATTGGAGAAACGAACATCTCCCTCAGGTGGGTAGGAAGTGCAAGAGCAAGAACCTGGAAATACTAGATGTGCAGGTTAGGTTGATTGGCCATGCTAAATTGACCCTAGTGTCAGAGGGATTAGCAGCATCAATATATGGGTATAGGGCCTAGGTGGGATTGTGATTGGTGGAGACTCGATGGACCGAATGGCCTCTTTCTGCACTGTAGGGATTCTATGACTTGGGCATCAGGAGCAGGTGTGATGGCCTGAAAGTGCTTGTGTTGATCGAGCAAATATATAGATATGCAAGTAAAGTGAGCAGATATGTAGGCTGGCGAACACTTAAGCTAGCATTACTGGTGATGAGAGTTCTTTGCAGCTGACCTAATCAGAGTGGTCCCAATTTCCCCACTTTGTGACTATGAACTCAGAAATCTTGATCCAGCCTCCATACCTCATTTGTGATCACAGTAGTATGTTCACGAACCACATTCGTTCTCAATTATTGAGTTGCGCTGTCCAAAAAATCCAAAGTTTTGTGTTGTATTTGGTGAAGTTGTTGTTATTTTGCCCTGATAGGATGGGCCTCCTCTGGCCATGCTCCTCCAAACTCAGCGCCGCCCATGAGGTTGGGAGGACTCCTGACACTGAAGGATATTGACAGCAGAGTTTATTGTAGCTGATGAAACTACACCCCCCACCTTCCCAGAGAAAACAAAGTATACCTGTAATCTGAAGAAATGTCATCCGGACTCCAAAACATTTACATTGTTTCTCTCTCCACAGATGCTACCAAATCTGTTTCGTTTTACCAGCACTTTCTGTTCTTATATTGAAGACGGCTATATAGGATTTACAGGTGTTTGGCCGAGAGTTCATTTTAAGTCTAGGAGTATAACTACAAAACCAGCCTAATGTAATCCGACCAATAATCTGTTTGGAGTAGAGAACCTCTGATATTCGGGTAAGCGTTCTCCAAGGCGGCCTTCACGACACACGACGGCGCAGAGTCGCTGAGCAGAAACTGATAGCCAAGTTCCGCACACATGAGGACGGCCTCAACCGGGATATTGGGTTCATGTCACACTATTTGTAACCCCCACAGCCTGCCTGGACCTGCAGAGTTTCACTGGCTATCCTGTCTGGAGACAATACACATCTTTTTAGCCTGTCTTGATGCTCTCTCCACTCACATTGTTTGTATCTGAAAGACTTGATTAGCTGTAAGTATTCGCATTCCAACCATTATTCATGTAAATTGAGTCTGTGTCTTTATATGCCCTGTTTGTGAACAGAATTCCCACTCACCTGAAGAAGGGGCTTGGGGCTCCGAAAGCTTGTGTGGCTTTTGCTACCAAATAAACCTGTTGGACTTTAACCTGGTGTTGTTAAACTTCTCACTGGAGTAGAGAAAGCAAGGATATTTCGCCAAAAATTGCAATGCTGCACTGAATTCTTCAATAGACAAATACCATGTTCATGATACTTGGTGAATTTAATAAGAAAACAATTGGACAGAACAGTAGGGATTGGTTGACTGGAAGTTAAATACTTAATATAATTGGTATTGTGTTGTGCATTAATGCTGCATACCATCTACTCTGTTAATTCTATAATTCTGTTAGAGCTCCTCATAGATTAAAGTGTGTTGTATGCATTACTTGTGATCTGTTTAAAGAGAAATAGGCAGTTCAAACAAACCAATGAAGCTCGTCAAGCAGCTGGTAACAGGATTACAGTTTTAAATGAATTCATTTCATAATTGACCATCAGCGGTACATTGTACCCAGGCTTCTGCCCAATGATACAGATGTGTTTCTTTTTTAACTAGGCAGCCATGACTCAGATCCAAGGCAACACGGCTGGAAGAGGGTTTAAAATTCTTGTCTGCATTTGTATCTTTCCTGAAGTTGTCAGGGGAATGACATGCCAGCTTTATCCTTCATGAATATCCCAGAGGAAACTGGGAAAAGCAAATTTAAACAACGCAATTTTCAGGATAATTACCACCAGATTCTTTAATTTAGCTACTGATTAATTATGCTGTTCCCACTGTCACTTTTTTTTTTGAAAAATAAATGACAACGAAATCCATGGTGGCAAAATATGTTTATGCATTGAAAGCAACAGATCAAAAAAATTAAACACTAATGCAAATATTAAAATCAGCCCAGCAAAACATAATGCCACTAAAATGGTGAAGGCTTCTGTCATTTTCTTTGTAGCCCCAATGCTGCGATTAGTTGGGTCAAAATCCCAGAATTCCAGCCCCCAGCCCCACCCTGAACACTGCAGCGGGAGCAGCGACAAGGGCCACAGTCAAGGGGAAGGTTCATTCCAGGGTCATTAGGATCATGAATGCAAGCTTACCCACTTCCTGAATCCAACAAAGGAATAAAAACAATAAAATTATCCCACTGGCCATCCACTCTTAAATTTGAACTTTACCCGTGTGCTGTAAATCTGGTTCAGATTTGTTATTGTATGATTCTTGCATCAGTAAATCTTTTAACAAATTTAAATTAGGGCTGGGGGTTTATCACTGTAAATGGCAGCTCCAGACTTTAGCACGCCATGGTGAGGGCTGGAATTCTAAAGTATGTACCTGCCACAACAAAAGAAGCAGAGCTATCACAGACCTGGATCTTTGGACAGGAGTTTTTGATCGCACCTGCCCCGAGACCGAAAATTCGCACCCGAGGTCAATGGACCTTTAAACGGTCAGTCAAATTGTCCGTCTCATTCATGACAATTCCTGCGGCGAGTGTGCGGGAAAATTTACCTGTTTGATTCTAATAATGTTTTCCAAACACTTGTGATGGTTAACATAGAAACATAGAAACTAAAAACAGGAGTAGGCCACTTGGTCCTTTGAATCTGCTCCGCCATTCATTACGATCATGGCTGATCATCAAAATCAATATCCTGATCTCACCTTGCCCCCATATCCCTCGATGCTTTTAGCTCCAAGAGCTATATCTAATTTCTTCTACTTTCTGTGGTAGTGAATTCCACGCATTCACCACCCTCTGGGTGAAGAAAGTTCTCCTCAGCTCAATCCTAAAAGGTTAACCCGTTATCCTCAAACTATGACCCCTAGTTCTGGGCTCCCCCACCATTGGGGACATTCTTTCTGAATCCACCCTGTCTAATCCTGTTAGAATTTTGTAAGTTTCTATGAGATCCCCTCTCACTCTTCTAAGTTCCAATGAATATAATCCTAATGGACTTAGTCTCTCCTCATATGATAGTCTAGCCATCCCAGGAATCAGTCTGGTAAACCTTCGCTGTGCTCCCTCTGTAGCAAGGACATTCTTCCTCAGATTAGGACACCAAAACTGCACACAATATTCCAGATATGACCTCATCAGTGCCCTATACAATTGCAGTAAAACGTCCCTATTCCTATACTCAAATCCTCAGTTAAAAGTTAAAAGAAAAGATTTTAACTGCATGGTGAATAGTAAAATGTTGAAGTTATTATTTTCACTTAATCGGTTTTGGTTTAATCACCACTGTCAGCAAAAATAGTGATGACATGAAAAAATCAGGGAAATCCAATAAATTGGAATGTTTCCTGCTGGTTATATATGTATTAAAAAAAGACTATTGGAAAATGTAAGCTGCTTAAAGCAGGGACAGTTTGGTTATGCTGATGGAGCTAGCATTTTTGAGATCTTGATGAGTCTGCCAACTCTGAAAACAGACGTTTACCTAAGGCAAGTTGGTAACAATGAGGAACATAACATAAAAGGGTTTTGAATAAGGGGTTAGAGCTTCAAAGGAAGACAAGTTGTGAACTTTGCATTTATACTCTAATGGTAGACTTACGAAAAGAAGGTATTTAGGTTTGACTTCTGAAGAGGTTAGTTCAGATAAGGGAAGAACAAAAGGGAAAAACTATATCAGGAGATGATTAAACCTATGCAAGGGTAGCTGTTTCAGACCTACTCCACAACGAGAATATCTGTATAACTCCCAGCAAGCCGTGTCTATAAAGCCTGCCTTGGAAACCAATTGTTTTTTTTTAACCTCAGAAGCAAACTCCAAAGAGATATAAACTGCCTGGTGTGGTAACTGTTACTAATTTTTTTGAAATATAGTTTTAAAAAATGTATAAGATTTTGTGGTATGCTCAGGGCGAATTAGCTCTATAGGTAATGAAATAAAACTGTTTGGAACTAGGTAAAGTTAGAGACACTGGGCCCAATTTTACCAACAATTTGCGCCAGTTTTCGGGCGCGAAATCGCGGTAAATTTGGGCGTCGGGCCTTTAACGCGATCTGCACCTGAATCCAAGCAAATCGCGACTTTACCGACACCCGATTCGGGCGTGGATCTGTCAGGTTTTTAGTTCCTGTGATTATAATTTTGACATTATCTTCCAAAGGGAATTCCTCTAATTCTGTGCAATGTCCAAATGAAAACAAGATGAAAGAAAGGATCCAAGGCTGCTCCAGAGGCAGATTAGCTGCACCCAACGTTGCCCATGCAAATCACATTCATAAGTAGGGGCACATCTGCCATGGAATGTGAGAGAAGAGTTGCCAATACAAACTTCTTTTCACTATGGTTGATTTCCCAGATTTGGTAATCTCCTTGAATCTTATTTCTAACCAAGTTCCACCACGGGGACAATTCTTCCAAGTTCACCACTTGACTCTGAACATTTGAGCAACTGGCTCATGGCTACAGGGACATCAACAATCCAGTTACAGATCACAAATGTATTATACAGGTCACTAATTGCTCACTAGGACACTGTAGTTTAATTACCTTTCCCATAGATAATTAGGCAGCACAAAGAAGATGCTACATTATTTTCAGTTTGCAAGATTCTCCCAAGTCCATCCTTCCCCCATCCTCCCCCCCCCCCTCTCTGCTCGCTCTGCTGTTTTTCTCTTTCCCGCCCGGGCGCGCTGCTTCAGATTTTTTTTCGAACTGCGCATGCGCAGTTCAGAGCTCCGATCGTTCTGGCAGCGCTAAGCCCCGCCCACTGCGCGGATCAGACTGGAACCGGCAAAAAGCGTATGGGCGCGCTGCAAAGAGGATTCCGTGCTCGGATCTGCATTATGCCCGGATCCGGCCCTTAGACTCCAAATGGTAAAATCGGGCCCACTGTTTATCGCAATAAAGGTACTTATAATTTAGTTTATTGTCATTCATTTTATTGCTTCGTAAATATTTATTTTATTTAAATCACCACAAAACATTTGGGGCATTATTCTCTAGATTTCAAAACTTTTCCTCACATTATATCAAATTGCAAAATACAGTTGACACAGTTGTTTCAATTTTCCCTTATGGGATTTAGAATTACCCAGTGTTTGCAATCGGCTATGTTCTTAACCCCACTAAGAGTCCTTCTGCAAAGTGGAAGCATACAAAATTCAACTGCAAATATTAAACTATTCTCCAACCTTAATATAATCCCTATTTTAAAGTATCCAAGTACTAAATCTATGGTATAAATGCATAACAGTGTAGTTGTGAGTTACTTATGAAGCAAGTGAACCTAGTATTGCTGATTATATAATATATACATTGTTACAATCCCAGTTGATGTTACTACTGGACGGGAAGGTCCTAGAATGGAACCCTGACTCAAAAGACCATGGGCGGGATTTTCCGGCCTTGCTCACCTTGAAAACGGAAAATCCCACCCGAGGTAAACAGAACTTTCCCTGGACCACCACTCCAATTCCTGTGGCTGACAGGAATGTAAAATTCCAGCCCATAACTTTTACTTTTTTTTAGAAAACATAGATGAACAGTCACAGGATTGCCAATCAGATTTTAACAACAAAGAAAATAAGATAAGTTTGATATTAAGCAATATTCCTTTACTCCCACCCACCTTCACAAACGTACACAGATTTTAATAACATAGGTCACAAAGTTTGCTTGGAACTGAAGAATCATCATGTATTTTCAGTACTATTTGATTAAAACAAATTCTTTTTTTCTTCCACTTCACATGCAGCTAAATTATGGATTGATGGTAATGTTCTTCCCTCTGGCTCCCAGTTCAAGTCCCACTCCAGGTCTTGATGGCCAAGGAAGATATATTCATAACACGGCCAAACAGAATCAGTCTGTAAATCCTTCCAATACACCTGTTGGCAGGTAGTAAGAGAGAGAAGCGAGTGTATGTGAGAGAGGTGAGAGTTTCCTGGTCAGCCATATTACAGAAGACAATGGCAAACCACTGCGATACTTTGCCAAGCATAATGGTGGACTAAACCATTGGAAGTCCATGGTTACCTGAGCCCACTTAGGCCATGGTGCCTGAAGGAGGAGGAGGAGGACATGTTAAAGGTTTAATGACAAGACCGCTGTCATCATAAAACCTCATGATAATTGGGGAATTGAGCCAAAAAGTTTAAAATATTCTATAGGGGGAAAAGACAAATTACATTGCAATTAGCTATTTACTGTCAACACATCTGAGGTTAAATCAATGCCTGCGGTCCTACCACATGCAGTCGTCAATGGTGATGGGTAATTAAATAACTCAGAGGTTCTGCGGTGTGTCTGGCCTTTTTAAGTGTGAAAAATGTGGTCCTTCCAGCTTGCCCAATAAAAGACTGCTTTCACAATGCGTAAGCCACTAATAGGCACACTAGTTAGCCCATCAGCAAACAATACAGTGAGAAGCCACTTCTAATTAAATGACCTGGAAAAGCAGCAAAGTCAGTCACTGGCAAAGACAGAGTGAAGGCGACTTCATAGTAATGTGACCAGCAGAGCAATGTAGGCTGCAGCCACTGGGCAGAGGGGAGGATGACTCAGAACCCTGGGCAAGGATCGGGGAACAGAGGTCAGGGTGATGAGCAAAGGCCGTGGGGTGGAAGTGGTGGCTGGGAACTGGGGTCGAGGTGTGTGCGTGTGTGCGCGCATGTGTGTGTGTGTAGTGAGTGCGTGTGTGTGTGTGGTGAATGCGTGTGTATGTGCGCGCGTGTGTGTGTATATGTGTGTGGTGAGTACGTGTGAGAGGCAACAAGAGATGATTATGTGTGAAAGAGAGAAGTGAGTGCCTGTGTGTGTGTCTGTGAGGGAGAAAGGTGTTTGTGTGAGAGAGGGAAGTGTGTGTATGTCTGTTATGAGAATCCAGCTCTCCAGCAGTGTGGAAGGGGATTCCTAACCAGCTAATGAGATTTCTGGGCAGAATGCAGTCTTTCAGAGTACAAGAAATCAGTAAGGAGTTAAATGATTCTTCGACCAGCTAACAGACAGTTTTACACATATGTGAATGTAGTAAGACAATAAAAACAGGCAGTTATGATTTCAAAACATATATGCTGATATTTTATGATATTTTAATGTATTTCAAATGCATTGTTCACTTTGGTCAAGCTAAGTTACCGAAAGGCATGGTGGTAAAAGTTACTAGTTTAAAGCCAAAGGTCTGGAACCTTGTTAATCAGCAGCAGTCTTATCGGGAGGATTCCATAAGGGAACGAATGTTGCAACTATAATAAATTCATACATTCACTGTCCAGACACAAGGATAGATATGTCCCTGGACGCAGGAACACATGTCTATTCAACTTGGCAGTAAGCCGATGGGAATGTCCACTTTGATCTGACGGTGGCGTCTGCCACTACCAGGTGACAGGGATGTAATTAGTGCCAAGAAGGGAGATTACATCCGGACTTAGAAGGATGAATAAAATATCACCATGGTATTAAGTACCATATGGTTGGCTGAGGTATGTGACAGAGATTTGTACTGATGGATCACTGTTAAATGAAATTGATTTTAAGCTAATGAAAGGCAGAATTATTGATTAGAAAAAACTATAATTGATCTGTTTTTGACTATGTATTTCAGATCTTTCGGAGAGGTTCTGTCGCTCTGTTCCGGAGCTATTTAACCCTTCGTGAGACTCCAATTGGCTGTACATTTGTACTGTCTTGTTCTATGTTTTATGTTTAATAAACTTTGTTACGTCTTTTGCACAAAGATATTTGCCTTGAGAGTTTTGAATTGTCTTCGTCAAAGACACAATTGGCCACCTTTTAAAATTTCCCCACAACAAGCTCCAGGTCACCAGGGGACCAAATTCGCATCTCAATATGTCAACATCTTCATGCACAAGTTTGAACAAGAACTCTCCACTGCACAGGACCTTCAACTGATGCTATACATCAGATACATCGATGACATTTTCTTCCTTTGGATTCACGGCGAAGAAAAGACTCACCTGATGAAGGAGTGACACTCAGAAAGCTCGTGATTTCAAATAAATCTGTTGGACTTTAACCTGGTGTTGTGAGACTTCTTACTGTGCCCACCCCAGTCCATCTCCACATCATATAAGAAATAGATAATACTTCTATCATTTTGCTTTTGTATGTATGCACTTATCGCACATAAACAGCCATTATTTTGTGGTTTAATTCATCAACATAGTAAGAATGTTTCTTAGGGGTCCTGTCAGTATTCTTGGAAGGTCAAAAGGATTTTGTAGCTGGAAATATTTGGGAAACCCTGAAAGAACGAATCAGAGGAGGAAGATTCACAAGCATTCCCATTCTCAATGATAGCGGAGCCTGTGACTTCAGTGAAAAAGATGATGTTGAAACATTTTCAACTATTTTCAGTAGGATTGCTAAGGGGATGGTCCATTTTGGCCTCCTCCTGACTTTACCGGTATCACACTTATCACTCTCCAGCCAGTTTGATTCACTCCATGTGATATCAGAAATATAGCAAAGGCTATGGACCCTGATGACATCCTAGGTGTAGTGCTGAAGATTTACATTTGGGAACTAACTGCACCCTTAGGTAAGCTGTTCCAGTACAGCTACTGACTTTGCGGAAAATTGCTGTCGTTTATCCTGTCCATCAAAAACAGAACAAATCGAATCCGCCCAATTACCGTCCCTTAAATCTACTTTAAGACTTACCTGGATAGTCACATGAGCAGCCTGGGAATGGAGGGATACAAATGATTGGTCTAGTTGGACCAAGAAGCGGCACAGGCTTGGAGGGCCGAAGGGCCTGTTTCCTGTGCTGTACTGTTCTTTGTTCTTTGTTCTTTGTACTCGTAATCAAATGCATAATCACTGGCATTTTAATGCATTTCCACAATTAGAAAATAAAAATAAAAATTCTCATCATTTCTAGTTAACCTGCTGAAAACACCTTCCCCATATGGATCAACAACTAAAATTAGTTGAGTCACAAGCACTTTGGAAGTAAATTGTTGGCAGTATTACTGGGGACATATAACTTTCACGTTGGTTCTGAATAACTGATAACTCTGTTCATTAAAGAATTTATGAAGATGACCTTCCACTTTGGCTACCTGTAAGACCCCTATCAATAATTGATTTGGCTGCAGGATTAAGTTTTTTATGGAACTCCATATGGAGCAATGGGAGGGCAAAATAGTCAACCTATCAAAGCGTGTTGAATCATTCAGGTCCACGCACTAAACCCACAGAGATAGATTTTGTTTCCCTGCCAGCTCGGGGTCAAATGTGCATTATTCAATGCTCAACAGTGTTAGGAATGTATCCCTTTTGTTTGCATATTTCAAACACATTTGAATTAATTGCAAAACTGGTGTTGCATTTGGTCAACCCATTGGAACACAACATGCTTCATTTTGCTCAAGCTAATTTGCACACAAGGATTTCTTACTGTTCTGTAAAACCTGTGCCTCAGAGTGTTACTGAAGAATATTAATCAATGGACGTTATATTATGATGACAGATTGAATAGATTAAGCTTGTATTCTTTTGCATATTGGAGATTAATTCCAATTTTAATTTCCAATTCTCACTCCTCACCTGGTGATGCACTAAGGCGGATTTTTGTCTGTTTCCATAGCTAGCTACTCCTGGAACAGGTTGCTAATGTGTCACTAGAGGCTTATAGCCTGAGGGGCGCCATTCCACATCAAGCATGGCTGATCAGGAGTCTCAGCCGCTCTTACCGCCAGCCATTTGCATGTTGGAAGGATTTGCAAGTTGACACCCAACCTGTTTGGCTGCATTATGAACGCACCTTCCTTGGTTGAAGATTAAGGAGTGCTCCAATTAAGGTATTTATGACAATTGGAATTGATGGGTGAAACCATTGCCTTTGTTGGGTAAATCCAAAACAAGAGGCATAACCTTAAAATTTAAGCTGGGCCATTCAGAAGTACTGCTTGGCTATTAATTTAAACATCTTCCAAGCATTCAAGGTTAATGAGACAAACAAGAATAGGAACCAGCTCTTAATTCATTCAACAATCTCCCTTTATTTAGGTACCAACTTAAACTTAAACAGTTGCAACTCTTTCAACTCTTTAACTGAACCTCAATTCTTAACTGAACATTAACACGTTTACTAAACTTTAACTCTTAACTGAACATTAACTCTAATTATTTAAGTGAAAATAGATACTACTGGGTTTTAGGAAAAATTGGCCGGAAATATTCCGATTGTAGAATCTATCCTTGTGGTATTCTCTGAAGAACTTCCTTCAGAGCACACTTCTTACGATGGTGGATCTCTGTAGAGTTATTGCTGCAGACAAAAGCTACACATGTCTTTTATCTACAAATTCTTTCACTTGCTTCCAGAAGATTCTCTGGCATCCAGCCAATTGTGTAACTGGAAACTGATCACACAACTCAAACAACCAATGAAATTACTTGTAAACAATGCCTTTATGCTTAGTTCAGATTGCATGTAAAACTCATAACACAATGCCACCAAGTCTAAGTCGACTTAAACAACTTCCCATATTTGGCCAACACAGGAAGCTTCAGATCACAGTTCCCAGATCAGGTCCTGGCTTTGCAGATACTCTACAAAGTTAGAGTATCTGGCTTTAACTCTAAATTGACCAAAACTCCTGGTATGCTCTCAGCCAGAATAGCCATTTTAAAGCCAATATTGCCACTATTGCTGTAGTTGTTCTTTTTCCATCTACAGAAGTGATGTGAGAAAGCAGTTTTTTGCACAAAGCCTCCAGGGAAATATGGGGTGCACTTTGCCCCTTTAAGCCATTGAGGGTAGGCCAATTGAAAATTTCAAGATTGAGTTTGATAGATTTTAATTAGGCAAGGGCATTCCTCTTCATGAAACCAGGGCAGGCATATGGAGTTAATATGCAGATCATTCATGATAAAACGGAAATGGAGGAACAGGCTCGAGAGGCTGAGTGACCTACCCCTGTCCCTCAGCTGCCTCAGGGAAAGGCAATAATCAAAGAGAGATAGTGGTAAAATTAGCTGAACAACTCTTCTTTCCTGATAGGATTGCGAGATTAATATAGCTGTCTGCTTAATAGCCATAATGATTCTTAAGGCTTTTATTTGACAGATTTTATGCATCAGTAGTTCTTCTGCCTTATTCCCAATTTGAGTGGAACATTGTAAAGTGTGAACTATTTGCTGAAGGAGCAAGTTGTTAACAATAACTTTGGCTCGCAACTATTAGCACTGTGATAAATTGAATGTTTTTTTTCTGCAAAGGGATATTTGGAATTGACTTTGTCTGCAGAAGGGAGGGATTCTGAACCTGAAACTTTACAACTCCAACTATTTTCTGAAGGGGCGATCAAAATGTATTGATTCGTTTTGACACCCATTGACCCGGACACTTGCCAAGCATACGTTACGCTGACAGAAATACAAATATATTGGTGTCTCTCCTTGAGACAAGTACATTAGATTTGTCTTAATCAACCAAAGGTTGACGGTATAGAGAACATTGTCACAGTTATTGTGGTAGAGATCAGCTTTATTGTGCTTTAAAGAGGCAAAATCTGTCTCTGACTGCGATATCAATCATTCTAATTGCCTCTTTGACTGTGGATTGAAAATGCTTTTGAGAACGAACTGGTTCAAGATCAAATGTACAATGCACAGGATCAATTAATACTGTACTGAAACTCTGTTGCAAAATTACATGAGCAACGCAGAGTGTCAGCTCCCTGTTGCCGTGCAGAAGCTGTTATCATTAGTCGATATCTGTCCCTTGGAAAGATCTAGTCCTTGTGAAACTGCTGCAAACACCAGCTCACACTGCACCACACCTACATATAACTCTATATTACAAATGCAACTGCACTTCCAAAATTCAGTGAGCAAAGCTGACCATCAGCAAGCTCCAATGAATCCAGCTTCATTCGATAGATTTTTTTTCCTTCATTTGTGGGGCATAGGTGTCATTGGCTGGCCAGCATTTATTGCCCAAACCTTGTTGTCCTTGGAGGCAGTTGAGAGTCAACACATTGCTATGGATCTGGAGTCACATGTAGACTAGACCAGATAAGGACGGCAGATTTCCTTCCGTAAAGGATGTTAGTGAACCAGATGGGTTTTCTGACAATCAACAATGGTTTCATGGTCATCAGTAGATTCTTAATTCCAGATTTCTAAAAAATTGAATTCAAATTCCACCATCTGCTGTGGCAAGATTCAAACCTGGGTCCCCAAAACATTAGCTGAGTTTCTGGATTAATAGTCCTGCGATAGTACCACTAGGCCATCACCTCCCCATGATTAGACATGCAGAGGTGTCCATGATCCTTATCCCTGCTCACCCTGTCCATACCCCTCATAATCTTATATATCTCAATCATGTCCCCACTTGGCCTTCTCTGCTCGAAAGAAAACAACCCAAGCCTATCCAAACTCTCCTTATAGCTGAAATACTCCATCCCAGGCTACATCCTGGTGAACCTCCTCTATACCCCCTCTAGTGCTATCACATCCTTCCTATAGTGCGGTGACCAGAATCGTACATAGTACTCCAGCTGTGGCCTAATCAACGTTCTGTACAACTCCAACATAACCTCCTTGCTCTTTTACTCCATGACCCCACTGATGAAAGCAAGTGTTCCATACACTCCAGGCCCTTGTGATCACTTAGTCAGTAAACACTTACCATCAGCATTTCCGCAGCTTGGGTTGTACCGACTGATTGGTCGCCTTTTTGCTGTCTCCAGTCTCCAGGTAACCACCTGAACCCTCAGGAATCCTGCATATTAAGCATTTTCTTTTCAATTTCACTAATGATCAGTAATTAGCAAACTGAGGACTGCAGGTTAACAGCCTCCGAGCGGTTATCATGAGCAAGGGAATTCTCCCAGATATTTATCCCTCAAAATTCAGATGATCTGGTCATGGTCACAAGCTGTTTGTGGGATCTTGCTGTGCACAAATTGGCCGATTGCAACAGCTACACTTTAAAAATATTTCAGTGGCTGTACAGCACCTGGAAGTTTTCTGAAGTCAATGCAAAGTGTTTTATGAATGAGAATTATTTTTTCCTTGTTTCCTCCCTTGCTTGTCTGGATGGAAATCTATTTAAAGCGGGGAACAATGCTACTGATTGGTGTAGTGAGACAAATGGGTACAAGCAGCTCTTGTAGGAGAACTGAATCCATAAACCCCAAACTGAAATAGGAGCCAACTAATATAGAATCATAGAATCCCAACAGTGCAGAAAGGTTATTTGGCACATCGAGTCTGCACCAGCAACTATCCCACGCAGGCTCTATCCCTGTAACATTATGCATTTACCCTGCTAATCCCCTGATACTAAGGGTCAATTTGGCATAGCCAATCGACCAAACCTGCACATCTTTGGAGTGTGGGAGGAAACCGGAGCACCCGGAGGAAACCCATGCAGGCACAGGGAGAATGTGCAAACTCCATACAGACAGTGACCCAAGGCTGGAATCGAACCAGGATCCCTGACATGGTGAGGCAGCAGTGCTAATCACTGTGCCACATAATTGTATACAAAATGATTTAGAGATACCTTAAATGCCAGAAGGTAAATCATCACATCTTGCACCAGCTGGCACATGACAGAATTCATTCCATTCTTCAGAGATGAATTGCAAACACCATAGCAGCTTGTAGTCACAGAATGAGAAAAATGCCAAAAGACCAGCGAGGTGTTGGGGAAGGGTCAGTGAAGCAGCCTTTAAATTGAAAAGTGCCAAAGCAATAGTGTGTGACTGCCATTGTTTGGCACACTCCAAATACTTTGTCCTTTGGACAGAAAGT
Source organism: Mustelus asterias (assembly GCF_964213995.1). Taxonomy (NCBI): domain Eukaryota; kingdom Metazoa; phylum Chordata; class Chondrichthyes; order Carcharhiniformes; family Triakidae; genus Mustelus; species Mustelus asterias. The sequence continues at coordinate 88,377,804 of NC_135812.1, read as the reverse complement.
CAAACTCTGATTTTTGGTGATGGTGTTTGAGGGATAAATATCTGGGAGAATTCCCTTGCTCAAGATAACCGCTGGGAGGCTGTTAAACTGCAGTTCTCAATTTACCAATTACTGGTCTGAAGGGCCTAACGTTGCGAAATTGAAAAGAAAATGCTTAATATGCAGGATTCCTGAGGGTTCAGATGATTACCTGCAGAATGGAGACAGCAAAAAAAAACTATCAGTGGGCACAACCCAAGCTCATCTGTTGTTGGAAATGCTGGTGACAAATGTTTACTGACTAGGTGATCATGTGGAAATTAAGTTGTAATTCCAGCTATGATCAAATATTTAATTCACTTTGTTCTGCAAGATTAAGTCTGCTCACTTCAAATAAAGCACCATGGGGTTGCTGGGATTTGTGAAATTATAGTTAAAAGCAGTTAAAAACTGCAGGTGCTGGGTGTGGAAATAAGTTACAACAACATAGGCAGGCAACTCTATCAGGAAATATGGAAACAAGGCCTTCATTGAGGCCAGCGCTTGCGTATTCAGGATAAACGACTAATCTAAACCTTGTGTCAGTTTCATAAACACTGTGTTCACAGCCTTGACCACAGGATGAAAATAAGAACCTTTCAATAACAAAATTCCAAAGAGCCAGATACGGTGAACTATAACCGCTGCATTGTCTGTATGAATTGGGAAAACACCTTGCAATGCATTGCGCTGAATGTGTGTTCTCCTTGCTAGCAAGTAACTAAAGCTTGTAAGTTTGAGTACTCGCAGTACCTAGTGTTGTTTGTACCCAAGTTGACTATAGTGCCTGGTGTTGTTTATAACCCAGATATTCGGCAATCACAAAGGCCTGGAGCAGGCTTCAGGCTCATGGACATCCCTGGGTGTGTAAACTCTGCCCAATGAAGCTGGATTCCATGGAGTTTGATGTTGGTCAGCTTTGCTCACTGAAGTTTGGAAGTGCAGTTGCATGTGTATCTATAGAGTTACGTATAGGTGTAATGAAGTGTGAACTAGTGTTTACAGCTGCTTCACAATGTTTGAGAACCCAATGCTGAAATCTGTAGAACACTGTACACGTAATAGAGAGAGTAATTCACCTTCTGACTCCCCAAAGGCTGTGTCTACAAGTCAGGAGTGTGATGCAATATTCTCCACTTGCCTTGATGAGTGCAGATCCAACTTTACAATCATCCCACAGCACAAATGTAAAAAAGAAAACCAGTAAGAGACAAATGGAATAATTCCATTCATTGATGCTTATTTTTTTTATTCATTCATGGGGTGTGAGTGAGCATTGATGGCTAGGCCAGCATTCATTGCACAACCCTAATTGCCCTGGAGAAGGTGATGGTGAAGTGCCTACTTGAACCACTGCAGTCCATTTGGTCCAGGAAGCTTGGCACAAACCAGGACAAAGCAGTCTCCTTGATTGGCACCCCATCCGTCACCTCAAATATTCACTCCCTCCACCGCCACACAAAGTAGCAGCAGTTGTGTACCATCTACAAGATGCATGGCAGCAACTCACCAAGACTCCTTTCACAGCACCTTCCAAACCCACGACATCTACCACTTAAAAGGACAAAGACAGCAGATGTAGGAGGCACATCACCACATGCAAGTTCCCCCCCTAGCCACTCACCATCCTGACTTGGAAATATATTACTGTGTTCCTTCACTGTTGCCAGGTCAAAGTTCTGGAAATCCCTTCCGAACAGCATTGTGGGTGGTCCTGCACCATATGGATGGGAGCATCTCAAGAAGGGAGCTCACCACCACCTTCTCAAGGGCAATTAAGGATGGGCAATTAATGCTGGCCTAGCCAGCGATGCCCACATCCCATGAATGAATAAAAAAAAGCATCAACAAAAATAATTATTACATTTGTCCCTTGCTGTTTTTCATTTTTTTGTTTTTATGCTATTAGATGATCATGATGTTTAAACAACTATTACTCTGTAAGAAGGAAACAAGACAGATAAAATATAGTCTCAAAGCAAAATACTGCAGATACTGGAATCTAAAACATAAACAGAAAGTGCAGGAAAATCTCAGCAGGGCTGACAGTATCTGTGGGGGGAGAATAGAGCCAATATTTCGAGTCTGGAAAGTAGTGAAAGTAGTATTGTGATCTGTGTCACTCATTGCACAATGGGGTTAATTGCATGGTGCACATTGATGTTTTGAAGGGGATCTATTGGTGAATAAAATTGTGTCCTCCTGAGTCAAAGTCATGTCTTTGTATGTTGGCACACACTGTTGGATTAATTCAGCTTCCTTAAATATTAGCATAAATCCATTCGTCATTGATCCAAGATCAATGTTCTCTGGATGGCCTGCTTGTGGAGCCTTCCATCTGCTCCACAAATGAAACTGCAAATCTTTGTTGGCTTGAGATGCAAAACACCACATTGTCTGCCTGGCTGTATCTTTTGCCTTGTCTTTCTGAATTTTGCAATGGCAGAACCATGATTTAAAACCCCATAACAGCCAATTTTGTACTTTTGAATCCCGTTCAAAGATCTGAAGGGAATATTGGGACAGATTTCCAAATGTCAATTGTGTTATGATCCTCGTACAGACCAATAACTTTTAAAAAGAAATTTTAACTTATAGTAAATGGTTGAAACAAAAATCACACAATATGATTTCAAGCTTCAAGACTTTTACTGTAACAAACAATCTCAAAGCAATATTGACTAATCACTATTTCAGTCAGCAACCTATGCTCTAAACTACAGAAAAGATATCCATTTAATAGTTAAAAACAAAAATCTCCCTCCATGTTTATACTTTACTCTGTCCTTTAAGTGGACAGTTTCCAGTCAGGTAACTCCTGAACCCCAAACTAACTTTCACGGTGAGGGTTACCATGGATATTTGTTCCCAGTCAATGTTACATACTTGGTCTTTTCAATCCATGATCTCCCACCCATATTTTACGTATTGAAAAATAGAGACTGGCTGTCTCTATCACTTCGCTCTTTCTCTCTCCCCCAGATTCTTGCAGACTGACCATTGTCTATTATGCACCTTTCAAGAAAAACCTGGAATCCAATCCTATAATGGCTTCCTAAGGACTTCTCCTTTACAAAGGTCTATTGTCATGGCTATGTGAATCAGATGGGCCTTGTATCTAAGCAGAGCTGCTAAATAGCCTTCCTCTGGACCCAAAAAGTCATCCTATTTTGAAATTAGAGCGGTTTTATAAATGGTTACATTTTAAACTCACATTCCTAACACCCCTGAGACTTGAAGACCAACAGTACATACACTCTCTGTACAACTGTCCTGATCATTGTTTACAGGTATGAATGTCTTACACCTTCTTCCTTTAAAGAAGACTCTCTTTGTTAACCTTTAACCGTGAAGCCACCCAAGTTTCGTGTTGGGCAATCATTTGGTGTTGGGCAATCATGTGGCCCTCCTCAATCCTCTATTTACCCTAAATTAAAAAGACAGTTCCAAAACATGGGGCAGAATTTTGTGCTTTTCCATCATCAGGCTTTATGGCGGGGGGTTGGGGCGGGGGGGGTTTGGGATTCATTTTGGGTTCCATCCCATCCCAACTTCACAGTGATTTTATGCTGGAGTGGGCAAGGCCTTGGGGCCTTGGATGGGAAGCCCACTCTTGCCCTAACAGAGACCCTTAGGTGGCCAATTACTGGCCATTTAAAGGCCTTTTCTAACTCAGCCTGGCAGGAGGATTGAACTTACCATAAGAACATAGGGATTAGAAGAGGAGTAGGCCACTCAGTCTTTCAAGCCTGCTCCACCATTCAATAAGAGCATGGTTGATCTTCTTGTAAGTTCACCCCACATTCCTGCCTACCCCGACAACATTTCACACCCTTTTTAATCAAGAGTCTCTTGAGCTCTGCCTGAAAATTATTCACAGACTCTGCTTCCACTGCCTTTTGTGGAAGAGAATTCCAGAGACTCATGACCGTATGAAGGAGAAATTTACTGCATGCCCCCGTGACATGTTTTGTGGTGGCAGAAGTGGCCTGCCATTGGCAGGTGGTGGGATCTTCTTTTCCCACCTCTGTCAATGGGGTTTCCTGTTCTATGCACCCGCCGCCACTGGGATATCCATGGTGGGACTGGAAGATCCCACTGGCAGGAATGGCTTGAAAATTCCACTCTCTTTCCATAGCCATTTTAACAAGCTCTTTTTGCCTCAATTTGTACTTATTCAGTTCTTAACCGTACATTCAAAACTGAAATGTCACCAACAAAATAGATTTAAATGCACATTTTTTTTCTCAGTTGGTACACTGATGGGCGTAATTTGGTGGAACAGCAGCTTTATAGCAGGTTAATGTTGGCTTAAAAATCTAAATAAAGAAAAATTAACAAACAAGATACAAGTACATACAGATCACAATTTCCAAGTCCCCTCGCACCGATTCAGTGATGCATTGCAAGTCTCTCGTTCCTGCTGATGTGACTGATGCATTCTCTTTTAATAATATTGTTGATAGATGTATTCAATCGCAAACAGTGAGTTCAGTTGACTGAATGCCCTTTGTGTCTTGGCAAAGATATATTCGAGCTATAAAATGCAAATCATTCCCTCAAAAATCTCATATTTTAAACTGTTTCATTTTGATGCTATAAAATGGCCAATTCTAATTGTGCTTCAGTTTCTTCTAATACGTGATAGCACTTCAAAATTAGTCAGAGCTGAGTCAACAGTGATGAAGTGGAAATGATTGAGAGCTTCAAGTTTCTAAGTGGTCCAGATCACCAACAAACTGTCCTGGTCCCTCCATGCTGACGCTATAGTTAGGAGAATCAACCAATGCCTCTACTTTCTCAGGAGGCTAAGGAAATTCGGCATGTCTGCTACGACTCTCACCAATTTTTACAGATGTGCCATAGGAAGCATCCTTTCCAGATGTATCACGGCTTGGTATGGCTCCTGCTCTGACCAAGACCGCAAAAATCCTACAAAGGGTTGTGAACGTAACCCAGTCCATCATGCAACCAGCCTCTTATCCATTGACTCCATCTACATTTCCTGCCTTAGAAAAGCAGCAAGCATAATCAAGGACCCGATGTACCCCGGACATACTCTCTTCCACCTTTTTCCATCAGAAAAAAGATACAAAAGTCTGAGATCACATACCAATCAACTTAAGAACAGCTTTTCCCTGCTGCCACCAGACTTTTGAATGGCCCTACCTTATATTAAGTTGATCTTTCTCTGCACCCTAGCTATGATTGCAACACTACATTCTGCACCCGCTCCTTCCCTTCTCTCCTATATACTTGATGAACGGGGTATGCTTTGTCTGCATGGCGCGCAAGAAACAATAATTTTCACTGTATCCCAATACATGTGAATCAATAATAAATAAATAAGAGCACAATAATAAATCAAAGCTGAAGTGAGTCCTCACACTGTTGTGCATCAATGCATGGCTTGGAGTGGTAAGTTGCCCTTTGTGGTTTCCTGGCTAAGCCATTGAGTAAAGGTCTATGAATGGAAGAGTGAAGAAGAAAATGCAGCTGAACAAGTTTCACCTGACACTGGGCTCAAGAGTGGCGAAGATGCCACCCTGGGAACATAACCACCAGAATGCAACATGCTGCAAGGTGGTCCCATTGAGGTGAAGAAGTATGACTTCAAAAGAAGGAGGAGAATTGCTGATCTGTGTGGAATTTGGAGTTTTTCCCGGTGTAACTGTTTTGTGCACCAGGAGGGTTCAGCTTTTAAACTGATCTAAATGAATCTTAATTTCACTGGTTGTAGAATCTTTGAGCAAAACCCAGTCTGCAGGTGCAGCAGGTGATCAAGAAGGCAAATGGGATGTTGGCCTATATCGCAAGGGGGATAGAATATAAAAGCAGAGATGTCTTGCTGCATCTGTACAGGGCATTGGTGAGGCCGCAGCTGGAATACTGTGTGCAGTATTGGTCCCCTTATTTGCGGAAGGATATATTGGCCTTGGAGGGAGTGCAGAGAAGGTTCACCAGGTTGATACCAGAGATGAGGGGTGTTGATTATGAGGAGAGACTGAGCAGATTGGGTTTGTATTTGTTGGAATTTAGAAGGCTGAAGGGGGATCTTATAGAGACCTATAAGATAATGAAGGGGCTGAATAGGGTAGAGGTGGAGAGATTCTTTCCACTTAGAAAGGAAACTAGAACTAGAGGGCACAGCCTCAAAATAAAGGGGGGTCAGATTAGGACAGAGTTGAGGAGGAACTTCTTCTCTCAGAGGGTGGTGAATCTCTGGAATTCTCTGCCCACTGAAGTGGTGGAGGCTACCTCATTGAATATGTTTAAATCACGGATAGATGGATTCCTGACCGGTAAGGGAATTAGGGGTTATAGGGATCAGGCGGGTAAGTGGAACTGATCCACTTCAGATCAGCCATGATCTTACTGAATGGCGGGGCAGGCTCGAGGGTCTAGATGGCCTACTCCTGCTCCTATTTCTTATGTTTTTATGGTCATGCCACTCATCTCTAATGTAAGCTCATAGAAATGACAGAAATGTGCCTATTGATATGTGTTGTCAGATTCCAGGGCCTGGCTTCCTCCAATCCTTTTAACCCATGTTCACTGACAGCTCTATGTTGCTACCACTTCTTGTGCCCAAGGTGAGGAAATTTGAGTATTTGAGAGCAAGTTTCGAGTCTACACAGCCTGAGGGGGAGCATTCCTTTTACTTGTTGTATACTGATGCGCAGAGAACACCTAAATTACTTACATGTACTATTGACAGAGGGAGGAGGCAGCTCCTCAGCTTATAGGCGTGACGGAATAGTCTCTGTCAGCTTGAGGCACTCTGATGTGATACAACAATGGGTTTGATACAGACCAGTGTGCCTGAACAATCAACGTTAACTCCATTGTCACAAGCACTCTGTCTCACTGCACTAGTGTGACATCCCACTTATTATAGCTTCCATCCGAAAGAGGTGGCTATTTAGTGATGTTTTAATTTTGCACCAAAGAGAGAAAAATGCTGTCTTCCTGGAGCTTAAATAGCCCATGGCTTCCAAATTGAGAGTGATGTGCGTGTCCTTGGAGGGAAAATTGTCCCAATCTGCGGAGACATGTCTTCAATACCACCTCCTAAAAGGAGGCCCAACTCAGTGAGAAAAGTCAATTCAGGCCAGCCTCCTGGTGGATTTTACAATCTGCTGTACTTACAATTTTTTATGCATCAAAAATGGGTTAAATTCTTTCAACCTGGCAATGCCTGTTCGGCCTATCATTATGACGGGAAGCTGCACTCAAACGATAATTTAATGGGAAGTTTGTGATGTCGAGGGACTATTTAGTAAACTTATTAGAGGTGGCCCATTAAAAATTGAAAAAAGATCATAGTTAATTAATAGCTTTAAGCTTTTGTTTAGTAGGAAACTATGTGACCTTATTCATCGTATTTATAGCAGAGAAGCAAGGAGCTTTAATTCTGTATTTCTGGGACATTGTGCAGTCTCTAACTTTAGTTAATAGATTTACCAGGCTTTTGTCTTTACCTCATGAGAAATAGATCTAGAGGCTGTGACAGCTCAGTATAATTTGCTGGTTCATTAACAGAGAGCACCTTTTTCTACCATCACTTCAACCATTCTCCTAATAGCTGTGGGCATCTTTTCAATGACACCCCTGTTTGAAGGGCAATGCAAGATGGAAGCAGACAAAACTGCAAAGTAATTTGGTTACTTCAAATTAACCGTTGCAAGGGTGATTTCCAGTAACTTCAAGCACCACAATGTCTTTAATATTACGCCAATGTATCAAAAGATAGTTTTTTTGGAAAGAATCCACAGTAATTTGAACATGTACCATTCTGTACCCCAGCTGTTGATATAGGCAAAGGCTTTTGGAGCAAAAAAAACAGAAAATGCTGGAAAATGTAGTAAGTCTGGCAGGATTTGTGGAGAGCAGAATTGAGTTAATGTTTCTTAGCGCTGAATTGTTTCCATCCTGAATTGTGAAGAGAATGCAGAATAGATGGCAAAAATTCCTAAGTCCGTTGGTCTATTCCTTAAGTAACTTACATTTGTAGGACTTGTAAAAATAATTCCTCCTCGGCATACCCTTGCCTTCATCGGTCCTCTTTTGTGCTTTTATTTTTCTGACCTGTTTGCTGCGTTTGCTTTCAGTGCCTTATCAGCTGGATTTAAAATGCTCGCACTTCAGGCGATTTGAAGTTGCTTTCCAAATGTCCATTGTTCAATAATCTAATGGAGGGTCTCATGGTGCTACAGTGTGACATTTCCCTGCAAAGCGAGGCCTCTCAATGAAAGTCAGTAGGCATGACAGATTTCGCTAAATTATTTACATTTTCATTATGCATTAAACTATTCTTGATATTCTAGAATTTTTTTTATTTCCTTTCAACCCTTTGGTTATTTTTTTCTCTGTCCATTCTCTGACCACCCTTACAATCCCTTATGCTGCTCATTAAAAGTTTGGAAAACTATTTGTTTATGGACCTTGTCAGCGACCACTATGAAAGAACCGGGGGTACCCTCTCCCTGGGTAGAGTGTGCCCTGCTGTGCGCCCTACCTCTATTTGACATTTCCCTATGATTGCCATTGGAATGCTTTGCAACACAGGTCAGGAAAGATGCAGTTGTTTTTGTGGAGGTTAATTCTAAGCTTCTCTGTGACGCCGAATCTGCGCACTATGGACTGTTCCCAGGGATCCACAGCGAAATAAACATCAACCGCAGATTTTTTAAAAATTCATTCACGGGACATGGGCGTTGCTGGCTGGCCAGCATTTATTGCCCATCCCTAGTTTCCCTTGAACTGAGTGGCTTGCTAGACCATTTCAGAGAGCAGTTGAGAGTCAGCCACATTGCTGTAGGCCTGACCAGGTAAGGACAACAGATTTCCTCCCCTAAAGGACACTAGTGAACCAGATGGGATTTTCCGACAATCAAAAATAGTTTCATGGTCATCAGTAGATTCTTAATTCCAGATCTTTTTTATTGAATTCAAATTCCACCTGCCGTGGTGAGATTTAAACCCGGGTCCCCGGAATATTAGTTGAGTTTCTGGATTAATAGTCAACGATAATAACACTAGGCCATCGCCTTCCCTTGAAGGAGAGGGAGCATCGGCTCTGTGAAAGACTCTTTAACTCGTTTACCAGTGTTGCAGGCTGGCACATTCCAAGGTCCAGGACGCATCAAAGCTTGGGCAGCTGCTGCAGAGGCACTATGAGGAAAGGCCAGTGTCTACACCCATCAGCCACAGTACACCGACAGGATGGAAACTGGGTAAAACCCCATGGGCTGTATATCTGACATGCAATGGACTTTGTAAATGTTAAGTGTAATTGTAAATGCGGTGAGATTTGCTCTGCACGTTATGTAATGTCAACTTTGAGAGATCATGCAATGTACATTTATAAATTTTATGAATAAAATATATTTCTAGAAAAAGAGTATAATTAAATGTCCACAGTGGCGCAGTGGTTGGCACTGCTGCCTCACAGCGCCAGGGACCTGGGTTCAATTTCGGCCACGAGTCACTGTCTGTGTGGAGCTTGCACATTCTCCCCGTGTCTGCGTGGGTTTGCTCCGGGTGCTCCGGGTTCCTCCCACCATCCAAAGATGTGCGGGTTAGCTGGATTGGCCAAACTAAATTGCCCCTCTGTGTCAGGGGGATTAGTAGGGCAAATATGTGGGGTTACGGGGATAGGGACTAGGTGGAATTGCGGTCGGTGCAGGCTTAATGGGCTGAATAGCCTCCTTTTGCACTGTAGAGATTCTATGATTCTACATTTCTATGATCACAACCATTCGTATCGCAAAGGGTTCAAGAATGAAAGCACAACTAATCCCATAATCACTGTTCAAAAATTAAGATTGGGGAGGTCTTTCCTATGTTATGACCCCAAAGAAGAAATACAGTTTTAACCGGATGGATCTGGGGATGGGAACTTAGACCCATAACTTTTCGAACCTCAATTTAACATGTTTAGTAAGAATGCTGCCTGCATATTTTATCATGTCTGCATTTATTAAGATTACGATGTACACTATATGACTCATTTGAAATAATCACCAGAAACATTTTTCCTTTGTAATAATCACATTTCTTTCGTGTACTTCCCTTGTTCCTCCTGGGGACATTTAACTAAGAAGCAACGGCCTTCTCCGTAGGAAAGTGCTCTCGAGACAGTATGCACAGTAGCAGAAGTTGTTTTTGTAAACTGAGGAATGCAGTACACAGAGAAAGGTTGCCACACTGAAGGTTGGAAGGGCAGGCGGCGCCTGTGAACCAAATCAAAGCTCTGTGGGTTTCAAAGTGCAATACATGATGAGAGGCAGTAGATTGAACAGTGTGTTATGTAGTGTTGGAACCATAGCACAAAGCACACAAGCCTAATAAGTTTTGGCCTCTAAATAGGAAGGGAAAACGATTTGTGCAGTGGGTTTTCACTCTTGTCAGGAGCTGGCACCATGATTGATTGAATGCCACACCATGTACAATGAAGCTGAAGCTATTAAAAATGCAATTAAACAAACATGAAGAACGACGTGCCTCTCTTCATAAATCATAAAAACAATTTCATTCTTTCACATAGGTATTATGGTAAATGGCATTCATCCTTATTAAACTATTTTTAAAAATGCATTATGGATTAATTTAGCACCATTTACATTCCGTGCTTTCTTAACCTGCTTTTTCTTTCCCCCTAATTTAACACCACAATTAAGCCAAGTGAAAAAGGTGGTAGGGCCTCTTACACACTTAATTTAAATCGAAAGGGCAAATGAGCGTAAATGATGACAGAGTGTGCTGAGAAACCACTCGCCATTATTGCAAATGATGATTTGTATTCAGGCGACTAACGCTGCATAAAGTCTGCCATGGTTTTGGAGATGGAGATTGGTTTTGTTTTACGTTCTTGTTGGAAGGAAATTTTGCAGGATGTAAACTGCTTCTTCTGTTGTAATCAGTGTACGAACTTAGAACAAACATCTAAACGTCAAACAACACAAGAGGGTGCTTCAAGCCAAGTCAGTAATAGAAAGTGCCGAGTTTACGTATTTTCTGAGTTTGTGCAACGTTTTATTTTGATTTCTCAAATATTGGCTTTTTTCTTTAACAAAACCTATTTGTACTAAAGATTTTATTCAGTGCTCAGTCCAGGATGGAATGTACTCCCAAACAAAATGCTTCATGCACAGACTGGAGTGTGCTGCAGAAGCTGGCTTTTTTATACACAGGCTTTGAACCAAAGCAAGTTAGTACAGGAGGAAGGGGATCATGACCTTCTGTTTCAGTGGAGGTCTGAACAAGACTCTTCTGTGGATTTTTCTTTTGTTCCCTGATCACTCACGTTCCTCTGTAGGCTACAGTTCACAACGTGAGTGCAGCAAAATACATTCAATTGCTTCACCAATAGATTTGCTGCCAAAAATTGCATTTTCTGAAGTCACACATTCTAAAGCTGCGTATTGATTAGCAGTTAATTATGGGACATTCTCTTCCAGTGTACAGAGGAATTTAACCTGACTGGTATAGGGAATCTCTGATCAAATATCTCCCCTCATTGAATATGCTGAGTTGCCTTCAACGAGAATGGGCTTTTTTTCAACATTACAGGGATCATTTCAAGAAATGTCTGCAAGAAGAAACACTATTCAATAATAACTTTTTTTTAAAAACGTGTTGGGAATTGTACAATCAAACAGTTTGATGATTTAAATGCCAACTAGTTGCGATCTAAATAACAATATTGTTATTTGTAACACATTGTTATTGCAGACAGCTCAGTATTAACGCATCAGTTCTTTGATTTGAAAAGCTTTTGAAATGTAGACAGAGAATGGCTTTCCCATGGAAACAAGAAGGGGACCAAAGCAGCAAACGAGATTCAAGAAGGTAAATTATATCAGAGAGTTAAATAGAACACAGTCAAGGAAATGGGAGAAACTGATGGAAATAATGGGAGAGACTGAAAAATGAACTGGGAAGAGCTGACAGGAGTTGAGCAGAGGTGGTGGAGATGGAGTTGACATGGCCAGCTGATAGAAACGGGGGAGAAAGCAGGTACAAACTGAAAGAGCATTGAGGGAAAAGTCTGTACGATTAATGAAAATCTGTAGGAAGGCTGACAGGAGAGACATTAATGGAATTCAAAACATATATGGATTTATGTGTTACCATGAGATTTTCCTGTGATTTTTGAAACACTTACTTGGATTCTTAGATGAGGGAGAAACTACATCTAATTGTAAATGTGCAGTAATGCAAACAGAAGCCGAGATAGTAATAATGATATAATGATGGGTATAACTGTGCTGAAAGTGGAGCAGGTGGAAGAAAATTCTTACTTAATAATGGGCATCATTGGAAAAATAGTGTCAAGAAAATTGCCAAAGCAAATACGATGCCTCTTTAGTCTGTAAAATGTACGAATACAACCTTGCGATTTCTGAAATGTGTAATTCATGTTCCAAAACTTTTGATTTGAACAAGATCACTGAACTACTCATTTATCATGTGTGAAAATAATGTTGCGCTTTAAATAAAATTGACTTTGCCGCTGAGCCATTTGTAATTTATCTGCTATTCCTAAAAGTAAATATTTGCTCAGTCTTCAGCTCTACACTTCCACTGGCCAATTCCACATTTATAACCTCTCTTTCACACAAGAAATGTTAAAATGGAAACCGAATGATTAAATTTTCAAGGTGAGATACTCTTTGATTCCAAGAAAGAAAGACATGCTTTTACATCATGACTTTGCTCTTTGAACATCTCACAGTGTTTAAAAACGGTTTTTCACATCTAATCACTGTTGTAATATGGGAAACGTAGCAGACAATTTGTACTGAGCAAGCTTCACAAGAATGATCCCAGGAATGAAGGGTTTGTCATATGAGGAGCGGTTAAGAACTCTGGGTCCATACTCGATGGAGTTTAGAAGGATGAGGGTGGATCTAATTGAAACTTACAGAACACTGAGAGGCCTAGATAGAGTGGACGTGGAGAGGATGTTTCCACTAGTGGGAGAGACTAGAAGTTGAGGGCACAACCTCAGAGTGAAGGGACGCTCCTTTAAAATTGAGATAAGGAGGAGTTTCTTCAGCCAAAGGGTGGTGGATCTGTGGGACTCATAGCCACAGGGGGCTGTGGAGGCCAGGTCATTTTTTGTTGTAAGACAGAGATAGATAGGTTCTTAATCAATAGGGGGATCAAGGGTTACGGGGGAAGGCAGGAGAAAGGGGATGAGAATCATATCAGCCATGATTGAATGGTGGAGCAGACTCGATGGGCCGAATGGCCTAATTCTGCTCCTCTATCTTATGGTTATGGTCTTATGGCTTGCACAACAGTATTGTGAGGGTAAAAATAGTGGCCAGGGCTCCCCTGCCCCTCTTCAAGGCTATACCATGGGATCTTTTATTTTCAGTTTAAGAGGGCAGATGGGCCTTAGGGTGGAATTTTCCATTCTGGAGATCAAGTCTGTTGGCGGGCAGGAAACCTGGTGTGCTTGCCACTGGGTGGCAGGGTGGGTCCACTTGCTGACCAGATGATGGTCCTGCTGAAACACACTCTGTTGCGGGCTCGCATCCATGATGTAGATCACAGTGTCCTGAAGAACAGTGCCATCCTGGGGGCTCAGTTTCAGGATGAAGCCTGACCATTAATCATGAATGAGAGCTGCCATTTGAAGAGATGCTGTTGGCTGGATTAAGATCCATCCCCAGTGTGTAAAGCAGGAACCAGTAACTGATGATTCTGCTTCTTGAGCTGCCTTGCAACACTCTAGGCACACTGCTGTGAGCACATTGATGTTTGCAATGGTGATCCTGCCGTGAAATGCTGATATAATGCTTGAAAGGAGGGCAACGTGCCTACTTGTTTTAAATTGAGCATTTCTAATTGAACGCTGGAATCCCCAACCTTCACAGAACGGAATTCCATAGACTGCTTTTCCTTCCAAAGATAAGGTTCTTCGCAACTGTGACTGTACATTCTGAGATTGCTGTCCTACACTTAGATATTGAGGATAACAACAAATGTCTTAATGTCTACTCTGCATTGAAGGGACAGGTGAAATACGCTCAAATGAGCTGGTCTTAACTTCTATTTCCCTGGAACTGTGTCACTATAAGACACGGGCACGTCTGCTGGGTCTGATCTGTACAATGGCCTCTTCCCATGGGGCATCCTGATCCTCACCCTCTTCGATGTCATCTCTTTCTGTGTCCTCCTCATCCAAGGTGACTTGAAACTCCTCCATCTATCCATGTGACAACCCATCCCCCTTTGCAGTTCCAGAGTGTGTGGGGCACAGCAATCCACAGACCCACCACATCTCTTCACAAGTAAAGACTTCTGCAGCATAGTCATGCCTCCCAGCCAACTTGTTTGCAAAGTTAGTTTTCTAGGGTGTCATTCCATCGGGTTATTGGAATAGAGCTGCTCCATTTCTACTTTGAGGCCAGCGGCTTCTAATTTCTGTGTTTCCATCCACGTCCCTCCTATCCTCCTTAATCTTCACCATGTCTCCATTGCTCCGATCATGCTCCTGTTCCCCCTTGTAACCCAGAGGCCCATCTCATTGTTGCCAATATTCTTACTCTCCCCTAAAACCGTTTGTCCCCATGCCCCATGTTGGCCTCACCCCTCCCCATCTTGAAGACCTCTGCAGAGTGACATTCAGGGAACCCTTCCCAATGAGATGATCGACCACAACCCCCCCTGCATCTCCCTTCCCTACCTATTCCCAGATGACAGGCTGCAGATGTCTCCCCTGACATTGACAGTGCCACCTTCTCCCCAATATCAATCCACCAACCTCCAGGACCCAAATGTGTGAGGGGCTGACCAAGTCAGGCAGGCCTGAACAGACAGGCCTTCACCCTCCCTGGACCACGACCAAGACAAGGGTGCCAGGCACAGCCCTGTAGCATGGTCCACACAACCCCAGGACTGCCTTTATATTCTGCCCCAACAATGTGGTCCTCATAGCCCCAGGACTGACTCACATTTCACTCCCCCTTTCCTTACCTCCCACACCAACTCATGCGTCTGTGTCCAACACTTCCCTCTGTTGTTCCAGTCATATCTCTGTTTTCCATTCCCTCCATTCCATGTTCCTTACAACCACCACCCCACCTCACGCCCCAACCCTAGTCTAGTATCTGCCTTCACCCCTTCCCTTCCCACTGGTCTAGGCTGATGGTGAGCAGCCTTGGTGCAGAACTGGAGTAGTCAGAGATAGGGCAGCAGCACGGTGAAAGCTAAGTGAATGCTATGTGCATAAACCATGAGTGAAGCGAAGGTTGCCAGGTTCACACCACTAATATAAGGTGTGACGCTACTGTGCCTTGAAGAAATATATTTTAAATCATGTTCCCTGCAGTTTTAAGCAGGCCCAAAACTGCCTGATTGGATGTCCTTTTATTGCTGCTTAAATGGCTAAAATGGGGTTTTGTTGATTTTTAATCCTAATGCATTCTCTGGGCCTTTACGAACCTATTTGAATTTTATGGGAAGATTGATTGAGAGGTCAGGTGGGACTGTATTTTTGCTTCTCCCAAGAGTTCTTTACTTTCAGTTTTGGCTGCTGGCTGGTTAGAAGGAGTGCGGCCTCCTGGCTGAAGGCAGCGTGTTTGCCTCTCTCCCTGCTATCAGAAGTTTGGTTATGTTTGAAGCAGTTTTTCCTACCTTTCTGGAGTGAAAATTCTCCTGTGGGCATTGTGCTGGCGAGAGGTCAGCAGTAGCACTATCTCTACCTCCAGGTGCTGGGATTTCCAGAATGGAGGAGCCAGAGTTTCAATTCTGTATCTAAAGGACTAATTGACAGCAGGTACCGCTGAGCTGCAAAACCACATGAGCATTCTTATTTTCTGTGCTAAGCCTGTGACAGGTGTTTGGTTATAAGGATGTTTTTTAGTATTCGAACAGTGCATTTAGTTGTTAAAGTTCATAGAATATCATGAGTTTTTGTCTTGTTTGTAATTGGTAAAAGCTATTGCTAATTTTCTTTCTACATTTTAACTGTATTGTTAAACAAACTTTGTTTGATAAATGCTCCCTAGTGTGTCATTTGAATCATATCTGGAATGAGACAGCTGGGGTGGGATTCTCCCCCAAAAATTCTAAGTGTCAAATTCATGTAAAAACTGGAGGAAATCCCACTGCCTTTTTCAACAGGACTTCAAAATGAATCTTCCACACTCTGTGCACTGCAGAGTGTACTGGCGTGAATCTGGATTAAAGTCAGTGGGCGGGGCCTATTCCTGCTGGAGAGGGCCACTGCGTATGCACTGATCTGTCAGCGCCGAGATTGGGGAATGTGCAGTGGCCCTGCACTGTGAGTGAGCCTCCCGATCGCTGGCCAGCCCCATGACTCCCCCCCCACTTCTTTTCTGGCTGTGGCGACCTTCCCACACCCCGATCGCTGGCCTCCCAGATGCATCTGGGTCAGCTCCGACCCCAAACCCCTCGGCAGCCGATCCCCACCTCCCCCTCCCCAGCAGCCCTGATTTGCCCCCCCTCCCGGCAGCTGATCTTCCCAAACCCCCCTCAACCCCGCCTCCCCCCCTGCAGCCCTGATACCACCCCCCCTCCCCCCACCTCAGTACCTAACCTCCGGCAGATCGAACTCCACCCCCCCACACCCCGATAGCCAGCCCAGATCACTGTCCATGCTCCCTCTGCAACTGATTTCATGTGCAGAGTGGCAGTGAGACCCCCATCCCCACCAATTTCTCCCCCACAGCCCCCAATAGGCCAAAACCCATTGGCATAGCCTCATGCCTGGTGGGCAGCACCAAGGTGCCCCCTGGGCATTGATACCTTGCCTCTTGGGCAATGCCAGGGGGCCAAGGCTGGCAATGCCCAGTGGCACCCTCCCCTAACCACTGACCTCCCATGGGGCTTCCATGGCCTTCCTTCACTCCAGTGGGGTCGGGCCGCCAGGTCCCAGTTAGTGGGGAGCTGTTGTAAACCCCACTTGAGTGAAATACTCCTGGTGGGAGGGAGGGGGAGATGCTAATGGGCCCAGTGTCTTCAATCCCAGGCCTGCTAATAAGACGTAAATACTGATTTAAATAATCTATTCAGCTCTGCGCCAATTCCTGGTGCGGAGCTGATGACGCCGGAAATCTGGCTGCCGGAGATGCCCGGAGGCTGTGACGCCCAGTGGGAAACCCGCTACACGGCCTCTGCTTATGTCTCCGGGGAGAATCGCTTCCCCCCACTTATCTCACCCTAGCCACATTCAAAGTGCAAAACGTATGGTCTAGGCTGACTTCAAAAAATACCTTGGAGTTTCTGACCTGGATTGTAACAATGGTCATGAATCCGACTGGCCTAACTCTTCACCAGCATGGCAACTGAATTTGGAGTCAGAATGTGATTCCAGTGAGCTGGTTTTTAATGTGCATTCACATGGAAATGCAAACAGCCTCTGGCAACACACTATTATCCTGGACCACGAGTTCCTGACATTATTCCATCAAGAAACTGATTTTTCAGCTCCTCATGTATCGTCCACTCTGGTCCGTTACGAACCCCAAAGTTGGTGGGGTCAGAAAGTCCCGTCCATTGACTCTGATTTGGATTTAGAATAGATATAATCAGGAGCTCCTAGTTTAATTTAAACCTCCCCTCCTTCACCCATGGGACTGGGATTCAATATTTCTATATGATAAAGTATTGCCTTTCATTCCATTACGCGGCTTGTTTGATTTTGATACTGCTTATGTAAATCATCGGGGTATTCCAAAGCCAAACATGCAGCATAACTGGGACATTACACGGCTACAGGGACATGAACAGCTTTCAAATAGGGACATCACAGAATAATTTATCCTTTCGCAATGTGATGTGATATTTATACCTTGGGGATGAACAGGGAAAGGGAGATGCAGAGTCTGAAAGCAGAAGCGTTAGCGAGAGAGGTTCAAAAACATATGCTCGGTTGGGCAAATTTATAAGGATTTATTGGCTAACCAGTTTGGAGCCATAAATTAATTTTATTATAGTAAAAGAGCAAGAAGATTAATTAAATGATTTCTGAACAGGAAAGGAAAGTGGAGAGTTTTACAAGCAGCTCACAGCTGCAGTCATATGGCTCAGCATGTTACATGAAGGACCCCTTCCCAATAGCAACTCTGTGACATGGGACACTAGAAGTCAGCGCATTACAGGAAATCAGCCAGAGAAGGGGAGTCTTACTATCCATCCTATGCCCTAGGTCAGTCCCCTTCCAAAAGGGAAATCACAACACAATGCTGGGAAGATTTCAGATCTATATCTTGGTGCTTCCGAAATCCCTTGTAAGCTACATGTTGCTCTCAGCTTGGTTAGTTACATATGGAGTGGCACAGTGGCACAGTGGTTAGCACTTCTGCTTCACAGCGCCAGGGACCCGGATTTGATTCCCGGCTTGGGTCACTGTCTGTGTGGAATTTGCACGTTCTCCCCATGTCTGCGTGGGTTTCCTTCGGGTGCTCTGGTTTTCTTCCACAGACCAAAGATGTGCGGGTTAGATGGATTTACCAATTACCCCTACATGTCAGGGGGATTAGCTAGGGTAAATGTGTGGGGTTATGGGGATAGGGCCTGGGTGGGATTGTGGTCAGTGTCGACTCGATGGGCCGAATGGCCTCCTTCTGCACTGTAGGATTCTATGATTCTATATGAGCAATGGTAGACAGGAAAATAAAACCCACTGGTTCGTCCAAGCGTTAGTGTCACTGCTGATCGCCATGTTATGTCATGGGTTCATGTGTTGTGTCTCATTTATGAGATCTTGAGACTTGTATGTTTAAACATGAACCATTAATTGTTCATTTTGTCATGCATGGAGCTGTTTCTCTATGCAGGTTGCTTCCAGAGTCTTATTTCTGCGTCTTTTACCATGTGACTCTATACGTCATACAATGGGCAATGCTTTTCTCCAGTCCCACATTAACCTTTGCTCTGACAATGACCTTCACATTCAAATGGCATCCAGGCATATAATACAACATCTTGGTCCCGCACAAGTGTGTGGGGAGGCAATGGCATAGTGGTATTGTCACTGGACTAGTAATCTAGAGACTCAGGGTAATCCACTGGCCACTCGGATTCAAATCCCACCACAGCAGACGTTGATATTTGATTTCAATAAAGATCTGGAATTAAAAGTCTAACAATGACCATGAACCACAGTTGATTGTTGCTAAAAAAAAAATCTGGTTCACTCAAAGAACAAAGAACAAAGAACAGTACAGCACAGGAAACAGGCCCTTCGGCCCTCCAAGCCTGTGCCGCTCCTTGGTCCAACTAGACCAATCGTTTGTATCCCTCCATTCCCAGGCTGCTCATGTGACTATCCAGGTAAGTCTTAAACGATGTCAGCGTGCCTGCCTCCACCACCCTACTTGGCAGCGCATTCCAGGCCCCCACCACCCTCTGTGTAAAAAACATCCCTCTAATATCTGAGTTATACTTCGCCCCTCTCACCTTGAGCCCGTGACCCCTCGTGAACGTCACTTCTGACCTGGGAAAAAGCTTCCCACCGTTCACCCTATCTATCCCCTTCATGATCTTGTACACCTCTATTAGATCTCCCCTCATTCTCCGTCTTTCCAGGGAGAACAACCCCAGTTTACCCAATCTCTCCTCATAGCTAAGACCCTCCATACCAGGCAACATCCTGGTAAACCTTCTCTGCACTCTCTCTAACGCCTCCACGTCCTTGTGTCCTTCCCACTCATTACCTTTAGGGAAGAGAATCTGCCATTGTTACCTGGTTTGGCCGACATGTGACCCCAGATCCTCAGCAATGTGGTTGCCTCTTAAGTGTCCTCTGAAGTAATCTAGCAAGCCACTCATGGTTATTAGGAACAGGCAACAAATGCACATCATGGAATGTGGGCCCAGCCAGTGATGCCTACATCCCAGGAACAAATCAATTTTTAAAAAAGTGCACTCCCTATCCACCCAAAATATGTTGGTTCTTGGGAAAGGCAGAAAACCAGATGAAAACCCAATGCAATTCAGGAAAAAAGATCTGGCAGATTTGTCTTTGACTCTCTTGGGTAATTGAAACTAATGAGACCATTCTTGGCTCTGATTATACAGCATCTATCTTAGGTACAAGGAGATGACTGACCCAGGCAGAAATGAGCACAGCTCTCACTGAAGAAATTCAGTGAATTAGTACTTTCCACATAAATGACCACAGGCCTTCACATAACATGACAGCCACGTCCTCCCTATTCAATTGAAACAAATAGTTTACACAAATTAGATCCTTCACTATTTTATACATCTTAATCCTGGAGAG
This sequence comes from Mustelus asterias, assembly GCF_964213995.1. Lineage (NCBI taxonomy): Eukaryota > Metazoa > Chordata > Chondrichthyes > Carcharhiniformes > Triakidae > Mustelus > Mustelus asterias. The sequence continues at coordinate 88,357,520 of NC_135812.1, read as the reverse complement.
AAAGCAGTGCTCCCCCTGAGAGGGAGGAGGGCTGAGTGGGTGTCCGAGGGGGAGGGGTCTGAGGTGAGAGGGGAGTTGAGAGATGCCTGAGAAGTTGGGGTTGGCTGCTCAAAATGAGCTTGTCACCCGAAAGGTCCTGCCAAAGCCAGATTTTTATTGAATTCAAATTTCACCATCTGACGTGGTGGGATTCGAACCCAGGATCTCTGGGTTATTAGTCCAGCAACAATACCACTATGCCACTGCCTCCCTGTAGGTGGCGGGGGGGGGGGGGGGGGGGGCGGCGGGGGGCATCCGTTTAAAATTTGTAGACAGATGAAAAGCTTGGATGTGTATTAAACAGTGAAAATTCAGATCAATAAACAGCAGTGGCGAAATTCAGGTCATTGATGGACTGAAAAGTCAGATAAAATGAGGAGTGTAAAGGGATCATTTTGAAGTAAAAGTGAGGAGAGTCAATGCATGTTGAATGGTACAATGCCAAAGATGTTGCAGCTACAGAGAGACCTGGGATTCACATCTTCGAAGGTGGCAGGGCATGTTGACAAGGCTGTTCAGATGTAGGATCCTCGGAGAATAATCAGCATTGGGGAGGAGGCTGTTTATTTTCTCTCCCACTGCCCAGGGACAAAGTGGCCAATTACACATTTCAATTTCTGCCTCATCCTGACAACGGCGAGCTTAACACAAAGCAGAGATTTCCTTGCTTGAGTTTCACAACAGAGGGGATGCTTGTGGAATCAACTATGATGAGACCATTTCTGCGGATGCTGGAATCTGAAACAAAAACAGAAAAAGTTGGAAAATCTCAGCTGGCCTGACAGCACCCGTGGAGAGAGAAAAGAGTCAATGCCAGGGTTTTCCGGCTACGCTCGCCCCAAGACCGGAAAATCCCGCCCGAGGTCAAAGGACCTTTACGTAGACCTGTCCCACCCCGTTACAATTCCCATGGCCTGGCGGGATGGGAAAATTCCGCCCAATATTTCGAGTCTGGATGGCTCTTTGTTGGAAATATGGTTTTTGTCTCACTGGGGATGGGAGTGAATACCAAAATGTTACTGTGGTGTAGACAATTGCAGGATATCACATCGAGAATGTAAGATGGTGGAGGCCATTACTGTATCCAGCTTACCTCAAAGTCCCTGTCCCTCCATTACAATATCGGTTGATAAATTTTTCCAGAGGTTTTGCCTCTATTAACCTCTCCAGAAGAGGCCTATCAGACCACAACTTGACATTCACCAGTTTATAACCCTGTCCCCTTGTCCTGTAGTCACAATTTAACTGGTAAAATGGCTCCCAATTCACCCTTTCTACTTCACTGAACAATATCAATGATTATAATTGGCCCAGTTTGCAGCAAGAAGTGACTTCTTGTCGTAATTTGTTTATATGTGTATGATCTGTGACCATCTTGAAGTCCTAATCATAGCTTACATTGTTATTTGTAAAGTCAGGCCACTCCGTGAATGCACAATGTGGGGGCAATTTTGACCCCGCGCTCTGCGAGGGCGGGAATGGTGGCAGCATGTGCTCAACATCTGGACAGACTCGGAAAACGTGGTTTGTGCTGGTGAGTTTCCGAGTTCCAATCTTCCAGCCCCCTCACCGGTGGAATTGGGTGAAACGCATCCAGGGCCTCAGGAAGCTCATTTTAATACATTACCATGTCAGTAGCGAACACTCTCTCCGGGACTTTCCCTGTCACTGGATATTCAGTGGGCACCGGCGTACAATCACCCCGGTGCCATTTACAACAGCTCCACATAACCATAAACCTGGCACCTTCACCTCTGAGGGGGAATTCAGAGGTGAGCTCTCACGTAGCCAGCGTCCTCCGAGGGGGTTCACTGCTAAGGGGGCACCGGAAATGATATGGGGGACACAGATAAGTGCAACTCAGGACTGGGGATGGGAGTCCCAGAATCGCCATTTTGGGGAGAGGGGTCAGGAAGTGTCACTCCTAGGCCTTACTTTCCCTTCATTTCGGGATGCCCTTTGCTTTAAAGGGGTTGTGAAGGCTGGCAGCCAGCAGTGTGCTCCCATGTTGTTGCCAGGCATCATGGGCAGGGCACTGAAGCCATTGGCCAGACTCTGTGGGAGATTAATGATGATTTGCATTGAGGACGGAGCTCCTTTCATCCTCAGCGATATATCTGACTCCTGCCTGACAGGGAGCTTATCGCGTCATGCCAGTGAATGGCCTTATCACAGGGCTCAGAAACGTGCAGCGTCAGATACTACAGGCCCCAACCACGTCAGGGACCATGGTGCTCTCATCCATCTACAGCCGAGGTGGGCAGCCTGGCAGCACCTCAACAGCTCTTGGCCTTGTGACGAAAGAATACTGTTAAACATGAGTGAGGTGAACTTTGATGGAGGAGGGAGCAAGTGAGTTCACCCTTCAACATATGAGGTTGGGGATTGGCTCCATGGGGGCTGGGGGGTAACGTGCCAGCAGCAGTGCCTCCTTACCGCATTGCCAGTGTGGGAGGATCGCATTGCCATTCTCACACACCACAGGGATGAGGCATTGATGAGTGTGGTGGTCCCCCAAGCTCGGTGGCATGAACAAACAGGAGGCTCTGTGGGTGAACGGTGAATTTTAATGCCCAACATTCAATACAATAGTGACATATTGACGCTAGCGCCCATATTCACCCCTGCCCACTAAGTGCCTACAGTATTAATATCCTCACCCTCACGTTACGTCTCGGTGAATCCCCAGGATCCACAGTTGAGGTTGAGGCAGCCTGCTGACTTCCACACAGAGATGACCTTGGTGAGCATCCCCTTGGGGGCCGAGATGTTGACGGACCTGGCCTGTTTTTGGGCAACACGAATGTTTGACTACTTCCTTCCTCGGTGTCAGGGGCTGGAGGAGTGTCACTCACAGGGAGGGGGGTGTCAGATGGGCTGGAGACCCCCAGGGTCCCCTGGCCCCGGGCTGTACTCCTGCCAATGCTCTTCCCTTTTGGTTCCCGGGGCCCCTGTGTTCTTCCATGAGATTGAGGGCCAACTGGAGTGAGATCCAGAAGCTTACACTTGTGGATTCGCATCAATGCCTGCACCATGTAGTCGAAATCCTGCACCACAGTATGGACATCTCCTGCCATGGAGTGCATGTCCTGCACCAAGGTCTCCACTGCGGATGCCACCCTCACAGTGTAGGCCTCAGTGCGCTGCAGCGATGGCACTATCTCCTCGGATAGAAGGCGATGGGACTCCTCCGATCGGCCTTGCACTCCGAGGAGGGCTGTGTCATCCCTTCCTGGTACTCACAACTCTGCCTTTGCAGCTCCAGCAACCGTGGAATGATTAGACCCGGGGCACAACATCGTCAAGGGGCTCAGCAGAGTCCTGGGCACCGGCATCCCTCCGAGTGCCAGTTCCCTGGGACGTCACTGCCTCCACCTGCTGTGGATCTTCAGCTGTGAGGTTCTCACCAGTAAGTGACCCAGAAGCCTGCTTACTCAGTGAACCCACTGTGTATCAGTTGCGTGCAGGTGCAGCAGGTGGTAAGGAAAGCTAATGGCATGCTAGCCTTCATAGCAGGAAGATTTGAATATACGAGTAAGGATGCCTTGCTGCAATTATACAGGGTCTTGGTGAGGCCACACCTTGAGTATTGTGCAAGGTTTTGGTCTCCTAGTCTGAGGAAGGACATTTTTGCTATTGAGAGAATCCAGTGATTCTCATGTTTGCCTGTGGCCCCCACTTCACCAGCAGGCACGCTCTTCCTCCTCCCTGGCCAGCTCGAGGGCTCGCTTCTCAAAAGGCGTGAGGCTTCTGAGCTCCGCATGACTCCAGCTGACTGCAGCGCACACTCTTGTTGTGGTTGAGTTTGTCCTGCAATGACATGGATAGGGAGAGTCTCGCGGGAGTCATGAGATTGAAGATGATGATGAGGTGTGGCAGGCATGGGGCTTGAGTGGGAGCTGGAGTGTAAGGAGCATAGCAGCCACTGGGGGAAACATAGTGATTGTGGGAGGGAGGGAAGGCGGAACCTGGTGCCTGGTGTTGACAACCCTCAAGGTGGCTGAGTGAGAGAAAGAGTTGGGGGTGTGAGGTGTGTGCGAGGGGTCCAGTGGGAGACTAGAGGTGGTTCCCTTACCCTGGTTGAGTGAGGAATTTCATTCAACTTCTTCCGACACTGCTGCCCCAACCTCTTCTGGAGTGCTTTTGAGCTGACCAGGGCTGCCACTGCATCCCCAGTGAGGGTGGTGACCCTGCTGGAAGGCTGTCTCCTGGAGTGGGGGCAGAGTGTGTCCCACTTCTGCTCCACTCCATCCAGCATCCTGGTGAGGGGCCCTCTGACTGTTGACTTCTTGGCTGCCATTTCCTGCGGTCGTTGGGGAGCAAGCGCTGGGAGGTTGTTTGAACATAGAACATAGAACAGTACAGCACAGAACAGGCCCTTCGGCCCACGATGTTGTGCCGAACTTTATCTGAATCCAAGATCAAGCTATCCCACTCCCTATCATTCTGGTGTGCTCCATGTGCCTATCCAATAACCGCTTAAATGTTCCACAAGTGTCTGACTCCACTGTCACTGCAGGCAGTCCATTCCACACCCCAACCACTCTCTGAGTAAAGGACCTACCTCGGATATCCTTCCTATATCTCCCACCACGAACCCTATAGTTATGCCCCCTTGTAATAGCTCCATCCACCCGAGGAAATAGTCTTTGAACATTCACTCTATCTATCCCCTTCATCATTTTATAAACCTCTATTAAGTCTCCCCTCAACCTCCTCCGCTCCAGAGAGAACAGCCCTAGCTCCCTCAATCTTTCCTCATAAGACCTACCCTCCAAACCAGGCAGCATCCTGGTAAATCTCCTTTGCACTCTTTCCAGCGCTTCCACATCCTTCTTATAGTGAGGTTTGTACAGAACTCCCCAGTGCTTGCAGCAGTTAAATCATTACATTGTGTGCGACATGCCGCAGGAGCCGTGCAAAACTTGTGGATGTAAAAATTATTACTAATGAGGCATAAGATTTGGTCAGAAATCCCGGCAGCGCCATCAGTGTTTCTCACTCTAGAACCAACTCTCTGCCATTTTTTGGTAAGATTTCTCCTTAGACTCTTTGATCTCCTCCATAAGGATCACCTCCCCTTAATCGCTCCAAAGAAAAGAAAACTCAAAGCCCTGATATTTTTGTATCTGCTGCATGTCGGTGTTTCTGTGACCAATTATAACATGACTGCTACTGATCGTTGAGTCAGTTAACTCAACACAGAGCAGAAATCCAACAAGGTGTACTCCTGAAGTAAGTGTAAGTTCCACCATGCCGTCCATTTGCCCACTTGGAAGCAGCGAGCAACAATGCTAGTGAAATCAAAAGACTCTCAGTTACAGAATATATACTACCGACAGCACAGTTTGAGCAGAAAGCCAAAGTTCTTGTTCGAATAAAGGTTTCAAATGTATGTTGAACTGATTTTATACTAATCTCTTGGCCAGAAGTACAATTTAAATGTAACGTTTTTGTGCACTGTGTTACTGTTGTGTGATAACCCCCATGACTTGCATGGGGGAATCACTGATTGACATCTCTGTAGGATTCATTGAATACAAGCTCCCTGGGGATTGGTAATTAACTCACCAAGTGGAGCTCGTATACTGAGCCCTGTATAAAGCAGGCCCATGAGTGGGTCCATTATTGCTTAGTTCCGGTTGGGACCGGTTTCTGTTCACCACAGGCTTGTGGTTTGTGCTTTACTTTATTTTGTGTAATAAAGTTCTATTCCTTTACATATGGTGAAACTTCTTCAAGGGCATGGAGCTGGATTTTATGGCCACATAACAGGTGGTGTTTTTAATGAGTGGAACACGTACTAACTGCTTCATGCCCACCCCCAACCTGTTGTCTATAATTGGGTGGGAGAGGGGGAGGGGTAGGAAAACCACCCACTAAAGTTGCGCATCCTTAGGCCTATTGAAGTCCTTAATTGCCCAAATTAATTGAGCATTAATTTGCCTCCACTGTCATAAAACATTGGGCAGAGGCAGGTAGGCCAGAATGTGAAGGCCGATTTCTTTGAAAGGGCTTCTTTGGAAAGGAAGGGGGAGACATCAATGGATGGGGAAGAGATGAGGGGTAACCTCTGCACAACGAGGGGCACCCAACCTCCCTCCAGATGTCACTCCCCTTTTTGTCCCTTGCCGCTTGTTCTCGAAAACCTGACCCCACCGTCACCCCTCCATCGGCTCTTTGATCGCTGCCTGCCCTTAAAGGCCAGGACTTCCCATCTCCAGTCACCATTGCACTTGCTCCTGTGCCTCCTTGCAATCCCAGCAGTGCCCACTCCTGAGTTTTGGCACTGCCAAGGTTGCCGGAGCAGTCGGCCAATCTGCACCTCTCCCCCGCCCCCCACCACCGACCTCAGCAGCGACCCCACCCCAATAAAATCCAGCCCACGATCGATAATGCTGGACATGGGCTGCAATGTGGAAGGGGTTAGTGTGAAGCCACATCAAAACAACTTTTAAACAAATGATTGAGCTGCTCCAGATAATTACAAATATTAACAGTGAGCGAGGCTGGCATTTAGATTTCAGATGCATCTTACGGCATCCTGCAGAACTTCCAATTGGTGTGAAGGTAGAGGAGGTTTGAGTAAAATATAAACAATATATCACTCAAACCAGGACTAAGATATATAGATATATTGAACATAGACAAGTGGATGGAGTGCACAGATAATTAGCAGATGAAGTTCAATGGAGAGCAGCATGGTGGTACAGTGGTTAGCACTGCTGCCTCGGGGACCCGGGTTTGATTCCCGGCTTGGGTCACTGTCTGTGTAGAGTTTGCACATTCTCCCCATGGCTGCGTGGGTTTCCTCTGCATGCACTGGTTTCCTCCCACAGTCCAACGATGTGTGGGTTAGGTGGATTGGCCATGCTAAATGGCCCTTTAGTGTCAGGGGGACTACAGTGGGATTGTGGTCGGCGCAGGCTCGATGGGCCGAATGGCTTCCTTCTGCACTGTAGGGATTCTACGATTCTAAGATATCACGAACTTAATTTTTTCTCAGATCTCTGCCAGCAACAATGTAGTTCTTTGAAGTGGAATGAGAGCAGATGATAATGTCAGTCCCACAGTCCCAGAGTGCAGGCAGTTCGAGTACTGAGGAAATTATGAATTTGCAACATGCAACAAGCAAAATATTTAACTTAATGCAAAAGTTTCTTCTTGGAGACTTCCGAGGAGCTCCTTGCGAAACTGATTTTTGTTTGTGCGAGTGGTAATTGCTCAGGCTTCAAAGAAGGAAAAAGATCTGACATCGTTTGTAGCAGGCAGGGAAAAGAAAATCCACGTTTTTTGAAAAGAACCAACCCGTATGTTTTTGCACATCCACCATCTTACCCATTGGAGTTTTAAATAAAGTGAGTTTTATTTCAATAAATGACATTTTTATTCAGCTTTCATTTTCCTTTTTAAATAGGAATAGGATTCTTTCCCAAGCTTGTCATGAATGGTAAACTTTGATATCTACAATTTCACCATGATTCTTTTTGAATCACTTCAACTTCAATCAATAATAGTCCAGATCTGAGAATATAATATAGTATCACTTAAATAAAATCTCTGCTAATTTTATAGAGTTGATTTCGACTGCATGATTGGGAAGGGAAGGCATTATTAAATGCAAGGGTCTGACCTCAGTTCAAACGACTTAAATAGCTTGAGAGCTTTCATCATTTGATTTGTCAGAGCCTTCCAGCTATTCATTATTCTATTTCCACGTTATCTGTGCCTATATATTGTTTTGTTCAGTGAATTGCAACATTTTGAAAGCACGACGATATGTTTGTACAGTAGATCGGAAACGAGTTTTAAAAAAAAAATACATTCTAAATATGATAATTTTGTGGGTGATTAAATTTCATGGCTTTGTAATTTTCGGGAGCAAACGCAAAACATTGTTTTGTTTTTGCCACCAGAGAGGGAGATAAGACAAATGCTTTGTAGCAGTGCTATTAATTTCATACAGGCGCCTTCTGATAACATAAAGAGACAGATGCTTAATTAGTGGACCCAGGCCTTCAGGCAAACTCTGCTCCCACATGGTTTTTCATGAATATGAAGGAACTTTACAATCGACACTTGCCCGGATTCATTAAATTGATTTCTCTTATCCTACTTGTTTAATACCATTTGAAATATTTTCTGCTCTTGCTACCAAGGAGAAGAGATACTATCTCACTTCAGTTAAGAAAATATCAGAGCAAATTACTCCATTCCTTAAATCCATTGGCTTGCAGTTCATCTGTGAGCGTGTACTGTGCATGTGATATAGCAATGTATTAAAGCATCAAACACTCCAATTTTTTTTGCTTCTCTCTTTTTGAAGGTGTTATTCCTAATGTGTTATTCTATCTGAACTTAACAGTGAGGGATTTTTAAAAAACTGAGGCTGGAGGCCACCGTTGGGGTCTCGCATGCAATGGGCAACTTGTTGGAAAGTAGTGAGTGCCCACTGTCTTGGAGAATTTACCTTTGAGTGCTGACAGCTTTTACCTGTGTAGAGTTAGAGGGAGAGAGAAAGAGACAGAGAGAGAGAATTCACTCATGGTCTTGTTCCTTCATCATCTCAGTTTTTTTGCCAGTTCTGCAGAGGAAAAATGTGCTTATATACACAGAGGGGTGGCTTATCACATTCGCATCTCCCTCTAACAGGCCTGTGACATAAATATGGTCATGGCCAGGGTATTCCAATTCTAACTTGGTCAGATTACGGTGGTGAATTCTGCTCTCAGCCAAGATCCTATTATGCAAGTGATTATGTCTTCAGACTTAAAATAATCAATTCAGTATTTCCAGCCAGCAAATTCAAAACATCGTTTTTTTTATATGCAGTAAGGTCTGACAACATTTGTTTCCAAGTTTCTCCATGACATCTCCACTCCCTATTGCTGTAACCTCCTCCAGCCTAAAATCTGAAATCTCTGCAATCCTTCAATTCTGGTCTCCTGTGCTTTCCTTATTTGATTGTTCCACTTTGACAGCCATACTTACAGCTGCCCAGGGCCTAACCACTCAAAATCCCTCTCTAAGCCTTCTGTATCACTATCTATGACCCTCTTTTTAAGCCACTACTTAAAACCTACCATTGGCCAAATTTCTAGTCACTTCTACTAAATATCTCCCTATGGGTTTAAAATTGAAGTTTATTTATTAGTGTCACAAGTGAGCTTACATTAACACTGCAATGAAGTTACTGTGAAAATCCCCTAGTTGCCACACTCTGGCGCCTGTTAGGGTACATTGAAGGAGAATTTAGCATGGCCAATGCACCTAACTAGCATGTCTTTCGGACTGTGGGCGGAAACCGGAGCACCCGGAGGAAACCCACGCAGACATGGGGAGAACTTGCAGGCTCCGTACAGACAGTGACCCAAGCCGGGAATCGAACGCAGGTCCCTGGAGCTGTGAGGCTGTGAGGTCCCTGGTGCTCCAGTCTCCCACCTATCCCACCTATGTTTTTCCTATACACTCTATCTGTGTCCCTCATAATTTTATATGTCTCAATCATGTCCTCCCTCAGTCTTCTCTGTTCCAAGGAGAATAATTCCAGTCTATCCAGTCTCCCTTCATAACTAAAACTCTCCAGCCCAGGCTACATGCTAGTAAATCACCTCTGCAGCAGCCTTCCCAGTAATGTGGATTCCAGAACTGCACACAATACTCTAGCTGTGGTCTAACTAACTGTTTTATATAGTTCCAGCATAACCTCCCTATTATATGCCTCTGCTAATAAAGGCAAGTATACCATATGCCTTCTTAACCACTTTATCCACCTGTCCCATTACCTTAAGCGACCAGTGTATATGCACACCAAAGTACCTCTGATCTTCAGTACTTCCAAGTGTCCTGCCATTCATCGTGTCTTCCCTTGCCTTGTTTGTCCAAGAGCATCACCTCACACATATCTGGATTGAATTCCATTTGTCACTGATCAGCCCATCTGACCAGCCCGTCTATATCATCCTGTAATCTCAGGCTATCCTCGTCACTATTTACCACCCCATCAATTTTCATATCATCGTGTATTGATCAACCCTCCTCCATTCAAGTCTAAACCATTTATATAAACCACAAACAGCAAGGGCCTCAACACTGATCCCTACAGGATTTCTACACCCACATCGTCTCTCTCACTCGAAAACACTGACAAGGGGTAGGCGATCTCACCAAAAAAATTCTAAGTGCCTAACAAGTGTGAAAGCAGGAGAGAATCACCCACTAGACACAGGCTTCCAGTCAGAAAAACATCCCTCGATCATCACCCTCTGCTCCCTGCCACTCAGCCAATTCTAGATCCAATTTGCCAATTTTTTTTGGATCCCATGGGCACTTACTTTCACTTACCATGTGGGACCTTGCCAAAACCTTGCTGAAGTACAAGGAGACTACATCAAATGCATTGCCCTCATCAACACACATGGTCACCTCTTCAAGAAGTTCAATAAAGTTGATCTGACATGACCTCCCCTTAACAAACCATGCTGATTGTTCTTGATTAATCCCTGCTTCTCCAAATGACAATTAATTCTGTCTCTCAGAATTGCTTCCAATAGGTTCCCCAGCACCGAGGTTAGACTGACTGGTCTGTAGTTCCTTGGTTTATTCCTTCCTCCCTTCCCTGGAGATTTATCTGCACTTAAGCCTGCCAGACCACTCAGAATCTCCTCTTTGTCTGTGTTAATCTCTTTAATTGTATCATAGTCCTTCACCCAGATTTCTACACCCACATCGTCTCTCTCACTCACGAACACTGACATGGGGTAGGTAATCTCACCAAAAAAATTCGAAGTGCCGAATAAGTGTGAAAGCGGGAGAGAATCGCGCCCAGATTCTGGGCGAGCTCCCAGATGCAATGGTATGGCACTTAGAGAGAAAAAATCTCAAGTGTGATTCTCATCAGCAGGGGGAGTGGGCAGAGCATTTTCACACCGGGAAGTCGGCGGCTGAGCTCTAAGGGTGCTATTGCGCAAGTACCAATCCCACAGTACGCTGTGTATAAGTGTACACAGTGCATTGGGAGATCTGCCATTCTCCCCCCAGACATTCCCCCCATACATGATTGCCACCCTGGCCAATCCTTACCCCCCTCAATTGCTGCCTTGGCCAATCCCCACCTGCCCCCAGTTGCTGCCTCGGCCAACCGCAGCCCCATCTCCGATCGCTGCCCTGGCTGATCCCCATCCCCCTGATACAGGGTGCTCCCTTCTCTCTCCTCCAATGGAGCTCCACCCCCTGCCTTCCCATTATGGCCCTGTCCCATCACAGTCTCCTTCCCATCATGGACGTGCCCCTTTCAGGCCCTGGCCCCTTCACCTGCGTCCCCTTCAGGCCCTGCTGCCTTCAGGCCCTATCTTCATGCACTACCCCCTTGGCACTCCCAGTGCCCAATGGGCAGTGCCAGGGTGCCCGGTGGCCAGTGTCAGAATGCCCGGTGGGCAGCGTCAGGATACCAGGGTGGCAATGCCCAAGGGGCACTGCCCAGCCCTGCCCAGCCCTGCCCCCGACCACCCGGGGGGGGGCTTCTATGGCCTCTGTTTCCACCTGCAAGGCCATTGCGTCTGGTGGGGACCATACACTATCCTCATCTGTGAGGACCTTGACTGACAAGCAGGTAAGTTCAAGTGAGCCCAGATGATAGCGTCTGGAACTCATCAATTAGATTTAAATGCCCTAATTAATATTGAAACAGCTTCATGCTCTTTATGGGCATGAAGCCAATTCGCTGGCAGAATGGGGCCAGCAAGATCGTGAGAGGCACAAAGCTGGGCCAGAGGCGATGAAACAGCACTGGCAGAAATCCAAAGATTACGGCCTTCTGGGTCCTGTCTTTCAATTTACTTCTTAGATCCCTAAATTCTGCTTGCAGGACCTCATCTCTTTTTCTACATATATCCTTGGCACCAACGTGATTTCAGTCTGTTTGCCCTCCGCCTTCAGAATATCCTGCTGAATGTTCACTGAAAAGCCTGACCCTGGCACCAGGGAGCCTCTTTTGCAGCTGCAGAAATGCCTGTCTGTTCCCCTTACAATCGAATCCCCTATCACTATAGTCCTGCCGTTCTTCCTCCCCCTCTTCCTGTTGTGCAGCAGGCCCAGCCATGGTGCCATGATGCTGGTTGTCACTGCTTTCCCCTGCACAGTCAATTCCCCCAGTAGTATTCAAAATGGAATACCTGTTAGAAAGGGGGATGGGCACAGGGGACTCCTGCACTGCCTGGTGGTCACCCAAGCCTTTCCTATCTGTTCAGACTTCACCACCTCACTGATTGTGCTATCCATGACTTGTTCAGCATCACGGATGCTCCCCAGTGAATCCACTCTCAGCTCCAGCTCTGAAATGCGGTTAGCCAATAGCTACAGGTAGATACACTTCCTGCACTTGTGGTGACCCGGTCACTGAAGCTTGAATGATTTACCACATAGCATAGAAGGAGCATATCACGAGTATGAGCACTCCTGCCATGATTATTCTTAAACCTCTTATTTACTCCCTTTTTTAACAAAAAACTATGCCTACTTTTTCATAGATTCATAGAATCCTACAGTGCAGAAGGAGGCCATTCGGCCCATCACGTTTGCACCAACCACAATCCCACCCAGGCCCTATCCCCATAGCTCCATGCATTTACCGTAGCTAGGCCCCCTGTCACTAATGGGCAGTTTAGCATGGCCAATCCACCTAATCCGCACATCTTTGGACTGTGGGAGGAAACCGGAACACCCGAGGAAACCCACGCAGACACAGGGAGAATGTGCAAACACCACACAATGATACAAGCCGGAAATCGAACCCGGATCCCTGTGAAGCAGCAGTGCTAACCACTGTGCCACCGTGCCACTCCCTTATATTATTAACTTACCTCCCTCATGCTAACTTTATTTCCCTCACCCTACTTTGCTTAATTACATTGCTTTATTATAATTAGGGAGGCGATGGCCTTGTGGTATTATCACCAGACTATTGATCCAGAAACTCAGCTAATGTTCTGTGGACCTGGGTTCGAATCCAGCCACAGTAGATGGTGGAATTTGAATTCAATATAAAATATATGGAATTAAGAGTCTACTGATGACCATGAAACCATTGTCGATTGTCGGAAAAACCTATCTGGTTCACTGATGTCCTTTAGGGAAGGAAATCTTCTGTCCTTACTTGGCCTGGCCTACATGTGACTCCAGAGCCACAGCAATGTGGTTGACTCTCAACTGTCCCCGGAAATGGCCCAGCAATCCACTCAGTTCAAGAGCAGCTAGGGATGGGCAATAAATGCTGGTCAGACAGTGATGCCCATGTCCCACGAATGAATAAAGAAAAAATATAATGACCCTTACTTTCACTTATTTGCATTGCTTCTCAGTTCATCTCTTCTTCCAAATAAAAACCTCCCTCCCAAGATCAAGGGCTGGATCAAGCCCAAGATTGGATGCAATCTTGTCAGCTTGGATCTTGTTTGTCTCTCTTGTGGGGACCATGAATAGGATTCAATTGGGATTTGATTTTTGGAGCAAGCAAGGAATGGATTCAGGTTTGCCCGGTCCACTCTGAGCATGGACTTTGTAACTTTAAGAACGGAGTAAAAAATATGAAGAACTCCCTCACTTAGCAAACTGCCACACTCTTTTCTCATTGCACCTTGTATTGACTGCCTAAAGCACAGGTTGAATGCACTGGGGTTGTATCTCTCACTGTTAAATATACATGATTTTTCCCCAGCTGCCCCATCTTCGGAACACATCATAGAACATAGAACACTACAGCACAGAACAGGCCCCTCGGCCCACGATGTTGTGCCGACCTTCATCTGAAACCAAGATCAAGCTATCCCACTCCCTACCATCCTGGTGTGCTCCATGTGCCTATCCAATAACCACTTAAATGTTCCTAAAGTGTCTGACTCCACTATCACTGCAGGCAGTCCATTCCACACCCCAACCACTCTCTGCGTGAAGAACCTACCTCTGATATCCTTCCTATATCTCCCACCATGAACCCTATAGTTATGCCCCCTTGTAATAGCTCCATCCACCCGAGGAAATAGTCTTTGAACGTTCACTCGATCTATCCCCTTCATCATTTTATAAACCTCTATTAAGTCTCCCCTCAATCTCCTCCGCTCCAGAGAGAACAGCCCCAGCTCCCTCAACCTTTCCTCATAAGACCGACACTCCAAACCAGGCAGCATCCTGGTAAATCTCCTCTGCACTCTTTCCAGCGCTTCCACATCCTTCTTATAGTGAGGTGACCAGAACTGCACGCAATATTCCAAATGCGGTCTCACCAAGGTCCTGTACAGTTGCAGCATAACCCCACGGCTCTTAAACTCCAACCCCCTGTTAATAAAAGCTAACACACTATATGCCTTCTTCACAGCTCTATCCACTTGAGTGGCAACCTTTAGAGATCTGTGGATATGGACCCCAAGATCTCTCTGTTCCTCCACAGTCTTCAGAACCCTACCTTTGACCCTGTAATCCACATTTAAATTAGTCCTACCAAAATGAATCACCTCACATTTATCAGGGTTAAACTCCATTTGCCATTTTTCAGCCCAGCTTTGCATCCTATCTATGTCTCTTTGCAGCCTACAACAGCCCTCCACCTCATCCACTACTCCACCAATCTTGGTGTCATCAGCAAATTTACTGATCCACCCTTCAGCCCCCTCCTCTAAGTCATTAATAAAAATCACAAAGAGCAGAGGACCAAGCACCGATCCCTGCGGCACTCCGCTAGCAACCTGCCTCCAGTCCGAAAATTTTCCATCCACCACCACCCTCTGTCTTCGATCAGATAGCCAGTTACCTATCCAATCGGCCAACTTTCCCTCTATCCCACACCTCCTTACTTTCATCATAAGCCGACCATGGGGGACCTTATCAAACGCCTTACTAAAATCCATGTATATGACATCAACCGCCCTACCTTCATCAACACACCTAGTTACCTCCTCAAAAAATTCTATCAAATTTGTGAGGCACGATTTGCCCTTCACAAATCCGTGCTGACTATCCCGGATTAATCCGCATCTTTCTAAATGGTCGTAAATCCCATCCCTAAGGACCTTTTCCATCAATTTACCAACCACCGAAGTCAGACTAACCGGTCTATAATTACCAGGGTCATTTCTATTCCCTTTCTTAAACAGAGGAACAACATTCGCCACTCTCCAGTCCTCTGGCACCATCCCCGTGGACAGCGAGGACCCAAAGATCAAAGCCAAAGGCTCTGCAATCTCATCCCTCGCCTCCCAAAGAATCCTAGGATACATTTCATCAGGCCTAGGGGACTTATCGACCTTCAGTTTATTCAAAACTGCCAATACATCCTCCCTCTGAACATCATAGGTTCTAATTCTGAAAAGGAAATTCAAATATGTTAACATACATGTTCAACGAGATGCTGAGTGGTTGTAAGCTGCTTTTATACTGGTATACTTGCTGTGAATAAAGACTATTATATTGCAGTACCTCAGGCTATCCATCCTAAAAGTGAGTGAAGTGGACTGCAAGCATTTTCGGCTCCCTTGGAACACAGATAATCCATTAGCTCATACATCACATGTTAGTTAAAATCCAACGTGGTTCCATTTATCTTCTCTGATTAAATTTAGACATTTCCCCTCAGTTTAATTAACCCTTTTCTTGTGTGATATATAGGTCGAGACAACTGAAACATGTGCAGAAATGGATCTGCCTGGTAAAGGGCCCAGACAAACAATTGTAACATCCTGTATGGATACAGTGCTGCCATCTCATTTGGTCATGTAAATCTGAAGCATTATTGGTATCATCTCTGTAAGCAGGGCGGCACGGTAGCACAGTGGTTAGCACTGCTGCCTCACAGCGCCAGGGACCCGGGTTCGATTCCCAGCTTGGGTCACTGTCTGTGCGGAGTTTGCACGTTCTCCTCGTGTCTGCGTGGGTTTCCTCCGGGTGCGCCGGTTTGCTCCCACAGTCTGAAAGACGTGCTGGTTAGGTGCATTGACCCGAACAGGCACTGGAGTGTGGCGACTAGGAGAATTTCACAGTAACTTCAGTGTAGTGTTAATGTAAGCCTTACTTCTGACCAATAAATAAACTTTAATAAATAAACTTTAAACACGCAGTAATAAATGACAAACTGTAAAAATTCTGCAAACGTAAATATGAATTGAAAATATTGGAAAGGCGGATGGTTCAGTATCCAAAAATAAAGCACACAAGTTAATGCTTCATGTATGGAAAATTATTATACCATTTTAGACCATCTTCTCCTTAAGATACTGATCGATCAGCTGTAGTTTCATTATTTCCTGCTCGAAATGTACAATTTTCACTTTGCTTCTGAACGCGTCCAATATTCAGCACAATCAGTGATTTCTGTGAAGTGGCTTTGAAACCAAATTGACACCTTAGAATTCCAGTGTATCCCCCCACTAAAACCAATTTGGATCAATTTAGATTCCATTTCTGGTGCTGAGCTTATCTCTGTTGTTTACCAGTTACAATGAACAATATCACTTTCAGTCCATCAGTTTGTGGTGTCACCACTGAAAACTCACTGGCACTCCACATCTCATCACTCCTACCCAGCATTATCAGTGCCTAAAATTTACAGACCAAGTAATTTCTTGTTCTGTATAGATTGTAACCAGTTAAAAGGGAGAAGTAGCCGCTCCTAATCTAACTGGAAAGTCTATCAGTTCTTGTATCTTGCTCTCAGTACCTTCACTACTCTGGTCTTTAAATAATTTTTAATCTATCTTTGTCAACTGTTCTATTAATGAATGAATGAGCAATGATGGATAGGGAAAAGACCTCTGCTTCATCTAGCGTGTCCCACACAACTGCATGCTTTGTGCATCCCCATAGATGCTCTCCCGACCCCATCTGAAAACCTCTTGGGAAAGGGCAAAAGAACAGATTATTAAAAAAGCAACTGTGTGACAAAAAACTCTGCAACATTCCTGTCCAAACTCCTTAGCTTGTTGAAATTAGCTCTGGAGACCATTCTGGCAATGATTGATGCCTTAGAGTATCCATTGAGTTTCCTTTTTAACCATCTTTTTCTGAATTATTTCGTAGAATCCCTGCAGTGTAGAAGGAGGCCATTCGGCCCATTGAGTCTGCATCGACCACAACCCCACCCAGGCCCTATTCCCGTAATAAAACATACTTACCCTGCTAATCCCCCTGACATTAATGGATAATTTAACATGGCCAATCAACCTAACCGGTACATCTTTGAACTTTTCATTTCATTTCATGTGGATTTTTCAGTTCAGTTATAAGTGTCTTAATCTCTCCACCCCGCCCCCCCCCCACACTTCCACCAACATTCTTAAAGACATTATTTTCTGTTTGCTACTATTTTAAAGAAAATTTCAGATACACACCATTTTCTTTATATTATTAGAGAGGAGGACAAGAGGAGAATGGAACTTGAAGTGGTCTCGAATTAATATTTGGGCGCAAGTTGTCTTTCTGCATTTCATACCTAATTAAAATTTAAGGTCAGTCAGTTTGCTTTGGAGAGGCTTAGATATAAATAACATGACAGAAACATTCCTATTAAAGTCGGGCCAGTAGAATGACCATTAGACCTTTTCAGAGGACCAACACAGACATAATAAGCTGGAGCCTCTCAACACTGGAACCTGAATTTAAATCCAGTCTAAGCACATCTCTCCCTGACAGCTGCTAAAGCTTCTAAGGTAAATGGATTTTCACATTCTCAATTTACTTTCTGGTTGTCAGAGGTGAATAGAATAATACCGCCTGGAAGGACAAGGGCAGAGGGTGCATGGGAACACGATCAACCACAATTTTCCCCCAAAGCCCCACACCATTCTGACTGGGAAACATATTACCGCTCCTTCACTGTCACTCAGTCAAAGTCCTGGAACTCCCTCCCAAACAGCACTGTGGGTGTACCTACACCACGTGGACTGCAGCGGTTCGAGAAGGCAGCTCATCACCACCTTCTCAAGGGCAATTAGGGATGGGCAATAAATGCTGACCTAGCCAGCGATGCTCACATCCTGTGAAAGAACAATAAGAAAAATCTCTGCATTATGATTGTAATTGCACTTAACCAGCTGAGCACATTCGAACCAATAAGGATAATCAGCGGACAATGGCAAAAATTCAAAGAAATTTTTAAAAAATACTTTTCCAATTCAATCAAATCAAATCCAATTCAGAGTCTCAACAAGTTGAGACATTTCAGATCCAGGCTGACAAGACAGGGCGAGCGACCAAACCACCCTGCCCTGGGCCTGATCTACATGAGCCAAGTTGATTGGAGGAGGGGGAGGTTCCTCCTCCAAGACTTGAGCTCATTTGCATCTTAGCCAAAAGGCCGAGATGCCGCTTTAAAAAATTGCTTCATATGAAACATATGAAGCTTCAATGTAACCCAATGACCTCAACCAAGTGCAGCATCCCATCCATACTACACTTGATCTTAGCCAAAAGGCCGAGAAGCGATTCAAAGAAATATAGAAATGAATGATGTAGTGTGGCTTAAGTAGAACTTCACACTTTAGAAACAGTAATATTAATATTCAGCAATACACCCTGCTGGTCACTCTGGCTGAGTGTTCATCTCGATTTGAAAGGGTATTTGATAATCTCTGGAAAATGACTTCCTTCAAAGTGACTAAAGTACATTGTGTTTTCAATCCCTGCTTTATAGCCTAGTCATGGTCAGCAGGATGAAATGACGAATGCGTTTGACTGCTAATTTGGCTTTCAGAACAAATGAAGCTGTCAGTAAAACGGATTGATGGGCAATGGAAATAATGGCCAGTCTGGGTGTTAATGTCAGTGAAATTGTGGGTAGAGTGAGTTGACAGACACTTTTAAAGGCTGCCAGATTGGAATAACTGAATCTGTTAGATGGCCACTAAGCTGGATAGATACACACTTCAGGTGGTTTCCAGTCAGCTAGCTTGTATGAAACCTTCTGTAGATAAGATAAAGGTTAATTCCACAAGAGCAGAAAGAAAAATTGGTGAGTCTTTGTGCAAAGTGGTTCTGGGGGGGGGGGGGGGGGGGGGGGGGGAACAAAGCTCTTAGTTGATGGATAATTTATTCCTTTTATAATCCACTACAAAAGGGTTCATTGATTATTCTTGATAGTTTAGCTAAAATTGCATGATAGAAAGTAACTTGGGGAGATGATGCAAAAATCATGACTCTTTGAAGAAATGAATTAATTTCACTAATTTGTGTCTTTAGCTTTCTTAGCTCCTGTCCCTGGGCATTTCTGGTGATTAGTCATGTTCTATGCTGAGTTGATAAAAAAGATAACTATAGTCCTGGAGATGTACAGTATTGTCCACTTCCTTCTGATTGAACCTGTGGGAATTTGTCCTGTTTACTGTAAATTTGACTGATAAATAACCCAGAGAGGCTTTATTAGTTCACCTTTGCATTGGTATTCAAGCAGAATATTGTAGAATATGGTGTTTCTCATCATTCATTCAGCCTTCGCCCAAATACAAGACCATTTATTGGGAGAGGGATGGGGAATAGTTTCAGTAATTTACAGCTTTAAACACTTGGCTTCATTTTGCAAATGTATCGAGCTCCTATCCAACAGGCAACTCTACAAAGTCTTGCTTTATCCAACAGTTCAGTCCTTATTTTGTCACACTATATGTCATATATATTTTGAAACCAGAATATCATGAAGGTGGCAGAAACGTTATCTCCTTATTAAAAGAAGAATATGCAGGGACGTACCCAACAAATTGAGCAGGATCTGTGGAGAAAGAAACCAGTTAATGCTTCAGGAGGTGATGTCCTTGTGGTATTATCATTAGGCTATTAATCCAGAAACTCAGCTAATGTTCCGGGGACCCGAGTTCGCGTCCCGCCACGGCGGATGGTGGAATTTGAATTCAATGAAAAATATCTGGAATTAAGAACCTACCGATGACCATGAAACCACTATCGGAAAAACCCATCTTGTTCACTAATGTCCTTTAGGGAAAGAAACCTGCCGTCCTTACCTGGTCTCACCTACATGTGACTCTAGAGCCACAGCAATGTGGTTGACTCTCAACTGCCCTCTGAAATGGCCTAGCAAGCCACTCAGTTCTATCAATCGCTCAAGAAGGCAGCTCACTACCACCTTCTTAAGGGCAACTAAGAATGGGCAATATATGTTGGCTAGCTATCGACAACCAAGTTCCATGAATGAATAAAAAAAAGGGATGCATCTCATCTGCACAAGATTGATTATATTGTGGGAACAACAAGTCTCATTCTGACATATGTTGCCATTCCTTCATGTTGCTGGATGTCTATCCTAAAATGTCTGACCTGAAACCATCTTGAGTGTAGCACTGCCTCAAGTGTTGGGACCACTGAAGGAGAAGGCCAAACATTACTATCTCAGGATACAGGGTGGCATGGTGGCACAGTGGTTAGCACTGCTGCCTCACAGTGCCAGGGACCTGTGTTCAATTTCGGCCTCATGTGTCTATGTGGAGTTTGTACAATCTCCCCGTGTCTGCATGAGTTTCCTCCGGGTGCTCCAGTTTCCTCCCACAGTCTAAAGATATATGGGTTAGGTTGATTGGCCGTGGCAAATTGCCCCTTTGTGTCAGGGGGATTAGCAGGGTAAAATACGTGGGGTTACGGGGATAGGGCCTGGGTGGGATTGTTGTTCGTGCAGGCTCGATGGGCTGAATGGCCTCCCTCTGCACTGTAGGGATTCCATGATAACTAGGAGTGTCCAAATTCACCCAGCTCTTGAGAACAATTAAAGAATTGGCACTCTGATGCGCGATTGATTCACACGGGAGGCTAGGACGTACCCGGGAATAAAGGCTTTTATTCACAACAAGAATAGAGCATACTGCTTAACAATACTATCCCAGACTAAGGGCTACTAGGAAGTAGCAGTGACCTTTATACTCCTGTAAGAAGGCAGAGCCAAACGGAGTGTACCACAGAACAATGCTAACAGGTGGAACACCCCAACCCTAACCCCAACAGTAACAAGAGTAACATATGTACAAGTACCCATAGTGGTAACCATCTATGGTTCACCACACTCATAGATTTTGTTTCCTCCACTCTGTTGGGCATCTCAATGTACAAAAGTATAAAAACAATCTTACCTCCATGTGACTTTTAATTACCAATGCTTTGATGCCTGAATATACTAACCAATTATATGATGGAGAACACATTTGCCCTTAGTGCTGCAAAGGGTTTAAAGGTAGAATATTTAAATGGACGAGCCAGTTTCAGAGTGCATTAAATTGTCTTCAATAAACCTTATTAGAATGTCTGTTCTGTGCTGTACTGTTCTATGTTCTATGTCTAGTAGCCTGTACATGTGGCATAAGTGATACAAACTTCCTCAGCTCATGAATGGTCATTGCTCAGGCGATATGATTCAGTAATTTTTACTGCCCGTTTGGCGCAGGTTCCTTGAGAAACTGATTTTGATAAGAAAAAAGGCCTCAATTTCAATTTGGCGGTTAGCATCACTGCAAGTGACAATCATCAATATTGTAATTTTGTGCTGTCAGTTCCCCAGCAGATGTTTCACAGGTTTTAGTTGAGTGAGACACTATCAGATGTGTGTACCTTTTGATGGACATATTAATTTCAGTGCACAAAAGCCAGGAAAGCAGATTTAAGCAAAATGACCACTCACCTGTTAAAAGCGTTAGCTCTCTGTTAAAAAACTGCAATTTCACTGTGCCTGTTGAATGATAATCTGTGAGAGAAAAATGTAAATGACACCCTAATATGAGTTATTTAACAATTTTCAATTCATTGTTCGAGAATTTGTTATAAGGATGCATTAGGAACGCATTCATGAGGAACTTGGTGTTTGTTCATCCTATAGAATAGGGCGGCACAGTGGTTAGCACTGTTGCTTCACGGCGCCAGGGACCTGAGTTCAATTCCAGGCTGTCTGTGTGGAGCTTGCATGTTCTCCGTGTCTACGTGGCTTTCCTCTGGCTGCTCTGATTTCCTCCCACAGTCCAAAGATGTGCTGATTAGGTTGATTGGCCAAGCTAAATTGCTCCTTAGAGTCTCAAGATGCATAGGTTAGGGGGATTAGTGGGGTAAACACATGGGGTTTTGGGAATAGAGCTGGGTGGGATGCTCTTTCAGAGAGTCGGTGCAGATCCGATGGGCCAAATGGCTTCCTTCTGCACTGTAGGGATGCTATGATGGTGCCTCTGTATCTTCTTGCATTCAATGTAGTTGTAAGTCACATATCGAAGAACTATAAATGGGAATGGTAGAAATTTGCTGGCACTGATTCCTTGGAATTGTGTATCTGTTTTATTTGATTCATGTTCCATTCCCACTTGAAGAAATAGTAAGAAAGCAGTTAATTATTCTGAACATTTAGGGGCTAATTTATGGACTTCAGCAATCTCTGAAACGCCACCTGCTACAATTAGAATTATCACTAATTTAGATCCAGTCTGGAAAATGGGTGATAACGGCATTCACCTCAATCAAGTTATCTGTCATTGCCACTCATGCATAAATGTATTTAATCTAATTGTGGAGTGTTCTTAAGTTGTGACATGCGAACACTTCATCAACAATTGTCTCCCTTTTTGCAAGTTGCAGGCTGTGTATTGTGCAGTGCTAAAAGCATTCACAGGAGATGCCGCTAATTGCCAATCAGTTTAAAGCGTTTTCCTACCTAAAAACAGTATTGTCCTGGTGTTCAAATTATTGTACTGGGAAAATACTCATGGTGGTGAGATTGAATAAAGCCTGGAGCTATTGTTACTAAATGAAATCAAAAGAAAAACTTTGGTTTGAAAATGATCATAAAGCTGCTTAATCCCTCCAGGGTATGTGACCTGTAATTACACTTAGTGCAAGGAGATTTTAAAATGCTCCATTATCTTTCATGGAGGGAAACCTGCTGTCCTTACCCAGTCTGATCGATGTAACTCCAGCCCCATGCCAGCATGGCTGATTCTTAGCTGCCATGTAAAGTGGCTGAGCAAGGCACCCAGTTGTGTCAAACTTCAGAACAATTTGTGATAGGCAATATATACCAAGCTTACCTGCAATGCCCACACCCTGAAACTGGGCAAAACAAAACCCCAGAATATTGTTCCCAGCTAAAATTAATGGTTTCCTTTTTTTGCTATGTACTTGTATAAGTATAACTCCAAAAAGTTGCAATTACTCAATACAAAGCCTGTTTTCTGATGATCTCATTACTATAATGTAGTTTTATGGGTTCTTAATCTTATTATTACATTCTGTACATCTAAAAGAATTACACAGGCATTCCTGAATTCTAATACCCTTGTTTGCAGATGTTCTACGTTTTCATAGATCACTGTTACGAACAAAACATTAAATAGAATACTTTGTGAAAGCCCAGCCCATCACGCGAACCAGTCTCCCATCCATTGACTCTGTCTATACTTCTCGCTGCCTCAGAAAAGTAACCAGCATAATCAAGGACCCCACGCACCTCGGACATACTCTCTTCCACCTTCTTCCATTGGGAAAAGTCTGAGGTCACATACCAGCTGACTCAAGAACAGCTTCTTCCCTGCTGCCATCAGACTTTTGAATGGACCTACCTTTCATTGCTTACCTTTCATTTTCCCACATTATATTCCATCTGCCATGTTTTGGCCCACTCAATCTGTCCAAATCCTCCTGTAATCGCTTTACATCTTCCTCACAACACACTTTCCCACCTAGCTTTGTATCAATCACAAACTTGGAAATGTAACATTTGGATTAAACTGATTTGGATTAAACTGATCTTTCTTTACACCCTATCTATTACTGTAACACTACATTTTGCACCCTCTCTTTTCTTTCTCTATGAACGATACAACAAGAAACAATACTTTTCATGATATACTAATACATGTAACAATAATAAATCAAATCAAATCAATAAAATGTGTTAATTAAAACATGGGCAAGATAGGAAACATAGGAACACAGAAGCAGGAGTGAGCCATTCAGCCCATCAAGCCTGCTATGCCATTCAATATGATCATGGCTGATTGAACTTTCAATGCCTTTTACCCAGGCTAACTCTTTACGTTACTGTTAATCAGAACTCTATCATTCTCTACTGTAAGCATACTCAATGACTGAGCTTCCATAGCCCTCTGCGGTAGAGAATTCCAAAAGATTCAAAACCCTCTGTGTAAAGAAATTTCTCCTCATCTAGGTCATAAGTGGCATCTCCCTTATTTTGTAATTGTGTCCATGGGAAACATCTTATCTGCACCAGCCCTCTCTATTTTCTTAAATATTTGTAGGTTTCAATGAGATCACCTCTCATTCTTCAAAACCCCAGAGAATACAGGCCCAGTTTGCCCAATCTCTATTCATAAAACAGTCCCGCCTTCCCTGGCACAAATCTGTTGAACCTTCATTGCATTCCTCAATGACAATAATATATTTTCTGAAATAAGGGGACCAAAACTGTACACAGTACTCCAGGTGCTGTCTAACCAAACTCCCATAAAATTGAAACAAGACCTCACTACTCCTGCACTCAAACCTTCTTGCGATAAAGACTAACATTCCATCAGCCTTCCTAATAGCTTGCTGCACCTGCATGTTAGCCTTCGGTGACTTATGGACAAGGACACCCAGGTCCCTTTGTACATCTACACTTTCTAATTTCTCACCATTTAGGAAAAACACTGCACATCTTTTCCTTCTACCAAAATGAATTACCTCACATTTTCCCACATTATATTCCATCTGCCATGTTCTGGCCCACTCAGTCTGTCCAAATCCTCCTGTAATCGCTTTACATCTTCCTCACAACACACATTCCCACCTAGCTTTGTATCAATCACAAACTTGGAAATGTAACATTTGGTCGCTAAATCCAAATCATTAATATTTCACATTATTTCTATTCAATCTCTCCATCAACAAAGCCATATATGCCTTTTATTTGTAGGTTTGAATGAGATCACCTCTCATTCTTCAAAACTCCAGAGAATTTCTTGGAGGCCAAATAGTTTTGTACCAGTTTGTCCAATCTCTATTCATGAGACAGTTCATAAGACAATGTATTCAAGAGGTGGCTAATGTATTCAAGAGGTGGCTAATGTATTCAAGAGGTGGCTAGATACAGCACTTGTGGGGGACGGGATCCAAGGTTATGGGGAGAAAGCAGGATTAGGCTATTGAGTTGGACGATCAGCCATGATCATAATGAATGGCGGAGCAGGCTCGAGGGGCCGAGTGGCCTCCTCCTGCACCTATCTTCTATGTTTCTGTGTTTTATTTCCATCAACAGGATGACACAATTCCATTCACTGGGAGGCCAAATAGTTTTGTACTAATTCTGGCTGCTTACATTGAGCTGACAATGGCCCTGATTTGATAAACTTCCATTGATTTTACTTTCTCTGAATATAGATTTCTACATTGTAACCATTTGCAGGTGGATTGCAGTTGCCCATTTGTGAAAATTAGCAAAAGCTTTGTCAACCGAAGCCTGCCAGTTTACTTGCCTCGCTCGGCTCTCTATTTTTAGAACAATAATTCAGTGAAATTTCTTCTTTTTTTTTGAATGGGGATATTTTATGGAACCAACAAAAATAGATAGACAAGTTCACAAAAAAAAAATCAATGCACGCAGATTGCTATAATCTATCAGTCCATCACCTCGATGGACACCGTTGGGTAACTGGCTGTGCTGTTTAAAAAAATTCTTTCATGGGGTGTGGATATCACTGGCTGGGCCAGCACTTGTTTCTCCGTTCTAATTGATCTTGGGGCTTGCTAGGCCTCTTCAAGATCATGGCAAAAGAATTCCCTGCTCTTGGTTAAATATTACCACGGGATCGTTTCCGTTCACCAGCAGGGATTTTAGTTTAAGGTCTCATCTGAAAGAGAACACTTCCAATAGCCCTGCCCCGAAGCATCAACCTTGATTATGTGCATTATGTCTGGAGTAGACAGCAGGCGAGACTTCTACCATGACATTAGGGAAATAGGGTTTCACCTTTGCTGCCTTTATAAGTAGGCTACCACCAACTGTTTGTTTAAATAAATAAGGATATTAATCATGTCCTTGACATGTATAAATTATTAGTCACAGCTTGATCACTCAATAATCCTTTGTGCTGCCTTTTCTGGTTAAATTAAGATCTCAGTATCTGAGTAATAGAAATGTTCCAAATGTGTTCCATTAAAGCTGCCTTTTGATATTAGGAAAATACCACTTTGTGGTAACATGAGTTATTAGTGGGACGACTGTAAAATCAATTCCTCCCTTCCAAAATTGTTACTATCTATGTTTATGTGAACAAAGTCTGGAACTTGCACTTTTCCTCCAGTCCATTGGATGACAAAGGATTGCATAGAGAATGAGTTCTGCTCCTTGACAAAGTCCAAGGAATTTAAACAGCTCTTCAGAAAATAACGACACATATTTATAACAGCACTTCTTTTTTAAATGTAGGGAAGCATCCCAAGACTTTCTCAGAAGTATAATTAGACCGTAAAGTGACACCAAATCAAAGGGAATATAAGGAGTGGTGGCTAAAAAACCTGATCAGGAAAAGTGAAGAGAGGACTTTGACCATCTTTCTGAAGGGGATCAGGATTCTCAGATTAAAATGCAAGACTCTTTGTATATAATACTAGAATTTATCCTCAGCATCATTCAGTACCATCTGAAGTTGAGATGGTTGTAAATTTGGATTGTGGATATCCAGTTGTTCTGCTTTCTTGCTGAAAACGTTATGTCCTTTTCCACCTAACAATCATTTTTTTTATACATTCGTGGGACATGGCCCACACTAACTGGCTAGCATTTACTCACTCCCTTATCACACGCTATCCCTCCTGCTCCCTCTTCTCATTCTGTAAGTTTTCCTCACCTTGCTTCTCACACATCCTCTGTTCACTTTCTTGTCTCACATCTCTCTTTTTCTCACTTTTGGTCTCTCTGCGGAATGAATTTTCCCATTCCGCCTGCCACGGGAATCATGGCAGGCGAAGGGTGAACCATGGAAAAAGGTGTGAGAACCTCGGACGGGATTTTTCAGTTTCGGGGTGAGTGCGGCTGGAAAATCCCGCTGTCCTTCTCTGTTTCTCTATTTTCCTCTCAAGGATATAAATAGTTGTGCAGGGGTACAAAGGACAGAAGAGGAGGAGGTGATTATTTATGCACGGTGGCACAGTAGTTAGCACTGCTGCCTCACAGCGCCAGGGACCCAGGTTCAATTCCGGCCTCGGGTGACTGTGTGGAGTTTGCACATTTTCCCCATTTCCGTGTGGATTTCCTCCGGGTGCTCCAGTTTCCTCCCACAGTCCAAAGATGTGCGAGTTAGGTTGATTGGCCATGCTAAATTGCTCCCAGTTTCCCAAGATATGTTGTTTAGGGGGGGTTAGCATGGTAAATACGTGGGGATAGGGGCTGGATGGGATTGATGTTGGTGCAGGCTCGATGGGCCAAATGGCCTCCTTCTCATAGAATCATAGAAATCCTACAGTGCAAAAAGAGACCATTCGGCCCATCGAGTCTGCACTGACCACAATCCCACCCAGGCCCTATATCCCTACATATTTTACCCGCTCACCCCTCTAACCTACGCATCTCAGGACACTAAGGGGCAATTTTAGCATGGCCAATCAACCTAACCCGCACATCTTTGGACTGTGGGAGGAAACCAGAGCACCCGGAGGAAACCCACGCAGACACGAGGAGAATGTGCACAGACAGTGACCCGAGCCGGGAATCGAACCCAGGTCCCTGGTGCTGTGAAGCAGCAGTGCTAACCACTGTGCTACCATGCTGCCCTGACCGCTGCCTCTACACTGTAGGAATTCTATGATTCTATGGATTCTATGCCAAAGAGGATATATTTGTAGAGGAGTTTGATAACTTGACCTCAAATTGGAATTGGGTATAAATGAAGTGGACAAGTTCACTAAGATATGGAGTGCTTGAACTCGATATATTTGAGGGAAAGTTAGATAAATACACAAGGAAGATAGGGGTAGCAGAAAATGTCAATAAGGTGAGGTGAATTAAGGTGGGAGGAGGCACATGTGGAGCACCAGCATAAATTTGTTGAGCCGAAAAGCCTGTTTCTGTAAAGTTCTGTGTAATTCTACGTAGTGTGCATCAATATAGCTGGCCAGATTCCTGAGAGTGTATCACCTCCTCCCACATTGACCTGTAGGCCATATACTGAACATTCAGTCAGAATAGCATCTCCTACTAGGTGCATGACCTGAGAAGGGTCTTAAACAGGGCAAGCTGCCTCGTACTCATCTCTTCCAGCAGAATGCCCATTCTGCAGCATTGGAGGAATTGCTTCTCTGCCCCTTGCCTGGGGACTCTTCTACATCCTGCAACATTGTCAGTCCTTTCAATCTCGCTTGTGAATTCTGCCCCATATTGCAGCCTACATGGGTTGAAAATAAGTTGACCATGTTTGAGCATTGAAGAACAGTTGTATCCCTTTTATTTTAAGAATGATGTTCTGGAGATTGTGCAGTTCTCTCTTTATTGGACATCTTGCATAAGACTCAAGTTGCACAAGTGTATGTACATTAGTAGAATGAACTGACCTCATTACTCCATACTATTGTGGATGCAAATAACAGATTTTAACACGATGTATTAGATATAAAGTTCAGTGCAATGACTTCAATGACGTCCAGGAGGTTTGCCTCTTGGAGTATGAGCTCCCTGATTGGGATCATAATTGCCGGCTCAAACAGGGAGCATCACCTGTACATAAATATGGGAGTGTCAGGGTCCGTTGACACTCTGGAATCTGACTTTGTACCTGAAGCACTCTAGGAGTTGAATAGAGTTTGTAAATAAAGAGAAATCTGGTGAAGGGACACTGGCCTCTGAGGAGTTATGTCATCCAGTTTGGCCAAGTTTTCAACATCATTTGGGAGTGCATAGCACATGGTTAGTCACATAGGAATGCTGCAAGTAGGGAGCTGAAACTGGCAATAGGCTTTAGCAGATGACAATAGGAAGCCTATTGCCTGTTTCAGGGTGAACCTTCCACATCTGTGCAGAAGGTTTTGCCAAAATGGTGGGCAGTGCTTTTTTGGCACAAGAACGTTTGTGTGCATGATACCTGTCATGTTGAATGATTAGATGGCCTGTTTTACATTTGTAAATGGGTGTGTCTCCAACAAATTTCCACATCAGCATTGAGTTCCCCTCTGACCTCAAGGTTATTTCACGATTGACTCTTGAAAATTTGGGGTTGCTTTTGTTCAAACAGAGGAATTGGCAAGATGATTTGATTGAGCTAACTTAAGAAAGAATGGGACAGAATAGATACAAACAGGCTGCATTCCAGAGGTCTAGAATAAGAGAATATTGATCTAGGATGAATTGTAAGAGATTTAGGAAAGAGAGGAGAAACTGTTCCACACGGAGAATTATGAGGCTGTGCAATACATGACACCAGAGCTACTGATTGAACGGAAACCATGGCAACATTGAACAATGCGTTCAATATATGTTTGAAGGAAAGGAAAATAAAAAGAAATGGGACAGGACCAGGCAAGCGGGATGAGGATGACTGCTCGTGTGGAAGATATGCATGAGCATGGACTGGCTGGTGGAATGGCTTTTCTGTGTTGTAATTCTGTGTAATTAGATGTTGGATCTGAGTTAAGATTTCCATGCAATAAAGAGGAAATACAATTCTCTCTGAAGTCCGTTATTTGTGGCTGACTAGCAACAAATATTACAGATGTGATCAAAATCTGGCGCGTATTTACCACTAAATTCTCTACGGTTTGGGACACAGGAGGCCGTAAAATCATGCTCTTGTCTTTTGTTTTATGCCCCAGACAATTAAGCAGAGTCGTTTCTACTTACGGGGGGAGGACGGGGCAGTTGCGGTTGTTGGAGGAGAATCAACAGTATGAGCTTTTTAAGAAAT
The DNA here is from genome assembly GCF_964213995.1 of Mustelus asterias. NCBI lineage: Eukaryota > Metazoa > Chordata > Chondrichthyes > Carcharhiniformes > Triakidae > Mustelus > Mustelus asterias. The sequence continues at coordinate 88,327,572 of NC_135812.1, read as the reverse complement.
CTTGGAAGGAATTTATTTGATGAATCGAGGGGACATTAGAACAGAGAAATGGTTTGAATTCTAAAATGGGTAAACAGGTAGCCAAACCAAAGTGAGGAAGAACACTCCTCATAGCCCTTAGAATAGGGTAAATAATTCCGTGACCCACCTCAGTGAGTGCTGTCTCCAGTGAAGCATTATCAAAGGAAACATCTTCCTAATTCTAAAGGGAAAATGTGATTGGTAGAAGGAAGATGGAACTATATGCCTTCAACTAGGGATGGGTAATAAATTCTGGCCAGCTAGCGATGCCCATGTCGCATGAATGAATTAAAAAAACCTGTTGTGGAGATGTCGGGCGTTGGACTCGGGTGGGCAGAGTAAGAAGTCTCACAACACCAGGTTAAAGTCCAACAGGTTTATTTGGAATCATGAGCTTTCGGAGCGCCGCTCCTTCATTAGGTGATGATCATCACCTGATGAAGGAGCGGCGCTCCAAAAGCTCGTGATTCCAAATAATCCTGTTGGACTTTAACCTGGTGTTGTGAGACTTCTTACTGAATAAAAGAGAAATGAGAACTGAATCACTCAGTCAGCCCAACTCAATATTAATGAATCTAACCTTCTACTCCTGGTGATGGTTTTAACTACAATATCAAAAATAAACCATTACCAATAAAATATTAAATGGCTGTAATTTAGTTTGCTTATGAAGCGGTTGGATAATTTCCTACGGCTTTGATGTAAATGTACTGCTGGTCCTCTGATCTTTGTTTTTTATTGAACTGTAAAATCCTCTCAAGTATATCTTATTAATTAATCTTAATGACAAAGTTCTTTTATCAACGTAACTTGTCAGATAGGGGTCCTGCTGCCGTGGTCAAAATGGGGAGTGACTTAATATAGCAGGCAGAGGTACCTGAGGCTGCATTTTTCCAGTGGCTGCTTATTAAGAAGAGCAACTCACCAGCTTCAATAGCGCCACCACTAGTAGTGGCTGCTACCAGGTCTGCGCCTACAGAATGAGGATGGCCATGTGTCCTCAAAGTCAGATAAGTGGCATTTGAGGGCATAAGGGCCAGTAAGCCAGGCCCCAGCAATGGTGGGGAGAAATTGCTGAGAGAAGGTGGCAGCACCGCTGTTGGAGGACTCGCTGTAACACCAAATAGTGTGAAAAAAGGTGTCTCCTGAAGTCACTGAGAAACTGCCAGGGTTTACCTGGTGGCCTCCACCAGCCACCGACAAGAAGCCAATAATTGGCCACTTAATTGTTTCACTTGATGCCTGGGTGAGCGGGCTGTTTGTCTTCCCTTCCTATCACCAGCAGAATGGCATTGTAGCAGGAAATGTTGGACATGCCACTCTGCACCTTCCCACGCCATTCTTCCTGCCTTCTCACCTCCCAGCCCTTTCCCTAAGGTCGGGTAAAATTTATCCCATTGAGGTAAAAGAATTTCTTTAAACACATTTTATTTGATCGATGAAGGGCCCGATTTTACCAAAACCTCACGCCCAAACGGTAAAGTTGGGTGTCGGGCCTATACCGCAATCTGCACCCGATTCCGAGCAGATCGCAGCTTTACCGACAACGATTCGGGCACGGGTCCGGCCCGCGCCCGAATCGGACGGCCCAATGATTTAAATGCATGAGCATGCATTTAAATCGACTTAATGAACCGCGCGCCCAACTCTACCGCCAAATCCCACTTTACCGTCTTCTGGCCCGTTCCGGATCCACGTTTTTAGCGACCTTCAGAATAAAAGTCCGAAGCGGATTTCTATTCTGCAGTGGAACCTCCGAAGCCCATCCTCCTCGACCATCCTTCGCGGACCCCCCCTGCTAACCACCCCAGCAGACCCGCACCTCCCGGATCAGACCCCCCCTGGGAGGCAGGCCCCCCGGGCAGACGCCCCCGGGATCGGACACCCCTGGGAGGCAGGCCCCCCTCGGCAGAGCACACCCCCAACCTACCTTGATCGCTGGTCTCCCTCTGCCATCCTTCTGTTAGCAAGATAAGCTGTATGTTCCTCAGTGAAGTTTAGCAGCCGTTCCAGTTTGGTTTTGGTTTCACTTCGAACATGTTGTTCTGGAGACCGTGATTTCCAGTAGAACCACCTTTCTTGCCAATCTGGCCCCACCATATCACGAATTACAGAGTCAGTATCTCAAATTTGGGTTTGCAAGGTTTCTTCCAGGAAATGGATAGCTGCATCCCACTGCTGTTTGTCAGATATGGAACGATCTTCTAAAGCATTGTGCTGGATGACTCGCAGACTTTCTTCAGCCTGCTCATCCCATCTGTGACGTTTTATACTTTCATCTTTAACAGCATGTTTTAGTTTGTCAAAGATATCATCATGGTCCTTCCCTTTGTGCTCTGACATAAGCAAATTCATCCTCCAAGGTTCCCCAAGCAACCTCTACTGCTTTGTGAGGCAACTGTTTGTCAGTCCACTGCTTGAGCTTGATGCCCACTGTGGTATTGAATGTGCCTGAATTCACAGACTGGGCAGCAGGAAGGTAAATATTCTCTATCACATGTGTAGAGACTCTTTCCCACAGTTTCCTTTGTAGAATCTCTTCCCCCCATCCATATTTTGAAATATTTTCCCAAATTTTTGACCGTCAGGTTTTTAGTTCCTGCGATTATAATTTTGATATTATCTTCCAAAGGGAATTCCTCTAATTCTGTGCAATGTTCAGATGAAAACAAGATGAAAGAAAGGTTCCAAGGCTGCTCCAGAGGCAGATTAGCTGCACCCAACGTTGCCCATGCAAATCACATTCATAAGTAGGGGCACATCTGCCATGGAATGTGAGAGAAGAGTTGCCAATACAAACTTCTTTTCACAATGGTTGATTTCCCAGATTTAGTAATCTCCTTGAATCTTATTTCCAACCAAGTTCCACCACGGGGACAATTCTTCCAAGTTCACCACAGGACTCTGAACATTTGAGCACCTGGCTCATGGCTACAGGGACATCAACAATCCAGTTACAGATCACAAATGTATTATACAGGTCACTAATTGCTCACTAGGACACTGTAGTTTAATTACCTTTCCGACAGATAATTAGGCAGCACAAAGAAGATGCTACATTATTTTCAGTTTGCAAGATTCTCCCAATTCCATCCTCCCCCCACCCCCCTCTCTGCTCGCTCTGCTGTTTTTCTCTTTCCCGCCCGGGCGCGCTGCTTCAGATTTTTTTTCGAACTGCGCATGCGCAGTTCAGAGCTCCGACCGTTCCAGCAGCGCTAAGCCCCGCCCACTGCGCGGATCGGACTGGAGCCGGCAAAAAGCGTATGGGTGCGCTGCAAAGAGGATTCCGGGCTCGGATCTGCATTACGCCCGGATCCGGCCCTTAGACTCCAAATGGTAAAATCGGGCCCTAAATCAGGACCAAAATGTCATCTACATTTATCGCTGGAGGATTACAAATTGTCATATCCATATTTTTCTTGTTCTTCCTCTTTTCTTCTCTTTTTTTCCCTCCTTGCTTAATGCCCCTTCATTCTCTTCCTTCCTTTCCTCCAATTGAAACCAAAATGCTTGCAGGCAATCTTACTAAGGACAGGCAGTTCACAAACTTGACATTTGTGGCAGTTGTTACATGGGAGAAAGCAATTTGCAGGGCACAGGACCAATGACAATGAATAAACATTTCTGCGGTGAGCTGGTTCCAATAGTGCACTGTACCAGATTGAAGTCTGGATTCCAGGGCTATCACTTACAGTCATTTATTAATGTCAAGTGCAGGTCCTATTTAGAAATAACAGCTCATTGGTCCAGCTATTCTTAGAATGTACTTGGAGGAACTGTGACACTTTGGAAGTCCTTGTGTACCAATGGCTAGAATTTCTACCCTGTCATCGGTCACCTTTCTGATGTACGCTGCTTATCACATTGCTAATGTACTGATAACTCTGGGAAGACATTCCTCTCCCCCCTTTACTCTCTTTTCAAGTCTCAGGAGTGACATTGACTAACTTCTGTCATTTCTTTGTGTATTTGTGTGTGATGTGTTTTTAATTGTGCTGTTACGATTATTGTTGATGTAAGTGGGCCTGCTGATTTTCTCTGTCTTTATTGTCTCCAAAATTTCAGTAATTTTCTCTTTTAGTTATTTTCTGTTTTGGTTTCCCACTTATCAAAAGCATTACATTTTTCTCTCTAATCATATTCCAGTAAAAGCATCCTAAAAGGTACAGCTGCAAACTATTCCACTCTTAATCAATTAGTGACACAATATCTGCCCATTTCCTTCTGCCATAATCATGCTCCAAACTTACAGAATCATAGGACCCCCACAGTGCAGAAGGTGACTATTCGGTCCATTGAGTCTGCACCGACGCTCCGACAGAGCACCTTACTCAGACCTTATCGGTGTAACCCCACGTATTTACCCCACTAATCTCCCAACTTACACATCTTGGGACAATTAAGCATGGCCAATCCACAAGCCACACATCTTTGGAATGTGGGAAGAAACCGGAGCCCCTGGAGGGAACCCACGCAGACACAGGGAGAATGTACAAACTCCACACGGACAGTCCTTAAGGATGCAATTGAACCCAGATCCCTGACACTGTGAGGCAGCAACGCTAACCACTGTACGGCCGTGCCGCCAAGTTGATCTGGAAAGTTTAACCCATCTGTTTCCAAAGCAGGAGGTCTCATTCCAAGAGCCAAAGGAGATTAGTTTTGGCACAAAATGGCAGAAAATGGATCAACAAGGTAATTTAAATTGCTCACGGGACAGCACCAACTAACATTTCTACACCACCTTCAGCGTGGAAAAATATCTAAAAGCCCATCATTGAGAAGGTGAAACAACTGCATAGAATAATTCTAAATAAGGAAGTGGTACTGATAAACATGGACAGGCACAGAGACCAAATGGCATGTGTTCTAGAATGTGAGGGACGCAGAGAGAAGGTAGCAAAAGGCTCTGACTACAATCTTTCAACCCCCTTCTTTGTGAAAGTTATGCGGAAGGTTACAGGCCATCTCTGAAACAAGACAATAGAATAAATAAGAACTTTCAACCAAACAACCCAATCTCAATAGCGGGTAAACCTTATGAGTCCTGAACACGAGAAAAATAACACTCACTTAAGACATGAATTAATTATGACCAGGAGGTATATAGACTTCTGAAAAACAAAACACATCTGACAAATGTAATAATTATTTGAGGAAATAATGGGATATATTGAAAAATATTAAAACAAATGTCCTAATTTTCATTAACTTATTCTTCAATTTTGCAAATCATTCTTAAGTAAATCATTATCCTGAGTGTGGGTTATTTTGCGTAGAACATGCAGCATCATTGCAAATACTTTGTTACATTTGTGACTTCTTCATTGTTGATTCAAGCAGGGACTAAAAGTTTGAATGTTATTTGCAAATATACAAATTTCAGAGGGCGAGATTTCTTGGACCGCTGCGCTGCTCAAGTAGCGTAACAGGCTGGGAAGTGTCAGCGGGAGGCCAAAACCGCCAGTCGTGATCTTCCCAGGCCATTTTTGTCCGCGTAATCAGCCTCATGTCGGGGAACAGCGCAAGGCTGATTACAACATGGAAATCAGGATTTACATCTATTTAGCAAGCACGGGACGGTATCGTCCGGGATCGCTAATGTTTCTCACCCTGCCGGTGAAGGTCCACACCAGCAGGGATCACCTATGTTCCCCAGCAATGGGGACCAGGTATGATGACCTCGCTGCTGGGATCAGAGGCCATTGAGGCCCCCCAGATGGTCGGGGGCAGAGGGAAGATAAGTAGGCATCGGGCAGTGCCAAGGGGTTGAGCCAGTCAGGGCAGAGCCAGACCGTGGGAGGGGGAGATGAGGGGGGGGGGGGGGTTGCTGCGGGGAGGTAGGAGGGGAAAGAAGGGGGAACTCTGCATGCGGAGTGGGAGCTGGTGTTGGTGCCGGTGCTTGAAGACTGGGTCCGGCCTCCGGCCATCGGGGAGTGGGGGTTTGGGGCTGGCAATGTTGTGGGGAGGGGTGGGGTTCTGGGCTGGTGATCGGGAGGCCAGCGATGCCTGGATACTGGGAGACCGGTGCATGTGCACTGGCCCCCTCAGCAGTCCGATGCCGGCCTCTCAGCTGAAATTAGGCCCCCTGCCCCTCCCCCCATCGACGTAAATCCCCTGACGACATCTGTGTTGCACAGAATGCCGGAAATTCATTTGACTTAGCTTGCCCAAAAAAGACGGGAAAAGCTCCCGTTTTCCTGCCTGTTGGCCACTTAGTTTTTCTTTCAGAAAATCGCTCCCAGAGTTTTTCAACCAATTAACTTTTTTCTTCAAAATCTTACTGATCAGAGTGAAGTTATTGAGCACAAATATCAGCTTTATTTGAATGATCGCAATTTCATTCTGTTTTACGCAATTGCTGTATCGAACAAAGCTTGACTAGGCTTCTGCCACATTAAAGGAGTAGGTCCAATGTTGCTATTGACATTACACCAGTAATAACTGTCCAAGAAATCTGTAGCACTCCACATATTGAAGTCCTGAGGTTGCACTGAGAAGCAGAATCAATCCTGCAGCCTGCTTTAAGGAGCTGACATTGGGATTAATAGTACTCCTGATTCTGAGTATGCAACACTATTAATCAGGTAGAAATATGGGAGAGAAATGTATCAAACAAGGATGCAAAGGCTGTCCATCAGAAGGGTCTGCTTTGAAACTATACTATTCTGTAACTAACCCTTGCTATATTTCATACTGATGCCCCTAAGATTCAAAGTTGGCAACAGTTACCGTGAAAGTTGTCCTTCTGGCCATCTTTTTACAACCATAATGACATTGCAAATCTCTCCGCCACAAATTGTTACCTTGACGTGATGGATTCCACCACTGGTGGTTGAGGAGATGGAGAGTTATTTAAAGGCATCAAACTGGACGGAGGGCATGAAACCAAACCAGAAAACTGGCTGGATTTTGTGGTAAGCATAATTATGAGGCTACATAAGAACATAAGAAATAGGAGCAGGAGTAGGCCACCTAGCCCCTCAAGCCTGCTCTGCCATTCAATAAGACCATGGCTGATCTGATAGTGGGTTCAGTTCAACTTACCCGCCCACTCCCCATAACCCTTCATTCCCTTAATGCTTAAAAATCTATCTATCTGTGACTTAAACACATTTAACGAGGTAGCCTCTACTGCTTCATTGGGCAGAGAATTCCAAAGATTCATTACCCTCTGGGAGAAGAAGTTCCTCCTCAACTCTGTTCTAAATTGACTCCCCCGTATTTTGAGGCTATGTAAGTGGAAATAACCTCGCTGCTTCTACCCTGTCTAGCCCCTTCATTATCTTATATGTCTCTATAAGATCTCCCCTCAACCTTCTGAACGCCAATGAGTACAGGCCCAGTCTACTCAATCTCTCCTCATAAGCTAACCCCCTCATCTCTGGGATCAACCTGGTGAACCTTCTCTGTACCCCCTCCAAAGCTAATATATCCTTTCTTAAATAAGGGGACCAGAATTGTACACAGTACTCTAGTTGCGGCCTCACCAGTACCCTGTACAGTTGCAGCATGACCTCCCTGCTTTTATACTCCATCCCTCTCGCGATAAAGGCCAACATTCCATTTGCCTTCTTGATTACCTGCTGCACCTGCAAACTGAGTTTTTGTGATTCATGCACAAGGACCCCCAGGTCCCTCTGCACAGTAACTAACTGCACAGTAACTAACTGCACAGTAAGGCTAACTGTATTCACCATTACTAATGTATAAAGGCCAAAGTTGACTGGGAACAGCTCCTTGCTGGTAAGTCTACAGCGGAGCAGTGGGGGCAAACAAAAAGAAGATGGGGAGAGTACAAGTCTAACATGTTCCCTAATAGGGGGAAATATAGTTCGGGGGACTCTGGATTTTTAGGACAATTCAGGATTGGTTGCGGAAGAAGAGAAAGGCTTTTGGCAAGTCCAAAGGGAGCAATTCAACTGCGGCCCTTGAGGAATATAGCAAGTACGAGAGGGAACTTAAGAAAGCAATTAGAAAAGCAAAGAGGGGGAGTGAAAAAGGATTAGTGAAAAGGATAGGGGAGAATCCTGAGATATTTTATAACTACATTAAAGGGAAAAGGCTAACCAAGGAAAGAGTAGGGCCCATTAGAGACCAAGGGAGCAATCTGTGTGTGAAGCCACAGGACATTGGAAGAGTGTTAAATGCATACTTCACTTTGGTCTTCACTCAGGAAAAGGAGAACGTAGGTATAGAATTCAGGAAAAGGGACCATGAGGAACGTATGCAATTTGACTTAAGAAATGGAGAGATATTGAAGGCACTGATGGGCTTAAAAATGGACAAATCCCCTGATCCGGATGAATTGCATCCCAGGCTGCTGCTGGAAAATTGTAGAAGCTCTGACACAAATCTTTAATTCCTCTCTGGCCATGGGGGAAGTTCTGGAGGACGGCTAATATGTTTCCACTTTTCAAGAAGGGTGGTAGAGATGAACCAGGGAATTACAGACTAGCGAGTCAGTGGTAGGGAAACTATTGGAGAAAATTCTGAAGGAGAGAATTAATATCCACTTAGAAAGGTATGGGTTAATTAGGGATAGTCAGTATGGCTTTGTCAGATTTGCCGAACAAATTTGTCAGAATTTTTCATAATTGTGATCTGGTGTGTGGATGAATGAAGTTCAGTTGATGTAGTTTCTATAGAATTTCGCGAAGCTTCAGACAAGGTCCCACATGGGAGAATGATTGAGGAGATCAAAGCACACGGAATTCAGTGAAACTTGGCGAGATGGATCAGGAACTGGCTTAGTAATAGGACTCAAAAGGGAGTGGAAGAAGACTGTTTGAATGACTGGAGGCCGGTGTCGTGTGGTGTACTACAAGGTTCAGTACTGGGTCCGTAATTCTTTGTTATATGCATAAATGATATGGATGAAAATGTGGAGGGAATGATAAGCAAGTTTGCAGATGGCAGCAAAATTGGTAGGGTGGTTAACAGTGAAGAAGATGGTTGTAGATTACAGGAAGATATAGATGGGTTTTTCAGATGGGTAGAGCAGCGGCAGATGGTATTTAACCCTGGTAAGTGCGAGGTGATGCACTTGGAAGAAGAAACAAGAAGAGGGAGTATTTTATGAATAGCCGGACTGGGAAGCTCAGAGGAACAGATGGATCTTGGGGTACTTATTCAAAGATCCCTGAAGTCAGCAGAGCACATGAATAGGATAGCTACAGTCGTGGCATAGAGTATAAGAGCAAGGAGGTAATGTTGGAGTTGTACAGGACATTGGTTAGGCCACAGCTGGAGAACTGGGTGAATAGGAAGCAGCTGTTCCCCTTGGTTGAGGAGTCAATCACGAGGGGGCATAGTTTTAGGATAAGGAGCAGGAGATCCAGAGGGGATTTGAGAGAAGGAAAATCACTGAGGGTGGGGGGAGTCTGGAATGCATTGCCTGGGATGGTAGTGGAGGCCGGAAACCTTACAACCTTTAAAAAATATTTGGATAAGCACTTGAAATAGCAAAACATTCGAGGATACGGGATTAGCATGACTTTATTGGTAGTTATTGTCGCTGCCACTTGATTGGCTGAAGTAACTTTTCTGCACTATGACTCTATGGGGGTAATCTTACCAAAAAAATTCTATGTGCCGAATGAGCGTGAAAACAGGAGAGTCTCAAACTCATTTTTCTGGCGCGAGGAAAAATCAAATCTTATCACAGTTAGAAAAAAAAGAGACAAAGTGTGATTCTTGCCAGTGAGGGGAGTGCACAGAGTCGATTCACGCTGGGAAGCTGGCTGAAGACTGCTAGAGGGAGCTATTGCGCATTTCCGTCATCTCCCAGTGCACTATGTACAAGAGGACATATGAATTGAGAGATGTCACTCCCCCCACTCCCTCTGACATTGCCTCCCCCACCCTCCGATTGTCCCTCCTGAATGCGGCCACCCCTGTTGGAAAGCAGCTCAGGTTCACCCCCATGCCTCCGCCCCCAAGTCAATCGCCTCCTGGTGATTACCAATTGCAGAGTGTGCAACTCCCATGCGTTGCCTCCCCTTCAGGCCCCACCCCTCCCCATAGGTTTGGCACTGCCCTGTGCATGGTGGGCAATACCAGGGTGCCCCATGGGCACTGCCAGGGTCCCAGGCTGGCACTGCCCAAGGGACACTGCCTGCCCCTGCCCCTGACCACCTGGGGGGGCCTCAATGGCCTCTGGTCCCACCGGCAAGGCCATCATGTCTGGTACCCATTGGTGGGGGACCATACGCGACCCTTGCCGGTGTGGGCCTCCACCAGCAAAGCCGTTAAGGCAAGTGAGCTTGGATAATTGCGTCCCGGGCTCACTAATAATCTGGAAATTAGAAAATGAATGTTAAAATCAGCCTCACACCCTTCCTGGGCACAAGGCTGCTTACGCAGGCAATTCAGTGCCAGTATCATCGCAAAAAGGCGAGATACCGGGTATGAACCCAATTTTTCGCTGCTCTCACAATCTTATTGGCTCGTCACGCCGATCAACCGGCATGACAATCCAGTAAGATCGTCCCCTATGACTCGGGGATCTTTGGCCATGCCCGCCCCAAAACCGGAAAATTCCCGAGGTCAATGGACCTTTGCATGGTCTGCTCCCTACCCACTACAATTCCCATGGCGGGCAGAATGGGATAATTCCCCCCGTGACTGTAAATCAAGTTGCAATTTGCATCAAGTGCACATAGATTCGCAAATCAGGATCTTGTTGTCCCAGATGTTCTGCTCCTGCAAAAGCTGTGTGATAATGATACCTTGCTGAGAGATTTGATTTGAAGTGGCGTAAGCTTGCTGAATTAGGCTAATATATATGCACCAAACTTATCAGGTAATGTTAGAGGTGGCCCAACCCAGTTTTTAATGGTCTGATAAACCTTACTACTCAACATCCAACCTCTCCAGCATGAAAAATTAATTTGAATACTTATGGAGTCTCATTCTTTCAGATCTTAATTATTGCTGAAGATCTTAAATTTTTTTAAAAACAATTAAATTGTGGTTTTACTTTTGTCTTTCTGTCCCCTTCCTTTCGCTTCAAGATCCAATATTTCTTACCCTCTTTTTCTGCCTTCTGTTTCTGATTTGACATTGAATTACATGTTCCAATTGATGCATCAGGTTCCAACTCTGCTGATCATTAATGATCTATTTAAGGCAACGCACAGTTCATACAGTTTCCAGATGCCTTGTACTTGGTGCTGCACTCTCTCAAACGTTAGCTACAAGGAACTTCCAATGCAAAAGTCATAAAGATATCGATGGGCAAGTGCAATGAATGGCTAACATTTATTGTCACCAGTGATGTCAAAATCTATCCCAAAATGTTGGAAACACAGAGCATGTCAGTCAGCATCTGTGGGAAAATGGAAAAGCTGCTAACTGAATTAAGAGTTTCCGAAATGCTTTGTTTCTAATATCCAAAGTACATTTTTCCACATACCTTTCAATGAGAATAGAGTTTAGACAACCCTCTTTGCTGCAGTTGGACTTTCAACTTTTTCAACATGCTGAAGTGAGGATGTGTCAAAGGGTGGTTAACTGATGTTGGTGAAGGGTAAATAGGGTGGTACAGCGGCACAGCGGTTAGCACTGTGGCTTCACAGTGCCAGGGGACCAAGTTCAATTCCAGCCTTGGGTGACTGTCTGTGTGGAGTTTGCACATTCTCTCCATGTCTGTGTGTTTCCTCTGGGTGCTCCGGTTTTCTCCCACAGTACAAAGATGCACGGGTTAAGTTGATTTGGGCATGCTAAATTGCCTTTTAGTGTCAGGGGGATTAACAGGCTAAAATGCGGGGCTAGTGTGTGAGCGGGATTGTTGTTGGTGCAGGCTTAATGGGCCGAATGGCCTCCTTCTGCACTGTATGGATTCTATGAAAAATCTTAAATTCATTTAATTCATGATGTAATTCGATGATTGCAATTCTCCCGATAGTGTGAATTCTGGAAACATCAGGTAACTATTTGACAAAAATTGACCTGCATTGGTTTGGTAGTTTTTTTTTGACCATGTATATCTGGGGCAGCATGGTGGCACAGTGGTTAGCACTGCTGCCTTACAGTGCTGGGGATTTGGGTTTGATTCCTGGCTCAGGTCCCTCTCTGTGTGGAGTTTGCACATTCTCCCTGTGTTTGTGTGGGTGTGCTCCGGTTTCCTCCTGCAGTCTGAAAGATGTGCTGGTTAGATGCATTAACCTGAAGTGTGGTGACTAGAGGACACAGTAACTTCATTGCAGTGTTAATATAAGCCTTACTTGTGACTAATAAATAAACTTCACTTTAAACACTTATTTGTAATGCAGTATTCTTCTATCTGCAACCAAGTCTGGCCTACAAATCCTTGTTTCTTGCTATTACACTTTTGTGCCAGGTTTTCATTATAAATTCTTGTGGCAACATTTATAATGAAAACTGTCTATGTTAACTTGTTGAGCTGTAATTGCACCCATCGCCTGTGTATAACATTCAGCATTGCATCTTCCAGCTACTCCACCTGTGGAGCTTCTTTCAAAAAGATTCTCTCATGCTCCAATTAATCTTGATTCTCTGCTCTCCAAATTCCCATCCTCCTGCTACAGAAACATAAATAATGCACATAAAAATAATGACTTTAATACAGGGATTGAATTACATCTGCACACTCTACTCTAACCGCATTTCATCTGAATTATATTTGGTCTGAGCTCCCTCTGACTATTTTCCTCAAACGCTCGAATCCCCGAAGATATTCATGTGCTTGTTCCAGGGAAAAGTACATCCAGCAGGCAAGCTAAAGAAGCCCCTTTCTTGTCAGCGCATCATGGGAGTTCCATTGTGTTGCTTTTCACTTATGACTGACAGTTTGTGATATGCCAAGAGACCTGGTCAGATACATTTGCTGGAATTGTGACAACAGGAGAAGCATTGAGCAACTTGAACATAAGTATAAATTATAATTTTGTACATGTTGGGGCCAAGAACAGTTGCAGTTTAGACTCTTGTGTTCTTGAGCAGGGGCTGAGAGTTCTCCATATTCAATACAGAGATATTCAATCTCTGTAATGGTCCCTTGCAGGTAGTGTCATAAATAGTCTCATAAATACTATGGTCTCTCAGTTATGTGGAACTTGAGACATGTATATTTAAACATGAGCTGTTTATTGTTCATCTTTAACTCCTTACAGATCCCACATATTGCCACACATAGGGGCCGATTTTACCAAATCGGGACTAAGTGCCGGGTCCGGTCGTCAAACGGATCCGCGCCCAGCAGCCACGCTCCAGCGCGCCCATACGCCTTTTTTCGGCGCCGGTCTATTGGGCGGGGCTTCACGCTGTTGGAGCGGACGGAGCTCCAACTGCGCCTGCGCAGTTCGGAACAGACCGCAGGCGGCGCGCCCGGGCGCGAAAGGCAAAGCAGCACAGACAGCGGAGAGGATGGAAGGAATTCCCTTTGGAGGATAATGTCCACATTATAATCGCAGGAACTAAAAACCTGACAGTCCAAAATCTGGGATAATATTACAGGACAGGGATGGGGGGATATACACTTTGAAATATTATCCCAGATTTTGGACTGTCAGGTTTTTAATTCCTGTGATTTGGACATTATCCTCCAAAGGGAATTCCTTTCATCCTCTCTGCTGTCTCTGCTGCTTTGCCTTTCCCTGGGGGAGGGGGGGGGGGGCATGGAGAAGGGGAGTGATGTGTCTGCCCCTGGGGGAGGGGGGGGGGGATGGAGAAGGGGAGTGACGTGTCTGCCCCTGGGAGGGGGGATCCCTCCTCCGATCCCTCCTCCGGTGGGGAGGAAGGATCGGCCGCAGACTGGCAGCCCCCCCCCCCCACCCCCCCAGGGGCAGACACGTCACTCCCGTCACAAATGTGCTGATGTAATTCAATGCAAACAAGTGCCATTGCTCTACTGTCATACTTACATGTTTCCTTAATGCTGCTTGGATCTAACTTCTTCAATTCTGGTCATATTTAGATAAACCTGAAACGGTTGGTTGTCAGGCCATGGTTACTTTCTCTCCTTTTGAGCTTTTGTAAATGTTTCCATTTTATGAACCACTTATAAATGTGAACCTGTTTCATGATTGTGCACAGGTACATCTTTGACTGTGAGAATTGCATTCCACTCTTATACCATGAGCACAGTGGAATCGTTTGCACTCTCAGTACCTGGGCAATGTAGGTAAAAAAAAGTCACCCCCAATATAGGGTCTCGATCACATTGATCAATGGATTTTTGCATTTGGCCCTAAGTTGTTCCTTTCAAGGATCCATTGTCATTTTTACCAACAAAAATATTTTAGTTCTAGATTACCTTCCAACTTCTTTTCATTTGGATTTCCTTAGGCTTTGGCACTCTGATTGTAAGAACGAGTGGGTAACATGCTGCTAGGACTCTGATTGCATCACCTTGTGACTCCCATGTCATAGACACATCCCAATTCAGCTATCCATTTAATCATCTAACTTCCACACTGCAATACTGATGCGTGAAACCACCGAATTTGGTCCCTGGTCCCTGTCACTAGCTCTGTTCCTTCGCTCTCATTTTTATCTTTGGCAACTGTCTTAAGCTGAGTCCGACAAAAGGCAACCTTGGTGTAGTTCTTGACCCCAGGATGAGCTCCTGACTACATCCCACTCCATCACCAAGATTGCCTACTTCTACGTCTAAACTGTTGTCGGGCTCAAACTCGGCCCCCACTCACTTGCTGCTCACTCATACCTTTTATTGTATTATGCATCTCCACATCATTATACTGTAAGTGTGCTTGGCAGAGCAAGGGTTAATGTGGGACAGAAGAATAGAATGGTATGATGTATAGAGTAACATGGTAAGGGACTCAGAGAACACTCTGGAAGCTGCCTACTTGCATGGCAACAGCACTCTGCGTGACAATATTTGTTTTCTGTTTGGAGTTAAAGATTAACAGTAAACAGCTCATATTTAAATATACAAGTCTCAAGTTCCTCATAACTGAGACACCACAAACAAACACAATCTGGTACTTCACAATGTCACCATAAAACACCTTCATTACATTGCTCTCCTGCCTGGCCTTGCACTTAGAATCATAGAATCCCTATAGTGCAGAAGGAGGCCATTTAACCCATCGAGCCTTCACTGACAACAATCCCACCAAGGCTCTATCCCTGTAACCCCATGTATTTACCCTGATAATCCCCCTGACACTAAGGGTCAATTTAGCATGGCTAATCAACCTAACCTGCACAACTTTGGAATGTGGGAGGAAACTGGAGGAAACCCGCTTAGACACAGGGAGAATGTGCAAACTCCGCACAGTTACCTGAGGGTGGAATTGAACCCAGAACCCTGACGCTGTGAAGCAGCAGTGCTAATCATTGTGCCACCATTCTGCTCACTTACCAATCTACATAAACTTACACCCATCCAATGCCCTCCTGCCTGTATCTTAACTTGCTCTAAGTCTCATTCACCACTCTGTTTGCTGAGCTACACTGGCTCCAGGCTTGACAAGTCCTCAATTTTGAAATCCTCACCCATGTTTTCCAATGCCTCCGGGGCCTTGCTCCTCCTTACCTCTGTAACCTCCTTCAGCCATACAAACCGTCAAGTTCTCTGTGCTCCTCCAATTAAAGTCTCCTGTGCATCCTTGAATTTAATTGCTCCACTCTTGACTGCCATCTTTACATTACCAAAGTTCTTGCTGTGGAATTCTTTCCCTAAACTTATTTTGTCTCTCTATTTCTCTCCCTTCCATTTTAAGGTGCCCTTTAAAAAGTATTACTTTGGTCATCAGCCCTGACATCTCTTGTGACTTGACGTTAACATTTTACTTGATTAAAGATTATTTATTAGTGTCACAAGTAGGCTTATATTAACAGTATGAAGTTATTATGAATTACACTATGAAGTCCCCTAGTTGCCACACTGTTCATTTACACCAAGGGTGAACTTAGCATGGCCAATGCACATAATCTGCCATCTTTGGACTTTGGGAGGAAACTGGAGCACCTGGAGGAAACCCATGCAGACACGGGGAGAATGTGCAGACTCCGCACACTCAGTGACCCAAGCTGAGAATCGAACCCAGGCCCCGGTACTGTGAGGTCGCAGTGCTAACCACTGTGCCGCCCATGCATTTTCTGAAGTGCTTTGGAACATTTTGCTAGTTTGAAGTTGCTATGTAAATGCAAATTGGCAATGAAGTGACCCAGGCTGATTCCCTTCCTTTGCTCACTATGTCCCTTCCTTTTCCTGGCTCATGCCCAAGATTCTCATTTAGATTGCGTGGGACTGCTGTAAAAATGACCTAACTATAATATTGTCTTAGTGACATCATGCTGAGTATATTAATGGATATTGCAATTCCCTTATGGATGACACTGATAACTTTTTTTTTCAAAACTTGGCAAGAGCAAACTTTTATCTGATTTGATAATAGATAATTTCTAAAAGGCAGCAAGAGCCAAAATTGAAAGTGAACTTGCCATAGGTTTATGAAACAAGACAGCCGGAACCATCCAAAGTTTGGGATTTAAATTGGAGTTTCGGTTGGTTCCCAGAGTAGGACAGTTGCCCAACGGAAGGTTGGACTTCCTGGGCCATTGCCATGCAATGTTAGAATGTAACCGGTGACAACTTTGTATTGGATGTAATGTGACCAATGGAAACAAGCTGTAAGGGTCAGCTGGCCCAGTAAACCATGGAATCAATTACAGAATGACGTGATGGTCAGCTGACCAGCTGACTCAGTATAAATAATAACCTGTTGGGAATTGTGGGGGACTTGGATTGGCCCAGGGCGAGGCCCCAAGTTTGGAGTAATGAAGTTTCTTTATTAAACCCTTTCTTTGATTTATAAGTTGGAGTAAGTTTTGCTATATTTTTATTGTCTGCATTTGAAGAGTTCCTTCTGAAGAAACATGCAATCCTTACTTGGGGACGTCTGGGATGGGGTGGCCCCTTGCGCATCTTTGGGGCACTCCCAGGTACAACACCCTGGAGCTCAGAATTGACGGGCTGTTGTTTTGAGTATCTCACTCGGAGCAGAAGGGGACAATTGATGGCGGTGTTCATAATTAGAGGGAATGAAGTAGAAGTGTTTCCCTTGGCATGCTGAGTTAGCAACCAGGGAGCACAGAATAAGGAGAACTGGTGAAGGAGCCGGAGGGGTGAATTAGTTTGTTATTTGAGTTGTTACAGTCTGAAATGCACAGCCTGGAAGGGTCATAGAAGTAAATTCAATAATAACTTTCAAAAGGAATTGCGTAGGTACTTGAAAAGAAACAAATTGCAGTGCGGTGGAGAAAGAGTGTGGGAGTGGGACTAATTGGATAGCTTTCTCTGATGCCACAATGAGCCAAATGGCCTCCTTCTGTGCTGTGAGACGGTCTCTGAAGATATACATTTATGAGGGAATTACATGCAACTGAAATGGAAGAAGCAGATGGTTTTTTAATCTCTTCATATGTGATGTTAAAATACAAATCATAATCCTTTTTCTAGGCCACTGTTAAAACCTTTCAATTATACATAAAGTATATATATATTGAAGTACATTTTATCGTTCCCTGTCACTTCTCGTTTATTTCTTCAATTCTAGAAGGATTGTAATACTTAAATGCTCAGTGCACAGAAATCACTAATTGGTTCATTTTGAATTTATAAAGTTGGCCTTGGGCCAACAAAGTGAATTATAATAGTTGTCTAGGAAAAGTGAATATCTTCCAACTGAGGCAGGCAGGTGAATTTTCTTCTCTCTCGCAGCACATATGCAGAGTAATGTAACCCTTCCTGTGCCCCTGAGCTATCAGCAGCAACAGTTTCCATTACAGTAAAATAGGAACTCCATTTTAGATGTTGACTAGTCACGTTGACCTTCCAATTCAATTTTTTTTTGTTTGCTGGTAAAACAGATCTTTAGGAACATTGGCAAGCAGCACCATTGAGTAAATGAAATCCAGATAATTCCTAATACCAAAGAATAGAACTGACTATAACGCAGAAGAGACAATTTACAAGAGATAAAAATAATGAAAAACCTCAGGTCCCCTGTGTTATGTTCTATTTGTTTTATGGTTAAGTGACTCGGGCATCATTTCATGAGGAATAATAAAGAAAAACATTGGGATTCTTTCGTCTCAACACACTGAGGCATGATGGAACTCCTGAGATGTCTAAGTCCTTTGCAATCAATTCACATTTTAGCCTTTGAGCTTTATTGACATTGCTAAGGCTTCTGTACATGTAAATTGGAGCTTGGCTTGGAATATAGTGTGATGGTGGTGTAGTGGTATTGTGACTAGACTAGTAATCTCGAGACCCAGGGTAATACTCTGGGATTTGAGTTTGAATCCTGCCATGGTAGATGATAAAATTTAAATTCAATAAAAAAAATCTGGAATTAAAATTTAATGATGACCATGAAACCATTGTTGTAAAAACCCATCTGGTCCAATAATGTCCTTTAGGAAAGGAAATCTGCTGTTTTACCCGGTCTGGCCTACATGTGAATCCAGAGCCTTTGAAATAGCCGAGCAAGCCACTCGATTCCAGGGCAATATAGGATGGGCAATAAATGCTGGCCCAGCCAGTGACACCCATATACAATGAATTTTTAAAAAGCACATTATAATGGGTGTATAATCTTCTTATTGCAGTTTTTATTTGAAGTGAGGAGCTCCCCGCTTTTTCAACATTATTTCAGTTCTGACTTTGATATCTATATGAAGCTAAATTTTTGTTCTGAATGTTAAAAGCAGTTCTTTTATTTTCAACAAAATTAGTTGTGTTATTGGCCCCTAACACAAACATTACAAAATGCTATCGCCATGGTTAGTAATCTAAACGATTGAAGATTGACACAGGAGAGCTCTTCATGCATTTGTTACCTACTGATCAATGCAGCTGCAACCACTACATCACACATTAACTTGAATCACTTCCTGTGATAATGCGTACCAAACTATTCACGTATTCGGCAGTATGCTAAACTGAATGGACCACAGACCAACATCACAACAATATCAATATCTGGAAACTACGTGCCAATTTTCTGGCCCAATTTGTTGCGGACGCAAATCCTGTTATGGCTGGAAACTCTTGCGAGAGGGCCAGAATGGGATTTGTGCCAGCCCCTCTCCCCACCAGTGACATTGTCAGGTTTGCACCTTGCAAGGGCTCAAACCTGACTTCCATCATTTTAAATAGATTTAACTAACGCCTTCCCTTCCGGGTTCACTGTATATTCCCCTCACCAGTGTGACATGGCAGGAATCATTACTGATTTTCAAAAACGGAGATCCAGCTGTGATGACCACATCAGGGGCTCTGAGGTGAGTATAATATCTGGGTGTGAGGGAAGTGGCTGGGCACTGCTCTGGCACTGCCAGGATGCATGTGGCAGAGCCTCGAGGGAACCCCATTGGAGGCTTTCTATTGTGTTATGTATGTGCTGGCGGAGGGGGGGTGGGGGGGGAGGATGCCTGCATTGCCGTAGGAGGAAGGGCAAGAGGGATAGCTGATGTTGGTGATGATGGGGGAGAGGGGTCTTTGACTTCGATACGAGAGATCAGGGCACCCTTTAAGCACAATGCCTCGATCTCCATGGAGCGGGACTTGTTGGCATTTTTAGTCTTGCCCCTCAGGAATGACGGCACAAAACACGCCATCATTCAAACACACAGACTGCCAGAAGATCTGGAGAGAATACCTTCTTTGTTTCCCTGGGGAAAAACACACCAGTTTTCAGTCAGAACCTGACACTTTGGCCGGAATTCTCTGGCCTAGCCTGCGGCTGGGATTCTCCGGTACTGCTGAAGGGACTGGGGATTCAGTTGAGCGCCAAATTCTCCCTTCTTGCTGGCAGCAGTGGCAGGGCATACCGGAGAATTCCGGCCTTTGCCATTTTTTTTGGTAAAATTCTGCCTGCTACATGTTCTTGCTTTACAATTAGAATGTGTATTTGATTGGAGCTCAGAAAAGGCTTGTAACATAGATGTGCAGATTGGAGAAATAATGGAATTGGTCACTGTGTTATTTTCAATACCTAGAGCTGTGTTGTTCAAATGTTAGTGCTCATACTGGGTATACTTGTCTGCACGAGTGCATCTGCAACAACACTCAAGAAGCTTGACACCATGCAGGACAAAGCAAACCACTTGATTGGCGCCACATCCACAGCCATAAGTACCATCTACAATGTGCACTCTGGGAGGTGGTGGTATAGTAGTACTGTCACTGGACTAGTAATCCAGAGACCCAGAGCAAGATCTGGGTACTTGGGTTCGAACCACGGCAGATGGTGAAATTTGAATTCAATAAATATCTGGAATTAATAGTTGAATGATGACCATGAAACCATTGTTGATTGTCAGAAAAAACCATCTGGTTCACTAATGTCATTTAGGGAAGGAAATCTGTCGTCCTTACCCAGTCTGGCCTACATGTGACTCCAGATCCACAGCAAGGCGGTTGACTCTCAAATGCCCTCTGAAATGGAGGACAGTTAGGGATGGACCATAAATGCTGGTCCAGCCAGTGATGCCCACATCCCGTAAACATGAATTTTTAAAAAAAGGGAACTCATCAAGGTTCCTTAGGCAGCACCTTCCAAACCTACAACCACGGCCATTTAGAAAGGCAAGGACAGCAGACACATGGGAACTTCACCACCTGGAATTTATCCTCTAAACCATTCACCATCCTGGTTTGGAAATATAGCGCTGTTCCTTCAATATCCTGGAACTCACTCCTTAACAGCATTGTTGGTGTATTTAAACCACATGGACTGTCGCTGTTCAAGAAGGCAGCTCACCACCACCTTCTCAAGGGTGACTAGGGATGACCAATAAATGCTGGCCTAGCCAGCGACGCCCGCATCTCAAGAATCAACTTTAAGTAAGTAAACATGGCTGCTATCTTACATGTACACCATGGTTTGGTCTGAAATGTTGTTCCTCCCAGAATTGTGTCATTTTTGCTTTCTCCAATCTTGTGCCTCAGGATGATCTTGAACTGACATTATCTCATCTATTCTCAATGCCTCATTGCGCACAGAACATCAAAAGAATATTCAGTTCGATCAGATCCACTCCTTCTTGAAGACAGCGTTATACTTTTATATTATATTTCCACGACATTTTACTTTCAGAGGAAAACAACCCCAGTTAAAACTTCAAATAATAATTGTCGGAAATACACAGAGGCCAGGATTTTAACGTGCCGCCCGCCACGGGAACCATAGCGGGCGGCGGGGGACGGACCACGTAAAGGTCCTTTGACCTCGAATGGGATTTTCCAGTTTTGGGGCGAGCGTGGCCAGAAAATCCCACCCAGAAGCTTTACATGACTACCAAAGCCAATCAGATAAAATGCCACACCAACACATTAGTGATCGAAAGGGTTAAGTTAGCTGTTTTCAATCTTTTAAGCAGCTGTCCTCGAAAAACATCTCAGTACTCGATTAACCTTGTTGATGACAGCCTGTATTGATTGGATACTTTCAGTGTTTGGTCGATAATTGCACCAGAATTTTATTCCTTTCCCATCTTTGTTAATGAACACTCATCCATCGCGCACATGTTCCGCAGAGAGCGATTCATCACTGTTACTAACCTTGCTGTTCCTCACAGGTGCTCCTGCCAGAATTTCACCACGAACAAATGTTAGTGAAAGACAAACTGTGCGTAAAGAACAAAACTTGGTAATCTGTAATCAGTTTTTTGCTTGACAGAGCATACCCCATTTCTGCTGTTGCCTGTAACGCTAAGCTGGTGGAGAAAAAAAAAATGACCCTAACAAGCCACAGATGTGAAGAATGTTCAATTACAAATAGCACAGTTCAGCGGTTAGGATGGCATCAGGCAATTTTGTGGATAATGTTTCCTATGCTCACAATAACATCGCTGAAAGCATTTCATTCTGGAGTGTAAGCTCTATGATATCGGGTTTTATGGTACACTAGTTATTAATTATTGGTACAAGGGGCTGCTCCTCTCTTATTTCCTGTAAATTTGAACTCCCCCCCCCCAGCCCCATACAGAAAATGCTATCTTCAGTGACAGATTACATTAACAAAAGTAATTGTTATAATATTGATTCCTGTTAAGTGTGAATAGCTGGGATGAAAGCTCAGTTCTCTCCAATGTACCACTGATAGCGCTACAGGTGCCTGACACAATTCACTGTCTCTATTAGTGCTCAGGAACACTGAATCTCTGTTCATTTCTAATGGGATCTTGCCTCTTTATTTGGGGTCAGCAAGTTTCAAACTGTGGAATCTCAACCCACTTACAAATTTGGAGCAGGAGTAGGCCACACAGCCCTTCGAGCCTGTTCCGCCATTTAATTTGTTCTCCCTGTGTCTGTGTGGGTTTCCTCCGGGTGCTCCGGTTTCCTCCCACAGTCTGAAAGATGTGCTGGTTAGGTGCATTGGCCATGCTAAATTCTCCCTCAGTGTACCCAAACAGGTACCTGGAGTCTGACAACTAGGGGATTTTCACAGTAACTTCATCGCAGTGTTAATGTAAGCCTACTTGTGACACTAATGAATAAACTCTAAACTTAAGATCATGGCTGATCAGATTGCAACTTCAACCCCACATTCCTGCCTACCCCCGAAAACCTTTCATTTCCTTGTTAATCAAGAATCTACCTCGCTCTGTCTGAAAAATATTCAAAGATTCTGCTTCCCCTGCCCTTTGAGGTAGAGAGTTGCAAACACATGATCCCTCTGAGAAAGAGAAAATTATCCTCGTTTCTGTACTGCTACTTTGCTTTTTATGGACATACTCCAACTGCTTTGGCTGATGAATTCATGAATTCATTGGACTGTGTGATAACTTTAAAAAAACTGTTTTACTCTCTGAAGGCCTGGTCTGACCTGTTTCCTCTGTATCAACGAATTAAATGTTGTTGGTGCTACTTACAAAGAAAAGTAAATGTGCATTGATGTACTCGTAGCAACTAAATACATCAATGTGCCTTCGCATCTTCAGTATTTACATATTGGCCACACAGCATTCAAGACGGACAACTTGATGTTTCAAAAGGTAATTTTTTTTACAGGAATTGTAAGAATAGGTGCTTTAATTAGTATTGGTTGGTTAGTGGCACAGATTCCACACTGAACATATGTAAGTGACTTATTTTATATCAGAAGTTGCATTCGGACTCAATGTATGTTATAGTTGATATCATAATGGGGCGGCACGGTAGCATAGTGGTTAGCACTGCTGCTTCACAGCTCCAGGGACCTGGGTTTGATTCCTGGCTCGGGTCACTGTCTGTGCGGAGTTTACACATTCTCCCCGTGTCTGCGTGGGTTTCCTCCGGGTGCTCCGGTTTCCTCCCACAGTCCAAAGATGTGCGGGTTAGGTTGATTGGCCAAGCTAAATTGCCCCTTAGTGTCCCGGGATGCGTAGATTAGAGGGATTAGCGGGTAAATATGAGGGTTAGAGGGATTAGCAGGTAAATATGTAGGGATATGGGGATAGGGCCTGGGTGGGATTGTTGTCGGTGCAGACTCGATGGGCCGAATGGCCTCTTTCTGCACTGTAGGGGTTCTATGGTTCTATGGAAAGTCTGTTGGAATCACAGAATTGTAACAGTGCAGAAGGCCATTCAGCCCATCGAACCTGCTCCGGCTCTCTGAATGTGCAATTCAACTAGTGCTGTTCCCAGTGCATTCCAGAACCTAATCATTCACTGTGTGAAAAGGCTTTTCCTCACCTCACCTTTCCTTCTTTTGTCAATTACTTTAAATCTGTGTCCTCTCATTCTCGATCCTTTCTTGGGTGGAACAGTGTCTCCCTATATACTTTTTCCAGTCCCTCATGATTGTCAATAGGTCTATAAAATCTTCTCTTATCCTTCTTTTCTCCAAGGAAAACAATTTCAACTTCTCAAATCTAACCTCATAATTGCAGTTCCTCATACTTGGAACCATTCTTGTGAATCTTTCCTGCATTCTCTCCAATGCCTTCATATCTTTCCTAAGGCGCAGCACCCAGAACTGTAAACAATATTTCAGCTGAGGATGAACTAGCACCTTATACAAGTTCAACATAGCCTCCTTGGCCTTGTATTCCATGCCACTATTAGTAAAGCCTAGGATACTGTACGCTATATTCACCACTCTCTCAACCTGTCCTTTCCACCTTCAATGACTAATGCATATATACACCCACAACCCCTTGCTCCTGCACCCCCTTTAGTTGTATTCTTTATCATTTATTGTTCTTCCTGCCAAAATGAATCAACTCACATTTCTCCGCTTTGAGCTTAATCTGCCAAATGTTTGCTCATTCCACCAAATTTGCCTTTTTGAAATGCTCTTGAAGTTCTACAGTTCACGACAATTCCAAGGTTCCTCCCATTTGCAAATTTTGAAATTGTGCCCTATACACCAAGGTCTAGATCATCAATAGATATCAGGAAAAGCACTGACCCCTGGTGATTTCCATAATAAAGCTTCCTCCAGCCCAAAAAACACCCATTAACCACTGCTCACTGTTTCCTGTCACTTAGCCAATTCCATGTCCATGTTGCTACTGTTCCTTTTATTTTATGAGCTCTAACTTTGCTCACAATGCTGTTGTGCAGCACTTTATCAAATGCCTTTTGGAAGTCCATGTATACCACATCAACAGCATTACCCTCATTAACCCTCCTGTTATCTCTTCAAAAAACAGATCAGGTTCACTGTGAAGCAGACCAGGAGGAGTGTGAAACAGATCAGGATTACTGTGCTCTGACGAAGGGTAATCTAGTTTCAAAATGTTAGCTCTATTCTCTCCCCACAGATGCTGTCAGACCCGCTGAGATTTTCCAGCGTTTTCTGTTTTTGGTTCAGGATCACTGTGAAGCAGACCGGGAGGAATGTGAAACAGATCAGCGTCACTGTGAAGCAGACCGGGAGGAATGTGAAACAGATCAGCATCACTGTGAAGCAGACCAAGAGAAGTGTGAAAAAGATCAGCGTCACTGTGAAGCAGACCGGGAGGAGTGTGAAACAGATCAGCATCACTGTGAAGCAGACCGGGAGGAGTGTGAAACAGATCAGGATCATTGTTACAACACAGGAGGCCATTGACAGCCGAAAGATTTCAAGGAACCAAGAGGAGAAGATTCTAGAAATCATGGGATCCATGGAAAGTTAGCCCATTGTTTAACCATCGTTCTTCTGACAACATTTGATTCTGATTTGTTTGTCCAGATCCATTCTTACCTCATTGAAGTTGTCTTTCTCCCGGGTAATTATTTTTACAATGGATTGTTATTTGTCCTTTTCCATGGACAGCCTAAACATTATATATTACAATGATTACTGTTTCCCAAATGTTCTCCTACTGTCCGGACAAATGTGAGGTAATGCATTTTGGAAGGTCTAATACAGATAGGAAATATACAGTAAATGGCAGAACCCTTAAAAGTATTGATAGGCAGAGGGATCTGGGTGTACAAGTACACAAGTCACTGAAAGTGGCAACGCAGGTGGAGAAGGTAGTCAAGAAGGCATACGGCATGCTTGCCTTCATTGGCCGGGGCATTGAGTTTAAAAATTGGCAAGTCATGTTGCAGCTTTATAGAAACTTAGTTGGGCTGCACTTGGAATATAGTGTTCAATTCTGGTCGCCACACTACCAGAAGGATGTGGAGGCTTTGGAGAGGGTACAGAAAAGATGTTGCCTGTTATGGAAGGCATTAGCTACGAGGAGACGTTGGAGAAACTTGGTTTGTTCTCACTGGAACGACGGAGGTTGAGGTGCGACCTGATAGAAGTCTATAAGCTTATGAGGGGCATAGACAGAGTGGATAGTCAGAAGCTTTTTCCCAGGGTGGAAGAGTCAATTACTAGGGGCATAGATTTAAGGTGAGAGGGTCAAGTTTTAAAGGAAATGTACGAATCATGTTTTTTACACAATGGATGGTGGGTGCCTGGAACTCTCTGCCGAAGAAGGTAGTGGAAGCAGATACGATAGTGACTTTTAAGGGGCATTTTGACAAATATATGAATAGGATGGGAATAGAGGGATACGGTCCCTGGAAGGGTAGGGGGTTTTAGTTCAGTCAGGCAGCATGGTCAGTGCAGGGTTGGAGGGCCGAAGGGCCTGTTTCTGTGCTGTAATTTTCTTTGTTCTTTGTTACTTGATCCACTTGGCCTACCTCATTCCCAACTCAGTACCAGCAGTGCCTCCTTTCCCATCGGACTGGACACAAACTGCGGTAAAAAATTCTCCTCAACAAGTCTAGGAACTCTCGCCCCTCTTTGTTCTTTACACTAACTGTATCCCCGTCTATATTCAGATAAATAAAATCCTCCATTAGAACTACTCTATGGTTCCTGAGCATCTGTAATTTCCTTGCAGATTTGTTTTCCTACACCATTCCTGCTGGTTTCACACTCCTCCCGGTCTGCTTCACAGTGATGCTGTCCTGTTTCACACTCTTCCCAGTCCAACTGAGTCAATGGGGAGTACGTTTATTGCATTCTATACTGCTCAGAATGTGATTGATAACAGCTTTAATATGTTTCACTGCAGAAATAAATCAAATGTTAGCCCAACAGAACAAAAAAGGGCTGTAATTTCAGTCTGCTCTAGGGGACCTTTTCATTACAACTGGAATTGATGGGAAATGGTTCTGACTCCTGACTTAACTGAATTTGCACCACAATTATCGTGTAAATGTAGCTTAATTGAAGATCTTTGATTTGACTCAACACAGGAGCAAATCATAATAAAACCCGGATGTGGACATTTCAATCCCTTTACACTCCAGGATCAAGGCTTCATTCTGGATTTACACTATGCAGGTGTGTGTAAATGCACCCTTATTCATCTTTTAGCTTTAAGTAACGCTTCAGAATTTGTGTTGCAGGCACATATATGGTTATAAGGTAATAACTCAGCTAAGAACTTCCATTGTTATATGTAGCAAAAATGAAGTTCAACTGTTTTATTCAGTCCTCAGAAAGCTAATCATTTCTGACAAATCAACAGGTGTAATTTTATTACTGAGTATTGCACTGAATGTGTATCTTGCGTTATCATCAGCTGCAGCCACTGTGGGTATTTTGTGCTGGCGTACATTATGTAACTGGAAGGGTAGCTTCACACAAGTGCAGCCTGTACACTGTAATGTGTATCTGTAGATAATTGGCAGCAAGTGAAAAGGTTGTAACCTAGTTTCAGGCCTCAGATGAAGCTACAGGCTAAGAAGAAACCTTGCATTATTTATAATTCTCATTTAAACTCCAAGGGAAGAATTGTTTTGTTCTGTCCTAATTACATTTCTCAAGTTATGTGCCCACAAAATAAAGCCTCTTTACTAATTACCCATCATGGAATCCAACAACATTTTTGACTTGTGTAAAATTATGATAATCATGAAATGTTACAGCAGAGAAGGAGGCCATTCGGCCCATCAAGTCGGTGCTTTTACTTTTCTTCACCTCAACCATTTAGATCATTCTTGAACTTCCCTCATCCAAAGTTTTTAAAGTTAAAGTTTATTTTATTAGTCACAAGTAAGGCTTACATTAACATGGCAATGAAACTACTGTGAAATTTCCTAAGTTGCCACACTCCAGCGCCTGTTCAGGTCAATGCACCTAACCAACACGTCTTTCAAACTGTGGGAGGAAACCAGAGCACCTGGAGGAAACCCACGCAGACACAGGGAGAAGGTGCAGACTCCGCACAGACAGTGAACCAAGCCGGGAATCGAACCCGGGTCCCTGGCGCTGTGAAGTAGCAATGCTAACCACTGTGCTACCTTGCCACTTGACGCTGCACAGTGAGCTGAAGGGTAATGTCAAGTTAAGCAGAAAAGCAACCAGCAGGATAGTACTTTCACAGAACAGAATTTCATAAAATGGAATAGAATCCCTCCAATGCAGAAGGAGGCCATTTGGCCCATTAAGACTGTCCAACAACCATCCCACCCAGGCCCTATCTCCACGTATTTACCCTGTTAATCCTCCGACACAAAGAGGCACTTTTGCATGGCCAATCAGCCTAACCTTCACATCTTTGGCGTGTGGGAGGAAACCGGAGCGCCCAAAGGAAACACACGCAGACACAGGGAGAATGTGCAAACTCCACACTGATAATCACCCAAGACTGGAATCGAACCCAGGTCCCTGGTGCTGTGAGGTAACAGTGCTAACCACTGTGCTGCCATGCCACCAAGTAAAGGAAAGTGGAAGCTATAGACCACAATATCAACCAGCAGTGATTACATTGAGGGGTTCTGATGTCTTTGAGAACTCCTTGAACTTCATTCTCTTGGTTTATAATGCAATCAGATACATTTCATTTAAAGGTCTTGTATCTGATTGCCAGTATCGATTATTGTGCAGGAAAGTGACTTCAGGATCTTTTAAAATTTTGTTTAATAAAAGCTATATATCTTACCTACACCTGGGCTGTGGTACATGATAATGGATGCTTTCTAAGCCTCTCCATTAAGTTCAAGTGACTAAATATCAAATAATATTTACCAGTTCCAATTTACCAGCTGTGCTGACCACTGTGCCACCGTGCCGCCCCATACCTTATGTATCACAGGATAGCCAGCTATCTCTTGTACTCTTTGTAGTGTTTAGCTGAAGCAAAGTCTAGATTTAAGAGTGTATACAATGTACGCTGTCACCAGGAGCAAAGACTGGAAGCAACTCTTCCACAACGAGCAA
Source organism: Mustelus asterias (assembly GCF_964213995.1). Lineage (NCBI taxonomy): Eukaryota > Metazoa > Chordata > Chondrichthyes > Carcharhiniformes > Triakidae > Mustelus > Mustelus asterias. The sequence continues at coordinate 88,298,905 of NC_135812.1, read as the reverse complement.
ATGAATTATCTAACTGTCATCTGATACAATTAGACAGTACATTGATTATATATAGTCTATTGTCAATGCCCTCAAATGGCTTAAATAAGAAATTCGCAACTATTAAGAGTTACTGGATTGTTAAAAAGAGGCTTTGGACCGAGACCTTTATGAGAAATTTTCAACAAATTTTTCTTTGATTTTCAAACTGACCATTTCCTTTGTTTGAGGGTTTCAAGTTGATTCTGTAATTCAAGTCAAATTGGTTTTTTTTATATCTCAGAGAAAAGATACTGCAGTTACTTGGATTTTGAACATCTGATCACTCCAGATCCAACTCCAAATTTTACCAATCTCACAGCATCATTTTGAGTTCTAATTATTCTGCTCTGCTGCTGTATTGATGAAACTGGCAACATTATCACAAGCACTGTATACTGTAACAATAAACTTGGCATAGAAATCCAAACTGCTCCTTTTTCTGCCTGCTTGTGTACAATGGCTGGATTTCAAGGATTAGGCAACAAAACAGATTTTATTTAATTTTTATTGTAGGGACAGTTTTGAAAAAGAGTCATCCTGTCAGCTGCACAATCATTGTTCTGCAATATCTGGTGCTAATGGTTGCAAACAATTGAATCTACGTGGAATGGAAGCCTTTCTTAATTCATTCCCGGCATGCTAGTGTGTGATGGAACCCAGCAGGACAAATGGGTGCAGTTTGAAACCCCGTGGAACTTCTGGAAATGTTGATGCAGAATTAGACACGGTGGATTCAGAAAGAATGTTCCCAATGCTGGGGGAGTCCAGAACTAGGAGTCATAGATTCATAGAGGTTTACAGCATGGAAACAGGCCCTTCGGCCCAACTTGTCCATGCCGCCCTTTTTTTAAAAACCCCTAAGCTAATCCCAATTGCCCGCATTTGGCCCATGTCCCTCTATACCTATCGTACCCATGTAATTTTTTAAAAGACAAAATTGTACCTGCCTCTACTACTACCTCTGACAGCTTGTTCCAGACACTCACCACACTCTGCGTGAAAAAATTGCCCCTCTGGATACTTTTGTATCTCTCCCCTCTCACCTTAAACCAATGGCCTCTAGTTTTAGACTCCCCTACCTTTGGGAAAAGGTATTGACTATCTAGCTGATCTGTGCCCTTCATTATTTTATAGACCTCTATAAGATCACCCCTCAGCCTCCGACGCTCCAGAGAAAAAAGTCCCAGTCTATCTAGCCTTTCCTTATAACTCAATCCATCAAGTCCTGGTAGCATCTCAGTAAATCTTTTCTGCATTCTTTCTAGTTTAATAATATCCTTTCTATAATAGGGTGACCAGAATTGCACACAGTATTCCAAGTGTGGCCTTACCAATGTCTTGTACAACTTCAACAAGACATTCCAACTCCTGTATTCAATGTTCTGACTGATGAAACCAGCATGCCGAATGCCTTCTTCACCACTCTGTCCACCTGTGATTCCACTTTCAAGGAACTATGAACATGTACCCCTAGATCTCTTTGTTCTGTAACTCTTCCCAACGCCCTACTATTAACTGAGTAAGTCCTGCCCTGGTTCAATCTACCAAAATGTATCATCTCGCATTTGTCCAAATTAAACTCCATCTGCCATTCGTCAGCCCACTGGCCCAATTGATTAAGATACCGTTGCAATTGGAGATAACTTTCTTCACTGTCCACTATGCCACCAATCTTAGTGTCATCTGCAAACTTACTAACCATACCCCCTATATTCTCATCCAAATCATTAATATAAATGAGAAATAACAATGGACCCAGCACTGATCCCTGAGGCACACCGCTGGTCACAGGCCTCCAGTTTGAAAAGCAACCCTCTACAACCACCCTCTGACTTCTGTCAAGAAGCCAATTTTGTATCCATTTAGATACCTCACCCTGGATCCCGTGAGATTTAACCTTATGCAACAACTTACCATGCGGTACCTTGTCAAAGGCCTTGCTAAAGTCCATGTAGACAACACCAGCTACACTGTCCTCATCTACCTTCTTTGTTACCCCTTCAAAAAACTCAATCAAATTTGTGAGACATGATTTTCCACTCACAAAGCCACGCTGACTGTTCCTAATCAATCCTTGCGTCTCTAAATGCCTGTAGATCCTGTCTCTCAAAATACCTTCCAACAATTTACTCACCACAGATGTGAGGCTTACTGGCCTATAGTTCCCAGACTTTTTCCTGCAGCCCTTTTTAAACAAAGGCACAATATTTGCCACTCTCCAATCTTCAGGCACCTCACCTGTGACAATCGATGATTCAAATATCTCGGCTCGGGGACCCGCAATTTCCTCCCTCGCCTCCCACAATGTCCTGGGATACACTTCATCAGGTCCCGGGGATTTATCTACCTTGATGCGCATTAAGACTTCCTTCTCTGTAATATGTACACTCCTCAAGACATCACTATTTATTTCCTCAAATTCCCTAACATCCATGCTTTTCTCAACAGTAAATACTGATGAGGAATATTGATTTAGGATCTCGCCCATGTCTTGTGGATCCGCACATAGATGACCTTGTTGATCCTTAAGAGGCCCTACTCTCTCCCTTGTTACTCTTTTGCCCTTTATGTATTTGTAGAAGCTCTTTGGATTCTCTTTTGCCTTATCTGCCAAAATAATCTTGTGTCCCCTTTTTGCCCTCCTGATTTCTCTCTTAACTCTACTCCTACACCCCCTATACACTTCAAGGGATTCACTTGATCCCAGCTGCCTGTGCATGTCATGTTTGAGGATAAGTTTGAGAATAAGAGGTAAACCTTTTAGGACTGAGATGAGGAGAAATTTCTTCACCCAGAGAGTGGTGAATCTGTGAAATTCACTGCCACAGAAAGTAGTTGTGGCCAAAACATTGTGTCATTTCAAGAATAAATTAGATATAGCTCTTGGGGCTAAAGGGATCAAGGGACATGGGGGGAAGGCAGGATCAGGATATTGAATTTGATGATCAGCCATGGACAAAATGAATGGCGGAGCAGGCTCAAAGGGCCACATGGCCTATTCCTGCTTCTAGTTTCTGTGTTTCTATGCTCTGTCCTCTTGTGCTACCATTGATTGTCAATGGGGAGAAGCAGAAATGAGTGGCTCCTCCACCAAGCCCTCCTCCACACTCTTTTATCCTTCATGTGGGCATCACTGGGTGGTGAACGGCCTTCTTGAATTGCTGTAGTCTATCTGGTGTAAGTATGCCCACAGTGCTGTTCGGGAGAGAGTTCCAGGATTTTGACCCAGCGACAATGAAGGAACAGCACCTTCCAAGTCAGGATGGTGTGTTATTTGGAGGGAGCCTTGCAGCTGGTGGTGTTCCCATGCACTTGCTGCCCTTCTAGGTGGTCAAGGCCATGGGTTTGGAAGGCGCTGTTGAAAGAGCCTTAGTGGGTTGCTGCTGTGCATCTTGCAGATGGTACATACTGCTGCCAGTGTGCCTCATTGATGGAGGGAGTGAATGTTAAGATGGTGGATGGGATGCCAATCAAGCAGGCTGCTTAGTCCCAGGCTATTGAGCTTCTTGGGTGCTTTTGGAGCTGCACTCATTCAGGCAAGTGCAGAGTATTCCATCACACTCCTGATTTGTGCCCTGCAGGTGGTGGACAGGGTTTTGGAGAGTCAGGAAGTGAATTACTCACTGCTGGATTCCCAGCCTCTGACCGACCCTTGTTACCATGGCTAGTCCAGTTCAGTGTCTGGTCAATGGTAACCCCCAGTTGTTGATATTGGGTGTTTCAGCAATGGTAATGCCATTGAATGTCAAGGGGAGATGGTTAGATTTTCTCTTGTTGGAGATGGTCATTATCTGGTGGTGTGAATGAACGTTAGTTGTGTGGGGTGAAAGTTACTTGCATTATATTCCTTTTGAGTTGTGGATTGCCTAATGCATGATGCCATCAGTGATACTTTTAAAATGATCCAGAAGTATATACATCAGAAACTAATAGCACACAATAATATTGATTGCAGGTCACTTTACAACACATGACACAACTCAGTCACAGTGATGAGCAAGGTGCAGGATGTTGCTGCAATGGAATATTGCCAGCAGTGTTTTGGATCAATTAAAGTTCATGGAGGATCAGAGAGAGATTAGCCAGATGAACATCATGACAATTGAGTCATGAATGAGGGTTTCAGTGGCAGATAGGCTGAGCTAGAGATGGGTGATGTGAAAGAGGTAGAAATAGGTGACAAGATTATGGCGCCTTTGGGCAAAGCCAAATACAATATCTTCAGTCTTCCCACCATTTAGCTAGAGGCAGCTGAAGCTCATCCAACACTAGCACTCTGACAGTACACAGGGAGTGGAAGTGGAGAACTAAAAATAGAATGTAGTAGAATGGTCTGGCATAAAAAAGGTTAACTTTGGGACTGAGTACAATACTGCCCACACAGTGATATAAGAGAATACATGGACACGCATGTAGGGCTCAGTGTAATGTTGGACAGAGCTGTGTGTTGAAGCAAGCATGGAGACAGCTCCTAGCTTGGACCTTTACTGTACCTGTGTATATTGTTTCTAGTGGTTAATAAACACTATACCTTAACAGGCCTACTGAGCTACACCCAACTCCTTACAACAGAAGTTATCAGTATGCCTGTGGAAGTTAACTCCATGTTAGCAGATCATATCGCCAAGAATAATGAGGGAGAGGGCAAGGAGGTGACAGTACATTGGTGAAAAGGTGCAATTATTGCAGCTGGACTGGCTATGATTTGAAGAGAGTGGAACCAAGTGAAGGACGTCTAACAAAGCTAGAAAATGAGGAAGGTGACATTGTTGATTCTGTCAAAGGCTACAACGAGGACCAGGAGGAATAATGCAGTTACTGTGACAGAGGCTATCATTTGTTACTTTACAAGGGTCAGTTTCTTTTATGTTGGAAACTCAATTGAAGAGATTCAAATAGTCAGTTGTAAGTGAAATGGACATAGACCTGGGAGATCCAAACACAACCAATGACCTTGAAAAGAAGAGGGAAGTTGGAAATGGAAGCCAGGATTTTCCGGTCACACAAAGTCAACGGACCTTTACCTGGTCCACCAAATTTTCCATTCTGTCTGCATCGATTCCTGCTGTGGATGGGACTGGGTGTCAAAGGGGGAAGGCTGAGATTTTAAGTGTTTTTTTGCTTTGGGAATGAGTTGATAGCAGCAGCTTGGAAAGGGAATGGGGCAGTGCGGAAGGAAAGTAAGCTACTTCAAACAAGAAGATACCAAAGATAAAAGTTAGCGTCGTTTCCCCTGGTGGTCTTAAAGCAGGGCACTTATTAAATGGTTCCATCAACCATTCAAGCCTCAGCAAACATAAGTGCCTATTTTAGATGAACACAAAACATTGGGAGCTATATATAGGCAGCACGGCGGTACAGTGGCTAACACTGCTGCCTCACAATGCCAGGGACGCAGGCTCAATACCAGCCTCAGGTGACTATTTGTGTGGAGTTTGCACATTCTCCTTGTATCAGTCCAGCTGCTCTCAACTGTCCTCCAAGGGCAACTAGGGATGGGCAATAAATGCTGGCCAGCCAGTGATGCCCATGTCCCACAAATGAATTAAATAAAATTCTGTTATAATATCGTTTCAAGTTAGCCATAAAAGAGTTACTTGTGTTTTTGCAGATCTTCATTAACACTTTTCTCTGGAGGTCTCAGTTTCTCTCTATATTTTGTGGTTGACACTTTTCCCAGAGCTGAAGGAAATTGTCAAATACCACCTGTGCTTTCAGCTCAGTTTATAATGAGGATATCAGCATTAAGCTTTACATGGACAATAAGTTACGGAGATAGGGCCTGGGTAAGATTGTTGTCGGTGCACTCTTGATGGACCAAGTGGCCTCCTTCTGTATGATTCTATGATATCGATTGTTTTTCAATTTAGCATTACAAAAATAACTGCATGCGTTTTAATAATTTTTAATCTAGTCATGTCTCTCATTAAATTTGGCTCTTCCAAAGTAACAATTCCTTGTCTTACAGATCTTTCCATTATAGAACATAGAACATTACAGCGCAGAACAGGCCCTTCGGCCCACGATGTTGCACCGACCAGTTAAAAAAAAAAACTGTGACCCTCCAACCTAAACCAATTTCTTTTCGTCCATGAACCTATCTACGGATCTCTTAAACGCCCCCAAACTAGGCACATTTACTACTGATGCTGGCAGGGCATTCCAATCCCTCACCACCCTCTGGGTAAAGAACCTACCCCTGACATCGGTTCTATAACTACCCCCCCTCAATTTAAAGCCATGCCCCCTCGTGCTGGATTTCTCCATCAGAGGAAAAAGGCTATCACTATCCACCCTATCTAAACCTCTAATCATCTTATATGTTTCAATAAGATCCCCTCTTAGCCGCCGCCTTTCCAGCGAAAACAATCCCAAATCCCTCAGCCTCTCCTCATAGGATCTCCCCTCCATACCAGGCAACATCCTGGTAAACCTCCTCTGCACCCTCTCCAAAGCCTCCACATCCTTCCTGTAATGTGGGGACCAGAACTGCACACAGTACTCCAAGTGCGGCCGCACCAGAGTTGTGTACAGTTGCAACATAACGCTACGACTCCTAAATTCAATCCCCCTACCAATAAACGCCAAGACACCATATGCCTTCTTAACAACCTTATCTACTTGATTCCCAACTTTCAGGGATCTATGCACACATACACCTAGATCCCTCTGCTCCTCCACACTATTCAAAGTCCTCCTGTTAGCCCTATACTCAACACATCTGTTATTCCTACCAAAGTGAATTACCTCACACTTCTCCGCATTAAACTCCATCCGCCACCTCTCGGCCCAACTTTGCAACCTGTCTAAGTCTTCCTGCAAACTACGACACCCTTCCTCACTGTCTACCACACCACCGACTTTGGTGTCATCAGCAAATTTGCTAATCCACCCAACTATACCCTCATCCAGATCATTAATAAATATTACAAACAGCAGTGGCCCCAAAACAGATCCCTGAGGTACACCACTTGTAACCGCACTCCATGATGAATATTTACTATCAACCACCACCCTCTGTTTCCTATCCGCTAGCCAATTCCTGATCCAATTTCCTAGATCACCCCCAATCCCATACATCTGCATTTTCTGCAGAAGCCTACCATGGTGAACCTTATCAAACGCCTTACTAAAATCCATATATACCACGTCCACTGCCTTGCCCCCATCCACCTCCTTGGTCACTTTCTCAAAAAACTCAATAAGGTTAGTAAGGCACGACCTACCTGCCACAAAACCATGCTGACTATCACCTATCAATTCATTACTCTCCAAATAACTATAAATCCTATCCCTTATAATTTTTTCCAACATCTTGCCGACAACAGAAGTGAGACTCACCGGTCTATAATTCCCGGGGAAGTCTCTGTTCCCCTTCTTAAACAATGGGACAACATTCGCTAACCTCCAATCTTCTGGTACTATACCAGAGGCCAACGACGACCTGAAGATCAGAGCCAGAGGCTCTGCAATCACTTCTCTTGCCTCCCAGAGAATCCTTGGATAAATCCCATCCGGACCAGGGGATTTATCTATTTTCAGACCCTCCAGAATATCCTGCACATCCTCCTTATCAACTGTAATACTGTCTATTCTACTCCCTTGCAACCCAGTGTCCTCCTCAGCTATATTCATGTCCCCTTGCGTGAACACCGAAGAGAAATATTGGTTCAATGCTTCACCAATCTCCTCCGGTTCCACACATAACTTCCCTCTGCCATCTATAACTGGCCCTAAACTTGCCCTAACCAACCTTCTGTTCTTGACATACCTATAGAACGCCTTAGGATTCTCTTTAACCCTATCCGCCAAAGTCTTCTCATGTCCCCTTTTAGCCCTTCTAAGCTCGCTCTTCAACTCCCTCTTAGCCAATCTAAAGCTTTCTAGTGCACTACCCGAGTGCTCACGTCTCATCCGAACATAAGCCTCCTTTTTCTTTTTAACCAACAAAGAAACTTTTTTGGTGCACCACGGTTCCCTAGCCCTACCAATTCCTCCTTGCCTGACAGGGACATACCTATCACAGACTCGCAGTAGCTGCTCCTTGAAAAAACTCCACATGTCGGACGTTCCCAGTCCCTGTAATCTCCTAGTCCAACCTATGTTTCCTAATTCTCTCCTAATAGCCTCATAATTACCCTTCCCCCAGCTAAAACCACTGGCCCAAGGTTCATGCCTATCCCTTTCCATCACTAAGGTGAACGTAACCGAATTGTGGTCACTATCACCAAAATGCACACCAACTTCCAAGTCTCGCACCTGGTCTGGCTCATTTCCCAGCACCAGATCCAATATAGCCTCACCTCTAGTTGGCCTGTCTACATACTGAGTCAAAAAACCTTCCTGCACGCTTTGAACAAAAACTGACCCCTCTAACGAGCTAGAGCTATAACAATTCCAGTCAATATTAGTCAAGTTAAAATCCCCCATAACAATTGCCCTATTACTTTCACTCCTAAGCAGGATTGACTCCGCAATCCTTTCCTCAACCTCTCTAGAACTTTTAGGAGGTCTATAAAAGACTCCCAACAGGGTGACCTCTCCTCTCCTATTTCTAATCTCCGCCCATACTACCTCAACAGATAAGTCCTCATCAAACCTCCTCTCTGACACTGTGATACAATCTCTGACCAATAATGCTACCCCTCCCCCTCTTCTACCTCCTTCCCTACTTCGACTAAAACATTTGAACCCCGGGACCTGCAGCATCCATTCCTGCCCCTGCTCTATCCATGTCTCTGAAATAGCCACAACATCGAAGTCCCAGGTACTGATCCACGCTGCAAGTTCACCCACTTTATTGCGAATACTCCTGGCATTGAAGTATACACATTTCAAACCCTGCTCCACCCCACCTCTGCAATGCCGTGCATTGCAGTCCCCATCCATGCATCCCTCACTTTCAGCCCCACTACTCAGGATCCCTCCCCCCCCCCGAATCAGTTTAAACCTCCCTGCATGGCCTTAGCAAATTTACCCCCCAGGATATTGGTCCCCTTCTGATTAAGGTGTAGACCATCCTTCTCATAGAGGTCACACCTTCCCCAGTACGAGCCCCAATTGCTTAAGTACCTGAACCCCTCCCTCCTGCACCATCCCCTCAGCCATGAATTCAAACCTTCCCTCTCCCTATTCCTCTCTAAACTATCCCGTGGTACAGGCAAGAGTCCAGAGATAACCACTCTGTCAGTCTTGGCCTTTAGTTTCCACCCCAACTCCATAAATCCCTGCCTAATATCCCCTTCCCCTATCCTCCCTATGTCGTGTGTCCCCACATGTACAATAACTTGTGGTTTATCTCCCTCCCCCCTAAGAGTCCTGAATACCCTGTCAGACACATCCCGGACCCCAGCCCCTGGTAGGCAACACACCAACCCTGAGTCCCTACCTTTAGTTCCGACCCTCCTATCTGTCCCCTTAATTGTGGAGTCCCCAATCACAAGGCCCAGTCTTTTACAGCCCCTAACCACCTGAGCTTTCTCACTCGGCTCACCCCCAGAGATCTGCTCTCTATGCTCAGTTGATTCCTCCTCAACTGTAGCCTCCAGCACCGAAAACCTATTATGGAGGGGAACCGCCCCAGGGGATTGTCTTCCCGATTGCTTCTTACCCCTCCTCCTGGCATTGACCCAAGCCTCATTTCTAGGAGTTACTATTTCTCTATAACTCCTATCAACTTCCACCTCCGCCTCCCGAATTATGCGGAGTTCCTCTACCTCCCCCTCCAGCTCCTTTACACGCTCCTCCAGAAGCTGCAATCTAATGCACTTCTTACAACTAAAATCTCCTGAAACACTACTGGATTTCCTCACCACATACATCCCACAGGAGATGCAGCATACTGCCTGAACTGCCATCCCTGAAGCCATTACCAGCAAGAAAGAAAGAAAACAAAAAAACTTCCCACACTTATAATTAGGTTAGAGGAGGATGGAAGGGTGGGATCCTCTACCAGTGTAGAGGATCGGGTATCTCCTCTGCACCAATTTATAGGGCTAGGGGCCCGAGAGAAAAAAAAAACTACTACTGAGGGGGAACCACCCAGGTAACTGACTTTTAAAGTTAAAATAAAAACCCTTCCCAGACTCCTTTGCTGCCCACTTCTAGTTATAATGTCCATTCTCTCCTACTTCCAGATTGCAACAGCCCGGCCACTGAGACAATGTAACCTCCCATTCTGATTCACCATTTTTAATAATGGGGGGAAGATTCACCATTATAAATAGAGAAAGAGTTGCATCTATCACCTGTCTGTGTCACCAGCCATCAGGTAGCATGCTGTCTCTCACACACACACTCACTCACATTTCTGTGCCACTCTAGAAGAAATAGTATTGAAAATAGAAAGCTATTCTGGGGCTTGACCTGAACACCATCCAAGACTAATCAACCTCTAATTGATAAGAGAGACACAGAAAACATCTTCTAATTGACTTCAGGAGTCACAGTCAAAAGAAAACTGTGCCTGATCTCTGATCTCCAATTGATCTGCAAAGAGCAATCAGCATATATTTCATTTTAAGAATGAAACACTAGCAGCAGAATGGTACACTATGGCTTATTTTTTGTTCTTGAGATGTGGGTGAGTACAATATGCTGCCTCTTGATAAAGGATTCCGAGGAGTTGCTGGGGTAATAGGAATTGACATGTGAAATGCTATTTCCATGATTGCAAACCAATTGTACCATCATGGAGTGGGAGCTGCATTTGTAATTTATTTTTCACTGGATGTGGGCATCGCTGGCTATGCCAGCATTTATTGACGATATCTAATTTCCCTTGAGGAGGGGCAGCATGATGGCACAGTGGTTAGCACTGCTGCCTCATAATGCCAAGCACCCCCATTTTTGATTCCCAGCTTGGGTCACTGTCTGTGTGGAGTTTGCACATTCTCCCCGTGTCTGCGTGAGTTTCCTCTGGCTGCCCCAGTTTCCTCCCGCACTCCAAAGATGTGCAGGTTAGGTGGATTGGCCAAGCTAAATTGCCCCTTAGTGTCAGGGGTCTAGTAGGGTAAATACGTGTGGTTATGGGGATAGGGCCTGGGTGGGATAGTGGTCAGTGTAAGCTCGATGGGCCAAATGGTCTCTTTCTGCACTGTAAGGAATCTATGATTCTGAAGTGGTGATGAGCCATCACCTTGAACTTCTGCAGTCAGTACGGTCTAGGTACACCCACAGTGCTGATATTCAGGATTTTGATCCAGCAAAAGTGAAGGAACAGCGATATAGTTCCAAGTCAGGACGGTGAGGGAACTTGCAGTTGGTGGTGTTCCCAAGCATCTGCTGTCCTTGTCCTTCTAGGGCTAGAGGTTGCGGGATAGAAAGATGTTGTCAAAGGAGCCTTGGTGAGTTCCTGCAGTGTATCTTGTAGAGGGTGCACCCATGCAGCTGTTATTGTGTGCCGGTGGTAGAGGGAGTGAAATTTTAAGGTGACGGATGGGATGCCAATCGAGTGGGCAGCTTTGCCCTGAGTGGTTTGAAGGTTCTTGAGTGTTGTTGGAGTTGCACTCTCTAAGCAAGTCCAAAGATGTGCAGGTTAGGTGGATTGGCCATGCTAAACAGTCCCTTAGTGTCCCTAGATGTGTAGGTTAGGGGGATTAGTGGGATAAATGCGTGGGGTTACAGGAATGGGGTGGACCTGGGAAAGCAACTCTGTTGGAGTGTCGGTGCAGACTTGATGGGCTGAATGGCCTCTTTCTGTGCTGTAAGAATTCTATGATTCAATTGAATTGGGTTGCACTGAAGATGCAATCACATGTAATCAATTGCTATTGATGCTGCTTTTCAAACAGAAAATGGAAATCATTGACCAGGCACCACGAGGTGCAATTATAATCCACTCGCAGGGCAGGTATACCAAAGGAGTGAGTGACATTTCCGATTTATACTCAGTGTCTCCTTCACCCTTATTCGATCAGTGTGTGCTCTGACATTCTGCCGTCAAATAACTTCTGAATTCCTTCACCAACCTTTTCTCCAAATTTATACGACAATACATTGATGCTTCATGCTGACTCCACCAGATGTTAGCGTTATCTCAGCATTGGACCTTAGACTTTAATGTTGGGCTGCCTCCTATACCCATTTGTTATTAGATAATTAATGAGTCTAATAACTGCTCATGGAATCAGGCCTATGTGATTTCAATTGTTCCTGTATCCATTCAAATGTGCATTTTCACTGCTGTTGCGGAACAGGATCTATCATTTCTAATTCCACTTTTTTTAATACAATTTTTCTCTTTGCCTTTCCTAGATCTTTTTCCATCATTTTGTCTCCTTTCACTTTTCCCCTTTCAGGAACTTTGTCCTCCTAATTCTCTAGCCCAACTCTTTAAAACTTCTTCCCCACTTGCTTTCTTCCTGCCGTCTCATTGACACCCTTTTGGAAAACCCTACAGCTTCTATCTGTGCCTCTCTTCAATCCATCGAAAGGCTCGTCACGACACTCAATGCTGGCTCATTATGACAGCAATCCCAATTGTCCCATCCTACCATTTCACCAACTTTCCACCCAGTGTACCTCCTCAGGGCTAACCTTCCCAATCCCATTTTTGTCCAATTCATCCCTCTTACTGCAGACCAAGATTCTGCCCATAGAACAGCTCCCAGCACCCAGCAGCCTCCTTGGCCTTTCCCTTCAAAACATCATAGAATCATAGAATCCCTACAGTGCATAAGAAGGCTATTCAGCCCATCATAGAATCGTAGAATCCCTACAGTTGCGAAGGAAGCCATTCACCCTATCGAGTCTGCACCGACCACAATCCCACCCATGCCCTATTCACGTAACCCCGCATATTTACCCTGCTAATCCCTTGACACTAGTGTCAATTTAGCATTGTCAATCAACCTAACCCGACATCTTTAGACTGTGGGAGAAAACCGGAGCACCCGGAGGAAACCCACACGGACATGGGAAGACCCGAGGCCAGAATTGAACCTGGGTCCCTGGCGCTGTGAGGCAGCAGTACTAACCACTGTGCCACCGTCCATTCACTTCTAAACAGGCAGTTACCATCCTTAAAGTAATTGTGGACAATTGCATTGACATCATGCCCTTGAAGGGAACCTGGCTTCTATTTACCGTAATTATGCCTCCTGGCCTGGCTTCCAGCACTTGCCCCACCAAGACTGTCATGGTAGGTTATGGCTCTGGTCACCAGGTCACACCTTGGCCTGACTCTCATTCATAAATCTAACTGATTCACAAATGTCACTATCAGGTCCTGCTCTCATCAGCTAAACCTGCTCCCTGTTCCTGGATTCTCCTGGAATTTAAAGATAATCCCCAACTTCTTTTCTCAGCTGCAAACTGCTTCTTTCTACCTCTCCACCCCCCCCCCCCCCCCCCCCGCCCTTTGTCCTCCATCCTCACTTCTGACAATAAGTGAAAGAACATCATGGGCTTGTCTGTCTTCAAGATTGAGACTCGATAAGCTGCTTCAGCCACTGACATTCCTTCCAATAGCTCATCAGCTTAAACGTCCTCTAAAGATCTCCCTCTAAATTCACATCGTTGTCCATAGTTTCTCTCCTGCTTCCCTGCATGCTCTCTCTAAGCATCTTGTTTATGAGACCCACATACTGCAGCCTCAACCTATTCTCACTAAACTACTAACCACCCAGTTCCTTTGCTGCTATTCATGTTTCTCGATACTGTTAATGATTCTCTCACTCTTCAAGGTCTTGTCCCTTTTTCCTTTAAATCTGCTGCTATAACCCCTCTCCTTAAAAGACTGACCCGTGGTCCCACTGTCCTTGCAAACTACCCACCCAATCTCCAAGCTGCTTTTCCGCTCCAAAGTCCTTGAAGGCGTTGTTGTCTCCCAAATATGTGCCCATCTTACCCGTGTTTGAATAACTCCAGTCAGGTTTCCGTTTCTGCCTCAGTATTGAAACTGTCTTAATAAAGTCGCAAATGGTATCCGATGTGACTGTAACAGAGGTAAGCTATCCCTCTTAATCCTTGCGTCCTTCTTGACTTGATTGCAGCCTTTGACAGGGTTGATCCCATCATCCTCCTCCAATGCCTCTCCACTGTTGCCCAGCTGCGTGTGACTGCTCTCTCCTGGTTCCATTCTTCTTTATCTAGTTGTAGCCAGAGTGGATTCTCTTCCTACACTGTTATCTCTAGTGTCCCTCAAGGGTCAATGCATGGGCCCCTCCGATTTCTCATTTACATGCTTCCATTTGGTGACACCATTCTTAAACAGCATTACTTCTCAAATGTATGTTGATGATACTGCTGCAAATATTTAATTCATATGGTTTGGAATACAGCTTTTAGTTTTAAGAGTTAAAATTTTAACGATAGAAAGTGGTGGCATCTGGTTAAGAAACTGATAAATGAACCTAAAGTGAATGCAATTCAATCACACTTGGAGTTTATTACAATTGAAAAGTTAAAATTTATTCATTCATTACAAGTAGCTTACATTAACACTGCAATGAAGTTACTGTGAAAATCCCCTAGCCACCACACCCTGGCACTTGTTCAGGTACACTGAGGCAGAATTTAGCATGGCTAATGCACCCAACCAACACGTCTTTGGACTGTGGGAAGAAACCCGGAGGAAATCCATGCAGACACGGTGAGAAGGTGCAAACTCCACTCAGACAGTGACCCGCGCCGTGAATCGAACTTGGGTCTCTGGCGCTGTGAGGCAGCAGCGCTAACCACTGTGCCACCGTGCCGCCCCATTGCTGGGACCATGTTGACTTAAGAAGTTGACAGCTAGAAAACTATGTTCATGAAAAGGCATGTGGGTTTACTTTTAAAAATAAATAGAGACTTGTTGTTTGTAGTTAGTCCAAAAAAGGATGTTATTCATGCGGTTTCCCAGAGTAAAGGCAAGCTTTGGAATTAAACTAATTAGATTACTTTGCATTTCCGCCTAGCAACAAGTTTTGTGCGTCACGTTCCCATGGAGATGGGTGGAGCGAGGTGCTTTGTTTTGATTTTATCTCTGTGAATTCAGTTAAGGCACAGCCAGCAGCCAAGACTGATCGATATTTGGAGAAGCAACCAAGACATTGCGTCAGCTCTGGGTCTCATTTAGCTTGTAGCTTCTAGGAAGTCAAGAGATAAAGCCAGACCAACACCTGACGGAGAGTAAATGTTAGATCTGCCATGCATGATACCCTACATATGGGAGCTGCGAGTCAGTATAAGACAATGTTGGTCAGGGGAAACGTGAATGCAAGATTTATTTCGCTGGAAGCTAAAGGAAGAAATCTACAGTCATCCTCAGTAGAAGACAGTTAACCTTGTTGCAGTTAGAGCTCTGGAATTAATTCACTTGATTGCAGTTTGTAACTACAGAAGCAGACTATTGAAAACGAAAAGTGTTTTCTGATATTTTAAACAGGAGTTGTAGGGGGCAAATGTGGGATATTGTGGGAAAATGAGTACCTGACCACTTTGGCAGGAAAAATAAAAAAAACAGAACACTATTTAAATAGAGAGAGATTACAGAACTCGATGGTTCAGAGGGGTTTGGGGGTCCTGGTACGTGAATCGCAAGAAGTTAGTAGGCAGGTAGTGGAAGCAATTAGGAAGCAAATTGAATCGTGCAAAGGGAATGAAGTATTAAAGGAGGGAACCTTTGCTGCAGCTGTAAAGGGTCTGGGTGAGATCACATTTAGGGCACTGTGTAGAGTTGTGTGGTGTGGGGGCGGGGGTGGGGCGTGCAATCTGGAACCCACGTTCGCTGTCCATGGAAATGGCAGCAAGGCCTCAAGATCTGGCAAAATCATGGTCATGGGTGTCGCCAGTGATGTGATCAGGTTCAACGCCCATAGCAGGCGTGAACCTGATTGAAATACATTTTATTGCATTTATATGTCATTAACTCCCCCATCACCATATATATTCCAGCCATGCCATGAACCATGACGTCTGTGCAGTATCATCAGGTTCACCCAGACGTGAACCTGTCATGGGGAACCCCCTCGGAGGTGTAATGGTGAGTATAGTTCCTGGGGGAGAGGGACTTGGCCAGGCAGTGCCCACCTGGCAATGCCCCCTGCACTACCCCTTGGCACAGGGTGCACTGTCAGTTTGGCACCATGCCAGCCTGACAGTGCCCACCTGGCAGGGCCAATGTGTGCCAAGGGGCAGTGTCAGGGGTGGACTCCAGCAGGAGCCTCATGGGAAGGGGGGATTCATTTATTTGTGGTGGTGGGGGGAGCAGACATGGGAGCTGGGGATGCCGATGATGATCGTTTGTGAGGAGGGGGGAGGCTCTGATATTCGGGTGGAAAGGCGGGGTGCCAACGTTGACTACTGAGGGGCGGGGTGGGGGGGGGGGGGGAAGTCATTGTTTGGTCTGATTGGGGTGCCCAACATGGTGTCTTTAAACCTTGGAAACATGCCATATTTCTCGCCGGAACCAACACTCTGCCTTTTTATGGTAATATTTTGTCCGTAATCTCCTTATTTGAAAAAGATTGCATTAGAAGCAGTTGAGAGAATGTTCACTGTATTCATTCCTGTGATGAAGAGATCATTTTATAACAAAACAGGTTGAACTGGTTGGGCCTAGAAGACTAAGAGGTGATCTTGGTAAAACATAAAAGACCCTGGGGGGACTTGACAGGGTGAATACTGGGAGTGTTTCCTCTCATGGGAAAGACTAGAACAACTGGGGGACCCAGTTTAAAAATATGGTGGCTTCCTTTTAAGACAGAAATGAGGAGAAACCTTTTCTCCCAAGAGTTATTGGTGTTTGGAATTCTCTTCCCAAGGAAGCAGCGGAGGGTGGATCATTGAATTTATTCAAGGCTGAGTTAGATAATTTTCAGATAGATAAGAGAGTCAAGGGTTATGGTGCTGCCAGCAGAATGGAGTTGAACAACAAGCAGATCTGCATTGATCTTATTGAATTGCGGAGCAGGCTCGAAGAGCTGAATGGCCTGCACCCCCTTCTAATTCCTGTATTCCTATGAGGCCCATGCTTGAATTGTCGAAAGCTAATTAGTGGTGAGATCAGTAAAGAAATTGGAGGGTCATTGTAATAATTCTGGTTTATCAGTTAGGTAAATAACAACTGCAATGTTGATCTACATGCAACTATAATACAGAGTCTTGCAGCCTCATGGCTGCCAGTCAGCTCCCGAGAAGGTTCTAGAACCAAAACCTGAGCTCACCAGGGCAAGCCCCCACCCTGCTCTCAGATTGGTTCCCTGGGTCATGTGACCCTTACTCTGCAGAGTGACCCTTAAAGGGACAATCACACAGTCACTGAGCCAAAGGCCAATGAAACGACGCCAAATAAATCTTGTACTTGTGGAATAGCTGGAACACTGGACAGGAATCAGAGTGAATTTCGAAGAATGGTGCCATAGCTTTTGAGTTTGTCCCAAGAAAAGTGAATAAACCTTTAAGATTTTGTAAACTAAGGAAACCGTTGTGGTGAAATTAAAGGTAGAACTGAGATTAAAGCATTTGTCTTTATGAACTATATTATTAAGAGAAGACTGTCACTTTGTTTAATTAGGTTTGATATTCAGTGAAGTTTAATTTTGCTTAAAGAGATGAAGGGCGGGTTTTTCCAGCCACGCTCCCCCCAAAACCGGAAAATCCCACCTGAAGTCAACAGGCCTTTGTATGGTCCCCCCCCCCCCCCCCCCACCCCTACAATTCCTGTGGTCGGCAGGATGGGAAAGATCCCCCTGAAATCTTGTGGTTTGTTTCTGTCAGTGAGTTGATGGGCATTTAATCTTCTTTCGTCAATAACAGTCCTCAACCAGATTGTAACAACACTCAGCTCTACCTCACCACCACCTCCCAATTCTGCCAGTGTTGTTCAGTTAGCAGACTGCTTGTCGAACACACAGTACCAGATGAAATTTCCACCAATTAAATATTGAAAAGGTCTTTCATCTCTGCTCCAAACTCCATTCCCCAGTAACTATCTCATTCCCCTGCCTGACAGCTGTTTGAGGCTGAATAAGACTGTTTGGAATCTCGGTGTCATTCTTCTTCGTGAGCTGAGCTTCTGATTACATATCTACGCCAGTGCTATGATCGCTTATTCATCTGTAACATTGCCCAACTCTGCCCCTGCCTCAGCTCATCTGCTGCTGAAACCTTGGTCTTTGCCTTCATTACCTCTGGACTTGTCTACTCCAATGTACCCCCGACTGACCTCCCAAATTGCACCCTCTCTGAACCTGGGGTCATCCAAACCTTTGCTGCCTGCATCCATATTCAGAATAAATCCAGTTAACCCATCATTCCTCACTGACTTGTATTGTCTCTCAATCAAGCCATATCTTTATTTTAACATTCTCACTCTTGTTTCCAAACCACTCCATGGCCTTACCCCTCCCTATCCCTGTAATCTCCTGCAATCAGCTGCAGGGATATCTGCATTCATCTAACTCTGGCCTCTTGAGAATTCCCAATTTTAATCGCTTTACAATTGGTGGCCGAGTTTTAACTTAAAGCTCTGGAATTTTACACCTAAACCTCACTTTCTTCCTTTCATACTTCCATGAAAGTCACCTCCTTGACCAAGCTAAGACTACATTATGTTGGTGAGTTGCAGATCTTGCTTTATAAAGTCTCTGTGAAGTGCCTTGGGATATTTTATTATCTTAAAGGTCTTGTGTAAATATCTGCATCAGTAGTAGAATCAGGTCACAGTATTCCAGCTGCGGCCTCACCAATGCCCTGTACAGGTGCATCAAGACATCCCTGCTTTTATATTCTATCCCCTTCGCAATATAGGCCAACATCCCATTTGCCTTCTTGATCACCTGTTGTACCTGCAGACTGGGCTTTTGCGTCTCATGCACAAGGACCTGGGGGTCCTTGTGCATGAGACGCAAAAGCCCAATCTGCAGGTACAACAGGTGATCAAGAAGGCAAATGGGATGTTGGCCTATATTGCGAAGGGGATAGAATATAAAAGCAGGGATGTCTTGATGCACCTGTACAGGGCATTGGTGAGGCCGCAGCTGGAATACTGTGTGCAGTATTGGTCCCCTTATATGAGGAAGGATATATTGGCATTGGAGGGAGTGCAGAGAAGGTTCACCAGGTTGATACCGGAGATGAGGGGTTTGGATTATGAGGAGAGGCTGAGGAGATTGGGTTTGTACTCGTTAGAGTTTAGAAGGACGAGGGGGGATCTTATGGAGACTTATAAGATAATGCGGGGGCTGGATAGGGTGGAGGCGGAGAGATTCTTTCCACTTAGTAAGGAAGTTAAAACTAGAGGACACAGCCTCAAAATAAAGGGGGGTCGGTTTAAGACAGAGTTGAGGAGGAACTTCTTCTCCCAGAGGGTGGTGAATCTCTGGAATTCTCTGCCCACTGAGGTGGTGGAGGCTACCTCACTGAATATGTTTAAAGCGCGGATGGATGGATTCCTGATCGGTAAGGGAATTAAGGGTTATGGGGATCAGGCGGGTAAGTGGTACTGATCCACGTCAGATCAGCCATGATCTTATTGAATGGCGGGGCAGGCTCGAGGGGCTAGATGGCCTACTCCTGCTCCTATTTCTTATGTTCTTATGTTCTTATAAAAACAGTGTCACATCTGGACTAGAATTCTCCAGCTGTTCATGCCAGTGGGATTCTCTGGTCCCACCAGCAGCGCACCCCCACCTGCGTGTTTTCTGTTGATGTAGGGTGACGCCATTGGGAATTCCCATTGACAGCAGTAAGACCAGAGAATCCTACTGTCAGCAAACAACGTGCCACCTCCCGCCGATGGGAAACATGCAGCTGGGAGGCCGGAGAATTTCGCCCCTGATCTTCCTGGTATACCAATGGGTAGATTAGCTTAAAACTAACCCAATGATACCTATGACCTTAACATTGTAAGTGTATAGTGAATGTTGGAAGTTGTGGACAAGTTTTCAAAATCTTGCCTGGAAGGAGCCCATTTCATAAAAGATCAATAGAACCATAATTTTCACAGCTACTGGCCAAACCATCTCTGATCTCAAATGAGTTTGCAACTCCATGTGGCTGAGTTGTATCAATCATCATGGAGACATAAAACTTTTCAAAAGGAACTTGAACTTCCAGTTAACATCTGAAAAAATGATATATCAAGATTTTACATTTTAAAACTCTTACTGTAACAAATGACTAAAAGAACTTATTGAGAATGCATTACTTCCTTGTTATAGGCAACTTATACTTTAACTACATAAGTGATATGTCCCTTGTATATTTATCACTCATGTTATGGTTCAAGTCAGAAACTCCAAAGTATTCTATGGAGCCTGCATGGATCATAAGTTTTGCATCTTGAATTTGGCTAGGATAAGCATGAGATGTTTCACTGCAGGTATGATTCAAGTGACCCACTAGGGAGCTTTATCAAACAAAGTTTATTTATGATTGTAGTTAACATGTATAGTAAGAAAATTAGCAAGAACTTTTATCAATTATAAACAAGAAACACACAATCATGATAATGTATAACCTTCAACAAAGATATCAACAATGTTCCAATCAAACCAATCCCATAGGCAAAAGACCCTCTTCACAGGTTTAACACAGCACAGATTAATGCTCACGTGATACTGGAAATTGAGTCCTTTGGTTGAAGTCTGCAGTTCTCTGGATTCACTCCAAACAGTTTGATGGCAAAACAGCTCCCCAAAACGCCAGAGAGACCCTGGTCAAGCCCCCATCAACAGCAGGTTTTCATTCTTCAGGAAAACACAATATTGTTTTCAGCCAGGGAGAGAGGGAAAATATTTCTTTTTAGCGAGCTACCCTTTCTAAAACTAAAACTCAAACCTGCAGCTCCAAACTGAACATGACAAAAAATTGTCCAAAAGCACATGAGCATCCTCCTAACAATGCAGGATCGTAAAACTAATCCCTGAGAAAACACAAACAATCCAATTTGAGCCCTTTAAGTAGCAATAAAAGGACATTTCCATTCAAGCCAGGAACAATGACACCACTGAAGCTATGAGAGCTGCAGAAATATGTTTTTATTAAAAACAACTTTTCTTAAAGGTACACTAATGTCACACCCATCACATGAATTACAGTCCTTTTAGCAAAGAGACCACTGTTACTCCCAGCTTCTGATGGGTTTCTGTGTCCCCATTTCACAGAGTAGTAATTTTGAGTGATCATCTCCAGTGCTTTCTTCAGTATTTGCAAAGTTTCTTAAATCTACCACCAGCAGTAAAGCCTGTTCCAGTGATTAATCTTCAGGGCTACAGGATGCATCTCTTCAACTAGAGGTCACCTCCCTCCCACATCTGGCAATGGTAGCTTCCAAAAGTCAAGCATCCTTTTCTCTCTTCTGACCACACAGAACCTATGTTGTCTGCCTGTGATATTCATTAATTTGTAGGGAAGCCTGTAACCTGCTCTCAAAAATGGTTTCCTCTGCCCTTTTCCCTATGGCAACATGATAGTGTCTTCTACCCTCTGCCCATGACAACCCCCTAATGAGTAGGGGTTAACCTATTAGCCTAAATAGAGGATTGGTTAGCGAACAGGAAGCAGAGAGTGGGGAGATGTGGAGCATCTTTGGGTTGGCAAGCTATAACTAGTGGAGTGCCACAGGGATTCTAAGATCTCAGCTATTTACAATCTGTATCAATGAATTGGTTGAATGTATTGTTGCTAAGTTGCGAAAATGACAAAATGTTTGATTTGATTTATTATTGCCACATGTATTGGGATGTAATGAAAAGTATTGCTGCTTGCGTGCTATACAGACAAAGCAAACTACTCATTGGGTACATGGGGAGAAGGAAAGGAGAGAGTGCAGAATATAGTGTTACAGTCATGGCTAGGATGTAGAGAAAGATCAACTTAATATAAGGTAGGTCCATTCAAAAGTCTGATGGCAGCAGGGAAGAAGCCGTTCTTGAGTCAGTTGGTATGTGTTCTCAGACTTTAGTAACTTTTTCCCAATGGAGGAAGGTGGAAGAGCGTATGTCTGGGGTGCATGGGCTGCTTGATTATGCTGGCTGCTTTTCTGAGGCAGTGGGAAGTGTAGAGTCAGTGGATGGGAGACTGGTTTTTGTGATGGATTGGGTTGCATTCACAACCCTTTGTAGTTTCTTGCAGTCTTGATCAGAGCTGGAGCCATACCAAGCTGTGATATATCCAGAAAGGATGCTTTCTATGGTGCATCTGTAAAAATTGGTGAGAATTGTAGTGGACATGCTGAATTTCCTTAGCCTCCTGAGAAAGTAGAGGCGTTGGTGGGCTTTCTTTCCTGTAGTATCAGCATGGAGGAACCAGGACAGGTTGTTGGTGATCTGGACACCACAAAACTTGAAGCTCTCAACCATTTCCACTTCATCCCCATTGATGTAGACAGGGGCATGTCCACTACTATGCTTCCTGAAGTCAATGATTATCTCCTTCATTTTACTAACATTGAGGAAGAGATGATTGCTGTTGCACCAGTTCACCAAATTCTCTATCTCTTTCCTGTACTCTGTCTCATCATTGTTTGAAATCTGACCCACTATGGTGGTGTCATCAACAAACTTGAAAATGGAGTGGAATTTGACCACACAGTCATAAATGTATAAGGAGTATGGTAAGGGGCTGAGGACACGGCCTTGTGAGGCACCGATGTTAAGGATAATCATGGAGGAGGTATCATTACCTATCCTTACTGATTGCGGTCTGTGAGTTAGGAAGTCGCGATGGATCAGCAAAGGGATATAGATAGATTAAGTCAGTGGGAAAAAAATTTGCAGATGGCGTTTAGTGTGAGCAAATATGAACTTTCAACTTTGCCAGGAAGAATATAAAAATATATATTATTTATATATTATTAAAATGAAGAGATATTGCAATACAGATAGATCTGGGTGTCCTGGTCCATGAATCACAAAATGCATGCAGGTACAGCAAGTGATTAGGAAGTAAAATGGTTCAGTTCTGGTCTCCTTAAAGGATATAATTGTGTCCGAAGCAGTTCAGAGGAGATTCATGTGACTGACTCTTGGGAAGACAGGGTTATCTTATGAGGATTGGTTGAACAGGTTAGATTCTTGATTGACACGTGAGTCAAACGTTATAGGAGGTGGACAGAAAAGTAGAATTGAGACTATGACTGCAAGCACACTCAGGATTGTACAGAAAATGCTGCCCAATATCAATTCACATCCAACAGTAGACGTTTTGCTAGAATCTTCTTGCTAGAGGCAACACACTTTCTCTGGTGGTACAAATTCTTGTGATCATTTGAAATTTGGCATTCTTGTGATTGTCCTGATGTGTGCAAGATGTAAAGCTTCAGCAACACATTTCTCTTTTGGGTGAAATTCTGAAGTCATTTATGACTTAATTAGCTTTGCGGTAGCAGATAATATCTCATGGCGATATGAACTGTACGTGCTTGAACACTGTTAACTATTGACGATAATAGTCCTATTAGTTTCCTGTGTCACTTTGCAATGACAATTTTATATCAGAGCTAATGCTACATGACTAGCTGTATTGCTCCATTGGGGGCTCTTTCCCTGCTTTTGACTTCACGAGAGATCTTGCAAACGGAATTATAATATTTGTTAATCCTTTTTGTTTACATTCTTGAATCAAATATTTAATTTGATCTTAAAATGCATTTTTATTTCAAGGGCTAAATAAACAAATTAGGTTGTAAATTTTTAAGAAACCTAAAGATACTAACGTGTCAAAACAGTGTCTGAAAGTGGCGTCCTGCCACTGAACGTGCTGTAAGGACCTTTGTGTAATGGAGCAAAACCAAACCAAACCAGGGATAAAATGTGATTTAGAAAGATAAGTGACTGACTTCTTCATGCAAATACAAAATTGAAAAGAGGGCTCTGGTTATGAAAGTCAGGGCCCACCATGGCAACTATTCAAATCCTAGTTTATTTGTCCTTATTGTTGAGTAAAACTGAAAATATTTGATCCATGTATGTGCATATATATTCATATATTGTAAACTGCATTTGCCTTTCGAGCAATCAGCCTTTCATTGTTCCAGCATCCCCAGGAAGGTGGCTATGATTTGGACTTCCCAGTGTCTTCAAAGCAGTTTATTGCTTGTAAGATGTGTGATGTGCGATTGATTCACACGGGAGGCTAGAACGTACCCGGGAATAAAGGCTTTTATTCACTACAAATAGAAGCACACTACTCAATAATATTATCCCAGACTAAAGACTACTAGGAAGTAGCAGTGACCTTTATACTCCTGTAAGAAGGCGGAGTCCTGGGCGGAGCCAAACGGAGTGTACCACATAAACAGTAATAACAGGTGGAACACCCAAACCCTAACCCCAACAGTAACGAGAGTAACATATGTACAAGTACCCATAGTGATAACCATCTATGGTTCACCACAATGTGTGAATAAACTGATGTGACATGGTGACAACTGGCATTATGGCCTTCCAGTGGCAACACATTTTTAAATCCATGCCAGGCTTAAATATGTGGCAGGTTGATGTTTAAAGGCATTTGCATTCTAAATATTCTTAGTATAAAATGTTCCCTATGTGTGTTGTCTCTGCAGGCAGAATCTTATGATAGATTTTCTCGATAAGACCATACGACCATAAGACATTGGAGCAGAATTAGGCCATTCGGCCCATCGAGTCTGCTCCGCCATTCAACCATGATGATCTTTTTCTCATCCCCATTCTCCTGCCTTTTCCCAATAGCCCCCCATCCTGCATGAGTCCGCAGTACAAGCTCTGGCATGAACCTCCGGGAGGCGGCCTTCTAATTGGATGCCTCTTTTTTCCATCTCTCCTGGGTTCCTTGGGCTGCAGACTTAATATGGAGATGCTGACGTTGGACTGGGATAAGCACAGTAAGAAGTCTCACAACACCAGGTTAAAGTCCAACAGGTTTATTTGGTAGCACAAGCTTTTGGAGCGCTGCTCCTTCTTCAGGTGAGTGCGGGGTAGTGTTCACAAACAGGGCATATATAGACACAAACTCAATTTACAAAATAATGGTTGGGAATGCGAGTCTTTACAGGTAATCAAGTCTTAAAGGTACAGAAAATGTGAGTGGAGAGAGGGTTAAGCACAGGTTAAAGAGATGTGAATTGTCTCCAGCCAGGACAGTTAGTGAGATTTTGCAAGCCCAGGCAAGTTGTGGGGGTTACAGATAGTGTGACATGAACCCAAGATCCCGGTTGAGGCCGTCCTCATGTGTGTGGGACTTGGTTATCAGTTTCTGCTCAGTGACTCTGTGCAGTCGTGTGTCGTGAAGGCCGCCTTGGAGAACGCTTACTCGAAGATCAGAGGCTGAATGCCCGTGACTGCTGAAGTGTTCCCCGACAGGAAGAGAACACTCCTGCCTGGTGATTGTCGAGTGGTGTTCATTCATCCGTTGTCATAGCGTCTGCATAGTCTTCCCAAAGTACCATGCCTCGGGACATCCTTTCCTGCAGCGTATCAGGTAGACAACGTTGGCCGAGTCGCAAGAGTATATACTGTGTACGACAATGCAGAATCGCTGAGCAGAAACTGATAGCCAAGTCCTGCACACATGAGGACGGCCTCAACCGGGATCTTGGGTTCATGTCACACTATCTGTAACCCCCACAACTTGCTTGGGCTTGCAAAATCTCACTAACTGTCCTGGCTGGAGACAATACACATCTCTTTGACCTGTGCTTAACCCTCTCTCCACTCATATTGTCTGTACCTTTAAGACTTGATTACCTGTAAAGACTCGCATCCCAACCATTATCTTGTAAATTGAGTTTGTTTCTATGTATGTCTTGTTTGTGAACACAATCCCTCACTCACCTGAAGAAGGAGCAACACTCTGAAAGCTTGTGCTACCAAATAAACCTGTTGGACTTTAGCCTGGTGTTGTGAGACTTCTTACTTGTGCTGTAGACTTAATCAGTGGCCCTGGGCTGAGGATAGCTGTGTCCCACTGCCAGTGATGGGTGTCCTAAAGGAGAGAGCTCCTCAAAATGGGGGCATCCTTGAGTCTGAATAAAATTCCAGAAATAGATGAGAGGTCACATGACACCAGGTTATAGTCCAACAAGTTATAATCCAACAGGACCTGACGTCACCTGACGAAGGAGCAGCACTCTGAAAGCTTTTGATTTCAAATAAATCTGTTGGACTATATAAACTGGTGTCATGTGACCTCTCATCTTGTCCACCCCAGTCCAACACTGGCATCTCCACATCAACTCCAGAAATAGAAGCCTGAAACTGGTAGGGGCATTAGGGTGAAGGGGAAATTCCTGCAGAGGATCTGTTCTGGCCACTGCTGCAGCCTTCCATCCACACATCCCGTCTTTGGAGCGTGAAGCCTCTGGCTCCAATGATACCCAGCCTGCTGTCAGAGGGCATCCACAGAGCTTTTGGGGGCTCTGCATTCAGCTGGAGCCTGCTTTGGTGCCAGTAAGATCCCACTGAAGTGTCTCCCCCTCTCTCTCCATCCCCTCATCCATCCCTGAATTGCTCATTGGTTGCCTGCTGTTCCTAGGCAGGTAACCGCTGTCAATGTTCATCCGTCTCTGGCAAGATTGCTGGGAGATGGCAACATGTCGGGGCTCCAACCCAACTTCCAGATCCACCTCCATGGAACCAGGAAAATCCTGCCCGGTTTGAGCTGTTGAGAATTGAGATCAGTTAGTAAAGCCTGAAAGAATTCCTAACCTTTTCAGTTGAGAGTAAATCTCCTGAAATATTCTGTGCAATCTTATGAGGGTGAGGACTGCAACAAGACGATTAATTTCCTGTCATTTGTTGCCCATGGAAGTTTTGGGAAGGGAATACAATTTGTCCAGGATTGATGACACCACTGGGAGCCTACTTGGTTAAGCCAACAAGATGGCGGGAATAATGGAATCGCTATGTAAATCTGCAGAGGGATGCCTGAGATTTTTCAAAAGTCATCCAACTGATAAGTGGTGGAGGTTGTAGCAGGTAGGCACAGGGTTTGAAGATGAATGCAAGTATGTTTGAAGGACCTGCAGCATGATGTGACTTGGGTCAGCGATACATTTTTCCTCATTCTACAATGCCATGAAGTAGGCAGTATCTTTCTCAGAGTTGCTGCTGGTTCACTCAGTGTAATAGCAATGTGCATCAAAGCCTCATTCAGATTCATTATTCATACTTATACTCTGGATATAAAAATACTCACTGACATTTTCATTTGGTATCACACGTAAATAGCAGGACCCTGCACCTGGAGCTTGTTGAATTCTCCCAATAAGAAATTATTCAGACTCTTTTTGGTTTCAGGTCATTCACTGCTAAAACAACTCAGGGTAGATTTTAACAATTGGACGGTTGACTGGCAGAGCAACCGCAGCTTTTCCTTTTTATTAGTGCTTATTAATATTTAAAATCCTAATTTAAAAATTGGTTAAAACCAGGAGTTGTAACTGGCTGCTGTACCTTTAGCTTATGCACATCAGAAAAATGTACTTTTTTCCATTTCATCAGGTTCTAGCGCATCTTCCCATATGTTAATCTAACTTGCAGTCTTATTCTTATTTGAATGAAATCAGTGTTTAGAGTGAATTAAAGTAGTTACTTAACCCTAGCTGTCTGTTCACAAGTGAGAGATGGATGGAAAAATGTTCCTGTGTACTTAAGAAAGAAAGTTAGAGAAATACAAGATAGTGTGGGATAGTTAGATCTGTAATGAAAAGTAGACATGCACCAACTTATGCAACTGTTTAGACAGTCTAGTGAGAAGGGAGACATTTTTTTTCTTTAACTGTGTTGGATAAGAAAAATGTTCACTTTTCCAAGGGTCAACTAGAAGCACTTTTCTATTTTTTTTATAGAATCCTACAGTGCAGAAGGAGGCCATTTGGCCCATCGAGGCTGCACCAACCACAATCCCACCCAGGTCCAATCCCCATGCATTTATCCTATCTAGTCCCCCTGACGCTAAGGAACAATTTAGCATGGCCAATCCACCTAAACCGCACATCTTTGGAGTGTGGGAGGAAAATGGAGCACCTGGAGGAAACCCACACAGACACGGGGAGAATGTGCAAACTCCACACAGACAGTGACCCAAGCCGGGAATCGAACCCAGGCGTTGTGAGGCAGCAGTGCTAAACACTTTTCTAAACACATTTCACTCAACCAGAGAATCACGGCACTAGCGAACATTGCGCCACCTCCTGGCGCTGTAAAACACGCGCACAGCAGGCTGGAGAATTCCACCCCTCATTTTTAGGTATGCCTGGTGCAGATCCTGACATGCCTTCCTGCACTCTTTATTGAACCAAGGTTGATCCCCCAGTTTGATGGTAATAGTAGAGTGGGGGATATGAGGTTACAGATTGTGGTTGAATACAGTTCTGCTTCTGATGATAGTCCACAACGTCTCATGGATGTCTAATTTTGAGTTGCTAGAACTGTTCAAAATCTATTCCATTTGGCAAATTACATTATTATTTGGCATTCTCTTCCACAGAGAGCAGTCGAAGTTGTGTCATTGACTATATTCAAGGCTGAGTTGAACAGATTTTGATCTACAAGTGAGGAAATGGCTATTGGTGAGGGTTATTTTTGATC
The DNA here is from genome assembly GCF_964213995.1 of Mustelus asterias. Taxonomy (NCBI): domain Eukaryota; kingdom Metazoa; phylum Chordata; class Chondrichthyes; order Carcharhiniformes; family Triakidae; genus Mustelus; species Mustelus asterias. The sequence continues at coordinate 88,270,382 of NC_135812.1, read as the reverse complement.
TCACGGCATTAAGGAATATGGAGAGTGGGCAGGAAAGTGGAGTTGAAGCCCAAGGTCTGCCATGATTATTCTGACTGGCAGTGCAGCCTTAACGGGCTGTATGCTCTTTTCCTGCTCCTGTTTCTCGTGTTCAGTGGTGGGCAGGCAGCAAAGTGGGGCTTCAGATCAATCTTATTGAAGGTTGATGCCAGTTTGATGGGCCAAAGGGCCTAATCTTGGACTCGTTTATTATGGTCTTAGATACAACATAAGGCTTTTAAATTATGGGGTTCCCTCCTGTTTGGTTCTGTTTCATTTTACGCACTGTTTGCGGTGGCACAGTGGTTACCACTGCTGCCTCACAGTGCCAGGGACCCGGGTTTGATTCCTGGCTTGGGTCACTGTCTGTGCAGAGTTTGCATGTTCTCCCCGTGTCTGCATGGGTTTCCTCTGGGTGACATGCTGGTTAGGTGCATGGGCCATGCTAAATTCTCCCTCAGTGTATCCTAACAGGCACCGGAGTGTGGCAACTAGGGGCTTTTCACAGTAACTTCATCGCAGTGTTAATGTAAACCTACTTGCGATTAATAAATAAACTTTAACTTTTTGAGTGTGTTCTTAAAAAAAGTCACATCCTGCACTGCTGAGATGTTCCAGATATGTAAAAACTCACCAGTATTGCAAGATATGACTCACGTTTGTTATAAAATAGCCATGCATTAAACAAGTGATAACTAGCCGAGGCTCTTTAACTGCACTCAATCTATCCAGTTTAATACCAACAATTTTCAATGGAGTTTTAATCACCCAGGCAGTGTAATGCCATTTCTCATTTTCCAGAAAGGGTGATAGATTGTACAATTAAACAGCTGACAATGTAAGTCAATGGAGTGAAAGATAGCACTGAATAAAATGACCTCGTTTATACTGTAATTAACATTTACTATGCTTTCTAAACTCATCTCATGGTTACAATGAAAATTTGGTTGTTCCAGTCATTATGGAGTAGGACTAAAGGATGCAAATTTTGTCAATTTGGATTTTAATCTATCATTGCTCCTTGAACCTTTTTTCATGGAATCATGGAGAGAGAAGGAAGGGAGGCTTTGCCTTCCAGCAACAAGTGAGAATCCTTGGGAAATGAGGTGTTGCAAAGAGAGTTAGGGCACCATGTGCACAGATCATTAAAATATCATAGGCAAAAAAAGTTTCACAAGAAGGCTAATGAAATGCTGACCTTTATATCTCGAGGATTAAAATACGATGGAGTTGAAGCCACGCCGGATGAAGCGCTAGGGGGTAAGCACAACTGGGGTATGGCGAACAGTTCTGGAAATCACACCTTATGAAGGATATATTGGAGGGAATGTAGCATAAATTTACTGTGATGCACTCTAAGAGGTAAGTAATGAGGAGAGATGACACAGGGTAGGACTGGACTCCCTGAAGTCTTGAATGATTAAAGAGTGAAGTTGATTGGAGTTTTCAAGACATTAAAGGTAGAGAGAAATCTATTCTGCTGTTACTCCAGGACCAGAGGACACAGCCTAAAATTTAGAGGCAAAGCTTTTAAGAGTGACATTAGAAAATAATTCTACAATTCGACATGTGGGGCGGCACGGTGGCACAGTGGTTAGCACTGCTGCCTCACAGCGCCAGGGACCTGGGTTCGATTCCTGGCTTGGGTCACTGTCTGTGTGGAGTTTGCACGTTCTCCCCGTGTCTGTGTGGGTTTCCTCCGGATGCTCCAGTTTCCTCCCACAGTCCAAAAGACATGCTGGTTAGGTGCATTGGCCATGCTAAATTCTCCCTCAGTGAACCCAAACAGGCGCCGGGGTATGGTGACTGGAGGATTTTCACAGTAACTTCATTGCAATGTTGATGTAAGCCTACATGTGACTCTAATAAATAAACTTAACTTAGAATGTGGATCTCTTTTCTGCAGATGGCACTGTGCCAATTGATTTTAAATCTGGGATTGATAGATTTCTGTTTATCAAAGGGATTAAGGGATATGGGGTGCTGTTCTCCCATCCCGCCGCACTGCCTTTTTAGCTCAGCAGGCCGGGAGACACAAGCGGAGGCCATTTCATGGGCTCCGCGCTGGGTGCCATGGTCTCTGTGCATCTCCTAGCGCCGGATTTCATTAGGCAGCTCCATGCCAGAAATCAGCACAGAGCTGCCTAATGAATTCAACATGTAATTTAAATCTAATTTAAATGCTACGCGCAGGCCTGGGGCTGAAGCCTCTGGGCCCACAAGCCTCTCCCCAGTGCCAGGAGTATTGCACTCCAGCGGGATTCAGTACGCCCCCCCCCCCCCCACTTGGGGTCGGGCACCGGGGGGTACCCCCTGGGCATTGCCACATTAGCAGTGTCAGTTTGGGCCCCTGGCACTGCCCAAAGGGCAAAGTGCCAATGCTGAGGGAGCAGTGGGCGGGGCCAGATGGGGCAGGGCCTGATGCAGGGGTGGAGCCTTGGGGGGGGGGGCGATGCATCTGGGGGTGATTGGTTGGGGTAGCTGCCACTCTGCATTTGGGCAGAGCGACAGCGGGAGGGATGCCAGCGATCAGTGCTGGCCATCAGTGCTGGGGATAAGGGGGCGGACTGCTGGGAAGGGGGTCGGCACTGTGGTGGGGTTTGGCACTGCGGGGGTTTGGGGCAGTCGGTGGGAGGGAGGAGGGGTCAGATCGGGGATGGATCGGGAGATCAGGGCAGTGGAAGTTTGGGTGAGGCAAGGCTGGCCCGGGCACGTTCGGGGGGCCAGCGATCGGGCCATAGCGGGGTCGGAGGTGCAGTAATCCGGGGGTCACGGGGCGGGCAGCGATTGGGAGGCCGATAGACAGGGGTCACTGCGCATGCACCGATCTCTGCGCTGACAGATTGGCGCATTTGCAGTGGCCCGCTCAGCACTACGCTGCCGGCCTCTCCAGCGGGAATAGGCCACGCCCGCAGCTTTTTGAACTGATTCTCACTCGTGCACTCAACAGTGCTCAGAGTGTGGGAGATTCATTTTGAAACTCCCACTGAACAAAACCAACGTGATTTACTCCAGTTTTTACATAAATTCGACACTTAGAATTTTTGGGGGAGAATCATCCCCATGGAGTTAGGCTGCAGATCAGCTATGATCCCAATGGATGGCAGAACAGGCGCTTGGGGTGTGGGTGGGTGGGGGTTGTGGAGGGTGGGGGGAGTTGTACTTAGAGGTGTATTCCTGCTCCTATATTCCAATTTAGTGTGAGTATTCGATCTTCGTCACATTTCTTCAATATGTGCAAATGAACCATCACCTCCCCCCTTCATCTCAAACATCACTGCTGCATTGATGTGTTCATTGTGGTTTCATGTGAGCAAGCCACCCGAGCCTGTAGACCCTTGGATTGGGAGGGAATTAAGATTCTTTTTTCTGTCTGAGGATTGAAGTAGAATTGTAACTTTGGGCTTAGAATTGTTGTCAAGATAATTGTGAGGTGAATGGCGTTCACCTTTATTGATGTGCACACCACAGCAACTTCAGGAAAGGTCAGATATGCTATTAACTGTGGAAAAGAGTTTCCTTCTGCTCCTCCATTAGCTTCACAGAAGCAACACATTGCTGCGTGTCTTCCCATTCAATTGCATTGAGCTGCATGAAGCTCCTATACCAGCACTGTGTTGCATGGATAGTCATGCCACTTCAAGCCAAAGAATCCTTTTACCAACATATTTAACATTAATTGCTGCCTGTCAGCCTTTCTAGTCCTTAAAATGAACAACTGTTGGTGTTTGAAGTTTATTTATTCGTATCACAAGTAGACTTACATTAGCACTGCAATTAAATTACTGTGAAAATCCCCTAGTCGCCGCACTCATGCGTCTGTTCGGATACGATGAGGGAGAATTTAGCATGGCCAATGCACCTAACCAGCACATCTTTTGGATTGTGGGAGGAAACCCACGCATCCACGGGGAGAACGTGTAGTCACCACACAGACAGTGACTCAAGCCGGGAATCAAACCGGGGTCCCTGTAGATCAACAACCTCACTTTAATTTTTCCCTTCAGATTGTCAGTCTATCATGCTAAGCCATTTTGTTAAATAAGGTTTTGCTCTATACCCGTGAACACTTTACATTTCCAGTGCTCAAGTTGACTATAACTTATGAATTATTTTATTGTATGTGAGCTCTTGGCTCAGCATCATTTGCAGAGGTATTTCCCTCAGTCTATATCTTTTCTTCCCTTCATGGATACTAGACCAATGAAAATCATGGAAAAAAAAACTTGCATAAACTTACTTGCACGTATGCGTGCATATTCAATGCATACAGAGCAACTATAGTTCATGGAACACTGTTCGCCAATGACTGAAGCGTAAGTAGTGATATTGTACAACTCACCTTCCATTTGCATTATGCAGGCATCAGCAGTCAAATTGCTGGGGGGGTGATCGGTGGTGGGCCAAGGGTGGAGGAAACTCTGCAGGGGGATGTGATCAGCATGAAGGGGTTCCCCCAATGTCTGTTGGGGATTCCCAATGTTTGTTATGGGGGGTGGGGTAGTTGTGCAGGAGACCCTAGAGCTCAGCAACCAACTTCCCCCATCTGAAACTCTCCCGTTTTTCTCACTCACGCATCAATTCGAATTTTTTTTGTAAGATCACGCGCCCCCGCCCTTCCCACTGCATTCTGCGGCCTTGTTGCCATGGGTGACCTTACCAAGGGAAAAGGGCTCTCATCAACATCGCTCAAGGGATTGTCAGAGTGCTCAAGACTCTCCACCATGTCAAGGTGGTGAATCAGGGAGGGCGTTAGATATATTTGTACATTGCTCATCTCACCTAATTAGCACTCACTGAGCTCAGTTCAGGTTTGATTGGCTGCAGCAGTCATTGCTGATGGTATAAGCGTGGTTATCATCCACTTAGACACTCATGCCACATTTCATACTGGCCGGTTTAGGTGGAGTTTAATTGTCTTCACTGTCCAAACTGCAGTTAACACTAAACCTCATTACTATGGAGATTGGTTCCTGAAATTCAAAATGTTTCTCTTTGTCCATTAGATTTTTTCCCATATGTTTAAAGGGCAACCCAGCAAATTCAATTAGTGAAAGATCTGTTACAATTCTACTGTAATAAGACTTTGTGTGTGTCCCATTGAGCAGACAGTTAAAGTCAGCAACAACAGTTTATACCAGCTATTCGAACACAGGCGATTGTCCATTAGCATTGCCTCAAGACCAAGTGCTCCGGTAATTTATCTGTCCTCATTCCCGATTGTGGGAATAACTTCAATGCAACAACATCTTGTGTACACTCCGTCATACGGGATTAATGGAGACGCAGACTCTTCACAAATTGTACAGAACTTGCCTGCAGGTTAACGTGCGTTGGAAGTGCGTCATCAATGCCACAAAACAAATAACCCAGCTACATCCCAGAAAATGCACCATCTCCTTCCTCTAATTCACTTCTCCTCCAACTCCCATTCCCATGCATAGCCTCCCTGAACTAGCAACAGGAAAATGTGTACATGAAATTCACCATCATGTTGCAACTGTGTCTTTTTGTAACTGTCCTGTCAACAAAATAAATACAGTAGGTATCATTTTTCTGGGGTTTTCTTTTCAAACCTAGGGTGGGATTGTCTCTCCCTTCCCACCAGCTGGATCTTCAGGTTCCGCTGAAGGAGATCCCCCGCAGCGGGTTACCCGGTGGGCGAGCCACGCCAAACGGCAGGACTGGGAAATCCCGCTGGTATCCACTGGCGAGTTGCTGCCAGAAAACATGCCGTGGGAGGAGGAAAACTGGAAAATGCTGCCCTAATTTCGGTAGATGTGTCAGCGTTGGCTTCATGATATAAATAGTGGTCAAGGCCTAATGTTATAATGATAATTTTCTGTTATCTAAATTCATCATTTGTACACCAAATTTGTCCAGATAGAATCATATCCATCACATATAGAACACTCACTTCCTCTGAATTGTGCTGATTTAAATGTGTTGCGGCGCAATGATTTGGTTGAAAATATTACTATTTTGATCTACTAGTTTTAAAAATTCGAATTCAACCATAATCCAAACTTTTCTTGTTAAATATGTGGTTTGATAAAACCTATCCTTTGTTCATGATGAAAGCTAGGCCACACTTGGAATATAGTGTTCAGTTCTGGCCGCCACACTACCAGAAGGATGTGGAGGTTTTGGAGAGGGTACAGAAAAGATTTACCAGGATGTTGTCTGGTATGGAGGGCATTAGCTATGAGGAGAGGTTGGAGAAACTTGGTGTGTTCTCACTGGAACGACGGAGGTTGAGAGGCGACCTGATAGAAGTCTACAAGATTATGAGGGGCATGGACAGAATGGATAGTCAGAAGCTTTTTCCCAGGGTGGAAGAGTCAATTACTCGGGGGCATAGGTTTAAGGTACGAGGGGCAAGGTTTAAAGGAGATGTACAAAGCAAATGTTTTACACAGAGTGTGGTGGGTACCTGGAACTCGCTGCTGGGGGAGATAGTGGAAACAGATACGATAGTGAGTTTTAAGGGGCGTCTTGACAAATACATGAATAGGATGGGAATAGAGGGATACGGTCCCCGGAAGGGTAGAGGTTTTTTAGTTCAGGCGGGCAGCATGGTCGGTGCAGGCTTGGAGGTCCTAAGGGCCTGTTCCTGTGTTGTAATTTTCTTTGGTCGTTATTCTTTGAAAAGGGTTCACTTTCATCAATGTATGTGGACACTCTGGTCCCTCAGGAGACATAAATGAAGAATAAATAGGATTGTCATCTGTACTTCCTCTTTATCAACTTTTCTCTATTCCTCAATGCAATGTGTTTAAATGAGTTTGAGAACTGCAATAATAATTTGACAGGTCCACCTTCAATATCATGAACATATGTGATGTTGATACTACTGCATCCCAACTGTCAATGCTATTGTTCAATCTTCACTTTGGTTAATCCATTCTTCCTTTCCCTTTTATTGTCATCTTTTAGCAACGTATTGAATAATTCATTCTCACTTTGTTGTTCTGCCTGATCCCATTCTACCTTTCCCATTCCTTCATGAGTCTTTCCACGCACAATTCTTACACGCTGCATTCTTTATTCAATCTAAGCCTCCCTCAGTTTACAGGTTAATTTATAATTCTACAGTTCAAACACTAAAGAATGTTGATGTCAGCTCATTCTGAAGCTTGGACCCAGGTAAATGAACAAATCTTCATCAATTACAGCCTAGTGGCATTACTCACAGATTAGTCTCAGCTTTCTACTTCTTAATCAACCAAATCTCTTTGATTTCGAAGCAGAATTCACCTGTCTAAATCTTCAACATGATCATTTAATTCATTTTCCCCATCCTAACTTTGGTACTTATCACACTGAATTGTTTCCCCACCATTGCTTTGCCCTTTCTTCCTCATTAACCTTTGGTACCTGTTGTTCTTGTTGTTATTATGATGGAAAGCACCTATCACTTTAAGGGATTGGCTAAACACAATGTGGGTTCATTTGTTTGCACATAAGAACATACATACATGGATAGAAAACGTGAAGACATCAGCAGCAGAGCTGTGTGTGCTGTGTTCTGCACACAGGCCAAAGTGAAACTAAGACTGGACCATATGTCACACTTTCCCTTTAGTGAAGGCATGCTGATATCCTCGAAGGCATTTTGGATGTCCAACAACATTTGGGGGCACAGGTGCATAGCTCCTTAAAATGCCACAAATGGGTGCAGAAAAGTCAAGAAAGCCAATGGAATGCTGGCCTTCATATCTAAAGGGCTGGAGTATAGGCATGCAGATATAATGCTGCAGTTGTACAAAACCCTAGTTAGACCCCACCTATGGTACTGTGAGCAGGTATGGGCACCGCACCTTAGGAAGGATGCTTTCGCCCTGGAAGGTGTTCAACGCAGGTTTACAAGAATGATGACCCCGTCATTGTGCAAACACCCCCCTCATCATAGCCCCTCTCGGGTGCCACCTCCTTGGCACTGCCTCTCGCGCATTTATGGTGCCCAACCGGGCACTGCCAGTGTGTCAGGTGGGCACTGCCTGGCCATGCCCCCGACCACCCAAAGGCTCCAATGACCTCTGAACCCCCCCCCGGCGTGGCCATGGTGCCCGGTCCCCGCTACCACAGAGCAGTAGTGATTCTTGCAGGCGTGACGTTATGCTGATGAGGGCAGAAGCAGCCATGCCAATCCAGGTAAGTCCTTTTAGCTCCTGTCATTTTTTGTTAATAGGCTTTGTGCCCTTGGGCGCCGTGAAGCCATTTTTATTGGTAAAAAGGGGGTCAGGTGTGAATCGGAGTTTTGGGCCTCCCGCACTATCTTCTCAGCTAGCCGCACTGATCGACCAGCGCGGGGAGCCATTAGGATTACGCCCATCCTATTTTACATTAAACCACATCTGCTCTAGGTGCAGATGCTTGAAAAGTTCACAACAATTTCTCACAAAATGCACACAGACTTTCCACACATAATGAGTTGAAACACGTCAGACTTTAGGGCTCTGTTGCATCTCAAACACTTGCAGCTGAGATATTGTACAAAGGAATTTGCTGGAAAATGACACAAAAGTGTTAGATAAGAGGATAATAATTGGTATTTTACCTGACCTATTTTAAACTTCATATAAGGCAGATCACTCTTGTATCTTTGAAAGCACTAAGCCACGAAGCAGCATCATATTTAGTTATTTTACAGACATCGCAGTGCTTCTGTGAGTCATGCTGCCAGAACGATTAAGGATGAAAGAAAGTTCTCTGTTGGGGCCTATTGTGTAAATATGAACTGTAACTGAAGAGTAACAGGAATATATGATTGAGGGAGTGTGATCTTTAAGATGAAAAACAGTAGGGGCTGATTTTGAGCCCGCACTCTCCAACTGTATGCACAAAATCCAGAGAGCGTGATTTGCGCAGGCGAGTTTCTGAGTTCTGATGTTCCTGGACCCTCGCTAGTGGAGTGACCAGAAATACGCTGCAGGACTGCAGAAAGCTCACTTTAATACATTAGTCTGTCATTAGCGAGCACGCGTGCCAGCACTTCTCTCCTCACCTGATATTCAGCAGGCGTGACGTCATGCCAGCGACAATTATAACTCTACATGAGTGTGAACCTGGTGCCTTCACCTTCGAGGGGGGTTACAGAGGTGAGCTCTCAGGCAGCCAGCACCCTCCGGGGTGCGCACTGCTCAGGGGGTACTGGAGAGGACTTGGGGGACACAGGTAGGTGTAACTCGGGGCCAGGAGTGGGAGGTTGCAGAATCGTCATTTCGGGGAGAGGGGTCGGGGGGGTCACTTGCAGGCCTTCTTTACCCTTCTTGTCAGGACACCCTTTGCTCTGAAGGGATTGTGAAGGCTGGTGTGCAGGCAGCGCTTCCCGTTTCCTCCTTCCTAGGTTCCTGTCCATATCACAGCTAAGGGAGTGCCTTTCCTTAGCGGGGACTGGTAAGAGGGTGGGAAGGACAGAGCATTGCCATTCCCGCACCCCACAGGGATGAGACATCGGGTGAGCGCAATGGTTGTCCCAATGGTGGCATGAACAGAGAGTGGGTGGATACTCTGTGGGTGAATGAAGCAAAATTTAACATTCAAAATAAAATGGTGCCGATTGTGATGACACTGCCTTTAAGAAATGTATTTATAACATGTTTCCTTTGAGAGGTTTTAAACTTCAGCTCTGATTACAGTGCCGAGTTGTTTGCTCCAGGCAGCCCATCCACTGAGAATATAGAAGCATAAGTGATCCGAGATATTGGGGTGTTCGTTTTAATCTGAGCTAATGCAATTTTTTGGGTTGTCCCCTGTGGTTCAAGTAGGGTTTGATTAGGTTGATTGACAAGAGTGCGTCATGTGCTAATGGGAGGAGCTAGGCTTACAGAGAGACAAACAGGCAGTTTTTGTTTAGATTAGCAAGGAGCAACAGTTCTCTCTTTTTCTCTCCAGAGATTGAAGTCTGAGACTTGCTGGAAAATAGGTATCTCTCTCCAGAGGGTTTCTGGAGGCCTGAGGACTAGCAGCCCCTGTACCAACAGCTAAGCCTGTTGTTTGCTAACTGATTTTGACGAGGAGTTAATGTCTGTGAGGAATATTGCTTAAATTGGAGCCAATAGAGATAGGCTAGCAGTTAAGAATTGTATGCTGTCATGTTCAAGTACTTCAATTGGTAACTGTATTGTTAAATAAAGTTTGTTTTGATAAAAGCTTCCTAGTGGATCAACCGAATCATACCTATAGTGAAACACCATGGCAGAGATTCTCCCCAAAACATTCTAAGTCCCCAATTTATGGGAAAATAGGAGTAACTCCTGCTGGTTTGTTTAGCGTGATTTCCAGAGCGAATCTCCGACACGCCATGCATCACAGAGTGCCTCAACGGGATTCACTCGGAAAATCAGGGGATTGGGCCTATTCCTGCCCAAGAGGCTGGCAGCATAGTGCTGAGTGGGCCACTGCACATGCACCTATCTGTCAACGTGGAGATTGGCACATGCGCAGTAGCCCCGCATTGCCAGCCTCCCAATCACTGGCCTCCCTGACCTCCCCAGGCAAGCCCCGACCCCCCCACAACAGTCTCGACCTCCACTCCCATCTGGATGGCCAGCCCTGATCTCTTGATTTCCCCCCGAAACACCACAAGAGTCCTGACCACCCTCCACACACCCCCACCCCCCGCACTCCCCCCTCTCCACCCCCCCTCCCCCAACCTGGATGGCCAGCTCTGATCACTGTCCTACTTCCCTCTGTCGATGGTAGTCATGATGTGGAGATGCCGGCGTTGGACTGGGGTAAACACAGTGAGAGTTTTAACAACACCAGGTTAAAGTCCAACAGGTTTATTTGGTAGCAAATGCCATTAGCTTTCGGAACGCTGCTCCTTCGTCAGATGGAGTGGGAATCTGCTCTCAAACAGGGCACAGAGACACAAAATCAAGTTACAGAATACTGATTAGAATGCGAATCTCTCCGCAGCCTGGAATGAACACCGCTCGACAATCACCAGGCAAGACTGTTCTCTTCCTGTGGGGGAGCACTTCAGCGGTCACGGGCATTCAGCCTCTGATCTTCGGGTAAGCGTTCTCCAAGGCGGCCTTCACGACACACGACAGCGCAGAGTCGCTGAGCAGAAACTGATAGCCAAGTTCCGCACACATGAGGACGGCCTAAACTGGGATCTTGGGTCTGTGTGACACTATCAGTAACCCCCACAGCTTGCCTCCTGGACTTGCAGAATCTCACTGGCTGTCCTGTCTGGAGACAATACACATCTCTTTAACCTGTGCTTAATGCTCCCTCCACTCACATTGTCTGTATCTTTAAGACCTGGTTGGCTGTAGAGATTCGCATTCTAATCAGTATTCTGTAACTTGATTTTGTGTCTCTGTGTGCCCTGTTTGAGAGCAGATATCCACTCCATCTGACGAAGGAGCAGCGCTCCGAAAGCTAATGGCATTTGCTACCAAATAAACTTGTTGGACTTTAACCTGGTGTTGTTAAAACTCTCACTACTTCCCTCTGCCAGTGATCCTATTTGCAGGATGGCAATGGGACCCCACCCCCTCTGGCCACACTCCCTTGGCACTGCCTGATACCCGGTGGTCAGTGCCAAGGTGCCCCTTGGACAGTGCCAGTTCTTGCCCTTGGGCAGCACCCAAGGGGCACCCCCCCACCCCCCTTACTCCTGACCTCCTGGGGTGCCTCAATGGCCTCCCTTCACTCCAGTGGGGCCAGCCGCCTGTTCCCTGTTCTTGGGAGGTGGGGGGAGGGGGGACGCGAGTGGGCCCGGAGACTTCAGTCTCGGGCTTGCTAATGAAATGGAAATGAAGATTTCCATATGCTAATCAGCTCTGTGCTGATTTCCGGTGCGGAGCTGGTGACGCTGGAAATCTTCGGCTGGGAGACATGTGGAGGCCGTGATGCCCAGTGGGAAGCCTGTGAAACGGCCTCATTGATGTCTCCCAGCCCACTGCGCTGCCTGAGCTGGGAGAATCGCCCCCTATATGCTCATACGAATGCCAAAATCAAAAATAGTTGGGGTTTAGGCTAACTTCATATTATACCTTGGAGGTTCTGTACTGGTCTTTCACATATATTCACCCGTGTCCACTACAGTTTCTTAATCTTCCTGACCCTCTCACTATGTCTGTGTGTCCCCAGGATCCATAGCTGAGATGCTGACGTCCACACCCTTTTACCTGAGATGACCTTGGCGAGCGTCTCCTGGGGGATCGGGACCGTAAGGATCCAGACCTGCTTTTATGTTTGATTGCACGTATGTTTGATTGCTTCCATCCTCGGTGCTGTGGCTGGAGGTGTGTCGCTCACAGGTAGGGGGTGTCAGCTCGGCTGGAAACACCCAGGGACTCCTGGCTGGAGGGCCCCGGTTGTATTGCTGCCAATCGTCTTCCCTTTGGGATCCCGGGGACTCCTGTACTCCTCCATGGGATGGAGGGGCAGCTGGAGTGAGATCCAGAAGCCTCACCGTCCTCTGGCGCTGACACTCATGGATTTCCACCGGTGCCTGCACCACGGAGCGTACATCTCCTGCCATGGAGTGCACATGCTGCACCGAGGTCTCCACTGCGGCGCTAATCTCGCAGTGTTGGCCTCAGTGCGCCGCAGTGACATCTGGAGCACCATCTCCTCGGATAGAAGGCGATGGGACTCCTCCAATCGGCCTTGCACTCAGGGGTGGTCTGCTGTCATCCCTTCCTGATAATCACCACTTTGCCTTTGCAGCTCCAGTAGCTGTGGGACGATTAGACCCAGGGGCACATCATCGGCAAAGGGCTCAGCAGATTCCTGGGCTCCAGCATCCTTCCGAGTGCCAGTTCCAGATTCTGCCTGCTGTGAATCTGCAGCTGTGAGGTGCTCCCAGTAAGTGACCCAGAAGCCTGTCTACTCAGTGAACCCATTGAGGTGTGAGTATCCACACTGTGCTGAGTGCGTGTGACAGCTGTGGCGCCTCTTCAGTGGTGGGGTTGGAGAAGTCTCCCTCTGAGCTGCTGGAGTCCGGTAGGTCAAGGGAGTGCGAGGGTGGTCTGGCCTGTTCCACTGGCCAACCTGCAAGGGAAGGGACATGACATCAGCGTATTACAGGGCATATGGAGAGTGGTTCACTTGCCCTGGCTGAGCGAAGAAGATGATCATTCATCTTCTTCTGACACAGCTGTCCCGTCCTCTTCAGGAGTGCGCTTGCACTGACTAGGGCTGCCACTGCATCCCAGGCGGGGGTGGTGACCTTGCTGGATGGCCGTCTCCTGGAGCGAGGGGTAGAGTGCGTCCCACCTCTGCTCCATTCTATCCAGCAGTCTGGTGAGGGGCCCCTCTGTAAAGCGTGGTGCTACCTTCTTGGCTGCTATCCCCTGCAGTTGTTGTGTAACAAGTGCCGGGGAACCAGTTATCTGGTGATCCTCAGTGCTTGCAACAGATATGTCATTATGCGGCGGGCAAATCAGAGCGAATGTGCCACTGGAGCGGTGCTGTCGGCGGGAAAGACTCCGTTTTTCGTGCCGGAACCCACACTCTGCCATGTTTTGGTAAGATTTTGCAGAGTAACCGAAAGATATCTGAAAATGATGGTGAATATTAACTTCTTGTTTAAATCCTAAGCAACATGTGTTATAGGAGGTCTCATTGCACATTGGGTAGCATCCGTGCCTCTGAGCCAGAAGCTCTGGGTTTGAGCCCCACCTCAGGGAATAATGGTCAAGGAAGGTGTGTTTTAATGTGGCCAGACAGGTTGAATGTCAACCTACAAATCCTTCAACACGCCAATGGCTGGAGCTAAGAGCGGGAGAGATGCCTAATCATCCATGGTTGATGTGGAGCGGCACTCCTCAAACTATCAGCCTCTGGCAACAGACCAGTTGAAAAGTTTATTTATTATTGTCACAAGTAGGCTTACATTAACACTGCAATGAAATTACTGTGAAAATCCCCTAGTCTCCACACTCCAGCACCTGTTTGGGTACACTGAGGGAGAATTTAGCCTGGCCAACGCACATCCTTCAGACTGCGGGAGGAAACCAGAGCACCTGGATCCAAAGATGTGCGGGTTAGGTTGATTGGCCATGCTAAAATTGCCCCTTAGTGTCCTGAGATGCGTAAGTTAGAAGGATTAGTGGGTAAATGTGTAGGGATATGGGGGTAGGGCCTGGGATCTGTGCAGACGCGATGGGCCAAATGGCCTCTTTCTTCACTGTCGGGTTTCTATGATTCACCTGGAGGAAACCCGCACAGACACGGGGAGAACGTGCAGACTCTGCACAGACAGTGATCTAAGCCGGGAATCGAACCCGGGTCCCTGGGACTGCGAAGCAGCAGTGCTAACCACTATGCCACCATGCCGCCCCAGCAACTTGCTCCAGGAATTATTTGCAATGGAAACAGATGAAAGTCCGTCTTGGTGCATCATTAGGTGTGGGAAGAGAATTGGAATATCTATTGTTACTTTCATATAACAGATTTGAGGGTTTTTATGGTAAACTATTGATTGAAAAACTTAGCGTTCATCGGGCTTGATGTAATCTTCTAATGCTGGACATTATAGCAGTTTACAGAATTACTCAGGTTTTCAAATCATACTTTGGGATGTTTTATCCATTGTTTTATTTAGGCAGAGCAGCAACTAATATACTTGTCACCTAATTTTTCGCTAGCCTTCCATTGATTTACTTCTTATTAATGTCATGGGACTGAGGAGTAGATTATTTATTAGCTACTCACTACAATTAGAAAGGCGAGAGACACAATATGATATTGCAACAAAATGAAGTGTCAATTAAATGTGATAATCTTTGCAACACAGAGATTCTTAAGCAGTTGAAAAAGTGTCTTGTATACCACAAATTTGGACAAAATATTCTTTCCTCTCATGATGTTTTTTTAGAATTTAGGGAAGGAGTTGTATCAAAACTGAGTAAAAGGGATAGATTTGTGAAAAATGAGTAAGTAATGAAGTTATTGTGAAAATCCCACACTCTGGTGCCTGTTTGGGTACACTAAGGGAGAATTTAGCATGGCCAGTGCACTGAACCTCCATATCTTTGGACTGTGGGAGGAAACTGGAGCACCTGGAGGAAACCCACGCAGACACAGAGAGAACGTACAAACTCCAGACAGATAGTGACCCAAGCTGGGAATTGAATCCGGGTCCCTAACGCTATGAGGCAGCAGTGCTAACCACTGTGCCACCCCACCACCATGCTGCCCCATTATCCGTCCCACTTGCAATGATTCCCGGCACTTCGTATTTTAATGAAACATTGGTTAGCTTCCTTAAAATCAACTATATTTTAGCTACCTCAATTTTATTTAATTCTTAATGTGTTGAAACATTTGGTAGTCCCCTGATCATTATCTAACAAACATTTGGAATGACTTTCAATAACAAAATATTTCAATGATGTATCGCAAGAGACACTTCGCAGCTTTGCTGAAAAAGAAAGTTACAAAGAGAGTTCAAGCACTTAAATACTTGTTCAAAAAATATTCAGTATCATTCCTAAGTACAGTATGATTTAGTGACAGAAAATAGTTCCCGGGTGCATTTCATAACTGACTTTAATAACTGACTTAATTGCTTATTTACTCTGTTGCTTAACAAAACAATTATTGCTAATTGTATTGTTGGTCGCAATGGCAATTTCCCTCACCGCACAAGTATAGAGGGGACTGGGATCATTGTTAAGCTTAATTTAACACTGTCAACATTTGAAGTCACAAAACTTAAAATAAATGAAGAATCTTATTGAAGAAAGTCCAAGAGCAAACAATGTCTGATTTAATTCATTCTCCCCTCCCTTCCAAACTAAATATAAATCCAGAACAAGAACACGGTGGGCCCAATTTTACCATTTTCATTCTAAATGCTGAATCTGGGTGCAATTCAGATCCGACTTGGAAATCTGTTCTCAGGCGCCCCCAAACGCACTCTGCCTGAAAAAAAAATCACGAGTTTGAATCGCACTGTGGGCGGGGCTTATCGCACCCGAAACGCTGCTGCTCCGATCGGAGCCTTCAACTGCGCATGCAGCAGTGAATAAAGATTAAAAAACACTCCCCTGTCACATCACTCCCAGCCCGCAAAAAGCAGATAAAGCGACCCGGGAGATAAAAGCGGGAACGATAGCCTCCACAGACATCGCCCCACCCGCACAACATAACTGTCCCCCTTATCCACCCACCACCCCCCCGCTACATAGACCGAACGTGACCCCCTGCCCCCCTTTCCCCCCACCAATCGCCTGCAGAGTGGCAGCAGAACCCCCCCCCCCGCCCCTCCGTTCCCCCTCCCGGAGAACGAGTGGGCTTCCCCCCCCATCCCCCAGAGAATGATCGGGCCTCCCCCCCCCCAGGAGAATAATCAGGCCTCCCCCCGCCCCTCCCCTCCCCGAAGAGAATGATCGGGCCTCACCCCGCCCCCCCAGAGAATGATCGGGTCTCCCTCCGCCTTGTCCCCCCGTCCCCCCACCAACCAGACAACGATCTGGCCTCCCTCCCTCTCCCCACCAGGGATATATCTGACCCACCTCCTCCTCCCTCCCCCCCTCACCAGAGAACAATCTGGCCTCCCTCCTCCCCGACCAGAGAATGATCGGGCCTCCCTCCTCCCCCGCGTCCCCCCCTCCCCCCCCCCCCCCCCCCCCCCCACCACCAGAGATACATCTGACCCGCCTCCTCCTCTCTCCACCCCCACCAGAGAATGATCTGGCCTCCCTCCCCCCCCGCCACCAACGATCTGAGTCAGAGAGCCGTTGGAAGCTCTGAACTTACTTCTTCAGAATCTGAAGTGCCCGAAACAGACCTTTGCTGAGCATGTCTGTTTTGCGCCGAATCTGGACGCGCGAACGTGATGATAAAGGGGAAATGCTGGTAAAGTTGGGCGGGCAGCCCATTAATTCAATTTAAATGCATGCCGTTGCACCCGTTTCGGGCGCGATTCAGATTGTGGCCATTTTTGGGCCTTGGTAAAGTGGGCATCTGCGCGGACGAGGGCACGGATCGCGTTAGTGGCCTCACGCCCAACTTTACCAAATTTTCGCGCCCGAAAACGGGGGGCGACGCAATGGTAAAATCGGGCCCGGCATGTTCTGTGTGACATCCAGATCCTGCACTAATTTTCCATTTTCCCCATGCAGGCTTTCGGAACAGCAGTTGGAATCTGTCTCAAAATCTTCATGATTGCATTGGAATGTTTAAATCTGGCTCAAGAACAACATCTACACAATTGAAGAATGAAGTGGTGATGGAGGAATGAAGTACGAGGTGACCCGGGTCAAAATAATAAGTCAGTGTGGGAAAGGAAATGCTTGAGGAAAAAGCAGGAGAGAGATTTCATCTGGAATGACGGGTGGCACCAGGATAAAACCGCTGATTGGCTGGGAAATGGAGCTGCGATCAGGACCATTGGCATTCTCTGCTCAGCCTAAAGTACTCTCAGGTGAAATGATATTAACTTTTAACATCAAGTCAAGGACAGAGTGCATGGGTACGATCTTACCGCCCATTCACGCCATGCTCCCACTGCAGCGAGGTTGGAGAATTTGGCGACAAGCCAAATCTCCGTTCACTGCAGCGGGATGGGAAAATCCCGCCGGCGTGAACGGTTGCAAAATTCCAACCTGTGTATTTTATTGTTGCCCATGATCAAAGTGTTTTTATATGTAAGGGTGTGTGTTTCTTACCCTCACAGCAGTTTGCCCCAATTGCAAATTATCCCAGCAGCAAGGTTCTTGCTAATTTAAAATAAAGAAGATTATTTATCAGCAGACACTTGATCTGGAGGTTTAATACACTCTCTCACACGCACCATCACACAGACAAAAAATAGATATGGATGAAGAAAATATATATGATTGCAGGTAGTAATTATTTCAGTTGCTTTCATAGCAGGTCTATAGTTTCTTAGATGAATTTATGATTTGACTGGAGTGCAGGATTCTCAACAAGTTGTAAGACTTCTTGTAGTTGAATTGCCAAAAGGAGGTCAGTTCACAGTTGAACTTGAAGGTGGAACAGGTTGGGGGTGAATTCTTCTCCCACTTTCAAGGTATAGCTGTTTTACTCAGCTGTGTGGTTATCTTGTAAACATCTATGGATGTTTGGATGATGTTTTGGTTGGTATCTCTCATGGTGTTCCTGATGTTTCTGATCCAAGCAGCTTTTGCTGTTTTTTTAAACAGAACAGGTAATAAATATGGCTGCCTTAATCATGTGACCAATTTCAGAAAATAGTAGTGGGTTGTTTCTCACGCACTGTGTTTTAGCTTTTTACACGTTGGCAGTTTTGGGGACAGCCTTAGTGCTTGTAATTTAAATTGCCCTTTTGAATGCCTTTCAGGAAAGACACTGGGTGGAATTGTTAGCTCCTGTTGATTGTGGGCACAAATCCTGGAATGACCATTAAATCTTACGAGTGGCCAAATGCAGGACTTGTGCTGGTGAGATCTGTTTGAGATCTTCCCTGACCCCCGCCGGTGATGTGATCAAGTTTACATCCAGAAAGGGCATGAATCTAATTTCCATACATTGCAGTGTATTAACATATAATTACTGGGCTTGATGCTGTAACATTTGCTCAAGATGTATCCTCCCTCCTCCCGCGCGTGGTATGATGTCATGCCGACACAATTCACTACTGAAAATCAGTCACAATGATCACGCCAGGGGCGCAGAGATGCCTGTGACCTTTGCGTGTTGAAGAACATGCCTAGCCCCTTGGCATCCTGGCAGTGCCCCCCAGGGAGCACTGTCGAGGTGCAATACCAGACACGACTCCCAGAGGCACTGACAAGGGACACTGGCAGGGGGACTTATTCTCCTCCATTGGGAGAGTCTCCTTCTGCATTTGAGGGGTAGGGGTATTCCAGATACCTCTGTGGTGGAGGGGGGAAGAGTTATATTTGTTAATGTGATCTAAAAATGGTGCCCTGATCTCAGTGAGGCCGATTCCCAGCTTTACGAGTCGCTGACCCATCGATGCAAACCGCGTTTATTTTGCAGTTACAGTGACATGATTTGGAAAGAAAACAGGGCAGTGGAGTTGGAGAGTTTCACAACAGTTTCCTCACCAGAACTGACACTTTGCCAAATTCTCATAAGATTCCGTTGAGTGTTTTAAAATTTGTAATATCTTCATGATGGGCATAATGGACTTGACAATCGTTACGTTTTAAAATGGATCTTAATTGATTTGATTTGATTTATTATTGTCATGTGTATTGGTATACAGTGAAAAGTATTGTTTCTTGCGCGCTATATAGACAAAGCATAACATTCGTAGAGAAGGAAAGGAGAGAGTGCAGAATGTGGTGTTACAGTCATAGCTAGGGCGTAGAGAAAGATCAACTTAATGTGAGGTAGAGCCATTCAAAAGTCTGATGGCAGCAGGGAAGAAGCTGTTCTTGAGTTGGTTGGTACGTGACCTCAGACTTTTGTATCTTTTTCCCGAAGGAAGAAGGTGGAAGAGAGAATGTCCAGGGTGCGTGGGGTCCTTAATTATGCTGGCTGTTTTGCCGAGAAAGTGCGAAGTGTACACAGAGTCAATGGATGGGAGGCTGGTTTGCGTCATGGATTGGGCTACATTCATGACCCTTTGTAGTTTCTTGTGGTCTTGGGCAGAGCAGGAGCCATACCAAGCTGTGATACAACCAGAAAGAATGCTTTCTATGGTGCATCTGTAAAAATTGGTGCAGGATGGTTTTCCAGCCATCTAGAACAGGACCACACTCTCACCTCT
Source organism: Mustelus asterias (assembly GCF_964213995.1). Taxonomy (NCBI): domain Eukaryota; kingdom Metazoa; phylum Chordata; class Chondrichthyes; order Carcharhiniformes; family Triakidae; genus Mustelus; species Mustelus asterias. The sequence goes on along the minus strand of NC_135812.1, from coordinate 88,250,671 downwards.
CACCTGCTCATCTGAAGTGGGTTTAAGGGAAGCTCTTAGTAAAATGAAGTTGCAGAGAATGAAAGAGCATAGAAAGAGGCCATTCAGCCTAACAGTTTTGCACCAGTATTTATGCTCCGCACAAACATCCTTGCATCTTACTTCATATATCTCAAGAAAATATTGGTCTCAAAATGTTTATTCACTGATAAAGCACACATCATTCAACTGGTAACATCTCTAAACAAGATAATAAAAAGAACTGGAGCAGCTACAGAATTGGAAATTGACCCCCTTGGAGAAGGTGACTACGATCATCTGCAGAGAAGAATATAGATGGAGCAGAGGAAGGTGAAAGTTTGGTCTGTGAGACTGAGCTTTTTAAAAAATAAAAATCTCTCCCTGTTCAATTCTTGTAATTACTTCAATTAGAATTAACTTCCCCAAAGATCAGTCAATATTCAGTCTTTTTAGTTCAAGAGAAATCTTAATTTTTGTTTACAATCTTTACAATTCCCTCTGAATTTCCTTTGTCCTTTTATTCCATGTACGTTTTTTGATGATTGTTCTGTTCTCATATTTTTAAAACTTACTTTGAGATTTTTTTCAGAACTGTTGGAGATGGTTCTTGTCGACTAAGAGGGCTGAATATCGTCCGCAATTTTTTTGGAAAATTGAAACATTTACCAGATTCTAAATGGAAGGACCTTTTTTTGATTTAAAAAATTCATGCTCTGAAAGACCAAACTTTCAGTGGAGGTCAGGGAGTAGCAAGTGCATGCTAGAGTTTAAGTTTATTTATTTATTGTCACAATTGGGCTTACATTAACACTGCAATGAAGTTACTGTGAAAATCCCCGAGTCGCCACGCTCTGGTGTCTGTTTGGGTACACTGAGAGAGAATTTAGCATGGCCAATGCACCTAACCAGCACACCTTTCAGACAGTGGGAGGAAACCAGAGCACCCAGAGGAAACCCACGCAGACATGGGGGGAACATGCAGACTCCACACAGACAGTGGCTCAAGCCGGGAATCGAACATAGGTCCCTGGCGCTGTGAGACAGCAGTGCTAACATCTGTGCCACCATGCCACCCTAGAGTGTCTCATAGCAGTTAGCAACTCAAGTTCAAGTTTACTGATGGAGGTTGGTTTTAACGTTCTATAAAAACTGTACTTCCTTGCAGCCTGGCAGTACAAGACCATAGAGGGTCCACTTGGGGTTGGTCTGTACTTCACCTTCCTGTCTCCTGTCAATGGTTTTCTTTATAAAGGTGCTCGTGGTGGCCCCTCTCCCACAATGGGATCAACAATTTTCAGTTCTGAGGCCTCCTCCAGTTCATGTCTGCTTCTTTCTTATTATCTTGCTGTGGAGGCGATCATGTAGACATATTGCAGGCTGAATGAGAACATGCACAATGCCAGATCTACACCTAACCTGCCACCCATTCTAGTTATAAATAGTACTGTGTAGCTACATCATATAACAATGTGTGATAAGCTTTAAAGGTGTATTTCAGTGCGCACGGGGAGTGGTGTAAGAACTGTAGCTTGTTACAAAAATAACTATAAGGTTCTGGGAGATCTTACAAGAAACAGCTGTAAACATGCAGCAGACTGACAGATAATCATCTAAATGTGTGTACCTGAACCATCTGCCTGGTAAATGGCACTTAACTGAGGAGTTTGCTTAAGGTGTGGCACCTCTATATCTGTTCTCTGATCTGCAGTTGTGTAGTGAGTGTTGCCCTCATTTACCATGGCCAGTCCCCTGACTGCAAAGCGGAACTACCATCCTCTCACCAATGGCATGTATCAACATCTCTATTTCAATAAAAGTGACCATGAGGCTGTTGGATTGACATTAAAAATCCGGCTGGATCCCAAATATTATTTAAGGAAGGAACCCTACATTCCCTGCTGGCATGCCTATGTCTAACTCCAGTGCAACACCAAAGGAGTTGGTTCTGAGCTGCCCTCTCTGGCTTATATCCATTCAGTTGTACCTGAAGAGGCTCCACCGCCACCTTCGCAGGCCCTTACGGTGATGCTTACCTCCTGAAAATGAACTGAAAATGGCAGAATATCAGTCCACTCTCTGACTTCAGCACCAATTATAGACATCCATCAAGTGACTTCCTTGATCAAGACTCCTGGAATTACTTGGGAGCATTGCTAATATCTTAGTGAGGACCATAACAGATGTTGCCTTGAAAGTGAATGGGTGTTCTTCGAAATCAGGGTAGTGTTGGAAATCAGAGCACATACTGAACTATCTCTTAGCGTGCCATAAAGTATGGAGTATTGTCAGGCATTCCATGTTGGTGCAAGTACACATTAATCCACCCTGTTTCCATATCTTTTTCTTCCTTGCCTATTCAACTTAATCTTGAATGTTCTGCTTGGCAGAAACTGGGGGAGAGGAGTTGAGATTATGCACTACTCCATTCTCACTTTGGAGCAGATTTAACCCTTCTGGTTTTGCTTGGGGCAAGGTGTTCACCTGATTATGGTGGAAGCCTTATTAATATATGCTGGGTGTGCGAGACGGAGGACCCTGGTTCCGTTTCAATGGTATTCTGAGCAGGACTTGCCTACAAGGTGAGTTTTAAATTCTCAGTGTCAGCCAGGGCTCCACCAGTCCTCACAAGGAAAGACTAGGTCGCTGCTGCCTCAGACTCCCCCTCACCTTCCAGATGCTGCCATACCCAGGCCCCGCGGACTCATCTCAGTAAAGGTAAGTGGCCTCTGAGCTGGCCCATCTCCACCTGGCAGCTGGCTGGCTAAGAGATAGAAACAAGCCCCCAGAATGAACATCAACTGGATCTCCACTGGAGATTCAGGATGGGTGATATATGCACCCACACAACCAAATAGATTAGATACTGCCACAACCAGCACCCCACTCCCCCCAGCACCCCCTCCACCCCCACTGGTTCCTGCCTCAACCACTGGATAGCTTATTCTGCAGTTCTGCAGTCTCCTGACTTTGTGTGAAGTTATTTCTCTGTGTTAATCCCATATCTGTGACCCCTTCTTCTTGACCTTCCAAATAATGGAAACAGTTTGTTTTTATCTATCCTCTCCCATTCATATCGGCCAATGATCTGTGCTCTAACCAAAAGCCAATTTGTCAAGTCCTTCTTTGCATTGAAGCAAGGTTTCAATATGATTCGCCAAAGAGAACCTAAAGGGTAGATTGTTTTTCTGAGGTGCTCAGAATAATTTATTTAACCCCACTGTAATGACTTTAATCAGGCAATTGAGTTGGGCCTGTTAGAATATGAACTCCCTGATTAAGGGCTAAATTGATGGGCCAATCAGGGAGCCTCTTGCTTTGTACTTAACCAGTTAGTTAACCAGGGGTGTCAGTTCCTTTGGGACTCCTAGTGTGGACTGCTGACTGCTGACTGAAAGCACTCTGTATGCTGTTGTCAGACTTGTAAATAAAGCAATTTTGGTGAAGGGACTTCTGCCTATGAGGACTTATTGCACCCACACAGGGCCAATGTTTTGAGCCTATTTGACGTACGTGCTCTTAGTGCTGGTAATGGAGCACTTTCCATTGCAGGCATTCCCAGCTCAGGTACACTGCAAAACAAAGCACTCTTTGTTCTATTCCAACCATACCAACAATGTAGCATTTTCCAGCCGCCACAGCGACCTTTCTGCCAAACATCATCGAACAGTACTGAAAAAAGGACATTGGGGGGAATTTTCCCAGCCCGCCCGCCCGCCATGGGAATGGTAGCAGGCGGGGGTGCGGACCATGCAAAGATCCATTGACCTCTGGCGGGATTTTCCAATTTTCTGGTGAGCGCGGCAAGAAAATCCCGCCCATTCTACGGCCTCGCCCGTCCCAAAACCAGAAAATCCCACCTGAGGTCAACGGATCTTCCCGTGCCCCACCCCTCACCACTCCGATTCCTGTGGCGGGTGGGCTGATACAATTCCGGCCAATATCTTTTAGAGGTTCTGACTGGGAGGGGAAATGGGGGGACACGAACTCTTCCTCAAGGTCTTGAAAGGAGAGGAGAGGGGGACTTGCTTAGTTTAACATTTAATTTTAAGGGCGGCACGGTGGCACAATGGTGAACACTGCTGCCTCACAGCGCCAGGAACCCGGGTTCAATTCCAGTCTTGGGTGACTGTCTGTATAGAGTTTGCATGTTCTCCCCGTGTCTGCTTGGGTTTCCTCCGGGTGATCCGGTTTCCTCCCACCCTCCAAAGATGTGCGGGTGAGGTTGTTTGGTCATGCTAAATTGCGGCTTAGTGTCAGGGGGAATTGCAGGGTGGGGTTATGGGGATAGGGCCTGGCTGGGACTGTTGTCGGTGCAGGCTGGATGGGCCAAATGGCTTCGTTCTGCACTGTAGGGATTCTATGATTCGAGGAATTGACAAAGGAGCAAGTGGATTGGGAAAGTAATTGACTCAAAAGAGAAGGCGAGTTTTCATCTATATAGGCCCTTGATTACTAACAAGCTGACTGAGAACACCCATATCGTATTGCGCTCTTACAGCCAACAGATTTGCTTCCATCTCATCAGTGAGATCTCGACCTGGCACTTCATAAGCCAGAAGCCAAAGGTTCACGTCCTGGCCCCATCCCCTCCCTAGTCCATAAAGTTTCTTTTAAAGCAACTTGCTGACAGCAAAATAAAACCTTCTCTTTGGTGTTTGTCTTATTTCGATTCCATTAAGACCCACTTTTCTCCAGCAACGCTTGATGAACAGGTCAGTTTATAAACTGCTCAGATTATCTTGTAAAACTGTCCTTCAGCCGCAAATCAGCGTTGCCACTGGAACAATTGTGATAAATGCAACTAATTAGGCAAATCCTCCCCCACATGAAACGAGTCATTTTGCTCTCATTATTGCATTCTAAATCGATGTGCATTCTGAAACTGGCAGGCTGCTGCATTTCGCAATAAATTAAACTGCAGAATTCAATTGCACTTAATATGTTCGTCCCGAAAAAGCCCCCCCCCCCCCCCCCCCCCACCGCCCCCCCTCCCCACCCCCGGTTTTATTCTCCTCTGCAGAGATTTTGATGTCCTAAAAATGACTAGTTTTATAATAAAACACGGAGCAGATTTAAAGGTTCATATTTCTACAAGAAAACCTGCGAACCAGTTTTTGGAATTAACTGATGGGCACTGAGCACGCCTGAACATTTATTTAAATAGCAGTTTATGGAAGAATGCACCTCCTAAATTAAGTGGAGCAGGAGCAGCAGCAGGAAATAGATTTGTTCCTGAGTGATTTACACTGATCTGGAAGAGAATAGCGAGGACCAGACCATCAAAGTGATTCAGCAGCCAACCCTGCCCTGAGTTAAAATGTTCATTTAAAATTATTTAAGGCCAGAGTATAAACTGCATATATTCTGACTGGTTGGCCAGTGAATGTTAATCCTTGAGGCAGCAACGCAATCTAAAAAGTAATCAAAGAACAAAGAACAATACAGCACAGGAACAGGTTCTTCGGCCCGATTCTTAATCCGAATTTAGACCCACTACTTATTGCCCATAGGCGGTTTCTATCCCTCTATTCACCTCTCTCATTCATGTGTCTATCAAGAAACACCTTAAACATTGCTAACGTGCTTGCTTCTACCACCTTCACTGGCAGTGTGTTCCAAACACCCATCACCCTCTGTGTGAAAAACTTTTCCCATATGTCTCCCCTCAATTTTCCCCCTCTCACCTTGAACCTGTGCCCTCTTGTAGTTGACCTTTCCACCCTGGGAAAAAACCCCTGACTATCCACCCTATCTACGCCTCTCATAATTTTGTAGATCTCTATCAGGTCGCCCCCTCAGCCTCTGTCTTTCCAGTGAAAACAATCCAAGTTTATCGAACCTTTCCTCATACCTAAAACCCTCCAGACCAGGAAACATCCTGGTGAATCTTCTTTGCACCCTCTGCAAAGCATCCACGTCCTTCCGGTAGTGTGGCGTCTAGAACGGCACGTAATATCCCAAGTGCGGCCTAACTAAAGTTTTATACAGCTGTAACATGCCAATTTTTATACTCAATGCCCCAGGCGATGAAGCCAGCATGCCACCTTATCCACCTGTGTGGCCACTTTCAGGGATCTGTGGACCTGTACTCCCAGATCCCTCTGTATGTCAAAACTCTAAAAATGTTATTTGAAATAGGAAGGTATGCAACGAAATGCCAATGTACCAATGGCTAAATTGCATACCCTGCAAAATTTTAAATGCCAATGTACCACATTATCAAAAATTGCAGTACATGCCTTTTGTCAATTAATTGTGAGATCTTTGCATGTAAAATAAACCTTTCATGATGTTGAAAAACCTCATTGCTGAGTGATGAAGCTACTGCCTGAAGGGTGGAAAGTTTTTGCACTAAGAAGGCAACAGGGCATGGACACAGAACATTACTGATTCTGTTGCACTGTATCAACTCACCCCAAAATTGCGGAGTATTACTGGACAAACATCAATGGCTGCACCGGGGCAACAAGACAACACACCGGATACTCTTCTCTAGTCTGGATACTTAAGGACATTGAAAGCTAAAATTACAGCTCATGCTAAACCCTTAAAAAATCTCTAGTTAGCCATCAACTGGCATTTTATGCACAGCTCTGGGCAACATACTTAGGAGAGATATCAAGTGCTTGAAGAGAATACAGGGGAGACATCAGATTGACACTGGGATTGAGGGAGTTCAGTTATGCAGGGAGATTGGTGAAGCTGGGATTGTTCTCCTTAGAGCAGAGAAGGTTAAGTAGATACCAAATGGAGGTATCCTGAGGGGATTTGATACAGCAAGAGGAGAGAAGCTATTGTGTCTGACAAGTAGATCAGTAACCAAAGGTCATAGTTGGAAAATAATTGTCAAAAGTACTAGAGGCGGAGAGAAGTGTCACCACACAGAGGATTATGAAGATCTGGAATTCCTGAAAGGTCAGTGGAATCACTTGATGAGCATTTGGACATGTTGTCCAATAAAACTAATTTGCATGATTTGGGGAAAAAGCAAGGGCATGGAACTAAATTGGACATCTCTGTCAAAGGGTCAGCATAGCCTAACTGGCCAAAGGTTTTCCTTCTGTGCTGTAAGATTCTGTCTCTTCTGATTGTTTCTTGCATATCTTGGGCACTAGCACACTCAAGCACCCACCTTTCATCACTGTAACCCAAATGAGCCACTTCCATATCCATCCTTAGCTCTATACACTTTTCCCACACATCCAATATGCAGCAGCAGGAAATAGATTCTTTCTTAGCAACTGATGCTGATCTTGAAGAAAATGATGAGGACCAGGCCATCCAAGGGATCCTGCAGCCAATCCTGCCCTGAGTTCCCCTGCCCAACCCCTTCCCCAACTTTGCCCTGCAGCAATTGCATCCTCACACTTGGGCACTAGTCCAGATGCTATTACCCAGGGGCATTCAGATAGTGATGAAGATTTGGAATTGGATGGTTCACAGTGACTTGGACCCTTCACATATGTAAATGATGTCAGAGAGAAAAAAATATTGAAGGAAATTTGGGGGAACCTTTTAATGGGAAAAATCTGGTAGAGATGCCTTGTGCCTGATTTTCTTGGTTAACATATAAAAGTATTAAAATCTACTTCCTTTTTTTTCCACCACCACCTCCATGAAACAGGAGGCTCCAGTGTGGGATCTCTTATCTGAGAAAATGCAGATAGATGATTGCACATATGACATGTGACCCTATGTCTATCCATTTTTTTTAAAAATTACGCCATCCTTAAAGTCACAAAGCCAATGCACAGAATGGACTGGGCAAACCCAACTCAATCCCTTGCTTGCTCTAAAAACCAAATTCAAAATCCAATTGAATCTAATTCATGGCTCCCACATTCATGGGCGTCATTGGCTGGCCAGCATTTATTGCCCATCCCCAGTTGCCCGAGGGTAGTTGACAGTCAAACCACATTGCTGTGCCTCTGGGGTCACATGTAGGCCAGACCAGATAAGGACGGCAGATTTCCTTCTCGAAAGGGAATTAGTGAACCAGATGGGCTTTCATGACAATCGACAATGGTTTCATGGTCATCAGTAGATTCTTAATTCAAGATTTTTTATTAAGAAACAAACAAGCTGACAAGATAAGGCATTGCACCCTATCTTGGGCTTGATCTGAAGCTTGGTCTTAGCCAAAAGGCTGTCCACCCATTGATGCTGTTAAACCACATTGCTCCAGCCATGCATGACCTCTAATGGGCAATCAGACTGTCAGTAATCACCTTACAGCATAGAACATAGAACAGTACAGCACAGAACAGGCCCTTCGGCCCACGATGTTGTGCCGAGCTTTATCTGAAACCAAGATCAAGCTATCCCACTCCCTATCATCCTGGTGTGCTCCATGTGCCTATCCAATAACCGCTTAAATGTTTCTAAAGTGTCTGACTCCACTATCACTGCAGGCAGTCCATTCCACACCCCAACCACTCTCTGCGTAAAGAACCTACCTCTGATATCCGTCCTGTATCTCCCACCACGAACCCTATAGTTATGCCCCCTTGTAATAGCTCCATCCACCCGAGGAAATAGTCTTTGAACGTTCACTCTATCTATCCCCTTCATCATTTTATACACCTCTATTAAGTCTCCCCTCAGCCTCCTCCGCTCCAGAGAGAACAGCCCTAGCTCCCTCAACCTTTCCTCATATGACCTACCCTCCAAACCAGGCAGCATCCTGGTAAATCTCCTCTGCACTCCTTCCAGCGCTTCCACATCCTTCTTATAGTGAGGTGACCAGAACTGCACACAATATTCCAAATGTGGTCTCACCAAGGTCCTGTACAGTTGCAGCATAACCCCACGGCTCTTAAACTCCAACCCCCTGTTAATAAAAGCTAACACACTATAGGCCTTCTTCACAGCTCTATCCACTTGACTGGCAACCTTTAGAGATCTGTGGATATGGACCCCAAGATCTCTCTGTTCCTCCACAGTCTTCAGAACCCTACCTTTGACCCTGTAATCCACATTTAAATTTGTCCTACCAAAATGAATCACCTCACATTTATCAGGGTTAAACTCCATTTGCCATTTTTCAGCCCAGCTTTGCATCCTATCTATGTCTCTTTGCAGCCTACAACAGCCCTCCACCTCATCCACTACTCCACCAATCTTGGTGTCATCAGCAAATTTACTGATCCACCCTTCAGCCCCCTCCTCTAAGTCATTAATAAAAATCACAAAGAGCAGAGGACCAAGCACTGATCCCTGCGGCACACCGCTAGCAACCTGCCTCCAATCCGAAAATTTTCCATCGACCACCACCCTCTGTCTTCGGTCAGACAGCCAGTTGCCTATCCAATCGGCCAACTTTCCCTCTATCCCACACCTCCTCACTTTCATCATAAGCCGACCATGGGGGACCTTATCAAACGCCTTACTAAAATCCATGTATATGACATCAACTGCCCTACCTTCATCAACACACTTAGTTACCTCCTCAAAAAATTCTATCAAATTTGTGAGGCACGACTTGCCCTTCACGAATCCGTGCTGACTATCTCGGATTAATCCGCATCTTTCTAAAGCTGGGAAACTTTTAAAATTCATAGAAAATATATTGTCTCGTATTTTGAACAATCTTGTCAAGATTGAGTTCCCCTTTAAGAATAAATGTTGACAATTGTAGCTTTGAAGGAACAAAGTTTTGTTTTCAGCCTGGATGAAGGAGTGAATGACTCTAAGTTGACAATATTATGTTAATGATATGCGGGGGCCTGGCTATGCATTTGCATTGCCACATCTCCTGCTGCACCTCTCCCTCAAAACTGACACTACTTCTATTTAAGCCAATCAATAAATGATCGATGATGCTGACAGTCTTACCGAGAATGACGGGCAGAGACAGATCGAGATGTCAGGAAGGGGACTGAGATGCAATGCAGAATGGAAAAATGGAGCATATATTAGTGTTTATGCAAAAGAAGAATCTGTGATGTATTTATCCACTTTTGAATCTAACCTGACCAGGGTTTTAAGTTGGGAAAATTTCCAACATTATGACATTTAATTCGGATAAGTATTAGTGAGGATACCAGTGGTACTCTCACTTTACAATGATGAATAGCAACAAAAGCTGTGATACAATAAAGTAGTTTCATTTATTTTTCTGAGGTTCCATTTTTCAATTGAAAATCCATTACAGGTGTTACTATCAGAAACTAACATGACCTACTCATATAAAATGATTAATAACCCATTTATGATTGTATTGGTCATGAATTATAGAATCTCAGAATTATACGACACAGAAACAGACCATGATAAAAACAGAAAATGATAGAAAAAGTCAGCAGGTCTGGCAGCACCTGTGGAGAGACAGAAAGTTTGAGTCCGTATGACTTTTTTTTTAATGCACACAGGCACGTATAGGTCAGACCAGGTAAGGGTCATGGAATTATAGAATCCCTACAGTGCAGAAGGAGGCCATTCAACCCACCGTGCCTGCACTGACAACAATCCCACCCAGGCCCTATCTCTGTAATCCCACTAAGGGTCAATTTAGCTTGGCCAATCCAACTAACCCGCACATTTTTGGAGTGTGGGAGGAAACCTGAGCACCTGGAGGAAACCCACGCAGACACGGAAAGAACGTGCAAACAGACAGTCACCCAAGGCCAGAATTGAACCCGGGTCCCTGGCGCCTCACAGCAGTGCTAACCATTGTGCCACTATGATGGCAAATTTCCTTTCCTAAAGGGCTTTTGTGAACCAGATAGACTTTTATGGCAATCAACAATGGTTTCATGGTCATCATTAGACTTTTAATTCCAGATTTTTATTGAATTCAGATTTCACACCTGCCATGGTGGGACTTAAATCCCAGTTACCAAACTTGCCCTGGCTCTCTGGATTACTAGTCCAGTGAGAATATCACTACCCATCCGTCAACACCAGAGAGGGACAAATATTCCAGGAAAACTTTCTACAGCAGCATATTTCCAGTTCAACAAGAAAGGGGGCACTATTAGAACTGGTTTTTGGGAGGAGATGGGTCAATTGGGTCAAGTGTTACAGACATATGAACATGGAGCCGGAGGAGGCCATTCAGCCCCTCGTGCCTGCTCAGCCATTTTAAAAGATCATGGCTGATCTGATAGTAACTTCAAATCGGCATCCTGACTGCCCCCAATAACCTATCACTGCCTTGCTTACCAAGAGTTTATCCACCTCTCTGGTTTAGCTCAGTTGGCTAGACAGCTGGTTAGTGATGCAGAGCGATGCCAACAGTGCGGGTTCAATTTCCACACTGGCTAAGGTTATTCATAAAGGTTCCACTTTCTCAACCTTGCCCCTCTCCTGAGGTGTGGTGATCCTCGGGTTAAATCACCACCAGTCAGCTCACTCCCTTAAAGGGAAGAGCAGCCTATAGTCATCTGGGACTATGGAGACTTTACCTTTACTTGTATCCTCTAAAGTGAAGACGATGCAAAGTACCTGTTCAATTCATCTGCCATCTCCTTGTTTTCCATTATCAATTCTCCAGACTCGCTTCTTAAAGGGCCAGAGTTCACTTTGTTAATCTTTTTCTTTTTAAAATATTCATAAAAACTCTTTTTACCTGATTTCATATTTCTGGCTAGCTTTCTCTCATAGCCTAACTTTCCTCTCCTTCTCACTCTTCTAGTCATTCTTTGCTGCTCCTTATATTCTGTCCAAACACCTGACCTGTCAATTATCTTTGCACAATGGTATGCTTTTTCTGTAAGTTTGATACTATCTCTAACCTTTCTAACCGTGGATGGCAGGTCTGTACCTCGCACCTTTTCCTACTTGTTTGGAGGAGGACACTTAGGGGAGAGTAATCATTATGTCATAAGGATTAGGCTGCCTATGGAAAATGACAAAAAAGAATGTGGAGTAAGAAAGATTAACTGGGCAAAGCCAACTTCAATGGCGTAAGAATGGATTTGGGTTCAATATATTCTATTCCAACATTGGCAGAAAAAATGGTAGCTGGAGAATTGACAAGTCGATGATTTGTCTCAGCCTCCTGCTGAGGTCCCCACCATTTTTCACTCCATGTGATATCAAGAAATGTCTGAACATATTGGATGCAGTAAAGGCCTTGACAACAACTTGGCTGGACTATTGAAGGCTGGTGCTCCATACTCACTGCACAGTTAGCTAAGATCTTCCAGTTCAGTGACAGCACTGGCAAATACCCAACAATGTGGAAAATTACCCAGGTATGCCCTGTCCACAAGAAGCAGGATAAATCCAAGTCAACCAATTATTGTCCCTTCAGCCTATTCTCAATCATCAGCTTTCTCCTCAGGTAAATGGAAAAGCTAAAATGGAAAGACATTTAAGTTTTGTACTCCGCAAGGGAAGAGGTCAAAAAAGCTGAAAGGAAGAAATAGTTTCACTTGAATCTATTCAATTTCAAATTGTTTGTGATAACAGCCTAACCAGAGGTTTATACAGGTTATCCGTAAGTCTGTGTTAGCCAATAGTAATTTGCTCCTACCGTGCAAATAACAGGGACGATTCTCCCATTCCGACCCGCTAATTGTTTGGCGGGTCGGATTGGGAGACGTGTGCATGTGCCAATTCGCGGGATTCGCACTGTTCCTGACGCATGCGCGTCTCCCACTGCTGCAGTGCAGGTGCAGTCGGGATCACGCTGGAAACTGCCGGAAAAACCAGGTAAGTGATTGTAATCTATTTGTAATATAATTTAAATGTGATCATTGGGCCCGGGACTGAACGGTCTGGGCCCGATAGCATCTCCCATTCCGCCAGGAATATTTCACTCCAGCAGGGTTTCGAGTGGCTCCCCACTTTCAAGAGAACTAGCAGGAGATCCTGCTGGAGTGACGAGGGGGCAATCGGGGCCTCCCCAGGATTCAGGATGAGAGTGCCTGCTGGGCATGGGCACCCTGGCACTGCCCAAGGGGCAAAGTGCCCATGCCCAGGAGGCACCTTGGCATTGCCCACTGAGCATAGGGCAGTGCCAAGGGGGGGGGCATATTGTGGGCGGGGCTTCAGTGTGATCGGTGGGGGTGGGGATCCCACTGCCACTCTGCATGGGGATCGGTCTGGGATGGAGGGAGGCCAGCGACTGGTGGGGGTGGTCTGTTGGGAGGGCCTGCCTCCCGGGGGGGGCGGTCTGCCTCCTGTGGGGAGGATTCTGCTAGGTGAGGGGGGGAGGGGGGTTGGGGCAGATCGTCACTGCTGGCAGGAGGAGTGCAGGAGATCAGGGTGCTCTGGGATGGGGAGGTGTCAGGGCTGCCCTGGGACTGGTCATGGGGGCTGTGATCAGGCTGTGAAGGGGTGGGGGGGACAGCAGTGCGGGGGTCCCGGGCGATTGAGCTGGCCAACAAATGGGAGGCTGACAGTTCGGGGCCACTGCACATGCACAGAGTTCCGGAACTGTCAGACTCCGGTGTGAAAAGGCCCCGCCCCCCCGAGCTTTTAATGATATTCACAATTGTGACCTCTGCATCGCACAGAGTGTGGGAGATTCGAGTCTGAACTCCAACTGAAAAAACAATTGTGTATTACACCATTTTTCCTGCCAGTTCAGCACTCAGAATTGTTTTGGGAGAATCGCCCCCAACATGTGGCAGGTGGTGGTGTAGCTACACTGTCATTGAGATAGCATTCCAGGGTAATTCTCTGGTGACCTGGGTTCAAATCCCACCACGGCAGATGGTGAAATTTAAAACTATTGTCAATTGTCATAAAATCCCATCTGATTCACTCATGATCTTTAGGGAAAGAAATCTGCCATCCTTACCTGGTCTGGCCTACATGTGACTCCAGAACCACAGAACGTTGACTCTTAAATGCCCTCTTGAAATGGTCTAACAAACCACCCAGTTCAATGGCAATTAGGGACGGGCAACAAAGTCTGTGTATTTTCTATATTCTTCTTCATTGAGTTAAAAAACTTGGATTTACTAATCCTAGGATGCTGGAAGGTCTCCCTCGCCCCTTTTATATGTAATGCCATAGGATTCTGGTCATCATGTGAGCAGGCAGATGGGGTTTTGGTTTAATATATTGTCCAAAGAATGTCACTTCAGACCATTCAGCACTTTCTCATTACTGCACTGGGGATATCAGCTGAAGTTTGATCCTCAGTGGGCCTTGGCCTGGGAGGCTGCAGAGAAATTGCTTTTCTAAATGCTGGCTCAACCAGAGATGCAAATAAAAAAAATCCTTGTTCCTCCTGAAAAATATTATATAGATAAAATAAATCACATAAGAGAGACATATGGAGAAAAATATGGTGGCTGGGATTTTCCAGCCCCAATCATTGCCAGGATCTTCCAGTCATTGGAATTTTCTGCATCCCCCATGGCGAAAAATCCCAGCCAGTGTCCCAGTCCATCAGTATATCTTGAATAATAGTGGCAATCCTTAAATGAACTCAATGCAAATGTCTCTTTGCAAAGAGATTGTTCTAACAGGAATCGGAAACTCCAGGTGATTCTGTACTATCATGGGCCTGAGATGGTTTCTCATAACAGAAGCAAGTCTTGTTTTACACCACTAGATTCCTCACTACTCCTCTGGACATGGAAGCACCATAATGCTAGCAGACAGATAAGCAGCCGATGAAATTTAGCACAGAAGTGTGGGAGGTGGTGCACTTGGCAAAAGAATGAGGAGAGATATACTGACTAGGACAATTCTAAAGAGTGTAATGGGCAAAGGGTTCTAGGACCTTTGAAGAAGGCAGGACATAGGGACAGAGCAGTTTGTAAAGCATACAGGATCCTGGGCTTTCCACAAAACTGGGAAATTACATATGACCTGCATAACAATCTGGTCAGGTCACAGGTGAACTATTGCATCAAGTTCTGGGCACCACACTGTCAGTAGGATGTAAGCATACTCGAGAGGGTGCAGAGGAGATTTATAAGAATGGCTCCAGAGAATGAGACTTTGTAGCTACAAAGGTTAGATTGGAGAGGCTGGAGTTGTTCTCCTCGGAGCAAAGGAAATGAGAGGAAAATTGATGGAGTGTACAAGATTATGCCAGGTTTAGATGAGATAGACAAAGGAAACCCATTTCCATTAGCTGATGGTGAAGGACTAGAGGACCCTGATTAAAGGTCTTGGACAAAAGATGCAGGGGTGATGTGAAGACATTTTCTTATGTAGCAAGTTGCAATAACCTGGAACTTGCTGCCCTGCGAGGATGGTGATGGAGACGATGATTTCAAAAGGAAATTGGATAAGCACTTGAGGGAAATAAACTTGCAGGGCTGCAGGAATACAGTGAGGGGAAAGGGTCTGATTGGATTGTTCGACAGAGAGTAGCTTTTTGACTCTTATCCCTACATGTAAACTTGACTAATGATCATTATCTTTTTTAAATGATCAATAAAATAAAAACAGCCATGTGCTGGAAACACCCAACAGACCAATCACCTGATATGTGGCAAGTGACTACAAAGAAATCATTACGTTTACAAAAACAATTCAACTTGCAGCAACTTGGTGGGAAGAATATTATCAACATTTATTCAATAAATTAATGGTGGTTGTTTCTGCTCACACCACTTCAGTTTTGGACCATTTCTCACTCATACCAGAATTAAATTACCTGCGAGTTCAAGATTTAGTCCTCACCTCTCGCCAAAAAACTACCTGGAAATATCCCTTCTGAGATGGATATAAATGTGCAAATCTTAACTCATTTGAAATTTCTTTCAATCACAGCAATAAACCTTTGTAGAAATGCAGCTTTCGTGGTCATGACTATAAACGTCAATCTCTCTCTTATGCTTTTTAACACTATTTCTCCTTTTGACCTCTGACACATTAAGGAATGCATTATAGACGGCCAACCAAAAATGATACCTCCCTTGCTAATTGTCAATAGTGAAAATGTTAGCCTTTCAGTCCCTGCTCCATATTTTCATGCAATATGGATGGTTTTTTTTGTAATCGTAAACTTTAATAACAAATGGAACAGTCTTGTTTTTGTGTGTTCGCCTTATAGCATAAAATTGATTTGTGTTTTTTCACAAATACAAAATAGTTTGGAAAACCGACACGCTCAAAAGCTCTGTTGTCATCTTCAAATTGGCCAACTTAACATGCATTTCCCAAGATAATAAATCTTTTTACACATTGTGGTTTAATTGCTGTGTCAAGTTTTTGGAATAATAATCTAAGTCATCATTAAAATTGAAAGGGCACTGTCTTCTTTGTCAAAGGTAGGGGTGGCAGCAAACATAATTTTCATCATGGTGAATTGGGCTGTAATTCATGCAGCCCATCACGACGTGAATTGCGGCAGCCAGGCCCAGTTGATTGTGGAAGAGGCCTTGTGTCAGTCTCCTGGCTATGGGTAACCTCCTCCCCATTCAGTTGGAGGGCAGAAGGAACAGCCCCGGGAATCCTAGGCACAGGCAATGGGATGTCAATTAATGAGCCAATTGACTCTCCATTATCCGTGAAGTCAATGCAATTTAGTATTGACTCAGTTATTAAAAGGGAGGCCTCACAGCTTTTCTGGCTCTCGGAAAGCCACCCAGTAAATCTGTTGGGTTTGCCCCAGTGGGGTGCTCTTCCTCTCAGGTGCTCTGTGTCTGATTGAAGGAACCCAGCATTGGGCAGGGGTGTGGCTGCTAAAAACCAAACCCATGCCCTTGTTTCCGACTCCATTCCCTGGCTCTTGCAACCCCGTCCCACCTTCACTCACCAATGGAATGGGGTCCCTCCTTGATCCTGGGCCTTGGGTAGATGCTGTGCCACCAGCAACCACTGCTCCTGCTGGCATTGGCAGCATGAGGGGCCACCAGTGTCTGATTGGCTAGCAGTTCACGGCGGGCAGGACGTCCACTACTAGGAACATCAATCATGGGAAGGCCCAATGATGGCCAACTAAGTGCCTGAAGGGCACTTGATTCCAGAGGGCCTTCCCCAGGGAACTGATAGGGTTCCGGGGGTCAGTCCTGTGGCTGATGGGCGAGACACCATCAAGTACACATTGAGTACACATGATAAACTGTGGCACATTTGAAGATTTTACATCATTATATGTTGCATTTGTGGAAAATAAAATCTCCAGAGTATTGTAGATGAATATGTAACACGTCACATTACTTTTTTTGTTTTGAGTTCAATGATGGCATTACTACAATTAAAATCAAATTATTCCATTAAGACATTGCAGAGTCAAAAATTGAGTGGAAATATGGATTACGTAATAACCCAAATGAGTGGGCCGTTCCAATCTAGCATCTCGTGGGTGTAATCCATGACATAAATTAAGTATTACTGCTGGAGGTCCTTTAGAATAAATAGCTTAACAAATGAAAATATTATAATAGTGCTGTCAGGAAGATCTTTGCCAAAGTATGATGTGATCATGAAGGCAGTTCAATCTTTTATTTAATGCAATTATATTTAAGTAGACATGCTTTCACACTTGTTAAATGCAAATCTGAAAAAATGAAAGCATAAAAGCTTGCTTTTCACTCGAGTGTCATTGATGTCTCTGGTAATGTATTAGAACCACCAGTTTTTTCAGGACCAGTCAAGTGCTTCTGTGTTGGTTGAAGTTTTCAGTTTTTTTGAAATCTTCTGGTGGATTCCTGCAACTTATTTACATGAAGATTAAATTGAATTTCAGTGTTTAAACTGAGCTGTGGTGTTAACCTGGTTTGATTACATTTGTTAACCTCAGTGAAGCCAATAGACAATGGATTCAAATATCTAAGTCATTCACATTCACACCACCTTTCCTCAGTGGTAATATATTCGATCAATTTTCATATTTCATCTGAGGGCTTTCTTAATTCATCAATAGTCCAGCATTCTTCAAAGGCATTGAGAAACATATTTTCAATAGAAACATGTCATGCAAACATCAAGATGAAAATAAAACTGGGTTACTTAAAAAAACTGACAGAATTGTTGATTAAAAATTCATCATTGATGAGTGAAGACTTTCTGATTTGCCCAGAATGAGTGATTGGGAACTGAGGATTGTGGGAAGTCACAATAGAAACTTGAGGAGCAGGAGTAGGCAATTTAGCCACTCGAGCCTGCTCTGCCATTTAATACGGTGACGGCTGATCACATCTCAGCCTCAAGTCCACTTACCTGTCAGTTCACCAAAGGACTTCAATCTCTTACTAATTAAAAATATGTCCACCTCTTGCTTAAATTTACTCAATGTCCTGGCATCTGCCACATTCTGGAGTAGTGAATCCCACACTCATGACCCTTAGAGAGAAGTCATTTCTCCTCATCTCTGTTTTAAATCTGCCACCCCTTATCCTAAAATTATGACCTCTTGTTTTAGATTGCCCTACAAAAGGAAACATCCTCTCCACATCTACTTTGTCAATCACCCTTATCATCTTGTACACTTCAATTAGATCTCCTCTCAGTCTTTTAAACTCCAGGGAGTATAGGCCTAAACTCCCCAATCTCTCTTCATAAGTCAAACCCCTCATCTCTGGAATCAATCTGGTGAACCTCCTCTGAACTGCTTCCAATGCAACTACATCCTTCCTCAAGTAAGGGGACGGAAACTGTACATAAAATTCAAAGTGTGGTCTCACTAATTGTTTGTACAGTAGCAGCAACACTTCACTATTTTTATATTCTATTCCTTTGGCAATAAATGCCAAGATTCCATTTGCCTTCCTTATTACCTGTTGTATCTGCGTAATAATTTTCTCTGATTCATGCATGAGGACACCCAGATCCCTCTGCACCAATATACTCCCAAGTTCCTCTCCATTTAGATAATAATTTGCCTTCGTATTTTTCCTACCAAAAAGGAATAAACTCACACTTATCTACATTAAACTCCATCTGCCAAATTTTGCCCCATTCACTTAATCTGTCCATATTCATTTGTAAGTTTCTCACTGACCAGTCATTTACCTGTGCTATTACAGAGACGTCTTCACTCCCCCTACCTTAGCCTGCACCTGCAGCCACTGACTTTTTTATAATGACTTCAACAAGGCCCATGAGGTTGGCCTCTTGAAGTATGAGGTCCCTGATTGAGATCTCCCCAGTGGAGGTCCCTCTACAGAGGGATCTCCCCCCACAATCTCGGAGACCTGGGGTGGAGAGTACTGCACATGGCAGTACAGTACAATCGTAGATTGTACCAGTTCATGGGCTCCCAAGCGTGCCCTTTTTGCAATCTTGTGGAGTCCGTGAGCCATGTCTATGTTGCATGTTATAGGCTGCACAACCTTTTCAGTTCTTTAAAAAACCTTTTATTAATGTTTTGTATGCACTTCAGTCCCATGCTCCTGATCTACGGGCACCTGGTGCGGAGTGGGGTGGGGAAGGAGGAGGACCCCCTCGTGAACCTGCTCCTGGGCCTAGCACAGCGTTCCATCTACAGATCCAGGCAGCGGGCAATCGAGGGGGTCGTCCCAACCTGACTGCCCCTCTATATTTACGGCTGGGCGCCCCTGGAAAGGGAGCATGCGGTGTCTGAGGGCACCACTGAAGCTTTCCGTACCCACTCTGCACCACAGGGACGGATATATTATTGAACCCTTTAATCGCATTTTAATTTGCTGTTTTAAGTTTCCTTTCTGCTTTGTTTTTTGTTTCGGGCGGTTCCCCTTCTTTTAGGGAGCTGCCATTTTTGAGTTGTCCCTAAGTTAAGTTGATTTTGTTTATTTGGTTGAACGCAAAAAGGTGTCCCTGATTGAGATCATAATTGCCTGCCCAATCAGGGAGCCGCACCTGTATATAAGTATGGGAGTGTTAGGTCAACTGACCCTCCGGATTCTCACTTTGTACCGAAGCACTCTCAGGAGTGGAATTGAGTTTGTAAATAAAGGGAATCTGGTGAAGGGACATCAATCTCTGAGGAGTTAATTCACTGTGGATACAATGAAGAAAAACAAGACACAGAATACCCCTTCCCCCACCTTCCTGAATTTCCCCACTTACCTTAACTCCCAAGCATTCAGAGTAAAATGGCACTCTGAATACATAACCTGTTTGAAGGATTACTAATGTTGTCATGGACAATTGGGGGTGGTTGGATTTTTAATGATGGTCATGTCAGGGTGAATGATAGAAAATTCCCAATTCTGTACATATGTTATTATTCAGTGCATATTCCATTCCCCAAGTTAATTCTTTCTTCGGTCTGTCACAATTTCCACAGCTACGAATATTAG
Source organism: Mustelus asterias (assembly GCF_964213995.1). Classification (NCBI taxonomy): domain Eukaryota; kingdom Metazoa; phylum Chordata; class Chondrichthyes; order Carcharhiniformes; family Triakidae; genus Mustelus; species Mustelus asterias. The sequence goes on along the minus strand of NC_135812.1, from coordinate 88,230,533 downwards.
TCAAGAGTAGGCTTACAACCCCATTGTTGCTTCTCAGGATGCAGAACCAAATCTCCCAGAGGAGGTAGATGAAGAATGGGTGTTGTCTGAATGGATTTCCAGAAAATCTTGGACAAAATTGTACCACATCAAAGGCTGGTTAACAAAACTGAGGCTCATGGAATAGATGGGTCAGTGTCAGCTTGGATATAAAATTGACTTAAGGATAGGTCAAAGCACACCACAGTATATAGTTGTTTATTCCGACTGGGGGACAGGAGATAGTGATGATCAGTGCTAGGATCAGAGTTGTTATGATATTTATAATTCACTTGGTTACTGGAATACAGAATAAAATTTCAAAATTTGCCATGATTTCAAACTTGGACGTGTAGCTGACAGGATGATACCAATCGAGTGGAACAGGCTTTGCAGAATTAGCAGACAGGTGGCAGATGGAATTTAATGCAGAGAAGTGTCAGGCGATGCATTTTGGCAGGAAGGACAGGGAGAGACAATATAGACTAAATGGCACCACCCTAGAGAGTGTGAAGAGGATTCATGTGCATCGATCTTTGAAGGTGGCAGGACATAGAAAGCAATTTGCAAAACAAATGTGGTCTTGGACTTCATAAATGGAAATGTTGAACATAAAAGCAGGTAAATTATGCTGAACCTGTATAAATCTCTGGCTATAGATCACAATAAGAATATTGCATCTAGTTGTGATCGTCACACTTTAGGAAGGGCGCAGAGGAGATTGACAACATGGTTCCATGAATGAGGAATTTTATACGGCAGAAGAAATAGCAAATGCATTAGTTGTAATTTATCAAAATTCACTGGACTCTGGGGAGGTGCCAGCTGATTGGAAAACAGCTAATGTAACGTCACTGTTTAAAAAAGGAGGTAAACAAAAGGCAGGTAACTACAGGCCGGTTAGCTTAACATCCGTAGTTGGGAAAATGCTGGAATCTATCATTAAGGAAGAAATAGCAGGATACCTGGAAAATAATGGTTCAATCAAGCAGACGCAGCATGGATTCATGAAGGGAAAGTCATGTTTGACTAATTTACTGGAATGTTTTGAGGATATAACGAGTGCGGTTGACAGAGGGGAACCGATGGATGTGGTGTATTTAGATTTCCAGAAGGCATTCGATAAGGTGCCTCACAAAAGGTTGCTGCATAAGATAAAGGGACATGGAGTTGGGGGTAAAGTGCTAGCGTGGATTGAGGATTGGCTATCTAACAGAAAGCAGAGAGTCGGAATAAATGGGTGCTTTTCCGGTTGGCAATCAGTGACTAGTGGCGTGCCGCAGGGATCGGTGCTGGGGCCTCAACTATTTACCATATACATAGACGATCTGGAGGAGGGGACCGAGTGTTGGGTAACAAAGTTTGCAGATGACACAAAGATGAGTGGGAAAGCAAATTGCGTGGAGGACACAGAGAGTCTGCAGAGAGATTTGGATAGGCTAAATGAGTGGTCAAGGATCTGGCAGATGGAGTATAACATTGGTAAGTGTGAGGTTATCCACTTTGGAAGGAATAATAGTATAATGGACTATTATTTAAACAGTGAAAAATTACAACATGCTACTGTGCAGAGGGACCTGGGGGTCCTTGTGCATGAATCACAAAAACTCAGTTTGCAGGTGCAGCAGGTAATCAAGAAGGCAAATGGAATGTTGGCCTTTATCGTGAGAGGGATGGAATATAAAAGCAGGGAGGTCGTGCTGCAACTGTACAGGGTACTGGTGAGGCTGCACCTGGAGTACTGTGTACAATTTTGGTCCCCTTATTTAAGAAAGGATATATTAGCTTTGGAGGGGGTACAGAGAAGGTTCACCAGGTTGATTCCAGAGATGAGGGGGTTAGCTTATGAGGAGAGATTGAGAAGACTGGGCATGTACTCATTGGAGTTTAGAAGGTTGAGGGGAGATCTTATAGAGACATATAAGATAATGAAGGGGCTAGACAGGGTAGAAGCAGCGAGGTTATTTCCACTTACAGTGGAAACAAGAACTAGGGGGCATAGCCTCAAAATACGGGGGAGTCAATTTAGAACAGAGTTGAGGAGGAACTTCTTCTCCCAGAGAGAGTGAATCTTTGGAATTCTCTGCCCAATGAAGCAGTAGGGGCTACCTCGTTAAATGTGTTTAAGTCCCAGATAGATAGATTTTTAAGCATTAAGGGAATGAAGGGTTATGGGGAGTGGGCGGGTAAGTGGAACTGAACCCACTATCAGATCAGCCATGATCTTATTGAATGGCGGAGCAGGCTTGAGGGGCTAGATGGCCTACTCCTGCTCCTATTTCTTATGTTCTTATACAAAAGGTTAGGTTGGAGAAGTCGGAGTTGTTTTCCTCGGAGCAAGAAAGATTGAGGGGGAAACTTGATTGAGGGGGCAATTTGATTGAGGTGTACACAATCAGGTTCAGATAAGAAAGACAACAAAAAGCTGTTTCTATTAGCTGGTGGTTTAAGTACTGACGGACAGGGATTAAAGGTTTTGGGCATGCAGTAAGACCTATTTTACACAGTGTGTGTTAATGAACTGGAACTTGCTTTCTGTGAGGGTGGTGCAAGCAGAGATCTTGAATGATTTCAAAAGGAAATCGGATGGGTACTTGAGGAAAATAAAATCACAGGGTGACAGGGGAGTCTGGCTTGGGGGGAGTGGGGTCGGAGTTCGGGGGTCATGTATCGGGGTGGGGGGGTCCAAGGGAGGTTGGGGGTTCGGGGATAGGGAAAACTGGGGACAGTGGCAGTGTTGGGAATTGGGTCAGGCTTGGGTGAGAATGGTGGGGGGAGGTTGGATTGGTGGGGGAATTGGACCTAGGGTATGGAGGAGTCAGGTTGGGCAGGGAGTCAGGTGTTGGGCCGGGGGCCTGGGGGACCAGAGAGGTCAGTGAGTTCAGGAGCTGCCGGTTGGGGAATCAGGGCAGTGGATTGGTGTCGGGGGAAGTTGGAATGGGCCTAACGGGTTGGGGTGCCTCGGGCTTGGTGGGGGGAGTTGGGAGTCGGGTCAGGCCTAGGTGACGGGGTGTGGGGCTTGTGTGAGGAGGAGAATTGGGACTTGGGCCTCAAAAGGGAAAGGGGGGCTTCAGGAATCAGATCAGTCTGAGAAGGGGCTGGGTGGATTAAGTTACAGCCAGTGGTGGTGTGGGGGCAGTCACGATTTGGCCAGGGACAGGGAATGGTGTCAGGTTGGACCTGGGAAGGTTTTTGGGTTTTTTTCCTTTAAAAGGTACTTACCTTTGAGGTTTCGACCTCATTGTTCCAGTGGAGCAGGCAGAGAGGCAATTCTTGTGAGGAGAGCTGGAAGGTAAGAGTTTGATTTTTAAACCTTTTTTTTTCAGAGCTTTTCCAGAGCAGCCAGAAGTAGAGAACCGGAAGTAGGCCATAGAGAGACCTGGGAAGGTTTTTGTTTTGCCCAATAAATTTGAACGGTGAGGAAACACGAGACACTGCAAGTGTCATGTCTCCCACCCTTCCCCCTCCTCTAACCTAAAAAAAAGATCTGGTGTGAGAGCAGGTAAGCTTTTTTTTTCTCTTTCGTTTCTTAGTAAGGGAAGTTAGCAGGGATGTCAGTGCAGGCAGTGAAATGTTCCTCCTGTGGGATGTTTGAGGTGAAGGACACCATTAGTGTCCCAGCTGAGTAAACCTGCAGGAAGTGCACCCAATTCCAGCTCCTTGAAGACCGTGTTAGGGATCTGGAGCTGGAACTGGATGAGCTCAGGATCATTCGGGAGGCAGAGACAGCTATAGATAAAAGCTACAGGGAGGTAGTTACTCCTAGAAATGAAAATACTTGGGTGACTGTTAGAGGGGGTAAGAAGCAGTCAGTGCAGCGATCCCCTGCGGCCGTTCCTCTGTATAACAAGTATACCGTTTTGGGTACTGTTGCAGAGGGATGATTTACCAGGGGTAAGCCATGGGGTACAGGTCTCTGGCACAGAGTCTGCCCCTGTTGCTCAGAAGGGAAGGGGGGAGAGGAGTAGAGCATTAGTCATTGGGGACTCCATAGTTAGGGGGACAGATAGGAGATTCTGTGGGAACGAGAGAGACTCGCGGTTGGTGTGTTGCCTCCCAGGTGCCGGGGTCTGTGATGTCTCGGATCGTGTTTTCGGGATCCTTAAGGGGGAGGGGGACCAGCCCCAAGTCGTGGTTCACAGAGGCACCCAAGACATAGGTAGGAAAAGGGATGGGGATGTAAGGCAGAAATTCAGGGAGTTAGGATGGAAGCTTAGAGCTAGGACAAACAGAATTGTTATCTCTGGTTTGTTACCCATGCCACGTGCTAGCGAGGAGAGGAATAGGGAGAGAGAGCAGTTGAACACGTGGCTACAGGAATGGTGCAGGAGGGAGGGATTCAGATACCTGGATAATTGGGGGTCATTCTGGGGTCGGTGGGACCTCTACAAATGGGATGGTCTTCACCTGAACCAGAGGGGTACCAATATCCTGGGGGGGAAATTTGCTAATGCACTTCGGGAGGGTTTAAACTAATTCAGCAGGGGATGGGAACCTGAATTGTAGCTCCAGTGTACAGGAGGTTGAGAGTGGTGAGGTCATGAATAAGGTTTCAAGGTCGCAGGAGTGTACTGGCAGGCAGGAAGGTGGTTTGAAGTGTGTCTACTTCAACGCCAGGCGCATCGGAATAAGGTGGGTGAACTTGCAACATGGGTTGGTACCTGGGACTGCGATGTTGTGGCCATTTCGGAGACATGGATAGAGCAGGGACAGGAATGGATGTTGCAGGTTCCGGGGTTTAGATGTTTCAGTAAGATCAGGGAAGGTGGTAAAAGAGGGGGAGGTGTGGCATTGTTAGTCAAGGACAGTATTACGGTGGCAGAAAAGACGTTTGATGAGGACTTGTCTACTGAGGTAGTATGGGCTGAGGTTAGAAACAGGAAAGGAGGGGTCACCCTGTTGGGAGTTTTCTATAGGCCTCTGAAAAGTTCCAGAGATGTAGAGGAAAGGATTGCAAAGATGATTCTGGATAGGAGCGAAAGTAACAGGGTAGTTGTTCTGGGGGACTTTAACTTTACAAATATTGACTGGAAAAGCTATAGTTCGAGTACTTTAGATGGGTCAGTTTTTGTCCAATGTGTGCAGGAGGGTTTCCTGACACAGTATGTAGATAGGCCAACAAGAGGCGAGGCCACATTGTATTTGGTACTGGGTAATGAACCAGGCCAGGTGTTAGATTTGGAGGTAGGTGAGCACTTTGGTGATAGTGACCGCAATTCGGTTACGTTTACTTTAGCGATAGAAAGGGATAGGTATATACCGCAGGGCAAGAGTTATAGCTGGGGGAAAGGAAATTATGATGCGATTAGGCATGATTGAGGATGCATAGGATGTGGGAGGAAACTGCAGGGGATGGGCACAATTGAAATGTGGAGCTTGTTCAAGGAACAGCTACTGCGTGTTCTTGATGAGTATGTACCTGTCAGGCAGGGAGGAAGTGGTCGAGCGAGGGAACCGTGGTTTACTAAAGAAGTTGAATCTCTTGTGAAGAGGAAGAAGGAGACTTACGTAAAGATGAGACGTGAAGGCTCAGTTAGGGCGCTTGAGAGTTACAAGTTAGCCAGGAAGGACCTAAAGAGAGAGCTAAGAAGAGCCAGGAGGGGACATGAGAAGTCTTTGGCAGGTAGGATCAAGAAAAACCCTAAAGCTTTCTATAGGTATGTCAGGAATAAAAGAATGACTCGGGTAAGATTAGGGCCAGTCAAGGACTAGTGGGAAGTTGTGCATGGAGTCCGAAGAGATAGGAGAGGCACTAAATGAATATTTTTCGTCAGTATTCACTCAGGAAAAGACAATGTTGTTGAGGCGAATACTGAGATACAGGCTATTAGACTAGACGGGATTGAGGTTCATAAGGAGGCGGTGTTAGCAATTCTGGAAAGTGTGAAAATCGATAAGTCCCCTGGGCCGGATGGGATTTATCCTAGGATTTTCTGGGAGGCTAGGGAGGAGATTGCAGAGCCGTTGGCTTTGATCTTTATGTCGTCATTGTCTACAGGAATAGTGCCAGAAGACTGGAGGATAGCAAATGTTGTCCACTTGTTCAAGAAGGGGAGTAGAGACAACCCTGGTAATTATAGACCAGTGAGCCTTACTTCTGCTGTGGGCAAAGTTTTGGAAAGGATTATAAGAGATAGGATTTATAATCATCTAGAAAGGAATATTTTGATTCGGGATAATCAACACGGTTTTGTGAAGGGTAGGTTGTGCCTCACAAACCTTATTGAGTTCTTTGAGAAGATGACCAAAGAGCTGGATGAGGGTAAAGCAGTTGATGTGGTGTATATGGATTTCAGTAAAGCGTTTGATAAGGTTCCCCACGGTAAGCTATTGCAGAAGATACAGAGGCATGGGATTGAGGGTGATTTAACGGTTTGGATCAGAAATTGGCTAGCTGTAAGAAGATAGAGGGTGGTGGTTGATGGGAAATGTTCATCCTGGAGTTCAGTTACTAATGGTGTACCACAAGGATCTGTTTTGGGGCCACTGCTGTTTGTCATTTTTATAAATGACCTGGATGAGGGCGTAGAAGGATGGGTTAGTAAATTTGCGGATGACACTAAAGTCGGTGGAGTTGTGGACAGTGCAGAAGGATGTTGCAGGTTACAAAGGGACATAGATATGCTGCAGAGCTGGGCTGAGACGTGGCAAATGGAGTTTAATGTGGAAAAGTGTGAGGTGATTCACTTTGGAAGGAGTAACAGGAATACAGAGTACTGGGCTAATGGTAAGATACTTGGTAGTGTGGATGAGCAGAGAGATCTCGGTGTCCATGTGCATAGATCCCTGAAAGTTGGCACCCAGGTTGATAGGGTTGTTAAGAAGGCGTACGGTGTGTTAGCTTTTATTGGTAGAGGGATTGAGTTTCGGAACCATGGGGTCATGTTGCAGCTGTACAAAACTCTGGTGCGGCCGCACTTGGAGTATTGCGTACAGTTCTGGTCGCCGCATTATAGGAAGGATGTGGAAGCATTGGAAAGGGTGCAGAGGAGATTTACCAGGATGTTGCCTGGTATGGTGGGAAGGTCTTATGAGGAAAGGCTGAGGGGCTTGAGGCTGTTTTCGTTAGAGAGAAGAAGGTCAAGAGATGACTTAATGGAGGCATACAATATGATCAGAGGATTAGATCGGGTGGACGGTGAGAGCCTTTTTCCTCGGATGGTGATAGCTAGCATGAGGGGACATAGCTTTAAATTGAGGGGTGATAGATACAGGACAGATGTCAGAGGTAGGTTCTTTACTCAGAGAGTAGTAAGGGCGTGGAATGCCCTGACTGCAACAGTAGTGGACTTGCCAACATTAAGAGCATTTAAATGGTCATTGGATAAACATATGGATGATATTGGAATAGTGTAGGTTAGATAGGCTTTAGATTGGTTTCACAGGTCGGTGCAACATCGAGGGCCGAAGGGCCTGTACTGCGCTGTAATGTTCTATGTTCTATGTTCTATCGGGGGAAGGGGGATTTGGGTGTGAGTCAAGGGTCAGAAGTCAGGACTCAGGAGTCAGGCTTGGGGTTGGAGGGGGATCACTCTGGGCTGGATCGGGCTGAGGGGTGGTAGGTAGGGTAGTCAGTGGGGTATTTGCAGGGGTGCTACAGTGGTGGGGTCTGGGGGAATAGTCCCACTGGACCTCTGGGGGTTAGTTGAGGTGTGGTCATGGGGTTTGGGGGGGATTCCTGTGTGGGTTCATGGGGGAAATGGGTTGTCTCATGACGGGTTGCGAGAAGTCAGTACAATAGTTACCCAGAAGCTAGAGTGATTTTAATTCTTCTAATTTTTTCGATGTAACTATTGCTAAAACACAATGGGAAGTGTCCAAAGTTTGTGATTTAAATTGTACTTTCAGAGTTTCCCAATGCAGGGGAATTGTCGAAAGGAAACTTGAACTTCCCAGGCAATTCCCATGCAGCCCTCAACTGGGAACCTCAAGGGTGGGGTTCCTCAATGCATTTTTGGAGCTAGCTCCCCCTTTTCCGCTGCCCTGTCATTGTGAAGTTCCGGTGAATTCAATAATCTATCTTACAGTATGCAGTTTTATGAATGAAATTCTGTATGCTTCCAGCATGCTTTGAAAGTTGTCAAGGAAATTCAGGAACCCAACAGATCCTCTTGCTTGTAAATGTTCTAGAATTGTTCTTAGCCGAGGGATTTTCCATTGCAGTAAACAACAGATTAGTATTAGTTTTCAGCAGTATCTTTCAATTGACATTTCTTTTGGATAAAATCAATTAAATCAGAGAAGGGGTAAAAGTGTGCCCCTTTTAACAGTGGCTTCTTTGAAAATGAGAGCTATGTTCTGGATAAAGGCATGGCTTCCAGCAGCAGCTGGCGTGGAAGACGATGGGTAGAGAGATTGACAGATGATGGCAGATAGCAGCAGGCTGTGAGTTACAAGGCAGCTGGAAGCCAGCGGGTAGGAAAGGAGAAGACGGGAGCTGGTCAAGGAGACAGATATCAAGGACTATTCAGGACTACACAATGTGTTCAACCGTTCAGTAATCCAAGCATTTCAGTTTAGAAAATATTAACCTCTCCCTTGACACAATCTCGCCAATTCTCAGTGCTGGAAATAGTTTAGAAAACCCATCGCTATCTTTCAAAGAGTTGCCGGAATGCAGTAGTTAATCGTAATTATTTCTACCTGTCCTGAATATAGAGCAGAGGGAACTGTGAATGAGAAAGGAGGGGTATTGGGTGATAAGCCACTGATAAACGGTTAATGGCATTATGTTGCCTGATGGATGAATTTGTTCCTTCAGGTAATAAATCATAAAGGGTGATACTGGCATAATGGTAATGTCACTGGGCTGGTAATCTGGAGGCCCAGGCCTCTGGGGACATGTGTTCAAATCCGAATGAATAAATCTGGAATACAAAGCTCGTCTCAGTAATGGTGACCATGAAACTATCATTGATTGTCATAAATTATAGAATCATGGAATCCTGACAGTGCAGAAGAAGGCCATTCAGCCCATCAAGTCTGTACCAACAACAACCCACCCATGCCCTATCCCCGTAATACCATGTATTAACCCTGTTAATCCCCCTGACACTATGGGTCATTTTAGCATGGCCAATCAACCTAACCTGCACATCTTCTGGACTGTGGGAGGAAATGGGAGCACCCGGAGAAAACCCAGGCAGACATGGGGAGGACGTGGAAACGCCTCACAGATAGTCACCCGAGACCGGAATTGAACCCGGGTCCCTGGCACTGTGAGGCAGCAGTGCTAACCACTATGCCACCGTGCCATAAACACCCATCTGGCTCACCAATGCAATGTGATTGACCCATAACTGCTCTCTGAAACATTTGGTTTGGGGCAATTAAGCATGGGCAACAAATGCTGGCTTTGTCAGCAATATCCATATCTCATGAAAAGAAAAGATTTTCAGGATTTGAAGCACTCAGTGTGTCCTGCACAGTATGAGGTCCTCAATAAAGAAGCCAGATATCATGACTTTTGATGAGTAGACTGAGACTTCATAACACATATAACACTTCCTGTAATCTGCTGTTGATGCAGTAACCTGTTAATGACTTGCATGGGTCCTTTTAAAATGGAGTTTGTTGCACACTGCCTGGCTACATTCAGATATCAATTTCCCAATTTGGCTCCAGCATTAAGTTGACAGTTTCGGCATTCCTTGGCAGCAACAGGAACTACCTGACACAAGCATTTGCCTCCAATGGGCAGATGCAGCTTGTGAAGTCTTAAGTGGTGAAAAGGCCTGATTAAGAAATGCGACGTGATTGTGAAATGAAAAGTCTGCCGAACAACTGGACTCTGAACCTCTGCATTGGTATCTAGATAGTCAAACTAAAAGTAAAGAAGAATCGTAAATACTGGACCCCAGACACAGGCAGATTTACAATAGCCAAAACTTTCCGGGAATGATTACAAGGGGAGCCATCACTGCAGTACTTAATCCTCACCTCCGCTTTTTTACACTTGCGTAATTCCAGCAAGAGACATTGAATAGTAAGCAGAAATACTAACTCCTAGCTCAGGGACACCGAGACCAATTACACTGTCCCCACAGCCACTTCAGCTGAGATCAGCCAACTCAACACAGAGGTAAAATCTTGTCTGGTATGTATGGCTGAGTGCCATACCATGTGCTGTGCTAACCCATTGTGCCATCAGGGAACTAAAGAAAATTGATTTTTTTCTGCTGCCAGTAATGGTTACCATGAAGCTACAAATGAGGGGAGGTGAGAGAGTTTGAATTGCAGGTTCATCTCCCGACTTTCAAGATTTCGTATAGCGGGACAAGTAACTTTCACATCAGCACGATATTGTTCAGATGCAGAATTCGTTTCCCAATTAGTTGGATGTGATAAGTGTAGGCCAGGATTCCAACTGCATGTTCTTGTGGGGAGGAGCGAAGGGGGCCATTTAAACAAAGATGCTGGTTACTGTAAGTTATGGTGAGTTGATTGATTTATCATTGACTATTAATTAGCCCTTTTTAACAGGCAAACACAGGTCCAGAGGTTTGACTTGTCAAAGTTAAAGATAAAAAACATGCAAACTTTTTAAAAGGAGCATCTTCTGGAGCAAATGACTTGGTTATCAAAGTTAAATGCCTTTATCTTGCCATTTTTACAATTCTCCTTATCCCTATTTAGGTAGTTATTTTTGAAGGGAGTGGTGTCATAGAATCATAGAACAATACGGCATAGAAACAGGCCTTTCGGCCTAACCGGTCCATGCTGACCATGGCGCCCTCCCAGCTTGTCCCAATTGCCCACATTTGGCCCATTTCCCTCTAATCCTTTCCCATCCATGTATTAATCCAAATGCTTATTAAATGTTGCTATTGAACCTGCCTCAACCACTTTCTCTGGCAGCTCATTCCATATAGACACCACCCTCTTTGCCCCTCAGGTCCCTTTTAAATCTTTCCCCTCTCACCTTAAATCTATGTCCCCTAGTTTCCAACATTTAAAAAGCATTTGGATAAGTACGTGGATGGGAAAGGATTAGAGGGGTATGGGCCAAACGCGGGCAATTGGGACGAACTAGGAGAGCAACATGGTTGGCATGGACTGGTTGGGCCAAAGGCCCTGTTTCCATGCTGTATTACTCTATGGTTCTAATTCCCCTTCCCTTGGAAAAATACTGGGCCCGATTCTCCCATTCCGACATGCACATTTTTGGTGCACCAGGTTGGGAGATGCACATGTCGGCCATTTCGCGGGATTCGCCCAAGGGACAAAGTGCCCATGCCCAGGGGGCACCTTGGTACTGCCCACTAGGCATCAGGAACTGCTAAGGAGGCGAGGCCTATTGTGGGCGGGGTCAAGGGGTGGGGTCTATTATGGGTGAGACCAGGGGGTGGGGCCTATTTTGGGTGGGACCAAAGGGCTGGGCCTATTGTGGGTGAGGCCTATTCTGGACGGGGCCTAGAGGAGGAGTCTGTTGTGGACAGGGCCTAGGGGGTGATCGGTGGGAGTGTCCCACTGGATATAGGATTGATCGGGGCTGGAGGGAGGCCAGCAATCGGGGCTGGCTGGGTGGGGGGATCTGCTGGGGTGGGGATCTGCCTCCCGGGGTGGTCAGCGGATTGTCACTGCTGGGGGTGGGGGCTGGAGATTGCGGTGCTCTGGGATGAGGGGGGTCGGGGGGGCGGTCGGGACTGGCCCGCGAATGGACGGGGGGATTGTGATCGGGCCATGATCGGGCCATGGGGGTGTCATGAGGGCCAGCAATGTGAGGGTCCTGGGCTGGCCAATGATCGAGTTGGCCAGCAAACTGCAGTCTGACAGTTCGGGGCCTCTGCGCATACACAGAGGTCCAGAACTGTCAGACTACGGTATGAATAGGCCCCGCCCCACCCGAGATTTTAATGATATTCACGATTGTGGCCTCTGCAGTGCACAGAATGTGGGAGATTTGACTCTGAACTCCCACTGAAAAAACAATCGTGAATTACACCGTTTTTCTCCCTAATTCAGCACTGAGAATTGTTTTGGGAGAATCGGGCCCACTATGTGTGTTCATCCTATCTATGCCCCTTATGATTTTATACACCTCAATAAGGTCGCCCCTCATTCTCTTATGTTCCAAGGAATAAAGTCCTAGCCTGGCCAACCTCTCCCTATAACTCAGAATCACTAGTCCTGGCAACATCTTTGTAAATCTTCTTTGCAGTTTATCAATGTCTTTCCTATAACAGGGTGAACAAAACTGTACACAATACTTCAAGTTAGTCACAGGTCAAAAGTGGACGACAGTATTTTACCCTTCCTCCCATAGTGTCCTGTTTATCCATGCTTTTAATATAATGCATTGCTATGCAACTTCCCAGCCAGTACTGAGATAGTCTGCAGTCAGCCACCTTTTGGATTGGCACATTGTGAGGCACGAAATCATCCAACTAGATGACTGCTGTGAGAGCTGAGGTGAATGGCAGTATCGTTGCTGGGATGTGTGATTGGAATCTCATTTCTGAGGTGTCACGTAAACTGCAATCTTATAATTTTTGCTCTTTGTACCAGAGATTATGGACACAGAAGACATAAGGAAAAACTCTCTGAGTATCCTACAATTATCTCTATCTCAGAAATGAATATTTTATCCCTAGTTTTCTATTAACCCTTATTACGACTGAGTGAGGAGGAGTGAGTTGGTTCCCCTTCTATTCAGCCCCCCGGTTGGTCAAAACAAAGGTTTTTAAATTTACTTTCCCCATAAATGGCTTTTCCAAACCAAATGTATTTATTTGTTAATAAGAGCAAATCAAACCAGATTTTATTGAGTCAAAGAAAGAATAAGTTTATTAGTTACTAATAGTAGAAAATATAATAAAAAGGTGATAATATACACAAATATCATATGTAAGAGACTTTAAAGTCCAATAGAAGTATTGATAATATTTGATAAAGTCCATTGCTTGTCTTTGAGGTGCACATTGTTGAATGTTGCAGCCTTTTGAAGTTAGGTGGTTTCCTGTAGGATTCTGGAGTTGGATTTGTTCAGATCTGCACATTGTTGAAGACAATTCTTTTAGCTTCAGAGAGAGAGAGAAGGGGAGAGAGATCTCTTTACTGTTCTTTCCTGGCAGTGTTTTAGATGACTGTCATGTTTCTTTATCCTCTTCTTTCTTTCTCTGATACTGCTTAGCAGAACTAATTTTTTTAACTCATGTCTGTATATTCCAGGAGGGAATTCAATTAGCATGGCTTGCATTCATTGTTGCAGACCAAGTAATCCCTTTTTTTTTATCTTTGCATTTCTGAAACTGTTGACACATTTCAAGATATAAATCTTGGACGGGAATTATCTCATCCTCCACCTTTGCATGTTGGATGAGTATCTGGCTGGTTATCAGTTCCCATTGTCTTGCTAGAACTACAGTGGATTAAAGTCCAACACTTTGCATTTTTAATGCCTTCCTTTCAATACATCCCTGTTTGAAGTGGACCTGAGCAGTATCTCTAGATGCGTAACTGCACATAACAGGTGTGCAGTGCAATTCACAGAGAACTTTCCAGAAAAATGGTCAACTTTACAATTTCAGCCATTTTAAAAAATCAGTATCTTTTCTTGAACATTTTTTTATACCAGGTCTTCTTTAAGCATTTCAGTATGGCTATGGTTAGTTTGTGAAGCTGTCACTCAGTCACAGTTCCTTGACGCCATGACACCCTTTTGGGTGCTGCTGTTTCCTCTGGTCAAGGGGGCTTGGCAGTCTAGCCACGGGCCTTTTCAATGTCACAATGGCAGCGGGTGAAGATCTGCTAATAAGTGGATGGAGGATTTTGATGAATGTACCTCTATTGTGATAGAAGCAAATAAGGAAGCCTGCATGCCGTAATGGTATCGTGTGAACCAGCTACACATAAATTTCCTTTCAACGAAATAGTGCCATACTTTTTGTATTGTAGTTACACCGAAATGTTCCAGGACATTCCAGGCTGTCGTTGTTTTCCTCAATTTAAAGCGGAAAGGGCTGTTCTCTTGAATTTCACAGTTTATGTTGTGGGTTGTTGGATTATCATTAGATTTGCACACACAGAGGCAATGATTTTTGCCGTGACAGAGGGCCACTCCGTTTTGGCAAAAATGGCAGACAAGCCTGAAAATTGCAAGCCCCGATCCTGAACATGGCACTTCTCATGTCCGTGGGAGCAGGCGTGTATTGCAGTTCACACAGGCAGCTGGCCTGTAATCGTCCACTGCCTCCATTCAAGTAAGACTTTGGAAGCTAATGAGTGTGCAATTCGATGCACGCACAGTGGATCTGGTGACAGTATGTCTGAACTCTGTGTATTTCTTTGGAGAACCAGGGTATCCCTTTGGAGGTGTCAAGAATTAGCTTTAAACTTGCCTTCACAGCCCCCTTTACTGTCATAACCATGGGCCTCATCATATTGCAAACATACATGGTACTAGGCCATTCAAAAACTGACCTCCTCACATGAATGCCAATGATTGTCAATGAGGTGCCCAAGCCGCCATCTTGTTTGTAATCAAAACATGCCCACAATGCCAAAAGTGACATGAGTTAAGACATTAAACCCTATGCATGCTGATAGGATTGTAGGTTCCAGCATACACGAAGGCATATTGAGCAAGATGTGGCCCCGACTGTACAACATCAGCTTCTCGAAAGATCTGAAAAATCTCAGCAGGTCTGGCAGCATCTGCAAAGAGAGAAAAGAGCTGACGTTTCGAGTCCAGATGACCCTCTGTCAAAGCATGTTTCTTTATCCTCTTCTTTCTTTCTCTGAGGCTACTAGATAAAGTTTTTAGTCCAGTTTCTGACATGGACACCAGACACAATATTCCTGGCTTCCATGTACCTCTGTTTACCACACAAAGCACATTCTGTGACACCTGCAAGGCAAATGCAGCCTCAGTGGTGGGTACAGTGATGACCAATATTACCTGGAGCATACACGGCCCCTTAAGCTGCGATGCCTACACCTAGACCACTGTGGAACACTTCAGTGCAGATGAATGCCTTGCTCCCAGCACTCATACTGGAGATACACTTGCTGCCCGGTACCTGTTCATGGAGTCTGATCATTGAGTCTCCTTCAAAGCCAAGCTTGGGTGGATGATGAAATATACAAGGAGCATCTCAGAGTTTGACCTGGGATCTCTGGATTCTCAGAAGATATAGCAGAGGAGGAAGAGGCCTTCCAAAGCATCACAAATCAGCCAATAATCTTGCTTCTATTGCATCATATCAAGATGGTGCTCAGCATGCTGCCCTCATTATTACTGATGAAGAACTACCTTCTTCACTCAACCATTCTTCTTGAGCTCTCAGGCGTACAAACACAGAGTGAGTCATGTACAAGTGTAAGTAAATATATTAAAGAGGTGCTCAAGTGTGCTGTATACAATGTGGAAAGTAAAGCCAAACTGAACTCATTAATGGTCTTGGCAGTACAACACCCTTAGTTTAGTGGGAAAACTGGGCGGCATGGATAAATTGGGCTGTTTCCATGCTGTAAACCTCCATAACATCCTGCACTCACACACGCTCCTACAAAGTGCCCCATGTGTTGCCTCGGAGGAGGTGGAGGCAGGGTACTCACTTCTAAGTTTATAAGGCCATGAGGAGCCTTATGGTTGCTGGCCTTGTTGTGCAGGCACCCATTGGTGACCTCCTTCAGACTGCGGCCTCTTTAGCTTCTGCATCTCTGCGAGGGCAGCTATGGTCACTGGCACATGTGGAACAAGTGAGGGCAGTGGCAGAGGGGACGATAAGGAGAACAAAATAAGGGCCCTGGGGAGGTTTCGGTGCCTTCACCCACTGTGATCTGTGCAGCCCATGGTTGGCCTTCAGGTGGGGTTGATACAGCTGGTTGCTGGTGTGCCGTAGTTGTCCATTCCAGCAGCTGCAATGCTAACAGTGCGATTGTCCTGGTCAGGGTTTGCAGTTCCTCATATATTCTGCGGCTGACAGCACTCATACTCTGAGCGGGTTGCTCCAAGATATTGAGGGAAGTTTACGCCCTTTCCCACCAGGATGCTGCTCTTGAATCTACCCTGAGTGTTGCTGCATATGTCTCTGGGTGAGATTGGCCAATCTCTCAGGGTTGAGCTCGTGTAGCTGAGCCCCTGGGACAATGTGTAGCTCATGATTGGAATGGATTCCTGCATTCACAGTCCTAGCGTTTCCAGTGCCTCGGGGAAACTCTGCCAGATGTCCACACATCTGCTCCTGATTTGACAAAAATAGTGGCCCAAAAGATGACTCCTGAAGCTCCATGTTCCTGCACCCTGGAGCATCATCCAATTTTCCTCCCTCCACTGGGAGGGACTGTGCACAAATACCTCTGACTTTGACATCCCCTCCTGTACACTGGTGCTATGTCCTTCACCCCGTCCCATTGACTGTACACACACACACTACATTACTCTAATATGCTGGCATCTGAGCTGGCTGAGTATGCACTTCTTCCTCCTGATGTCCGAGGTATGAGGTGGCCTGGGGTAGGTGAGTGAGTTGAGCTGGGACCTGTGTGAGACACAAAATGAGATAGCCCTTCACACTGAGCAAGCATGCTGTGCTGCATGCCGTTGCCTTAACCATGCTCAAGTTGCCGTTATGAAGCAATCTCATCATTGCACTCCCTCCTATTCCAGCGTCTCATTACATTGAACTGGCAGCCTGACCTCCACCATTAACAACAAGGTGATTTTAACACCACCTTTACCACCTGCCACTGGCAACTCACCATCACCAACAGACTACTGCTCAGAGACCCAGGCAATCTCCATGGCCATCTGTTCAATTGAGAGATTGGTTCTAAGCCAGGCTGAGCCACTGCCAGTCCGGGCCATTCATCTCCTTAGCATTCTTCAAGCTTTCAGATTGCAGTGACAACATGGATTTATTTTAGTCTGATATACAGGAAAAGTTCTCTTCACTGTGTCTGTGCATCACAATGCTCATTCACCTGGGTCCTGTGTACACCTACATGAGGAGCTCACACATAGAAGCCTCATCAAAGCAAAGGTATGTGCCAGGTCTCACACCTTAGCTGCAGCATGCAGGTATGACACTTCCCTTTGTGTGGCTGAGTCAAGATACTCACCTTGCCAGAACGCAGCAGTTCATTGACCTTTTTCCCGCACTGAATCCAACTATTCTCCTGGTGTGCTCTCTGCTGCCGCAATTTGTATCCAGGTCTTCTTGGTTGTGGCAGGTGAATTTTGATGGCAAGCAGGGTACAAGGAGGTCATCTCCCTCTGGATCCTTTCTACTAACACCAGAAGTTCCTGACCAGAGAAGCATGGGGCATAGAGTCATAGAGGTTTACAGCATGGAAACAGGCCCTTCAGCCCAACTTGTCCATGCCGCCCTTTTTTTTTAAACCCCTAAGCTAATCCCAATTGTACGCATTTGGCCCATATCCCTCTAACCCCATCTTACCCATGTAACTGTCTAAATGCTTTTTAAAAGACAAAATTGTACCTGTCTCTACTATTACCTCTGGCAGCTTGTTCCAGACACTCACCACCCTCCGCGTGAAAAAATTGCCCCTCTGAACGCTTTTGTATCTCTCCCCTCTCACCTTAAACCTATGCCCTCTAGTTTTAGACTCCCTTACCTTTGGGAAAAGATATTGACTATCGAGCTGATCTGTGCCCCTCATTATTTTATAGACCTCTATAAGGTCACCCCTCAGCCTCCTACGCTCCAGAGAAAAAAGTCCCAGTCTATCCACCTCTCCTTATAACTCAAACCATCAAGTCCCAGTAGCATCCTAGTAAATCTTTTCTGCACTCTTTCTAGTTTAATAATATCCTTTCTATAATAGGTGACCAGAACGGTACACAGGATTCCAAGTGTGGCCTTACCAATGTCTTGTACAACTTCAACAAGACGTCCCAACTCCTGTATTCAATGTTCTGACCAATGAAACCAAGCATGCTGAATGCCTTCTTCACCACTCTGTTCACCTGTGACTCCACTTTCAAGGAGCTATGAACATGTACCCCGAGATCTCTTTGTTCTGTAACTCTTCCCAATGCCCTACCATCCAAATCATTAATATAAATGACAAATAACAGTGGACCCAGCACTGATCCCTGAGGCACACCGCTGGTCACAGGCCTCCAGTTTGAAAAACAACCTTCTACAACCACCCTCTGGGTTCTGTCAAGAAGCCAATTTTGTATCCATTTAGATACCTCACCCTGGATCCCGTGGGTAACCTTATGCAACAATTTACCATGCGGTACCTTGTCAAAGGCCTTGCTAAAGTCTATGTAGACAACATCAACTGCACTGCCCTCATCTACCTTCTTGGTTACCCCTCCAAAAAACTCAATCAAATTTGTGAGACATGATTTTCCACTCACAAAGCCATGTTGACTGTCCCTAATCATTCCTCGCGTCTCTAAATACCTGTAGATCCTGTCTCTCAAAATACCTTCCAACAACTTATCTAGGACAGATGTGAGGCTCACTGGCCTGTAGTTCCCAGGCTTTTCCCTGCAGCCCTTTTTAAACAAAGGTACAACATTCTCCATCCTCCAACCTTCAGGCACTTCACCCGTGACTATCGATGATTCAAATATCTCTGCGGGACCTGCAATTTCCTCCCTAGCCTCCCACAATGTCCTGGGATACACTTCATCAGGTCCTGGGGATTTATCTACCTTGATGCGCTTTAAGACTTCCAGCACCTCTTTCTCTGTAATATGTACACTTCTCAAGACATCATTATTTATTTCCCCAAGTTCCCTAACAGCCATGCTTTTCTCAACAGTAAATACTGATGAGAAATATTCATTTAGGATCTCACCCATCCCTTGTGGATCCGCACATAGATGACCTTGTTGATCCTTAAGGGGCCCTACTCTCTCCCTTGTTACTCTGGACCATCTCCTCTGTGTGATATTCTATCATTAAAAATGTAAAGCAATAAGGGTCGTCAGCCAATCAGATTTCAATGCTCTCATTCACTTCCGTGTGCTTACAACACCAGTTATTCTCTGCAATTCATCAATGATTACAGTTAATGGTCGGGTGGAGAGAATGGCTCTGAATAAATATTTATTGAGCCATGTATGTTGTGGCTGTCACTCCAAGATAGCATGCTTGTGCTCTCTAACCACTGACAGCCCTATTGGTTTCTTCCCTCTTAGTCACACTGTTATGCTGTGACAATGTGCAGATATGAGGGACCTGGTCAAGCGTTAACTGTGTGAGTGCATCCTGATCGATGGATGGCAACAAGGTAAGTGGATGGGATAATGAGCATGGCACTGTTCATTTTTCATCCACTGAGCCTTGGCAGCTAATTACATCACTGCAGAATATGTGTGCCAGGTCATGGTGGCAAGACAATGCCATCTCCATGGCTCTGTCTTGAGAATCCATTCCATGCATTCAGGGGTTCAGTTTGAATAGGCAGCAGCAATGATCATTCTTCCATAGGGAAAGTGCATGATGAGCCATTCATTCCAAGAGCAATTAGCAGTTGGACAATATTTACACTCTTTACACTCACTATCAAGGTAATAATGTCTCTTCTGAGGCACAGGAAGTTAACAATGGATGACCAGCCTCTCAAATGGGCCTTTTTGAAGGCTTGTTTCTATCTGTGCTTGGGTTGCCCAGGCTCATACGGGGCCTGCCTCCGACTCCTCACTACTCCAGTGTCACCTGCCCTGACTCCTAATACAGCCTATCTGCCCTTCCTCTCCCCTCATCCCAGGTAGAAAATCTGACATGCATGCAGACCTTTTTTAAAGTATGATGGATGAAAACCTGTTGAATTACACAGAAAGTACAGCACAGAGAAATGGGCTATTTGGCTCCATAGTCTAGTCTGATGTTCATGCTTCACAAAATTCTTCTCCAACCCTTTACCTATCCCGATCAATATAAACCTGGGATTTTCCAGACCCATCCTGGTGGGACCCGCCACTGGAGACCCTGCGGCCCAGCCAAAAGTCCATTGATTTTGTCCAATGGTATGAGTCCAATATGACTCCTCTTCAGAGCACAGGGATTTTCTTCCTGGACCAATGATCTGAAGATTTGGATTCAATTCCCCATTCAGCCATTGGGAAATTTAACTTCAGTTGGTTAAATAAATCTGGAAATAAAAAACGAGCACCAATAATGATGGCCACGAATCTATGTGATTGTCATTAAGAACCAATCTGGTTCAACTAATGTCTTCTCGGAAAGGAAATGTGCCTACAATTCCAAACTCATAGCAATGTATTTGCTTCTTAGTTGTCCTGTGAAATGGCCTTGCAATTCTCAAGAGCAATTAGGGATGGGCAATAATTGCTGGCCTTGCCTGTGACTCCCATCCTGTGAGTGGCTGATCATAAGAAAAAAAGCACTGCCTCTAATTCAGGCCTTTTTTTAGTTGCATATTGATCTTTGAGTTATTTTGAACATTTTGAAATTGCTCATCAGTTTTTAATATTTAGGATGCTTTTTATGTGTGAAATGAAGTGAATTAAAAAAAAATGTCTTGTCACTTCTACCAAATGTGACTAGTGTGATGATACTGTGTATCTTACCATAGATTCCCTACAGTACAGAAGGAGGCCATTCAACCCATCGAGCCTGCACCGACAACAATCAAGCCCTATTCCAGTAAACCCACATATTTACCCTGCAAATCCCCCCCGAAACTAAGGTCAATTTAGTATGGCCAATCGACCTAACCCACACATCTTTGGACCGTGGGAGGAAACTGGAGCACCCAGAGGAAACCCATGCCGACATGGGGAGAATGTGCAAACTCCCTGTGCAAACTTGTTGATGGGAATAGAGGGATATGGTCCCCAGAAGGGTCGGGGGTTTTAGTTAAGTCGGGCAGTATGGTCGGTGCAGGCTTGGAGGGCCGAAGGGCCTGTTCCTGTGCTGTAATTTTCTTTGTTCTTTGTTCCGCACAGAAGTGACCCAAGCCAGGAATCAAACCTGGGTCCCTGGTCCTCTGAGGCAGCAGTGCTAACTGCTATGCCACCGTGCTGCCCTGTTATTCAAATGTTAAATGTTAAGCTAATTCATTTGTTATCATTAAACTTAAAGTTTGTGTTGATAAAAGCTCCCTGGTTTATCAATAGAATCACACCTGGAGTAAAACATCTTATCCTCACACTAATGCCCAAGTAGAAAAACAGCTGGGGGCTAATCTGGCTTCATAAGATACTTTGGGGTTTCTGATCAATAATCTAATACGGGTGCGTTCAAATACTTGTAAACAGGCAACATAAAACTGAAAGGGAATTTAGAGAAAGGAACTTGACTAGGGAAGGTAACTTTGCAGTTCACAGGCCTAACTATCCCTCTCTCACCTGTCTATAGAGAATATCAGAGTCAGAGAGATACCAGTTTCTTCCTTTTCTGTTATATTTCCAGTGATTGTAACAACACAGCATTGTAAACCTCGAGGGTGTCTGACCTTCCCTCCAATTCTTGCTTAATCGGCATTATAAAGTTTCTCATTTCTGAAGGCTGTAAGGTCTCCTTCAAGATTAGAAATTTCTTCTGAGTTTGCGATGTTTTCCATTTATAGAAACTCAGAAAGCTGTTAATTAGCGACTGGTAGACCAAACTATACTTTTACATATTTCACACTCTATAAGAAATTTAAACTTTTCCATTTGTATTCAGTTTTTGATCTAATAGCTCTGGGGCTGTTTTTTTTTTCAACTTATTCTGAGGCAGAATTTGAAATAGTTTAGATCCAAGTGTTAGGAAAAATTAGGAAGATCCTACGTATTTTGCAGCAGTGCTAAGCAATTATTTGTTAGACTATGTAGGTGGGATTTTCCAGCTGCGCTCGCCCCAAGGCCGGAAAATCCCACCTGAGGTCAACGGATCTTTGCATGGGACAGTAAAATTTCACCCTACGTATCATTGGAACAAGGCTTTGGTGTAATATGGCAGAAGAGATCATGAGGACTGAGGGACATGCATGCATCCAATCCCACTAATCATGCAGTGGAGTAGTTTGCTGATACTCGCTTTTTACATTCATAAGCTAGGAATGGTCATTCACAATGTTTTTTTTTAAGGCAAACACAGAAGTTAGTTTGCAGACTGTCTTTGGTGATGTTGTTTGAGGGGTGAATGTTGGCCAGGACAACTGGAAAATGTCCAGCTCTTCATCAGGAAAGTGCCCTGCGATTGTTTACGCTCATCTGAACAGGCAACCAGAGTCTTGTACATCTTCGCATCCAAAGAATAGCATAGCGCGATGTGCAGTGCACCCCCTCAGTACTGGAACATCAGCCCAGGTTGTGCCGTGAAGTCACTCTGTGGGGTTTCCCACTGAGTCAAGCTGACACACTGATCCATCAGCTTAAATCTGTTTGCTCTCAGATGCTTCCCATGCTTTTCTACCTGTTAGTCCACTTAATTTGGATGTCTGATTTTGATTTTATTTA
The DNA here is from genome assembly GCF_964213995.1 of Mustelus asterias. Classification (NCBI taxonomy): domain Eukaryota; kingdom Metazoa; phylum Chordata; class Chondrichthyes; order Carcharhiniformes; family Triakidae; genus Mustelus; species Mustelus asterias. The sequence continues at coordinate 88,208,122 of NC_135812.1, read as the reverse complement.
TTATTGTCACATGTATTGGGATACAGTGAAAAGTATCATTTGTTGCATGCTATACAGACAAAGCATACCGTTCATAGGGTACATAGGGCAGAAGGAAAGGAGAGAGTGCAGAATATAGTGTTAGAGTCATAGCTAGGGTATAGAGAAAGGATCAGCTTAATGTATGGTAGGTCCATTCAAAAGTCTGATGGCAGCAGGGAAGAGGCTGCGAATAAACTGTTCTTGAGTTGGTTGCTACGTGATCTGAGACTTTTGTATCTTTTTCCCGGCAGAAGAAGATGTAAGAGAGAATGTCCGGGGAATGTGAAGTCCTTGATTATGCTGGCTGCTTTTCCGAGGCGGCGGGAACTGTAGATGGAGTCAATGGATGGGAGGCTGGTTTGCATGATGGACTGGGATACTTTCACAATCTTTCATAGTTTTTTGCAGTCTTGGTCAGAGCAGGAGCCATACCAAGCTGCGATACATCTGGAAAGGATGCATTCTATGGTGCATCTGTAAAAATCTGAACATAATCAGGCCTGTTTCAGGAGGTGTCACTGTGAACAATTAAGCAAGACAATTTAAATCAAGTAAGTCCTTTCACTCCACACGCAGTAAGTCACAAATTATTGCCAGGCACTTTGTTGTGATCATCCATTTCAACGGTGCAGATGTACAATGGTGATGCAATGCAAGATGATTATTTTGCGGTGTGTACGTGATGTATCACTGATGTCAGTGGGTGTTTAAGTAATTTTCGCTTCTCCTGTATCATTGTGGATAGTTGGGAGGGGAACAAAAGGATGCAGTGCAATGGAATCCCTTTTTCATCCTGTCACTTCAGAGCACCTGCTCCATTGAAATGCCTCCATAGAGGATTCTGCAGAAGAGTTCTGTAAATAGGATCATTACAGCAATAAATTGATGAACAAAAAAACAAATGGCTGCCATTCATCATGTGGCACATACTTAGAACTTGGGGCACTTGCCATCACGACAGTCCATTTAAAGCTAGGGCGTAAAGAGAGCAGCTGGTGGGTTGTAACACAGCATGATTTTTGTAATACAACTGATCTTAGCACTTGTAGGCTGCATGGGTGGGTTTAGTTGTGGTATAAACATCTTGTAGCATTGTAATCTGTCAAATTGTGTCTGCATACAGAGTAAGGGAAAGTAATCGCTCCAGTGCTGTCATCCATCATTATAATTTTTTTTTACGAAAGGAAAAGGAAACATAAAATCTCGTGCCTGGGGAATGTGTATTTTACCATGGTCATGTCTCACTACAATGTGATATGTTTGTAATCCCAAAACAATGCACTACACGGTGCATTCATGTTACTGTGTTGGAAACTGTGGAAATCATTGCTCAGTTGTACTGACTACATGAAGCTATTCCCTCACCATGAACTCAGCCAGAAATAATTGCCCTCCAATCAATAGTGGGACAAAGATGAGGAACATAATTGCAGAATCCAACGGGTGAAAAGAGATGTTGAGTGAAGGATATACATTAAAAAAAGGCTGGAATTCTCCGGCCGTTCACGCCAGCGGGATTCTCCGGTCCCGCCGGCAGTGCACCCCCGCCTGTGGGCTTCCCACCGGCGTGGGGTGACGTCAATGGGAATTCAAGGGCAATTAGAGATTGGCAAAAAGTGCTGGTCTTGCCTGCAATTCCCTCATCCCATGAAAGAGTAAGAAAAATACTTTAATCTTACAGAGATACACCATGGCTTGGAACCACAAGGCCCAGAGGAATGATCTTTGGATATTACCTCATTCTCCAATCATTTTTCCAGCTGCATAATCTAATTTTCAATCTTGCTAAAAGTGTTTGACAGTCACAGATCTTCTTTCCTTCAGAAACATAGTTTATTAATTTAACAGTTTTAATGTATCAATTTACATTCTGAAGTATATCATATGAAGGGTGTCACAGTGGTTATCACTGTTGCCTCATAGTGCCAGGAACCCAGGTTCAATTCCAGCTTTGGGTGATTGTCTATGCAGAGTGTGCACATTCTCCCCGTGTCTGCATGGGTTTCCTCCCACACTCCAAAGATATGCAGATAAGGTTAATTGGACATCTTAAATTGTCCCTTAGTGTCAAGGGGTTAGCATGGGTGGTAGGGCCTGGGTGGGATTGTTGCTTGTGCAGCCTCAATGGGCTGAATGGCCTCCTTCTGCACTTTAGGGATTCCATGGATATATTCCAGATCACGAGTCATCATTTTTCCAGAAACTAATGTGATGCATGTGTTTGTTCAAAGAAATAAAGTGAGCTTATACCAAGGTTCGGAAAATGGGAAGATTGGTCAGTGGTTCCTGAAAGAAAGATTGATCCATTTTATTTCATACCAGAATGGGATTAATTGGAAGTGACTTGGGAGATGAAGAATTTTGAAACATGATACCACACTCGAAGACTTTGTGACCTTGATCTGATCGCTGGAACTTTAATTCTTTGGTCGAGTGAGTTTCTCCAATTCTCTGCTTTGCTGTTGCAATGAATGTGAGCTACTGGTCCATGGGAAAAGAGACACTGAGGGGATCTGATCCTCCCACTCCAATCCTGCCTTTAACCTGCTGATTGTGGAGTTGTATTGATTGTAACACATGGACACCTCCAAAGCTGATTCGGAATGATCATTTCTCCCAATTAATTCTTTCTGAATAGAAATGTTTCCATAGCCTGCCAAAGCTCAATACAAGAAGCAATCCAGGGGGATTTTTAAAAGTCAGCTGCCTTGTATCCTATCTATAAAGTGGGTGGATGAGAAGGAAAAAGAGCCTGACTACTCACATGCCCACCTCATTCAGTTTTCAGGGAAGTTTTTAAAGGGACAGCCATTGCTTCTGCCCCAAACTGTTCAAATTAGTAAGTATTATTAAATTGCCATTCAGCTGCCTGATGCTGATTGTGAATTTCATGGGGAAATGCAAGGTGCATGCTAGTCCCACTTTTACCAGGCGTTACATAGGCATATGGAGTAATGAACTGTTGGAGGATACCCTGAATAGATTAGATTTCTTGTTTAATCATAGAATACCTACAGTGCAGAAGGAGGCCATTGAGCCCATCACGCCCATCCTCACAGGGTCAATCTTACCAAAGAAATTCCAAGTCCAGGATCGGTGGAAAATGGAAGAGTTTCAGATCCGCTTTCTGGACGAGTTCAAAGCGGCTACCTTATCCACTCAGTGCATGAAAAGTCAGCAGAAGTGGTTCCTTGCTTGTAGGGGGAGGGGGAGGGGGCAGGGCTTAAGTTACCTGAACACTGGCTGTGGGCAGCAGAGGGCGTCATTGTGCATGTGCAGATCTCTACAGCAGAGACCTGGCACTCACCCTCTGCTGCTCTCAGCTTTCTTCCTGGGCCTCCACAAGCAACTGCCCAAGCAACCGTGGGGGCCCACAGCCTATCGCGATCCTCCCACCTGCCTGGACCAATCCCCCCCCCCCCTCCTCCACTTTCCCCATCGCAATTGGATGTCTGACCCCCAGCCCACGCAACTGGCCCCCAGACTCCCCCCCACCCCCGCGATAACTGGCCCGACCAATCCCGTGATCGTTGGCCCGACCCTGCCCGCGATTGGCCACCCACACCCCCCACCCCCCCCACCACCATGGTCAGCCCCGATCATTCCCCTTCCTCCCCCCACCAATCCCAATGCAGAGAGCACAACGGGTGCCCCCTCCCCACACCAACCAGCCCCCTTCCCCTTGGCATTGCCCGATCCCTGGTGGGCATGCGAGGGTGCCTGGTGGGCACTGCCAGGATGCCAGGCTGGCCCCTTGTTCCTGACCTACCTGGGGGCCTCCGATGCTCCCAAGTAGACCATCACGACTGCTCCCCATTGCTGGGGACCAGCTACATTCTCGCCGGAGAGAACCTCTCTTAAGGATAATTGAGTCCCTGGACTCGCTAATGCCATGTAAATGATATTGAAATTTAATTTGAATAAATTATTCAGCCTCGCGCTGGAAATGGGCATGAGGCGAATTGCTCCGGACATCTGGTGCCGGTAAGATCATGAGAAATTGGGCACGCACCTGATTCTTTGGCTGTCTCACGGCCTTACCAGCTCGCCCCACACATTGGCCGGTGGGCTGCATTGGTAAGATTGCCCCAACATATTTACTCTGCCAATCAACCTAACCTGCACATCTTTGGACTGTGGGAGGAAACCGCAGCACCCGGAGGAAACCCACGCAGACAGGAGGAGAACATACAAACTCCACACAGACACCCAAGGCCAGAATTGAACTCGTGTTTCTAGCACTGCGAGGCAGCTGTGCTCACCACTGTGCCACAATTTATTTTCACAATATTTTTGCGGGGCCAGGTCAGAGGAGCAGCCATGCTAAAACCTACGGGCTATTTCTCATTCTCTGTCCCTAGCATTTGCTGCATTAATCCAGCGAGGTGTAACCTGCTTGGCAGCTGCATTTCGTCAAATAAAATTGCAATGAGATCCGAATGTGAGAAGATTGGGGGTCTCTTGTCTGCGCCCTGGGTGGGTGGACGTGAATGTACCAACCACACTTGAACCAAAACTCTCCCTCCAGGTTTCAGCAAATAGATGTTTAGTGTGCTCAGATTCTTTCCTGTGCCTTCTGGGAATAGTTTCAGACAGATCGCTCGGGTGATTGGCTGAAAATATACACGTAAACAATAAATATAATAACAAATAGCTTAAAACTTGCAGAAAACTACATTTGAGTTGAAGTAGAAATGAAGAGCGGATGAAATATTTACTGGAAGCATTGAATACATTGTTAATCCAGTGAGGAAGGGCTGTTGTATTCAGAGACTACACCAAGTGTTGAGCTTTGGAAAGAACAGAGAAAGAGAACAGGTGAGATTCTCTGGCCTCCCAGCCGGGTGTTTCCCACCAGCAGGATTCTCTGATCCCGCCGCTGTCAATGGGGATTCCCACTGGCTCCACCCCACACAGGTGGGAAGCCTAAAAATAAAGCTTATTTATTAGTCACAAGTAAGACTTACATTAACACTGCAATTAAGTTACTGTAAAATTCCCCTAGTCGCCACAGTCTGGTGCCTGTGCGAGTCAATGCATCTAACCAGTAGGTCTTTCAGAATGTGGGAGGAAACCGGAGCACCCGGAGGAAACCCACACAGACACGGGGAGAACATGCAAACTCCACTCAGACAGTGACCCAAGCCAGGAATCGAACCCGGGTCCCTGGCGCTGTGAGGCAGCAGTGCTAGTCACTGTGCCACCGTGGCGCCCGCAGGTGGGACCACAGAACCCCGTCGGTGTGAACGGGCTGGAGGATTCCGTCTGACATGTCAGACTAGCCAAGGGAGAGGCTGGTGGCATTTGTCACTGGACCAGGAATCCAGGGACCCAGGACAAGAGGTGGGTGGAATAAAATTTGTAAAATGAATTGGGCTCAATTTCAAACCAGTTTCCAGTACTTCATGGACCATAATTACACAGTTAGAACTAGAGGAACGGAAAAATGATTGATACCAAAATGGAAGTGTACAAGTGCACTCATGTTGCTCTTCCAAGGATAAGACATTGCATCGGGTAGAATCTATCCCTGCCCGAAGTGTACATGATACTGGTTACTTGAGGCTAAAATGAATGGCATAGCAGGCTCGAAGGGCTGAATGGCCTACTCCTGCTCCTAGCTTCTATGTTTCTATGTTGCAAAAAGTAGAACAATGCTTTGATTGCCAGCACCAGCATTCCTCAATACACAAAAACATTTAATGCAGGAAAGTGGAAGAAATCATAATCAGAAACTTAATAAATAGTTCAAAAGCTGGATGTGTCAAATCAATTGAAGGGCATTTAATTTGAAGTCCCAAGGCAAAATGTTTCAAGTACATTGCGAGTGAGGCTTGAAGCAAAATGACAAACAAGATTGTTAACCATTGCTGATTCTATAATTAGACCTGAGGAGGGTATAGAGAGGCAATGAGGAAAATTACATTTTGGAAAGCAGTTTGATTACAATTTGAAAGGCTTCTGTGGCAGCCTAAAAAAAAATCTTATATTTCAAGCAATTGGAGCAAAGTATGACTTTAGAATGCAGGATGGACGCGTGAATGTGCTGACAGCTGGGCTACTGTCAATGCTGATGTCTGATAGCAAAATGCTGGGGAGGATAATTGGCTTGAACTGGGTAGATGTTAGAGGATTGAATGAATGGGAACAGCTATTTAATAAAGAATGGAGTAGGTGTGAAAAGATAAGTGATGTTCAAAGAAAGTGATTAAGGAATAAAAGAGAATAGAAGGGAAGTTATTAAGGGAAATAGATGATTTTAGCATTCCCATAGCTAAAGCACTGAACACGTGTGATATAAGAATATTGGTAGAGGGGTCCTTGGTTTGTGGGAGGGTATGGTGATCCATGGTACCTTGATAAATGTTTTCCTCTCACGTGAGTTGCAACAATGCTTTGGCAAAACTAAGCTAGGAAGCATTTTTGAATTCTTCAATGCACTTAGTTTGCTTATAATGTAATTCATAACTGTTTGATGACAGTAAATGCATTAAGTACTTAAATAATTAAAACAGTTTCTGGGAAGGCCAATTGTAGAAACCTGCCTCCAATTAAAGCCTTACAGGTGCATTATTGGCTGCAGGCAGGAAACAGCATGAAGTTACTTTCTGTTTTTTTACTATTTTAGTTAAAAATACTTGACCATGGTTACATGGATTTTCTCAATGCTGGTTGGCCGGGGATTTGGAAGAAAGGCATTGTTACCAATGTGAGGTTTTGTAAGATTGTTACGTGTATTTATTTATTTATTAGTCACAAGTAAGGCTTACATTACCACCACAACGAAGTTATTGTGAAATTCCCCTGGTCGCCACAGTCCGGTGCCTGTGCAGGTCAATGCATCTAACCAGCACGTCTTTCAGAATGTGGAAGGAAACTGGAGCACCCGGAGGAAACCCACGCAGACATGGGGAGAATGTGCAAACTTCACACAGACAGTGACCCAAGCCGGGAATCGAACCCAGGTCCCTGGCGTTGTGCAGCAGCAGTGCTAACCACTATGCTACTATGCTGCCCTCTGTATCTGTAATTGAGGGTAAAATGGATAAATGGAATGAAGAGAGTCACGTGACTTGTTCTGAATTCAGCTGACAGCGAAGCTGGGTCGCTTGGATATCAAATATGAAAGGGAGGCCCACACTTTTTAACTGGGAAAAGGGTTCAAGATGTTCAAACCTGCAGACAATGAACAAAGCATCTGTGCTGATGCCGGCGGATGGAATGGCAGGGTGGAATCTTTGCTCCCAATTTGGGGGCACACAGTCGAGATATTTCCTGCCTCTGCACATCCGAATCAGGCGAAAATGCCCCGGATATTTGGAATTTCCTTCGGGAGGTGGGTGTTAAGAGGGATGGGGCCTGCTGTCCCTAAAACAGTATGGAGGCAACAATAGAGGTTGCCAAGTGCAGAAGTGGGCTGTTTAGAAGGCTGACCGCAGGGCTCCAAGAGTCTGTCACAGATATAAAAAAAATAAAACTAGAAACAGCCATTGAGTCCTCATCCTCTTGTATGCCAAATTCATGCAACTCATGAAATCTCATTCCTCCACCCACCCCATGGCACATCATACCCCCGTGCCAATCTATGCCCCTTTACCCACCCTAATGGCACTTTTTAGCTTCAATGCCAACTTAATATTCTCTTTCAAGTACTTAATCCATCATGAGAACATTTATAGACTCACTTCAAAGACTTTATAATCACTTGGAGCTGTCAACAAAACTGTGAACTGAGAGGCCCCCCACTGTGATAATGATAGAGTGTGGAATCAGTCTTGCAACACTAAACCTATTATGATAACCCTCAGACTTATGTCAAGTTTTATCTGGATCTCGTGAGGACCTCTCCAGCAGCACTGGAAATTAGAATTTCTTCTTAAAAGTTACTGGTCTCTACAGGGAAAATAACAACATGAGCAATCAGAATGGGAATGGCAAGAGGATGGAGAAAAAATGGGGAAGGCTACTGCACTTCCTTTTGGAGAATGGTGCCATTTACCTTAGAGATTGAGCAGGCTAATTCAGAGGCAAATATAAGTCAATAGATTTACCAATGATGTAAATATTGTGACATCAAAGGAGTTAAGTGGCTCATACAAGTCCTTATGGTATTGCATTTATCTGCATTTCCTTTAAAATTTTAACTATATTAATGTTTTGAGTTTGAGCAGACTTAACAGTTATTTTCCATTATTAATGCGCCTAGTTAAAAACATCTAGCTGCTTTCCCTCAAGTAAATTTAGATAAATGAGGACAAAATTAAAAATATGTAAAATCCATGCCAAGACTGTGTGCAAGTACATATAAGAGAAATAAAACATTCAATGTGCTATCTATACTTCTGTTATTGTTTAAGTTAATGTTCTTTAAATTTCAGAAAATGTATCAAGCTGAACAGGGATGAAATATGCTAATAATTCAACTCTCAAAAAGAAAACAATCGAATTTCGAAACTACTTGATTAACTTGTTGATAACCACTTATACCTGGGAGCAGAGGTTCAAACTCCTTAGACCTATAGAGAGAAGGAGGCTAACAGATTATGATATTCCTCATTGTAATTTACTTCAATTTTTGTTAAAAGATGAGTTGAATCTTGAAAGTTAGCAACGTCTATTTGTCCTGAAAAGATAGGAAGATACATTCAGTATTCACAGGGGAGGTGCCGGATGATTGGAGTGTGGCTCATGTTGTTCCGTTGTTTAAAAAAGGTTCCAAAAGAAATCCGGGAAATTATAGGCCAGTAAGTTTGACGTCAGTGGTGGGCAAGTTATTGGAAGGTGTGATAAGGGATAGGATCTACAAATATTTGGATAGGCAGGGACTTATTAGGGCGAGTCAACATGGCTTTGTGCGTGGTAGGTCATGTTTGACCAATCTATTCGAGTTTTTCGAGGAGGTTACCAGAAAAGTGGATGAAGGGAAGACGGTGGATGTTGTCTACCTGGATTTCAGCAAGGCCTTTGACAAGGTCCCTCATGGGAGGTTAGTTACGAAGGTCCAGTCGCTGGGTATACATGGGGAGGTAGTAAATTGGATTAGACACTGGCTCAATGGAAGAAGCCAGAGAGTGGTTGTGGAGGATTGCTTCTCTGAGTGGAGGTCTGTGACTAGTGGTGTGCCGCAGGGATCAGTGTTGGGTCCATTGTTGTTTGTCATCTATATCAATGATCTGGATGATAATGTGGTAAATTGGATCAGCAAATTTGCTGATGATACAAAGATTGGAGGTGTAATGGACAGTGAGGAAGGTTTTCAAAGCTTGCAGAGGGATTTGGACCAACTAGAAAAATGGGCTGAAAAATGGCAAATGAAATTTAAGGCAGACAAGTGTGAGATATTGCACTTTGGAAGGACAAACCAAAGTAGAACGTACAGGGTAAATGGTAGGACTCTGAAGAGTGCAGTTGAACAGAGGGATCTGGGAATACAGGTACAGAATTCCCTAAAAGTGACGTCACAGGTAGATAGAGTCGTAAAGAGTGCCTTTGGTACATTGACCTTTATAAGTCGGAGTATCGAGTATAAAAGTTGGAATGTTATGGTAAGGTTATATAAGGCATTGGTGAGGCCGAATTTAGAGTATTGTGTACAGTTTTGGTCACCTAGTTACAGGAAGGATGTAAATAAGGTTGAAAGAGTGCAGAGAAGGTTTACAAGGATGTTGCCGGGACTTGAGAAGCTGAGTTACAGAGAGAGATTGAATAGATTGGGACTTTATTCCCTGGAGCGTAGAAGAATGAGGGGAGATTTGATAGAGGTGTATAAGATTTTGATGGGTATAGATAGAGTGAATGCAAGCAGGCTTTTTCCGCTGAGGCTAGGGGAGAAAAAAACCAGAGGGCATGGGTTAAGGGTGAAAGGAGAAAAGTTTAAAGGGAATATTAGGGGGGGCTTCTTCACGCAGAGAGTGGTGGGAGTGTGGAATGAGCTGCCGGATAAAGTGGTAAATGCGGGGTCAATTTTAACATTTAAGAAAAACTTGGACAGGTTCATGGATGAGAGGGGTGTGGAGGGATATGGTCCAAGTGCAGGTCAGTGGGACTCGGCAAAAAATGGTTCGGCACAGACAAGAAGGGCCAAAGGGCCTGTTTCTGAGCTGTAATTTTCTATGGTTCTATGTCCGGGGGAGAGGTAAAATGTAAGGGGATAACATGGTTAAGGACTGTGGAGTCCAATCAAGCACATTTATTTTTTGTCCACAGACAACCTTCTGATTAGAAATGAGATTCAAGATTATTTTTATCAGAACACAGGCATAACAGCTTACTGCATTCTCAATGTCTGTTAAAAATGAATCCTTTCTTCTGCTGAGGTGGCAAGATAACTGCAGATGAGGAAGGCCATTTAGCCCATTTTGTTTTAGCTATCTGGAAAGAGCCTAAAATTGCCATTTTGCGGCATCCAATTATTTCTTAAATGATTCTCTTAATTTCCCTCCATTACTTTATCTGGGAGTCTATTCCACATATTGATCTGTGTGTGGAGAAGAACATAATGATGTCTATTTTAAATTCGCCTTTTACAGACATGAGTTTCTGGACCTTTCTCTTAACTGTGAGAAGTTAGAATAGTATTTTATCTATTTAACTTTTCCAAATGATTAATTATCATGCACTCCCACAAAGGTTCCTCTCAGGCATCAACTGCGACCAAGACTTAAATTCAATGGGTGGAATCTTTTGAGGCATCACAGGTCTGCAGCATTGACAAGAGAGCCATGCTGCCTCCTTTTGCCCACCAATCAGGCTAGCTGCGAGTGCTCAGCAATGCCAATGGGCAGGCATTGGCTGCAGCACCAGAATCCCAGGATCACAACGCAACCTAGGCCACAGACAAGTTAAATGGAGAATGGTGAAGGGGAGGTGGAGTTTTCACAGGGTTTGGGTCACACAGAGAGTGGTGTAGGGGGACCAGCAGCAATTGCAGGGGGCTGGGTCTCAGCAGGCCCCCAATGTCGACGCCCTCGATCAGACCCCTAGTACCTGGCCAATCCACTTAACCTAAACATCTTTGAACTGTGGGAGGAAACCGGAGTCTCCAGATGAAACCTACACAGAGACAGGGAGAACATGCAAACTCTACACTGTCACCCAAGGTTGTAATCAAACCCGGGTCCCTGGTGCCGTGAGGCCGCAATACTAACCATTGTGTCACCGTGCCACCCACTCTGCATGGTGACAGTTAATACTAGCAGAGGCGGGATGAGACCTTTCAGTAATGATTAACTGGCCACTGAAGGACCTCGATTGTTGGTGGCTGGGGAGGTTGGCTATGCACCTTCTTGCCCATAGCTTAATTCTGGCGGAAGTAGGAAGGTTCAGGTACAACATCATCCCAGCTAACTAAATGCCCTTCCACCTCTAAACTTGCCACCAGTGAGGGCACAAGATTGTGCCCCATATTTTCCCAGGCTTTCCTCACAACTCATCATTTTTAACACAAGGGTTATGGTTCTTGTTTGTAAAGCCTCCAGCCAGTGCATCCCTCTCTTCTACGAAGATGTTATTTAAAAGGCTGCTCATTTTTTAATAGATGACGTTTCGCCAGCAACCTGGGTTCAATTCCTGGCTTGGGTCACTGTCTGTGCGGAGTCTGCACGTTCTCCCATGCATGCGTGGGTTTCCTCCGGATGCTCCGGTTTCCTTCCTCAGTCCAAAAGATGTGCAGGCTAGTTCATTGGCCATGCTAAATTCTCCCTCAGTGTACCCAAAGAGGCGCTGGAGTGTGGCGACAGGGGAATTTTCATAGTGACTTCATTGCAGTGTTACTGTAAGCCTACTTGTGACTAATAAATAAACTTAAACTTAAACTTATTTGGTGTCTCTCTGAATGTGGGCCATCATTTCATTTATGGAACATTTCAACCTGAAACATAGAACATAGAACATAGAAAGCCACAGCACAAACAGGCCCTTCGGCCCACAAGTTGCGCTGATCATATCCCTACCTCTAGGCCTATCTATAGCCCTTAATCCCATTAAATCCCATGTACTCATCCAGAAGTCTCTTAAAAGACCCCAACGAGTTTGCCTCCACCACCACCGACGTCAGCCGATTCCACTCACCCAGCACCCTCTGAGTGAAAAACTTACCCCTGACATCTCCTCTGTACCTACCCCCCAGCACCTTAAACCTGTGTCCTCTCGTAGCAACCATTTCAGCCCTTGGAAATAGCCTCTGAGAGTCTACCCTATCCAGACCTCTCAACATCTTGTAAACCTCTATCAGGTCACCTCTCATCCTTCGTCTCTCCAGGGAGAAGAGACCAAGCTCCCTCAACCTATCCTCATAAGGCATGCCCCCCAATCCAGGCAACATCCTTGTAAATCTCCTCTGCACCCTTTCAATGGCTTCAACATCTTTCCTGTAATGAGGTGACCAGAACTGCGCGCAGTACTCCAAGTGGGGTCTAACCAGGGTCCTATAAAGCTGCAGCATTATCTCCCGACTCCTAAACTCAATCCCTCGATTAATGAAGGCTAGTACGCCGTATGCCTTCTTGACCGCATCCTCCACCTGCGAGGCCGATTTAAGAGTCCTATGGACCCGGACCCCAAGGTCCTTCTGATCCTCTACACTGCTAAGAATGGTACCCTTCATATTATACAGCTGCTTCATCCCATTGGATCTGCCAAAATGGATCACTACACACTTATCCGGGTTGAAGTCCATCTGCCACTTCTCCGCCCAGTCTTGCATTCTATCTATGTCTCGCTGCAACTTCTGACATCCTTCCAAACTATCCACAACACCACCTACCTTGGTGTCGTCAGCAAACTTACCAACCCATCCCTCCACTTCCTCATCCAGGTCATTTATGAAAATGACAAACAGCAAGGGTCCCAGAACAGATCCCTGGGGCACTCCACTGGTCACTGACCTCCATGCAGAGAAAGACCCCTCCACAGCCACTCTCTGCCTTCTGCAGGCAAGCCAGTTCTGGATCCACAAGGCAACAGCCCCTTGGATCCCATGCCCTCTCACTTTCTCAAGAAGTCTTGCATGGGGGACCTTATCGAACGCCTTGCTGAAGTCCATATAGACCACATCCACCGCTCTTCCTTCGTCAATGTGTTTGGTCACATTTTCAAAGAACTCAACCAGGCTCGTAAGGCACGACCTGCCCTTGACAAAGCCGTGCTGACTACTTTTGATCATACTAAACTTCTCTAGATGATCATAAATCCTGTCTCTCAGGATCCTCTCCATCAACTTACCAACCACTGAGGTTAGACTCACCGGTCGGTAATTTCCCGGGCTGTCCCTGTTCCCTTTCTTGAATATAGGGACCACATCTGCAATCCTCCAATCCTCCGGAACCTCTCCCGTCTCCATCAACGATGCAAAGATCATCGCCAAAGGCTCCGCAATCTCCTCCCTCGCCTCCCACAGTAACCTGGGGTACATCCCATCCGGTCCCGGCGACTTACCAACCTTGATGCCATTCAATAGTTCCAACACATCCTCTTTCTTTATGTCCACATGCTCGATCCTTTCTGTCCACCGCAAACCAGCAGTACAACCACCCAGATCCCTTTCCACCGTGAATACCGAGGTAAAGTATTCATTAAGCACCTCCGCCATTTCTAACGGTTCCACACAAACTTTTCCCCCTTCACCTTTTAAGGGTCCTATGCCTTCACATCTCATCCTTTTACTCTTGACATATTTGTAGAAAGCCTTGGGATTCTCCTTAATCTTACCCGCCAAGGTCTTCTCATGACCCCTTCTCGCTCTCCTAATTTCCTTCTTAAGCTCCTTCCTACATCCCGTATACTCCTCTAAATCCTTAACACCTCCAAGCTCTCTGAACCTTCTGTACGCCTCTCTTTTCTTATTCACCAGGTTCATCACAACCTTCGTGCACCACGGTTCCCGTACCCTACCAACACCCCCCTGTCTCATCGGAACGTTGTCATGCAGAGCTCCAGACAAACATTCCTTGAAAATCCTCCACTTTCCTTCGGTACTTTTCCCCAAGAATGCCTCCTTCCAATTTACCCGTCTAATTTCCTCCCTGATGACACTGTATTTCCCTTTACTCCAGAGAAACACTTTCCTAGCCTGCCTGATCCTATCTCTTTCCAATGCTATCGTGAAGGAGATAGAATTATGATCGCTATCCCCAAGATGCTCACCTTGAAAAAAGGAGGAATTCCTAAGTTAATCTGAATCTGCTTCACATTGGGTGGTTTTAATTTACAAATTAGCTGGAAACAGTTCAGATATCATCCTGAGCCACCACTGTAGAACACAACAGACTGAAGCCATAACTTCTGTTGGTCCTAGTCTACGTACTAAAAGGCTGTGATATGCTTCAGTTTAGGACTTCACTAATTCTGAAGTCCACTGTAAGGTTGTCTAACTGTCCCTGGGTAGCATAATTCTTCCAGATTACTGGTGATTGTACAGCCCAAAACCCAATGTATGGGTTACTCTTGATCTCAGTGCAATATAATTCTGCTTCATCAGTCTGAACAACACAATTGTTGATTTTAGATTAATTGGTAGTGTCAAATCACATGGAAAATGGCCACGTTATTAAGAAGCCAAGCTGCTTCAATGCCACCAAACTTCTACGGTGGAAATAAACCTAACAGAGCAGCAAAAATAGAACCAGTCGATACATGAGTCAGTATTAAGGAATAATTTATTGTCAAAGAACAAAGAACAAAGAACAGTACAGCACAGGAAACAGGCCCTTCGGCCCTCCAAGCCTGTGCCGCTCCTTGGTCCAACGAGACCAATCGTTTGTATCCCTCCATTCCCAGGCTGCTCATGTGACTATCCAGGTAAGTCTTAAACGACGTCAGCGTGCCTGCCTCCACCACCCTACTTGGCAGCGCATTCCAGGCCCCCACCACCCTCTGTGTAAAAAACGTCCCTCTGATGTCTGAGTTATACTTCGCCCCTCTCAGCTTGAGCCCGTGACCCCTCGTGATCGTCACCTCCGACCTGGGAAAAAGCTTCCCACTGTTCACCCTATCTATACCCTTCATAATCTTGTATACCTCTATTAGATCTCCCCTCATTCTCCCTCTTTCCAAGGAGAACAACCCCAATCTACCCAATCTCTCCTCATAGCTAAGACCCTCCATACCAAGCAACATCCTGGTAAACCTTCTCTGCACTCTCTCCAATGCCTCCACGTCCTTCTGGTAGTGCGGCGACCAGAACTGGACGCAGTATCCCAAATGTGGCCTAACCAGCGTTCTATACAGCTGCATCATCAGACTCCAGCTTTTATACTCTATACCCCATCCTATAAAGGCAAGCATACCATATGCCTTCTTCACCACCTTCTCCACCTGTGTTGCCACCTTCAAGGATTTGTGGACTTGCACACCTAGGTCCCTCTGTGTTTCTATATCTATGTCGTTAGATAGTAGCTGTCTCCCAATAATTGAAACCAATCTTGGTCGAACCTGGTTATTTCCCAAATCCTGTTCAGCATATAATTCAAAGTGCTGTGTGTAATGTGAATAAATGCAATTGGTTGTTTGGAGTCCCATCAGTGGATCAGAATCCTTTTTAGATCTCATTTATTGAGGTTAATGTAGTAGAACAGTATGATATATATATATGGGCGGCACAGTGGTACAGCTGCCTCACAGTGCCAAGTTCAATTCTGGCCTCGAGTGACTGTCTGTGTGGAGTCTGCATGTTCTCCCTATGTCTGCGTGGGTTTCCTCCAGATGCTCCGGTTTCCTTCCACACTCCAGAGATGTGTGGGCTAGGTTGATTGGCCATTCAAAATTGACCCTTAGTGTCAGGGGGATTAGCAAGGTAAATATGTGGCATTATGGGGATAGGGCCTGGGTGGGATTGTGGTCAGTGCAGGCTTGATGGGCCAAATGGCCTCCTTATGCACTGTACGGATTCTGTGGTTCTATGGATAATGTGCAACTGTATTGCCAACACAGTGATGTAAGAAGGCACATGACTTCGACCTAGGTATTGGCCAGAGATGTGTTCAACCTATGATGAAGATAGTTGCATGCCTGTACCATTTACTATACATTTGTACAGACTAAAGTTTATTTATTAATCACAAGTAGGCTTACATTAACACTGCAATGAAGTTACTGTGAAAATCCCCGAGTCGCCAGACTCCAGTGCCTTTCGGGTACACCGAGGGAGAATGTAGCATGGCCAATCCACCTGACCGGCACATTTTTCGGATCGTGGGAGGAAACCGGAGCATCTGGAGGGAACCCACACAGACAGTAACCCAAACCAGGAATCAAATCTGGGTCTCTGACGCTGTGAGGCAACAGTGCTAACCACTGTGCCCCTTACAAGTAGTTAGTAAAGACTTGTTGATAACATTCAGGAGACTATGAAGGCTTGTTTAACAGACATGCTCTGTAACCAGTGGGATAGAAAAACCTTAATCCTCGCAGAAATGCTGAAAGGCTTAAAAAAAAGGACATCTTCAATGAATTCTGAACTGAAAGAAGGTCCCAACTGAAACTACAGACAGTGAGAAAATTAGTCAGGAAAGCTCCAGAGAGAACATCCCGAAAGCTAAGGGCAGATGTTTTACTGTAGTAGAAGATTCCACACAATCTCGCTTGGAAGTCCAGCTTCAGCACACACAGTTCATCGCCTGCAAGGCTGAGCTAAATCTCTTTCACTTCTAGGCTGCAGCCGCACCTGAGAAGCTTCTTCCCCAAAGCGCCATTTGAACGGAATCCGTCGCTAATCACGATTTCCCAATTTGCAGCCTCAACATGTGGCCTCAGCGTCGAGTAGAAAAAAGAAAATAACAATTAGCTTACTCAACTCTTGGGAACCTAATTACCTGCAGTTCATTTAAATACCTCGTTACTCACAACACTACATTACTGATTTAATCAAGTCAGCAGACTGCTGAACCATGCAACCATTGTTGAAACTTTTACTTTCCACTGTTGTCATTTTACAAAGTCCACCAAAGCCTGCACGCATGGAAAATCCATTCTTGTGCAGTGAACAGCAAGATCACCTTGGAAGCCTGTACCATTTAAAGCTGTACCCACTCTTTTAAAATCTTTAACATGGATCTCAAATCCAACTCACCAAGTTGGTATGGAGCAACCTCAGGGCCAGATCCAACAGGAGATTGGGATCCTTGAGAAGTAATTTCCGGTGAGTACCTCCACTGGGAGGACATTAAGACAAGTGAGACCGGACTATTGCATTCTGGGCTCACTAATAATATTTAAACTATCGAATGATAATCCTGGGCATGAGGCTGATTACGCCGGCAAAACGCGGCTGGTAAGATCACAAAAGGGAAGATACCAGGCGCGAAGCCAGTTTTTCGCCTCTTGAACGATCTTACTGGCTCGCCACGCCAATCGACCAGAGTGACAAGCCAGTAAGATCGCCCCAGAAGAGTTGAAAAAGACATTGAATGCTCCTTCAGAAATACCTGCATTGGAGCTAACAGCAATGACAAAGTTATACACTGATACACAGAGTGAGAATATAAGAGTTGAACAAGAAAATAGACAGTTGAAAGAGAAGCTAATTGTCTTTCAGGATCAGATTCAGTCACAGTGCATTATCCATCAGCAAAAGGGTGAAATAAAGAACATCTTGAGTAGCAGACTGCCGGAACAGTAGAACAAACTCAATGGTTCTCTGCTAAATTACAAGAAAACTCAAGACAAACTTCACAACAAAAAGGAAAACCTGTTGAAGGACCTTCACATGCTACAGTGATCCCCCCAATTTGAGTTCATCCCTCAGCAACAGAACAAAGTGAAACAGAAACAAAATGAATTTAATGCTACTCTGAAAGAACAGGATGGACCCAGAGGTACAAGAATGAGACTGCAGTACTGAAGGGAGCAGTTGAATATTTGGAAAGCACCTTGGAAAAACATTACATTGAAAGTCAGGAACATAGAACACTAAACAAAGGTCAAAGTTCTCACTAAAGAGCTTGAGGTCTTTCAGAAACAATAGGCAGAAACATAATTACAGAATGTGAGTTTGAAAGGTAGCACAGTGGAAAAAAAAGACCAGTGGAGAGAACACAACATAGAGCAGCAAATGAATCTTTGAGTTGATCCATAATCAACCTTCCTCTCTTCTAAGCAAGGATATCTGCGTAGCCCTGGATCTCCTCCAGACGTGATGTGGAGATGCCGGCGTTGGGCTGGGGTAAACACAGTAAGAAGTCTCACAACACCAGGTTAAAGTCCAACAGGTTTATTTGGTAGCAAAAGCCACTAGCTTTCGGAGCGCTGCTCCTTCGTCAGCCAGACGACAGAGCATGTAAAGACTACCACTGCCATTAGCCAGACAGAACAGCACGGTCCTCAGTCCACAAACACTAAAGAATATTAGACCCGGATTTCACCTTTGATCTCTCTTCTATCTTGGTGGAGCAGGCTATCGTTCCAGTTCTCAGAAAGTCCCCAGTGGTCAGACCTACCCACTGCCCACAAGATTACCATGGAAGCTCTGGTGGACGTGGTGCCTGATAAAGATCAGCATTCTGAGAAGCATCTGGCTCCAACTATGGAGATAGTACAGCCAGTCGACATACCAACCACATGTGCACACACTGCAACCTCCATCCAGAATGTTACAACCGGGTAGCAATCTACTACCACAGATAACAAAAAGCAGAGGTGGGCATACCACACAACCAGCTTCTCACCACAAGAATGCCCTTCCTCCACCTCAGAGGGCTTCAAGGTGATAACATGGATGTAGATTCTCCTAACAAATAGTTCCTATTTCTTTACAAATAATATACCAGTGTAACTTCCCTCTTCCTTTAAAAATAACAATGCTTTGACATCAAAACAACTGTTCCAGTCATTAACTATTTTTTTATATTATACCGAGCGAAAGCATAACAATCAACTTTTATAATTAAATTGAACTGCTTTAGAATCCGTTATAGCTTGTTTACTCAAAAAGAATTATTACTTCTCCTCAAGCTTTGTGTTCTGATTCTGTAGCATACGTTTCTCTTCCAGCCACTCTCTATGTCTGCCATCCTCCAGTTTTAGCTGCTTCCTGCTGTGACTGCGCTGCTTGGCTTCTTGCATTTTAATATTTCCTCTTTTAAACTCTCCAGTATTTCTCACAGTTTGTTATTGGTTGCCAGTAAATCGTTCTCTGACTGTGATGCGAAGCCACGACTGCAGTTCTCTAATTTGCCGTCTGAACTCAGCCCTGTCGTTCTTTTCTTTTCCACCAGTTTAAAGAACGCGCTATTGAGATTTTGACCTGAGGTTCAGGGTCTGCCACTTGGGTGCCTCTTCCACTGACTGCACAAACTGCAGCTTCTCTTCCACGTGCTCCTTGTCAGCTTTCCTGCTCAGACTTCAGCCTTTCCAGCACAGCAACTTTATTCTCTCGTTCTAACATTTCAGCTTGGAGTGCTGTGAGTTTCTGGAAACCTTCCTTAGCCGCCTGAACTTTCTGAATTTGTTCTCTTTCCTTTACAGTCTGGGTGTCTTTCAGTATCTGCCTTGAACTTTTCAATATCTGACTGCAATCCGTTCATTTTGCTTTGCAATGTTACCTCTCATAAGGATGGAATTTGTGCACATACGGGCTCGGAGCAGAAGTAGGCCATTCAGCCCCTTTGGCCTGCTCTGCAATTCAATAAGATCAAGGGGTGGCACGGTGGCACAGTGGTTAGCACTGCTGCTTCACAGCTCCAGGTTCCCGGGTTCGATTCCCGGCTCGGGTCACTGTCTGTGTGGAGTTTGCACATTCTCCTCGTGTCTGCGTGGGTTTCCTCCGGGTGCTCCGGTTTCCTCCCACAGTCCAAAGATGTGCGGGCTAGGTTGATTGGCCAGGTTAAAAAAAATTGCCCCTTAGAGTCCTAAAATGCGTAGATTAGAGGGATTAGCGGGTAAATATGTGGGGGTAGGGCCTGGGTGGGATTGTGGTCGGTGCAGACTCGATGGGCCGAATGGCCTCCTTCTGCACTGTAGGATTTCTATGTGTTGAGTTCCCATTTACTTACTTTGATTCCCTTTCCAAACAAGAATCTATCGACCTCTACCTTAAAAATATTCGATGACCCAGCAGAGTTCCAAAGTTGCACAACCCCCCTGAGAGAAAGAAATTAGCTTCATCTCTGTCCTATAAGGGCGCCCTCTAATTTTAAAACAGTTCTGGACTCACCCACAAGAGGAAACATCTTTCCCATAAAGTTTAAAGTTTTTAAGTTTGTTTATTAGTGTCACAAGTAGGCTTACATTAACACTGCAATGAAGTTACTGTGAAAACCTCCTCGTCGCTACACTCTGGCACCTGTTTGGGTACACTGAGGGGGAATTTAACGTGGCCAATACACCTAACCAGCACATCTTTCGGACTGTGGGAGGAATCCCAATTAGACACACGGAGAATGTGCAACCTCCACACAGACAGTGACCCGAGGCTGGAATTGAACCTGGGTCCCTAGCGCAGTGAGGCAGCAGTGCTAACCACTGTGCCACCGTGCCGCCGCATGGCCACCTTGTCAATACCATTCAGAATCTTATATACTTCAATCGTGGCAAACCTTCAATCTTCTAAACTATAATGGAAACAAGCCTAGCCTATCCTCAGAAGGCAACTATTTACCCAAACTGTAAGCTCTGCGACTCTGGTGATTATTTTTAAAATTTCTGATTGAAGGATGCTTTCCACTGGTACCCTAAGTGCTGCATCCTTCACCTCATGGTTTACCAGTCATATGCTGCAATTCTTTGCTGGGGGAAGCAGTGGTATGGTATAGGTATTGTCACTAGACTAGTAATCTATAGACCCAAGGTTCTGGGGACCTGGGTTCAAATCCCACCACAGCAAATGGTGAAATTTGAATTCAATACAAATGTGGAAGTAAAAGTCTAATGATGACTATGAAGCCATTGGTGATTGGTGTAAAAGCCCATCTGGTTCACTAATGTCCTTTAGGGAAGGAAATCGGCCATCTTTACTTGGTCTGGCCTATATGTGACTCCAGACCCACAGCAATATGCTTGACTCTTAAATACCCTTAGGGATGGGCAATAAATGCTGGCCCAGTCAACGACGCCCACATTTCATGAATGAATAAAAAAAACTGCTCAACCCCAGGAGAGCAGGACCATCTGTTTCCGTGATATACAGTTTTTGTTTGCGTGTCCCTCTGATTTGTTTTATTCCTAAATGTCGAATCTTAGTTCCCCCCCATATGCCATGAGCATGATGTTCATAGAATCCCTACAATGCAGAAGGAGGCTATTCGGCCCATCGAATCTGCACCGACTCTCCGACAGAGCATCTTACTCAGGCCCTATCCCTGTAATCCCACATATTTAGGGGAATTAATCCCCTAATTTATACATCTTGAGACACTAAGGGGCAATTTACCATGGCCAATGCATCTAACCTGCACATCTTTGGACTGTGGGAGGAAACCGGAGCACCTGGAGGAAACCTATGCAGACGTGGGGAGAACGTGTAGATTCTACACAGACAGTGACCCGAGGCCGGAATTGAACCTGGGTCCCTGGCGCTGTGAAGCAGCAGTGCTAAGCACTGTGCCACCGTGCCACCTTAAACCTTTCAAATTTTCAGGAATTGGTTGGGTGGGTTGATGTTACTTTGTGGCTATGGGTATATTTCTCACCCTCTTCCTGATCTGGATAGTTGTTTGAATTTATTTTCTCTGGGAACTGTTGAATCCAGCCATTGTATAGTTCCTATGCCTATTGTGTTCTCAAACTTAGGCGAGGAAACGGCCTAGTGATGTTACCATTAATCCAGAAACTCAGCTAATGATTTGGGACCCGGGTTCAAATCCCACCACAACAGATGGTGGGATATTTGAATTCAATAAAAGATACCTGGAATTAAGGATCTACTGATGACCATAAAACCACTGTCAATTGTCGGAAAAACCCAACTGATGCACTAATGTCCTTTAAGGAAGGAAATCTGCTGTCCTTACCCGATCTGGCCTACACGTGACTCCAGAGCCATAGCAATGTGGTTGACTCTCAACTGCCCTCCAGTTAGAGATGCCCATGTCCTACAAACGAATAAAAAAAAACCTCATCATCATCTTCCAGGGTGTGGATGTTTTGGTTTCCTTTCCTTCTCATTCAGCTTGTTGCTCTGCCTGTGATAACTCCTTTACCATCTTCTTTTTTTCCACTGCACATCATTTCCTAATGATTGGGCTTTCCAATGCAGAATCCATCTGTGGGACATTTTCTTCTCTCAGTCAACTCATGTGGTCATCCAGAGCTTTTGCACATCTTTCACTCTGCATTCTTCTGTTGCTGTTTCACTGAATCAACTCAGCTGCTTTTCTATTGACTTAACTGAAGGCGAGCTGTTCGGGTAGTCAACATCTTCAACTGTCCACGTGTGTTTTCATGTACTCTGGCAACATCTACAGCCCACAATGTTGTGAGCTTGTCCTTTTCAATCAAATATTTTTGTACTTCACTGTGTGTAGAAACCGAAATGAACTGATCTATCAACCTTTCAGCTGAACTGAATTGATTAGCTTTATTATTGTCACATGTATTGGGGTACAGTGAAAAGTATTGTTTCTTGCAAGCTGTTACAGACAAAACATACCGTTCATAGAATACATCGGGGAGAAGGAAAGGAGAGGGTGCGGAATATAGTGTTACAGTCACCGATAGGGTGAAGAGAAAGATCAACTTAGTGTGTGATAGAATCATTTAAAGTCTGACTGCAGCAGGGAAGAAGCTGTCCTTGAGTCGGTTGGGATGTGTTTTCAGACTTTTGTGTGTTTTTCTTGATGGAAGAAGGTGGAAGAGAGTACATCTGGGGTGCATGGGGTCCTTGATTATGTTGGCTGCTTTCCCAAGGCAGCAGGAAGTGTAGATGGAGTCAATGGATGGGAGGCTGCTTTGAGTGATGGACTGGGCTGCCTTCACAACTCTAGTTTCTTGCAGTCTTGGTCAGAGCAAGAACCATACCAAGCTGCGATACATCTGGAAAGGATATTTTTTATGGTGCATCTGTAAAAGTTAGTGAGAGTCATAGCGGACATACCAAATTTCCTTAGCCTCCTGAGAAAGTTTAGAGGTATTGATTCGCCTTCTTAACTATAGCGTCAGCCTTGATTCCTTGAATTTGTATTTTATGCCTACATTTTTCAATCTTGTGAAGAAATTTTGAAAAGGCTCTCCTGGTTCCTTCCTCAGGCTTTCATTTCAGCAGATCCAATTATTTGACTTTGGCTGAAACTGTGCTGTTTTTTTCTGTGCTTTCTCTATTGTCCTCACTAATCTTCCAGCCACTGGACAAATATAACCCTTTCTCTCCTGCCCACAAAATGGCCTGGCTGACTCTTTCCTCTTCACTCGTGCCTTTTAACAACACCAGGTTAAAGTCCTCCAGGTTTATTTGGTAGCACGAGCTTTCGGAGCATTGCCCCTGCATCAGGTGAGTGAAGAGTTGGGTTCACAAACAGAGCATATATAGGCACAGACTCAATTGCAAGATAATAGTTGGAATGCGAATCTTAACAGGTAATCAAGTCTTTACAGGTGCAGACAATGTGAGTGGAGAGAGGGTTAAGCACAAGTTAAAGAGATGTGTATTGTCTCCAGCCAGGACAGTTAGTGAGATTTTTCAAGCCGAGGCACATCGTGGGGGTTACAGATAGTGTGACATGAACCCAAGATCCCGGTTGAGGCCGTCCTCATGTGTGCGGAACTTAGCTATCAGTCTCTGCTCAGCGACTCTGCGTTGTCGTGTGTCTTGAAGGCCGCCTTGGAGAACGCTTACCCGAAGATCAGAGGCTGAATGCCCTTAACTGCTGAAGTGTTCCCCAACAGGAAGGGAACATTCCTGCCTGCTGATTGTCGAGCGGTGTCCATTCATCCATTGTCATAGCGTCTGCATGCTCTCGCCAATGTACCATGCCTCGGGACATCCTTTCCTGCAGCGTATCAGGTAGAAAACATTGGCCGAGTCGCAAGTGTATGTGCCGTGTACCTGGTGGATGGTGTTCTCATATGAGATGATCCGGCACGTCTTGCAGAGGTTGCTGTGGCAGGGTTGTGTGGTGTCGTGGTCACTGTTCTCCTGAATGCTGGGTATTTGCTGCAGACAATGGTCTGTTTGAGGTTGTGCGGTTGTTTGAAGGTAAGTAGTGGGGGTGTGGGGATGGCCTTGGCGAGATAGTCGTCATCATCGATGACATGTTGAAGGCTCCAGAGAAGATGTCGTAGCTTCTTCACTCCAGGGAAGTACTGGACGATGAAGGGTACTCTGTCCGCCGTGTCCTGTGTTTGTCTTCTGAGGAGGTTGGTGCGATCTTTCACTGTGGCGCGTCGGAATTGTCGATCGATGAGTCGAGCGCCATATCCTGTTCTTACGAGGGCGTCTTTCAGCATCTGTAGGTGTCTGTTGCGATCCTCCTCAACTGAGCAGATCCTGTGTATATGAAGGGCTTGTCTGTAAGGGATGGCTTCTTTAACATGTTTAGTGTGGAAGCTGGGGAAGTGGGGCCCGATTTTACCAACAATTTGCACCCATTTCGGGCGCGAAATCGCGCAAAGCCACTTTACCGAGAGCCGCGAATGGCGGGGATCCGTTGCGCGCCCAAATCGGGCGGACTGATGATTTAAATGCATTAGCAGTACACTGCATTAGCAGTGTGTTATCTCAGTCAGTATATTGGCATGAGGTGAATATTTCCACTTGATATTCACTGCAATGGACTCACTTCTTACAGAAACTCAGCACCCATGGAGTAGTTGAACCAGGAGCACTCCTCATCACAATGGATGTCTCGGCACTCTACACCAGCATTCCTCACGACGATGGCATTGCAATTGCCTCAGTACTCAACGCTGACCACTCCCAATCTCCAGATGCAATTCTATAACTCATCTGCTTCATTCTAGACCACAACATCTTCACCTTCAACAACCAGTTCTTCATCCAGACACATGGAACAGCCATGGGGACCAAATTCGCACCTCACTATGCCAACATCTTCATGCACAGGTTCGAACAAGACCTCTTCACTGCACAGGACCTTCAACCGACGCTATACACTAGGTACATCAATGACATTTCCTTCCTTTGGACTCATGGCGAACAATCACTGAAACAACTATATGATGACATCAACAAGTTCCATCCCACCATCAGACTCACCATGGACTACTCTCCGGAATCGGTTGCATTCTTGGACACACGCATCTCCATCATGGACGGTCACCTCAGCACTTCACTGTACCGCAAGCCCACGGATAACCTCACGATGCTCCACTTCTCCAGCTTCCACCCTAAATATGTTAAAGAAGCCATCCCCTACGGACAAGCCCTCCATATACACAGGATCTGCTCAGATGAGGAGGATCGCAACAGACACCTACAGACGCTGAAAGACACCCTCGTAAGAACAGGATATGGCACTCGACTCATCGATTGACAGTTCCGACTCGCCACAGCGAAAAGGCGCACTGACCTCCTCGGGAGACAAACACAGCCCACGACGGACAGAGTACCCTTCATTGTCCAGTACTTCGCCGAAGCAGAGAAGCTACGACATCTTCTCCAGAGCCTTCAACATGTCATCGATGAAGATGAACATCTCGCCAAGGCCATCCCCACACCCCCACTACTTGTCTTCAAATAATTACGCAACCTCAAACAGACTATTGTACGTAGTAAACTACCCAGGCTTCAGGAGAACAGTGACCACGACACCACACAACACTGCCACAGCAACCTCTGCACAATGTGCCGGATCATTGACACGGATGCCATCCTCTCACGTGAGAACACCATCCACCAGGTACACGGCACATACTCTTGCGACTCGGCCAACGTTGTCTACCTGATACGCTGCAGGAAAGGATGTCCCGAGGCATGGTACATTGGGGAGACCATGCAGACGCTACAACAACGGATGAACGGACACCGCTCGACAATCACCAGTGTTCCCTTCCTATCGGGGGAACACTTCAGCAGTCAAGGGCATTCAGCCTCTGATCTTCGGTTAGCGTTCTCCAAGGCGGCCTTCAAAACACACGACAATGCAGAATCGCCAAGTAGAAACTGATAGCCAAGTTCCACACACATGAGGACGGCCTCAACCGGGATCTTGGATTCATGTCACACTATCTGTAACCCCCACGACTTGCCTGGGCTTGCAAAATCTCACTAACTGTCCTGGCTGGAGACAATTCACATCTTTTTAACCTGTGCTTAACCCTCTCTCCATTCACATTGCCTGCGCCTGTAAAGACTTGATTACCTGTTAAGACTTACATTCCAACCATTATCTCGCAATTTAGCTGTGTCTATATATGCCCTGTTTGTGAACTCAACTCGTCACTCACCTGATGAAGGGGCAGCGCTCTGAAAGCTTGTGCTGCCAAATAAACCTGTTGGACTTTAACCTGGTGTTGTGAGATTTCTTACTGTGTCCACCCCAGTCCAACGCTGGCACCTCCACATCTTGTGCCTTTTAGAAAGTTGTTGAGTGTCAGCCTACAAAATCATCAGCCTCTCAATTCATCATGGAGTGTTGCTGCGCATTCATTGCTGCATTGCCGTCCATTTCATTATCTTATGATTCATTCCATTTTCCTCTCTCTCTGGAACTAATTCGGGTTGACCTTTTTCAATCTAATTCAGAATTAAATCCATTTATAATGTTTGGGTTTTTGCTCACAAACACTGACCATGTTATATCTTCTGGTTCCCTAAAGTTTGAAATAATCATGTTTGAAATAATCACTCAAAATGCAGGCATTTAAACAAGGGTATTTCTGGCAGTTTTCCATGTTTCGGGTAAACGGAGTTTTTGCTGAAAAAAGACATTTTGCTGAAGCTTTTTATCCTGCGCTCATCAGGACAATCGCAAGAATATCAATGTCAGGGGAAACAATAGTAATATTCCTGTGATTGTCCTGATGAGTACAAGATGAAAAACTTCGACAAAATGCCTTTTTCAGCAATACTCAAATTTTGTACTACCAAGCGACAGTTCAAATTGATACATTGTTACCTGACTCCTGACTGCAGTGCAGCAGTCAAAGTGGCACTCTGGCTATACATTCTCACAACAATGCGTTTTTCTTTCTTTCTGAATAATATAACGGGGCAAGTCCATGAGCAAGCTCTGAATGGAGCAGGTTCAGTCTTGTCTCACTGCAGAGCTTCTCAGACATGTGGACAATGAAACATGTCAGCAATCTTCCCTGATTGTTCCTTCTGAGCTCTTCCACTCCTCTCGAAAGCTGTTGTTTTCCTTCAACATTTGTTATCATAAGCTTTTCCAACTGTTCACTGATAGTTTATTATTACCACTGCCTTCACCCCCTGCATGCGCCACCCCCCTCTACCCCCGCCCCGCCCCGGCCAAACCTGCTCTAATGGTAGCCCTTGTGATTGAATCGTAGAATCATAGAATCCCTACAGTGCAGAAGGAGGCCATTCAGCCCATCAAGCCTGCATCAACAACAATCCCATCCAGGCCCTATCCCCCGTAACCCCACGTATTTACCCTGCTAATCCCCTGACACAAAGGGTTAATTTAGCATGGCCAATCCACCTAACCCGCACATCTTTGGACTGTGGGAGGAAATCAAGGCACACGGAGGAAACTCAAGTCATCCAAGGCCGGAATTGATCCCAGGTTCCTGGCGCTGTGAGATAGCAATACTTCCCACTCCGCCACTGTGCCGCTCAGGTTCAGGATCGCCTGTACATGATGTAATGCTTAATGTGAATGTAATGTAAAGTCAATGTTAGTTTTGAATAAGACATGCCTAGTTTCCCCAGCGTGGCCCTCATTTTCCGTTCAATGTCAGTTCCCGGTGACACAGCATTAATAGCTTGGATCTGCTTTGCAAGTGGATAAAGGGACAAATTATTCCAATTTACTTTGCTCCCATTTTGTTTTATCAAATCAAAGGAAAAGGATCTCAAATGGACATTTGAAAATATCCACTCTTCCTAGTGTTGTTTTTTATTCCACGAATCTAACAAAATTAAGTGTAAAATTGGTAAGCAAGAAAAGTAATGGGCTTCTGTAGTGCAGCACAGCATTGATTCCATTGAAATAAAGCTGGCACAGTAAAACCATTTACACAAATTTTGCCTGCACCAGATGTATCAGGAATTCACAGCACCATTTCTGCCTCAGGGATCAGGACTGAACTGCTTCAGCCCTTAAACCGCATCATTTCCAGCATTCTCACAGCCCTGTCAATAACTCAACATACACCCTTTTCCTTGGAAGCATTGAGAAATCAAAAGTTACAGCGGTTTCCGATAATATATCCCTGCTGGGGGGCAAAAGAGGTGAGAGTAATGTTCATGGTCTGATGATGATACATTTTACCATTGAAACATTGAGGTAGAGTGATGGCGTAAAATGTCCAAAAACATGTTTTGTGTGATTGTGTAAATGAATTTTACCCCCAGCTTCATCATTCTTTGGCCTGGATATCACATTAGACCATCTAATTCTGTGCAACATCTAAACTCTGAATTACAACATATTTATCTTCATAGCAGGAATGAAGTGCCGCTCTGGGCCCTGATTGTACTACCTCCTTTGGGTGATAAGCCCATCGATACTTCTCTTCAGTATCCCCGGAGGTGGTGCCTACCCCTGGTGTAAAGCAAGAGTTCGACTGAACAACATTATTAAAATTCTTTTTAAGCTTGGAATAGATTTTAAAAATTAAAATTAAAATTTAATCATGCTGGGTTGGTAATTGTAACGTGCAGAAATAATTTCACTTTTGAGGCAAAACATAATAACTCACATGTGACCTCACCACTTGTGAATTATCTGCTCTTCCTCACTTATGAATACGTTCCATATTTTACAGTTCCCTATTATATAGTCTATGAATGTTAATACCTGAGTGGATGATTCGTTGCAGTGTGTTATCTCAGTCAGTATATTGGCCTGAGGTTAATATTTCCACTTGATATTCACTGCATTGCAGAAACTGACAACGAGGCCTGTTCTATGTTAGTTGTAAGTTGCAATGCAACTGTCCCTTAAGATGAGCTATTGATCTTGCAAAAAACAATTGAACAATATTCCAGGGAGAACTTACAAAATATATGTTTGTAACTCACTGCTCCTTAGAATTTGCCTTTTCTAAAGTTGGGCCAGAAACTTTAGACTTGTTGGCTTTTAAAGTTGGCTCTGTGGTGCCCATGTTTTTGTCACTTTGGGTTCTACTTTGGATACAGAATGACATTGGCACTGTAAATTCCACACTTTGGATTTTTAAAAATTCATTCGTGGGACATGGGCGTCACTGGCTGGCCTTTATTTATTACCCACCTCTAATTGCTCGAGGGCAGTTGATAGTCAACCGCATTGCTGTGGCTCTGGAGTCACATGTAGGCCAGACCAGGTAAGGATGGCAGATTTCCTTCCCTAAAGGACATTAGTGCACCAGATGGACAATGGTTTCATGGTCATCAGTAGATTCTTAATTCCAGATTTTTTTTGGTGAATTAAAATTCCACCATCTGTTATGGCGGGATTCGAACCTGGGTCCCCGGAACATTAGCTGAGTTTCTGGATTAATAGCTATGACTCGTGGCTGGCATTTTGGTGATAGTGTTACTATGTGAATTAGCATTGTAGTAGTAGGATCTGGTACATAAAGGGTTACTGTGGGACTAAGTATAGTACCACCCACACTGTGATATAATAAGTCACATGCCTCAGAGCCAGGGTCAATCTCGTGATGAACAGAGTTGGGTAAAAATGTAGAATGGTGTCAGCTCCATACCTGTAACCCTCCATTGTAAATATATATATGGTTATGAGTTGTTAATAAAGACTTGCTATTAACATACTCAAGAATAGAGTTACATTTTCAAGTTCATGTGACTCTTCCTCAGAGTCAGAGAAGTTATAGAGTCCCCTACAGTGCAGAAGGAGGCCATTCAGCCCATCGAGTCTGCATCGACTGCAATCCCACCCAGGCCCTATTCCCGTAACCCCACATATTTACCCTGCTAATCCCCTAACACTAGGATCAATTTAGCACGGCCAATCAACCTAACAGAGATAAGAGAGAAGTTTTATTTAAGCAGAAGACCCCATTGCATCCTCCTTGGAAGTCCAGCTTCAGCAAGCAGAGCTCGCAGCCTGCAAGGCTGGGGCAACATTTTTAAATGTTACCCCAGCCAGTCCTGAGAGACCCCTTTTCAGTCATTCAGCCAGAAGCACTGTTTGCGAAACCTGACCCCAGTCTCCGAGTCTCAAAACGTGGCTCTGGGTCCAGCAAAAAAAAATTAATGAGTAATTTTGTCCACTCTGGCTACCTTGTGACCGACCGAGTTGCGTACAGGTTCAGGATCACAATCTGGTAAACAAGCCACAGCCACATCCCAACAGCTGAGTGAGGACGTGACATCCAGGTCCCCAAATGACTGGAGAATTGCTGTGGACCAAACCTCTGCTGAGGCCCCCGCTGATGGTGGGGATGTTCACAGCCACATGAAGACTGCAGAACATGCAACAGAGGCTAAGGGAAATAAGGTGATGGCGCGCAGGATTATGTCCAGCTTTGTGCAGCATCTGGAGGACTCCATGTTAGCCATGAGCTCTGCCATTTCTCAGGTGCTTGAGTGCATGGTTTCATCCATAGAGTTCTTAGATGACTGCCCTGGAGTGGCAAATTGAGTATTTGTTCCCTATGCACTCTGACCTGAATTCCATTACTCTTGCCTTGGGCTCAGTGCAGTTCTGGCTATGTGAGAGGAGTAAGAGGCATATAGACCTCTGTCCAGGAACCCCTTCCTGTTCGGAAGACAGGGAGGTTCCATTGTATACTCAGATGGAAAAGGAGCATCTTCCAGATGCCCCAGAGCCAACGTTTCGAGATACCCTCAGGGTTACCAGTGTCGCCTCAACCCTTCCACTATTGACCCCCCCAAGAGCTCCAGCAGGTGAGGACAAGAGGAGTGCTCCTGCACCAATGCAAGAGACCCCCCATAGGCTGTAGCCTTCAAGGCCCCAGGCCTCCTGAGGATGCTTACCACAGTCATCCAAGGCAACAAGTCATGACATTGAGCAGACTGTCTCCATCTCAGCAGCTCATGCTAGGGTTGCTTCTAGACATGGTAGACAAAGAAAATTGAAGTATATGCATTAATTATTCCATGTCTGTCTTATTTGTTAAATCCGACAATATAAGTTGTTTTCTGCAATGATTTGTAATTATTGAGATTTGTTGGGCTTGTCATGATATCAATGAAATGGTCATGGCACCTACTCTCTTCTCACAATGTGATGGCGAGAGAGGAGAGGGACACAAACATTATTCCTGAAAGAGATGTGTTGCTTTTTCATGCATTCTTTATTGAATGTTCATGTGAATTGTTGTGATGATCATTCTGTGGAACATTTTAAATGCAGGTACAGCTATCTCCACCACCATCTATGCACCATGAAGGATATTCACCCATTTTACTCTCAGCTGGTATAGAATAGACAAGTGCAGTTGCAATCAAAATGCTTTAAAGATGGTGCTGGATCAGAATAATTGGGCAAAGCAGGCAATTACATGGATGTCCACAAACTCCAAAGATGTCCTTGGTACCAGCACTCACTAGTGAGTCTGTGTTACAAAACTCTGCCCCCCATCCTACTCTAGGTGGTAGGTTTATTGTTAATTCAGCAAGGGAGGTTGGCAGGAGTAGTTCTACACACTAGGAAGGCGATGGATGTCTGCCAATAGAGCGATGGTCATGCAGATGTGTTATTGCTGTGCGAACCTGGTGTTGATCAGATTGTTCCTGGTATCTCTTGCACAAATCTCCTTGGCCTTCGTATCCATGAAAGGCTCAGTTGGATTTATGGCCACATGCTCATGCTTCAATAAATCTCTGTCACCTGAGGAAGGCTGGTGTTCCTCATGCTCCTTCTCCCTGCAACATCTGCAGCACCGGGTGGTGATGTCCATAGCAGACCATTATTATTCATGGCACCTTCTTGGGTACATATTGCAGACCATGCCAGACTGGTCAAGAGAGCAGAACAGAATTTTAGGAAGTCCACTGGTGCATTCAATGATGGCTCTAGTGAATGAGTGAGCTTGATTATAGCACTCATTGGTCTTGTTCTGGGAATTCTTCACTGGAATCATAGAATTCCTACAGTGCGGAAGGAGGCCATTTGGCCCATCGAGCCTGCACTGACAATGATCCCACCCAGGCTCTATCCCTGTAACCCTATATATTTACCCTGCTAATCCCCCTGACACGAATGAACAATTTATCATGGCCAATCCACCTAACCAGCACCTCTTTCGGACTGTGGGAGGAAACCGGAGCACCCAGAGGAAACCCATGCAGACATGGGGAGAATCATGCAGGTGCAACACATCATCTGGCCCTGCATCACTATTTTATTTATCATAGAATCCCTACAGTGCAGAAGGAGATCATTCGGCCCATCGAGTCTGCACTGACAACAATCCCACTCAGGGCCTATCCTTGTAACTCCACGTAACTCCCCTGATACTAAGGGGCAATCCCACCCAGACCTGCTCACCGTGACCCCAAGTATTTACCCCACTAATCCCCCTAAACCTGCAGACCTTGGAACATTAAGGAGCAATTTAACCAATCCACCTAACCTGCACATCTTTTGAGTGTGGGAGGAAACTGGAACACCCGGACGAAACCCAAGCAGACTTGGGGAGAATGTACAAACTCCACACAGACAGTCTCCCGAGGCCAGAATTGAACCCGCATCCCTGGTGCTGTGAGGCAGCAATGCTAACCACTGTGCCACCCGTGCCACCCAGTTAGTTAGTTTTTCATTTGCTTTTTTAATTTCCTATTGGTCTTTAGTTTTTTAATCTGGAAAATATTTCTCCAACTTGCATTTAACCTGAAAGCAACTTAGAATGAGTATTTTAATTAGCAGCTACTTAGTGATCAATGAACCTCCCTGTGATGTCACTCCCTTTTGGTGAGCACCGACCCCTCAGTTCCCTTCCCCGCTGTTTGAACTTGTCGGGTCCGCCTTTCTCTCTGTGAGATTACGCAGGCCTGTTCACTCGATGTTGTAAGATGGTTTTGGTCTGCACCTGCCCTTAGTAAGTGAAGCAAGGACAGCAATATCTCCCTTTCCCACTTCCCTAAGCTTATCTCATCTCCAGATATCCACTCTCTGCAGCTAGCATTCACGAGAGCAGTTTGCACTTCGGAAGAACAACAAATGTTTGGAAAGAGAATTTATTAATAGTATAGATTAATTACTTTATTTCCATATAATTTGACTGGTGTGAAATGTGTCTATGCAATGTCAACCTAATTTTTAGTGGACTGTCTGGGAGTGACATGGCAATTTCTCATGGTTACATAGAAATGGGAATAAAGTAACACTGATATAAAAATATTATTCCTTCTAAGGTTGTGCTAAGTGATACGTTGAACTGAAGGACTCAATGCTGTGTAACAGGTTATATTTAGGTGAGGTTATGGCCTTATGGTCTTATTGCTGGACTATTAATCTAGAAAGTCAGCTAATGTTCCGGGGACCCGGATTCAAATCCCACCACAGCAGATGGTGGAATTTGAATTCAATAAAAAAAATCTGGAATTAAGAATCTACCGACGACCATGAAACCATTGTTGATTGTTGGAAAATTGCATCTGGTTCACTAATGTTCACTTTAGGGAAGGAAATCTGCTGTCCTTACCTGGTCTGGCCTACATGTGACTCCAGAACCACAGCAATGTGGTTGACTTTCAGCTGCTCTCGGGCAACTAGGGATGGGCAATAAATGCTGGCCAGCCAGCAACGCCCATGTCCCATGAATGAATAAAAAAAAGTTTTACTGGGGTAGGGATTGCTTGATGCTAGAGTTATAAGCAAATATGGGAAAACAAAATCTTCAATTCTTCAATACTGGTGATCTTCACCACTGGATGTGTAGTAATCACCTAACTGAAATTTTCAAGTATGGTCTTTTGTTAAGAATAGTTCATCTATATGCTTTATTGTAGTAGCTTTCATATTGCTATTTAAAAAAGATTGGGTCTTTGTATCAATACAGCAGCGAACAAGACCACTCAGGTCATCGAGTCCATGACAGCTCCCTGTAGAGCAATGAAGTCGGTTCCATTTTCTTGCCCCTTCCCTATACCCGTGCAAGTTTATTGCCCTCAAGCGTCCATCCAATTTTCTTTTGAAGTCATTGATCATCTCCACTTCCACCATCCTCAAAGCTCATAGCTCATAGTTCCAGGTCATTACCAGTCACTGCGTAAAAATGTTCTTCCTCGGATTCCCCTGTATCCCTTGTCCAAAACCTTAAATCTGTGTTCTCAATTCCTTGCATCATCTGTTAATGGGAGCAGCTTTTCTTTGTCTGAGCTTGTGAATATTTAGTTCATCATTCATATGCTTCAGAATATAACTTTCAGTGTTTTGTATTAAGGGGTTGTGGTGAACCATCGTTGGTTACCACTGGGGGTTGTTCTTATGTTACTGTTGGGTTAGGGTGTTGTCACTGTGGGGGTTGTATAATGTTGTTGGGTTAGGGTGTTTACCTGTTGTAAATGTTATTATGGCACATCCCGGTGGGGCCCCGCCTCCGGAGGAGAGGTATAAGACCCTCTGCTCCGGCAGGACCCCTTCAGTCTGAACTGGTGTACTCGTGTTAGTTAGTTCCATTGTTTGATAATAAAAGCCTTCGATAACTGAAGCCTTGTTCCACGTGCTTGATTGTCGCGCATCAATTTTATTATCAAACAGAAAACTCTCAGCAGTAAAAAGAGAGTATGGAACAGATTTTGAAACCAGATCGTCTGGCGTTGGACCCACGTGCGGTCGGTGCCGCTAACACCTTCGACCACTGGTGGAAGTGTTTCGAAGACTACCTGGCAGCCTCTGTAGCTATTACTACAGACAGCGACAAACTCCAAGTCCTCCACGCAAGGGTAAGCGACACGATTTATCTGGTGATTCGTGCGGCCACCACTTACCCGAGGGCCGTCGAGCTCTTGAAGAAACGATACACGAAACCACCCAACGAGATACACGCTCGTTACCTCCTCGCTACACGACGTCGGCAGTCGGGCGAAACCATGGAGGACTACGCCAATGAGCTCCTGCAGCTTGCCAGGGGTTGCGATTGTAAAGACGTATCAGCCGAACAATACATGTACGACCTCGCCCGAGACGCGTTCGTAGCAGGGGTAGGGTCCTCGTACATCCGGCTTAAGTTACTGGAGAAAGGGAACCTCAACTTGACCCAAGCGATGGAGATGGCTGAGATGCTGGAAGCGGCGTCGAAAAGCTTGGCTCTATACCCCGAGGACCACGTGGAGACAACGTGACAAGAGCAAGCTCAAATCCCTCCTCGCCCCGCGGGCTCGCACTCCCATATCGATCCGACGACGGCGGCAGCTCCAGGCGGCCAGCGATGCTATTTTTGTGGTGGGGCCAAGCATCCACGGCAACAGTGTCCGGCAAAAACGGCAATCTGCAGCCAGTGCGGTAAAAAGGGCCACTATGGTAAAGTTTGCAGGTCGAAGTCCAAAAACGGCAGTGCTAAAAAGGGCCACTATGGTAAAGTTTGCAGGTCGAAGTCCAAAAACGGCAGTGCAGCTTGTAACCCTCCAGAGCGGAGACAATCTCCTTCGGCGTCGCAGTACCAACGAGGTCCGACCACGTGCGAATCCAGGACGGCGCCATCGTGGCTGACGGAGGAGGAGGAAGACCACTAGGAGTCGCTACGTTTGGCGCCCTCGCCCACGTGCGATTCATGGGGGCGGCCATCATGGTCCACGACGACTAGGAGCGACCAGCAGGGGTCCTCAGCATCAACATCGGCGGCATGCAGTGACGCCCAGGGGCCAACGGTGGCGTCGATCTCCCTGGACCAGACAAAGCACCACAGGCTTGAGAATTCCATGATGGATATCAAGGTAAATGGTCGTACTGTGAATTGTCTGTTTGACAGTGGGAGCACCGAGAGTTTCATACACCCTGACACTGCTAAAAGGTGTGGACTCCGGGTTCTACCTGCCAAGCAGACAATTTCCATGGCATCACGGTCCCGGTCTGTACCGATCCAAGGACGATGTATGGTAACTCTGGAGGTACAGGGCACAGTTTACGAGCAATACAGGCTCCTTGTGTTACCTTACCTTTGTGCGCCAATTCTCCTCGGACTAAATTTTATGGTCCACATGAAGAGTGTGATCCTACAGTACGGTGGGCCACTCCCTTCACTGGCAGTAGGGAATCAGCCGCAGCCTCCAAATTGCCCAAAGCGCCCCGCATGCAATCTTTCCACTCTGAAAATCACTACACCATCCTTATTTAAGAATCTGGTACCAGGCTGCAAGCCCATCGCTACTAAGAGTAGGCGTTGCAGCGCTGAAGACCGGATCTTTATTAAATCTGAGGTTCAGCGGCTCCTCAAGGAAGGGATCATACAGGCCAGTGCTAGTCCGTGGAGAGCGCAGGTCGTGGTAGTCAAAAGCGGGAACAAACCTCGGATGGTCATCGACTACAGTCAGACCATTAACCGTTATACGCAGCTGGATGCGTATCCTCTCCCGCGCATTTCTGATATGGTCAATCAGATTGCGCAGTACCGAGTGTTCTCTACCATAGACCTTAAGTCCGCCTACCATCAACTCCCCATCCGTCCAGAAGACCGACAATATACGGCTTTTGAGGCGGATGGTCGTCTATACCATTTTCTCAGGGTTCCATTTGGTGTCACCAATGGGGTCTCGGTCTTCCAGCGTGCTATGGACCGAATGGTGGACCAGAACGGGTTGCGGGCTACCTTCCCGTACCTGGATAACGTCACCATCTGCGGCCATGACCAGCAGGACCATGACACGAATCTCCAACACTTTCTGCGCATTGCATCTCGCCTGAATCTGACCTATAACAGGGAGGAGTGCGTATTCCGTACGCGCAGGTTAGCCATCCTTGGATACGTGGTGGAAAACGGGGTCATTGGCCCTGATCCAGAATGTATGCGCCCCCTTACTGAACTTCCCTTGCCCGCTAGCACGAAAGCACTGAGGAGATGCCTCGGGTTCTTTTCGTATTATGCACAGTGGGTCCCCAACTACGCGGACAAAGCTCGTCCGCTCATCAAGTCCACGACCTTCGCACTCATGCCGGAGGCCCAATTGGCCTTCAAGGCTTTGAAAAGCGACATTTCGAAAGCCACGATGCACGCGGTGGATGAATCCATCCCTTTCCAGGTGGAGAGTGATGCATCTGATTTCGCCCTAGCCGCCACACTAAACCAGGCAGGCAGGCCCGTCGCGTTCTTTTCCCGCACCCTTCAAGGCCCCGAAATTCGGCACTCAGCGGTGGAGAAGGAGGCTCAGGCCATTGTGGAGGCAGTCAGACACTGGCGCCATTACCTGGCAGGGAAGCGGTTCACTCTGATCACGAATCAACGATCCGTGGCGTTTATGTTCAGTAACACGCAGAGGGGCAAGATCAAGAACGATAAGATCTTGCGGTGGAGAATTGAGCTCTCCACCTATAATTACGATATTATGTATCGTCCAGGGAAACTCAATGAGCCCTCGGATGCCCTCTCGCGCGGAACATGCGCCATCATGCAGGAGGACCGCTTGAAGGCCCTCCACAATGACCTGTGTCATCCTGGAGTCACCCGACTCTACCACTTCGTCAAAGCCCGCAACCTGCCCTACTCGGTGGAGGATGTCAGGTCAGTGACGAGAAGCTGTCGGATTTGCGCAGAATGCAAACCGCACTTTTATCGACCAGACCGGGCACAATTGGTCAAGGCCACTCGCCCTTTCGAGAGGCTGAGTGTGGATTTTAAGGGCCCCCTTCCCTCAACGGACCGGAACGTCTATTTCCTCAATATAATAGATGAGTACTCCCGGTTCCCGTTTGTTGTCCCCTGTGCGGACACGTCGACTGCCACCGTCATTAAGGCATTCAGTGAGCTTTTTACCCTGTTCGGGTACCCCTGCTACATTCATAGCGACAGGGGCTCGTCGTTCATGAGCAACGACTTGAGGCAATTCCTGCTCTCATTCGGGATTGCCTCTAGTAGAACCACGAGCTACAACCCTAGGGGTAACGGACAGGTGGAAAGGGAGAATGCTACAGTCTGGAAGGCTGTCCTACTGGCACTGAAATCCAGGGGCCTTCCAGTCTCCCGTTGGCAGGAGGTCCTTCCAAATGCGCTCCATTCTATCCGCT
Organism: Mustelus asterias; assembly: GCF_964213995.1. Lineage (NCBI taxonomy): Eukaryota > Metazoa > Chordata > Chondrichthyes > Carcharhiniformes > Triakidae > Mustelus > Mustelus asterias. Next base: position 88,169,897 of record NC_135812.1, on the reverse strand, counting down.
CCCTCCTGTGTACGGCAACCAATGCTACTCCCCACGAGAGGATGTTCTCATTCCCTCGGAAGTCGTCCTCGGGGATCTCATTACCAGCCTGGTTGACGTACCGAGGACCCGTCCTTCTGCGGCGACATGTGAGGGCTCGCAGGTCCGACCCCTTGGTCGAACCGGTCCAACTCCTCCACGCCAACCCTCAGTATGCCTATGTGGCATATCCTGACGGGCGAGAGGACACTGTCTCCATTCGAGACCTGGCGCCTGCAGGGGACGTAGCAACTCCTGTCGCTCCCATACCCCCTGTCACGAATCCCCTACTACTTATTTCTTCCCCAGACGTGGCGCGGTCAGCACCGGGACCAGTGCATAACAGTTATACTCCCATGTACAGCTTGCCTGAGACTCGGAGATCGGCGCCACCACCGAAGGTTCCAGGATCCCCTGCACCATCGCCTCACCAGGGCCAACTGGCCCGGGAGTCCTTGAGGGGACAGCCGGACGCTGTTTTGGAGAGAACGCCACCGCAAGCACCTGCTTCGGTTTCGCAACCGGTGTTGAGGAGATCACAGCGACGGTGCGGTCCTCCAGACCGTCTGGACTTGTGAATTTTGTACATATCTGACCTGTTTTTTGCACCCCGCCGGCCTTTGTTTTTAAAGGAGGGGTGAATGTGGTGAACCATCGTTGGTTACCACTGGGGGTTGTTCTTATGTTACTGTTGGATTAGGGTGTTGTCACTGTGGGGGTTGTATAATGTTGTTGGGTTAGGGTGTTTACCTGTTGTAAATGTTATTATGGCACATCCCGGTGGGGCCCCGCCTCCGGAGGAGAGGTATAAGACCCTCTGCTCCGGCAGGACCCCTTCAGTCTGAACTGGTGTACTCGTGTTAGTTAGTTCCATTGTTTGATAATAAAAGCCTTCGATAACTGAAGCCTTGTTCCACGTGCTTGATTGTCGCGCATCAGGGGTTAAATGTAAGAACATTTGTAAAACCTGCTTAAGAAACTGATGCGCGATTAAATCACTCGGGAGGCTGGATCGTACCCGGGAAATAAAGGCTTTTATTAGTAACAAGAATGGAGCATACTGCATAACAATACAATCCCAGACTAAAGGGTCACCAGGCAGTGCAGTGACCTTTATACTCCTACAGGTAGGCGGAGCCAACCGGAGTGTACCACAGAACAATACCACCAGGTAGAAAACCCCAACCCTAACCCCAACAGTAACATATGTACAAGTACCCATAGTGCTAACCATCTATGGTTCAGTACCCATAGTGGTAACCATCTATGGTTCACCACAGAAACTAATAACTAATCCTGATGTAAAGACAAACCAAGTAAGCCTAGGTTTAATTAAACAGCGCTTATTTTACAAGGTCAGAGTTGATACTGAAAGAAAAACTTAGACTAAGGACAATTCAGTTCTGGATCTCTGGTTAGAGGTCTTTATCATTATTTCAATAAAAGACGCTACAGGCTAGAATTCTACCAAGAGGGTTATGAAGCTCCATTAGCAATATAATTTATTCACAATGGTTACGGAATCATTGGTGGTAAACTAATTTGGTTGCATTTTGTTTGAGCCATCCCAAAGCACATCATGTTGCTATAGCAATAATGATTCAGGGATGATTCAGTCTCAGTTAGAAGGTTCATTATTCAAACTATCTGTGTGGGTTTGTTGACAGGAGCAAGCAGCTGAGTTTGGATTTCCTGAGGAAAAACACAGTTGGAGGATTTGCTCTAGCTTGCAGCTAATGGAAGACACCTGCAGTGTTCCTCACAAAGCCTTGTGGCATAAAGCAGTCAGCAGAGTTAGCTTGGAAGCTGTGGGAAGGCAGCTGAGTATTTGCTAGAAAATCAAGCAAGGATTTGAGGCATTCATTGTCGTGAGGTTTATAAGGAAAAAGTGAACGGTCGCATAGCCAAATATTTAATGGAAAGACATCCATAAAATATTAGCTTGAAGAACAGCTAGAACACTGAGGAACATTAAAATGAATTCCAGAGGACTGTGGCACATCTTTCAGGTTGGTCCCTAAAGAAGTGAATGCATCTTCAATATTTTTGAATTATATAAGGTAATTCTTCGAGAGGGAGAGTAAAAAAGTAGAACTGAATTCATAGCATAAGTTGTTATAAACTATAGTGCTCTGTTTACTTCTTCTTAAAAATAACAAAATTCTTGTGTATAAAAATGTGAAATATTATGACATTGTTCTGTTGGTTGATTGCTGAGTGTTCAGATTTCTTCCTTAAACGTTAATGATCCCTCAAAGGATCATCACACCATCATATCTAAACCTGTCATAATCTTGCACAGCATTATCTAATCTTCCCTCTCTACTCCAAATTGGGCAGCACGGTGGCACAGTGGTTCGCACTGCTCTTCACAATGCCAGGGATTCAGGTTTGATTACTGGCTTGGGTCACTGTCCAAGTGGAATTTTCACCTTCTCCCCATGTCTGCTTGGGTTTCCTCCGGGTGCTCTGGTTTCCTCCCACGGTCCAAAAGATGTGCTGGTTAGGCACATTGGCCATGCTAAATTCCCCCTCAGTATACCTGAACAGGAACCAGAGTGTGGCGACTAGGAGATTTTCACTGTAACTTCATTGCAGTGTTAATATAAGCCTACTTGTGACACTAATGAAGAAACTTTAAATATAGACAATAATCTCAGCTTCTCCAACCTAACCTTGTAGCTAAAGTCCCTCATCCCTCGAACCATTCTGGGAAATTTTCGATGCATCCTCTCGAGGACCTTCTGAGCCTTCCTAAAGTGTGGTGGCCAGAACTGGGCAAAATACTCTAGTTGTAACCTAACCCAAGTTTTGTAAAGATTCAGAGATGGAGCTTGGGGTGGACTTTTAAGGTAGAGGGATGTACGGTGATGAGGTGCTGAAAGGAAAAGTGTGTAGTATTGCACTCTATCACATATGTTCAGCTTTAATCCCAACTCCAAACTTTCATCAAGTTGTTATGCTTCCTGTAAAAACTGCAAAAGTCTCTGGATTTACAGTGCACCCAGGTTAGGAAAAAGAAAGACCATCTGGGATTTTTAACCTGTGATTCATTACAGGATTACTTGTTTTTCAGAAGGCTTGACTACACGAGACTGTGAAATACTGTATTACCGAGAACAACGAGAGTTCTGAGACAGGGGAAGACAACTCATGAAATGCTGATACTAATGAGAAAAATGTAACTTTGTAAATAGGTTAAACATTATCCTCTGCAGTCAGCTGAGGCCTGTGTTCGCTGCATTCTTCCTACTGTGCAAGGAGGACAAACTCATAATGATAGAGGTCAAACTTGTTGTCAAGCTGTGGTCACATTGTCTCAAGCATTCATATTTCTGCCACATTTATTTAGGAATTGTAGGTGTACTTTTGAAGTTCACTTACTGGTGTCCAAGCCAATACTTTTTCTTAAACCAAGTACCAGGATGCGGACATCACTGACAAAGTGAGCATTTATTGTCCAGAAGGTGGTGATGAGTTGCTTTTTTAAACCACTGCAGTGTGTCTGGTGAAGGTATTCCTGCAGTTAGGGAGGAAGTTCCAGGATCTTGACCCAGCGACAATGAAGGAATGTTGACATATTTCCAAGTCAGGTTGGCATGTGACTTGCAGGGGAACTCGGATGTGGTGAGTTCCACGATTTTCATACATTGGCAATAAAGAAACGGTGAGATATGTCTATAACAGGGCCGTGTGTAACTTGCCAAGGAATGTGAATGTTTATAATTCATGATACACACAGTATGGTCAATTTCCAACATAGCACCATGGGTTGGAAAATTGCGTATCTGACCTCCCGTGAACAATTCAGAGGGCTCCTGATTTTCAACAGCTACATCGAGGGTTTGCAGCTTCATTCAAAGTTTAAAAATTCTTTTAAAAGTTGGGAGGAGGTGCCATTGAATTTTACATGAGATAAATAACTTCAGGTCTTATCTTTCTTTTCAAAGGGAAGTCTGATATTAACCAGCTTCAGTCTGGGCAGACAAATCCATGGTTTGTAAAGAACATTCCACTTCAAACGTCAAATCAAAGGGCTTGTGTGGACACTGGATGAGGACAGAATCTGGCCAAGCTTTATCCACAATGGTTTAATAGCAATAGCATCAAGATTCACATGAAGAATTTTCACTGAGGTGAGACATTTCTGCCATGGAGCAAAATGGCCCCTTGGTGTCAGAATTAAAGAATGAAAGGTGGCACGGTGGCACAATGGTTAGCACTGCTGCCTCACAGCACTGGGGACCCGGGTTCAATTCCGGCCTCGGGTCACTGTCAGTGTGGAGATTCTCCCCGTGACAGCGTGGGTTTCCTCTGAGCACTCCGGTTTCCTCCCACAGTCCAAAGATGTGCGGGTTAGGTTGATCAGCCATGCAAAATTGCCCCTCAAGGGTTTAGCAGGGTAAATACATGGGGCTTCGGGTATAGGGCCTGGGTAGGATTGTTGTTGGTGCAGGCTCGGTGGGCCAAATGGTCTCCTTCTGTACTGCAGAGATTCTATGATTCTAAGTACAGGAGTTGACTCAATGTTTCAAACTATTACCAATACGCCACACCTCATGTAACTATCTGTACACTTTATACACATCATGGAGATAATCTTTCTAAATATCTTAGGAGAAAAACAGTTTCAAACAGAAAGTTTCCACAAAATGTTAGCTTACTTCCATTTAAAGCTGAGGTGGCTGGAGCATGATTAATGCAGAAGTATTGCTGCAGGCAACAAATTATCAGTAAGTCTGGTCATTAATCACTGTCAGGCTAAGTGCCAGCCAGTTTGTCATGACGGTGATAGCAGTCCATACAATTGGTAAACACGGAGGGTAGGTACCATTGCCTTCCAGAGTATTGTTTGTTGTCAGTCAGATCAAATGACCTAGATGGCCCTATCTGGGGTAAGACTTTTATGTCTGCACAAGATCATTAATCACACTGACTAGCTGGGGCTTATTTAGGGTGATGCACATCATGAGGAAACATTGTCTGGAAATTAATCTCAATTTATTATACATTTGACAGCAATATTGGTAAAACCTGTCCTGGTCAAATTTGAATAAAAGTATTACATTTCTAACTTCTCCTACTTCTGAGGGAAAGTCGACAATCAGAAATGTCTATTTTTCTCTCTCTGCATAGATGCTGACTGACCTACTGAGTATTTCCAGCATTTTCTGTTTATATTTCTGAATAAAGATGTCCTGGCATCAAGTATGCTTTAAGTAACACAAGGCTTCCATTAGAGTAAAAGCATTGTGCCCCACGAACACACAATTTTAATATTATTTTGCCCAGTAGAAACTGAGCTGGTGGGCAGTTAAGAATTGAAGAGAGATTTAACGGAATTTCTTTTCCCGATGTTACTGATCTTGATCTTCAGGCAGATGAGCCACCCCATCCAAGGTAAAGAGGGATCACATAAATTTATTTAAATACATTTTGTATTACATCATTGAGACCCCAATTAAATAGGCTCCAAAAGAAAAAAATAGCTGCAGCTAAAGCAGGTCTGCAGCTGATCTCAGACAGAGGAGGCCTTCTAAAAAAAAGGGAAGAAATTTCATTTGTGGAGCCGGAATGAGAAAGAATTCTCCATTGGCCCCACAACAAAACTCACAGCCTCTTCTGCCTTTGATCTCCTCTTTCCTCCTGTGAGACCCGTCAGACATCCTGGGCTGGATTTTCCAGCCACACTCGCCCCAAGGCCGGAAAATCCCGCCCAAGGTCAACGGACCTTTGCATGGTTTGTGTCCCGCCTGCTACAATTCACGTGGTGGGCGGGATGGGAAACCTACGCCTCCTATCCGTGAATGTAAGTCACCCTCTAGCATTTGGCCCCCGCAATTCCCTCTCTGGTCCGCCAGTCATAGAGGTTTACAGCATGGAAACAGGCCCTTCGGCCCAACTTGTCCACACCGTCCTTTTTTTTTTAAAACCCCTAAGCTAATCCCAATTGCCCGCATTTGGCCCATATCCCTCTATACCCATCGTACCCATGTAACTATCTAAATGCTTTTTAAAAGATAAAATTGTACCCACCCCTACTACTACCTCTGGCAGCTTGTTCCAGACACTCACCACCCTATATGTGAAAAAATTGCCCCTCTGGACACTTTTGTATCTCTCCCCTCTCACCTTAAATCTATGCTCTCTAGTTTTAGACTCCCCGACCTTTGGGAAAAGATATTGACTATCTACCTTGCCTATGCCCTTCATTATTTTATAGACAATTGACTATTTCCACCAGTTTTGGCCAGGGGTTGACTGACACCATGTAGAGGAGGTGTGAGTATAGATTATTGTCTAGATCACTTAAAACTACCTGTTTTCCTGACAAGATAGAGAGAAACAGGATAGTTAGTGATGCGCGTTATCACACATGAGGCTTGAGATGCTCAAGGAAATAAAGGCTTTTATTCACTGTTACAACGAAGCTACCATGTATAGTACACGATCCCAGACTGAGGGGTCCCAGACAGAGCAGTGACCTTTATACCTCTCCCAGGAGGCGGAGCCCGACTGGGATGTACCATAATAACTACAATATAGGTGTAACAGTCCAACCCTAACCCCAACAGCAACAAGTAGAACAACCCATCCCTAACCCCAACAGCAACATATATACATACTCGTAGTACTGGCCAGACCCTGGCTCAGTACTATCTAGTGGGAACCAACGATGGTTCACCACATTCACCCCTCCTTTGAAGACAAAGGCCGGCGGGGTACAAAAAAAACAGAATAATTTGTCATCAGTCTATACGTTCAGACGGTCAGGGGGACCGCACCATCGTTGTGACCTCCTCAACACCGGTGATGACACCGGAGTAGGCACTCACGGTGGCGTTCTCCCCAAGGCGATGTCCAACGGTTCCTCCACAGTCTCACGGGCCGGTTGACCCCGAGGTGATGATAATCCGTTGAGTTCCGACACGCCCTGAAGTGGTGACCATCTCCTGGACTCAGGCAAGCTGTACACGGGAGTAAAAGGGTTAAGTAATGGTCCCGATGCTGCCCGCGCCGTGTCAGGAGGGGAAACAATAGTTGGGGGGTTTCTAACAGGGGGTACGGAAGCGACAGGGGTTTCTACGTCCCCTGCTGGCGCCAGGTCTCGATCGAGACCGTGTCCTCTCGCCCGTCTGGGTATGCCACATAGGCATACTGAGGGTTGGCGTGGAGGAGATGGACCTGTTCGACAAAAAAGGTCGGACTTGCGGGCCCTGACATGTCGCCGCAGGAGGACAGGTCCTGAGTACGTCAACCAAGACGGTAATGAGGTCCCAGAGGAAGACTTCCGAGGGAATGAAAACAGCGTCTCATGGGGAGTAGCGTTGGTTGCCGTACACAGGAGTGAGCGTATGGAATGGAGCGCATCAGGGAGCACCTCTTGACTTCAACGCCAGTAAGACAGCCTTCCAGACTGTAGCATTCTCATGCTCCACCTGTCCGTTACCCCTAGGGTTGTAGCTCGTGGTTCTACTAGAGGCAATCCCGTATGAGAGCAGGTATTGCCTCAAGTCATCGCTCATGAACGACGAGTCCCTATCACTGTGAATGTAGCAGGGGTACCCGAACAGGGTGAAAAGATCACGGAATGCCTTCATAACCGTGGCAGCGGATGTATCAGAGCAGGGAATAACAAAAGGGAATCTTGAGTACTCATCAATGATGTTGAGGAAGTACACATTCCGATCTGTTGAGGGAAGGGGGCTCTTAAAGTCGACACTCAGTCTTTCGAAGGGACGAGTGGCCTTGACTAATTGTGCCCAGTCAGGTCGGTAAAAGTGCGGTTTGCATTCCGCGCATACCCGACAGCTTCTCGTTATGGACCTGACATCCTCCACCGAGTAGGGCAGATTGCGGGCTTTTACAAAGTGGTAGAGCCGAGTGACCCCAGGATGGCATAGGTCATTATGGAGAGCCTGCAAATGGTCCTCCTGTATACTGGCGCATGTTCCACGCGACAGGGCATCCGAGGGCTCATTGAGTTTCCCTGGACGATACATGATGTCGTAATTATAGGTGGAGAGTTCGATTCTCCACCCCAAGATCTTGTCGTTCTTGATCTTGCCCCGCAGCGTGTTATTGAACATGAACGCCACGGACCGCTGGTCCGTGATCAGGGTGAACCGTTTTCCCGCCAAGTAATGGCGCCAATGCCTGACGGCCTCCACAATGGCCTGGGCCTCCTTTTCCACCGCTGAATGCCGAATTTCGGGGCCTTGGAGGGTGCGGGAAAAAAAGGCGACGGGCCTGCCCGCCTGGTTAAGTGTGGCAGCCAGGGCGAAATCAGATGCATCACTCTCCACCTGAAAGGGGATGGACTCATCAACAGCGTGCATCATGGCTTTCGCGATGTCGGCTTTTAGTTTATCAAAGGCCAATCGAGCCTCTGGTGTTAGGGGAAAAGAGGTGGACTTGATGAGCGGACGGGCTTTGTCCGCGTAATTGGGAACCCACTGTGCATAGTAAGAGAAGAAGCCTAAGCATCTTCTCAGTGCTTTTGCACTAGTGGGCAGGGGGAGTTCAAGGGGGGGATGCATACGGTCTGGATCAGGGCCAATGACCCCGTTTTCCACCACGTATCCGAGGATGGCTAAACGGCGCGTACGAAATACACACTTCTCCCTGTTGTAGGTCAGATTCAGGCGAGATGCAGTGCGTAGGAACTTAAGGAGATTTGTGTTGTGGTCCTGCTGGTCATGGCCGCAGATGGTGATGTTATCCAGGTACGGGAAGGTAGCCCACAGCCCGTTCTGGTCCACCATTCGGCCCATAGCACGCTGGAAGACCGAGACCCCATTGGTGACACCAAAAGGAACCCTGAGAAAGTGATACAATCGACCATCCGCCTCAAAAGCCGTGTATTGTCGGTCCTCTGGGCGAATGGGGAGTTGGTGGTAGGCAGACTTGAGGTCTATGGTGGAGAACACCTGGTACTGCGCAATCTGGTTGACCATGTCAGATATGTGCGGGAGGGGATACGCATCCAGCTGCGTGTATCTATTAATGGTCTGACTATAGTCAATGACCATCCGGGATTTGTTCCCACTCTTGACCACCACGACCTGCGCTCTCCATGGACTAGCGCTAGATTGTATGATCCCTTCCTTGAGGAGCCGCTGAACTTCAGATCGAATGAAGATCCGATCCTCAGCGCTGTAACGCCTACTCTTAGTCGCGATGGGCTTGCAGCCTGGCACAAGATTCTGGAACAGGGAGGGTGTGGTAATCTTCAGCGTCGAGAGGCTACAGGCGGGGCGCGTTGGGCAATTTGGAAGCTGCTGTTCTCCCACTGAAAGCGGAGGGAGTGGCCCACCGTACTGTAGGGTTACACTCTTCAAGTGGACCATGAAATTTAGTCCGAGGAGTATTGGCGCGCAAAGGTGTGGCAACACCAGGAGCTTGAAGCGCTCATAAACCGTGCCCTGCACCGTTAAATTTACCACGCAACTCCCTAGCACGGTGACAGACCGGGACCTTGATGCCATCGAAATTGTCTGTTTGACAGATTGGATCTGGAGGCCACACCGCTTCACAGCATCTGGGTGAATAAAACTCTCAGTGCTCCCGCTGTCAAACAGACAATAAATCAACTGGTTGTTTACCTGAATGTCCATCATAGACTTGTCGAGTCTGTGAGGCTTGGCCTGGTCCAGGATGATCGACGCCACCGTTGGTTCGTGAGTGCCACTGCGGGCAGCTGAGATAGACGAAGATGACCCCTGCTGGTCGTTCGCGGTCGGCGCCGACCAACATGGCCGCTCCCATAGGTCGCACGTGAGTGATGGCGCCAAAATCAGCGACCCCTGGAGGTCACGCATCTCCGACTCCGTCGACTGTAATGGCGTCGTCCTGACCTCGCACGTGAACGAAACCCTCGACGATGCCGACGACGAAGAACCGGGCTCCGGGGAGTCGCAGGCCGCACTGCTGTTCCTAGAAGTAAGTTTAGATTGGCATACTTTCGAATAGTGCCCCTTCTTACCGCAGGTGGAGCACAACACAGCTTTAGCGGGACATCGCTGCCGAGTGTGCTTCACTCCCCCACAGAAGTAACACCGCGGGCCGCCCGGAGCTGCTGCCGTCGTCAGGCCCAAGTGTGGGCACGCCATCACGCAGCTTTTCGAACCCGAGGGACGAGGAGGGATCAGCGACTGCTCCTGCCACGTTGTCTCCACGTGGTCTTCGGGATACAATACTAGGCTTTTGGAGGCCGTCTCCAATGTATCCGCTCGTTCTATCGACTTAGTGAGATCAAGATTACCTTGCTCCAACAGTCTGAGTCGGATGTAAGATGATCCGATTCCCGCCACAAACGCATCTTGAGCGAATCCAACACTCGGATGTTTAATTAACAGTGAATAAAATTGATGCGCGTTATCACACACGAGGCTTGAGATGCTCAAGGAAATAAAGGCTTTTATTCACTGTTACAATGAAGCTACCATGTATAGTACACGATCCCAGACTGAGGGGTCCCAGACAGAGCAGTGACCTTTATACCTCTCCCAGGAGGCGGAGCCCGACTGGGATGTACCATAATAACTATAATACAGGTGTAACAGCCCAACCCTAACCCCAACAGCAACAAGTAGAACAACCCATCCCTAACCCCAACAGCAACATATATACATACTCGTAGTACTGGCCAGACCCTGGCTCAGTACTATCTAGTGGGAACCAACGATGGTTCACCACAGTTAGCATCCAAACGATATAAGTTTCAGACGATTGGCAAAGAAGCAGATGGGAGATGGGGGGAATGTTATACAGTAAATTGTTATGATCTGGAATGTGCTGCCTGAAAGGGTGATGGAAGCAAAATTCAAAATTGACTTCCAATAGGGAATTGGATGTAACATTTACAAAATGGGGAAATAGTGGGGGAGCACGATTAATTTCATAGTCCTGGCACAAGAATGATGAGCTGAGTGAACAATTTTTAATGACGTAACAATTCTTAATACTGTAAGATTCAAGAAGCGGGATTTTCCGGCCGCGCTCATCCCACGACAGAAAACTCCCGCCCGAGGTCAATGGACCTTTGCATGGTCTGTGTCCGGCCCGCGACGATTCCCGCGGCGGGCGAGACGGGAAAATTCCACCTAATGAGTCAAAGAAGGAAGTATTAGGAGGGTGAAAAGAATGTCTGAAAAGTGGAGGGCAGAAGAACAGGTTTTTGCAGGAAATTTGGGATTGTGAGGTATAGGTGGGTCGTAGACATGACTGGCAATTATGTGATGCAAAGGAAGGGGGAAGTACAAGAGGTCATTGTAATGGGAACAGAGTGATCGGAAGGGTTGTAAAGAGACAGACTGAGGCAAGAGATTTAAATGCATGAGTAAGAATCCATTTATTCTGTCTTTCGGGGTTGTTTATCCCTTTCCCATTTAATAGTAAAAGTGGAAGAACAGATACAAATACCTGAAAATAGCGCCAAAAAATTAAATACCCACATTGCTTTCTGCCGGAGACTTCTGATGGATTTCTTTAATAAAACTACCTACCTTCATGATTCCCTGATTAGTCTTTATTCTTTGAAGGTTAAACAGTATCATTATGCTACATGCACTGTATACAATCTTCTGCCCTTTGAGAAATAAATTAAAATGACACCCCAGTTGTTTGTTTTATCTTTATATTATCAATGGCTGCACAATAAAAAAAATATATTTGTCACATTCAAATCGAGCAAGAATAACATTGGTAATTGTTGAAATCTTTTATTCACTGCAGTGAACTGTCTTGAGTAATTTCACTGTCATACTTTAATGCTAATTTACACATTACCTCTGGCAGTGCACGTTTATCATTGCAAGCGGCAGCAGTGTTCATTAAAAGATAGTTTCAAACCGCAGTGAACAGCATGAGCAAAATAAGTATTTTCTGCAGCTGATCAGTCAACTACGTTTGGAATAGAACTGAGTCACTCATCTCATCCGAGTGTTGGATTTGCTACTGGCGCAGGTTAAGGTCCACAGTATTGGATCTGGAATAGAGCACATAAATTAATAATATTCACTTCAGGTTCTTGCCTTCACTTCAGAAATATGGTGCCAATGCTTCATTATTCTCCTTCCCTCATATACTTCAACTTCATAAGTTCTATTCTGTGCTGAGGAGGGAAGATAATGGCCCAGACAGTGAAGTTATGTCACTGCCCAAAGACTTTTCCCCATCTTCTCAGTGTAGATTTCCTCTACTCTGGTGTCTTTTCTTACCTATCACCCTCTTTGGCAATCAACCACATCTGTAGTTCAAGGAAAACTGAATCTCATCACCCAATCTGAGAGATGCATGGGATTGAAAATGTGTTGGCATAGGATGGCTTAACATGGCGCTACACAGGGGAAACAAAGCACTACGGGCTACTAACTACATGGCAGTGCTCACTAACATCAGTGCAGAACACCACACAAGTATTGGCCTTTGGCATTGCCTGCCCCCCAGGAAATCAATGTAGTCTGTATAGCACTGCTTGAAACCATGCTACATGGACAGGGGCAGCATGGTGGTACAATGGTTAGCACTGCTGCCTCACAGCACTAAGGACCCAAGTTCAATTTCAGCCTTGGGTGACTGTCTATGTGGAGTTTGGATGTTCTCCTATGTCTGCTTCCTTCAGGTGCTCTGGTTTCCCCCCCACAATCCGAAGATATGCAGGTTATGTTGATTTGCCATGCAAAAGTGCAACTTAATGTTCCAAGATACATAGGTTAAGGGGATTTGCTGGGTACATGGGGTTATGGGGTAAGCCTGGGAAAGAGTCGGTGCATACTTGATGGGCAGAATGGCCTCTTTTTGCACTGTAGGGATTCTATGAATTTGCCCACTACCAGAGTAAGAAACAAATGTTTTCCCCAGAGTCCAAACCAGCAAGAAATATAAATGATAATTAAATGTTGTACAGGACATGAACAAAGATCGGGAAAGAAAGATGGAAGGGAGAGAGGTAAAGGAGACAGAAACATTTTTTAAAAATCCTTTTAGTCTCCCAACATTTATTTTCTTCCAAGTTAATGAGGCTTCACACTTATAAAATCTTTCAGGGCCAGAAAGGTTGTTCAGTAGTAATTATCACTTAACACACCATTAAAATCCCACCTACATCTGAATGTGCCAGCCCTAACTTTAGTACAGAACTCGTGGCTAACCTAACTTTGTGCCACTGTAGACATTTCAATGTTGAGTATATTGGTGAGGACTGCAAAAGTACACCCTATGGAACAGCAGGGTATCTCAGACAGCAACTTCCAGATTTTTAACTTCACATCATGAGAATACTAGAAGTTGATGTCATTGTGGTGAATGCTGACAGGTCATCATTACTGCAAAATCAAGGCCAAAATATTCTCAAAAAACAAGTATGTTATGAGGTTGAAGGTTGTGAGTTTTTACATATCATTCATGCATCTGTGTTAATTTTATCACCATATTTTGTAAACTAGTTGATTTGTAACATTTAGTTTTACATAATATTTGACATATTGTATGTGTTTTTTCCCTCTCCATACTGATATACTGATATATGTGGAGTAAAGGCAACACAGTGGCATAGTGGTTAGCACTGCTGCTCCATAGTGCCAGGGACCCAGATTCAATTCCGGCCTTGGGTGACTGTCTGCTTGGAGTTTGCACGTCCTCCCCATGCCTGCGTGGGTGTCCTCCGGATGATCCAGTTTCCTCCCACACTTCAAAGATGTACAGGTTAGGTGAATCGGCCATGCTAAAATTTCCCCTCGGTGTTCAAAAGATATGTAGGTTAAATAGATAGCCATAGTAAATGCACAGGATTATGGGGACAGGGCAAGGGATTGGGCCTGGAGGATGCTCGGTGCAGACTCAATGGGCTAAATGACCTCCTTCTGCACTGTAGCGATTCTATGTAAAGTTTGGTGATTATATAACAGCACTCTCCGCTCATGACCCTGATTACACAGAGTTCGTGGTAGAGCCATGGGGACGTTCATCATTTCAAACCCTTAATCATCAATATCTCCTCTACCTCATAAGGCAGATAGTGTAGGCCTCTAGTTATATCTGGCAGTACAAGGCCGGAAAATCCAGCCTGAGGTGAACGGACCTTTGCATGGGAATCATAGCAGGTGAGATGGAAAAATTCCACACTGAGTCATTTCAGAAGAATTTCATATAACCCATTGTTCCTCTTCATTACTTGATCTGTTTGGTGCATACTGTTTCAGGATGCAGATGTTCAAAATGGTGTTTGCCTGATAAATAGTTTGGATTAAGAACTGACAATTTGACTGACTATTTCTGGCAGGGACATAAACACTGGTACTGAATGGTGAGATTACTATCCTCTGATACTACCTGGAAGTATTAAAAAGTCATTAGCTTTATGAGCTAATTTTCACTGCGTACTTGCAGGACATCTGGAAGTAGCTGCATGCTGTAATCTATACACCCTCATTAAGTTGTGCAGCTTTAACCTTGCTTTGAAAAAGACAGACAGTTTGGCAGCACTGTGTTTTAATTTAGCCATTAACCCATCTCAGTTGGGTACCAATCTTCTGCAGCTCTTCTGTGTTTAGTATAGATTTCCATGATACGTAGAGCATAATAAAGCAAGATGGGGCGAGGTAACTTATATTTAGATACTCTGACAATCATGATAGCAGGCATGTGCCTTGCGTTATCTGTTCAAAGGTTGACATTGGGCAGGGTTTTACGGCCTCGCTCGACCCAAGGCTGGAAAATCCCGCCCGAGGTCAACGGACCTTCCCATTGTCCGCCCCTCATCCTACCCCATGTCCTGGTGAGCTGGGCGGTAGAATTCCAGCGTACATGTATATAAAATGGCATCTTAAAGTGGTCATTCTAATTAGATTCACCAAGTTCCTGTGGCTATTTTCTATTTATGCTTGCAATATATTCTGCCTCCAGCTTCTTATTCCTTCTTTAGCCTCCAAGGAAAGCTGACCATACATCTGAATAGTTGATTCAAATGTTCAAATAAATCTTATCAAATATAATTATTTTCATATTAACTATGATTCAATTTCTGCAGAGTAATACTTTTCATTTCAAATAATTTAATAGACAAAAGTATAGAAACTCAATGACTGTCATGGAAAATACATTCCGTTACAGTAAATTTAATCAGCTCTTCCCACAGTGCCCTTTCATATCTGGAAGGTACACACAACTTAGGAATTAAATTACACCAGCTTTCTAGAAACTCAGTTTAATTGAATAAATAACAGTGTGTTCCCCCGTTGCGGCTTAGATTATGGTCAGTAGAAAAAACATCAAAGTATGGAATGCCTCAATAGGGATTTTGTAATAAAATGAATGCAAGAAGTGGATGTTTTCTGTAACAGGGGAGGCCATTTTGGCCTATCTTTCCTGTCTTGGAGTAATAACTTCATGATCTATATGTCTAGACCCAGGCCCAGATTTTCTCCACGTTGAAGTTCTCCATCATGGCGAAATCCTAAGGCCCGCCCCACAAATATGACATGTTTCATTTTCCTGGGAGCGGGACTGGATTCAGGTCGGGGTTCATACCTGAGTGGTTTATAAAAGCTGCTGGCCATTTAAATCACCAGTTGCCTCCATGGAAGTGAAGGAGTGGGAAACCTACAGTGTACAGGTTAGACCAGGTGAGGGGAGTTCCCATCTTGATGGATTATGGTCCTGGGATACCTTTAGGAAAGGTAAGGCCCCCTCTGGAATAGTTTAACGTAAACATAATTGTAGATAATATGTGCATAAACACATTGGAACTGTCAAGCTGTCAAAGAACTGTCAAGCTGTCAAAAACTTCTCAAATTGTTAAGGAACTAAAAATAAATTGTCAAACTGTCAAGGAACTGCTTAGATAGATTGACATGGACAGGGCAGTAAAGTTTGCTGAAAACATCTAATCCAACCCATCCTCCCCCCCCTGCCCCACCCTCCCACTCCCCACATTCCCATCCAGAGCAAATATCTAACCTGTGAGATATCTAACATTTTTGAAGGTTCGTTTCACAGAGCCAAGAATCATCCCATCTCTGTGCATCCAACGCTGGCGCAAAAATCTGGGCCTCAGAATCCTCATGTAACATTAAACATCAGATGCTCATAATTTCACACATACAACAGACATTGATACGTAGAGTGCCTTTAATGTCATAAAACAAGCCAAGGCATTCGACAGGAGTGTTTTGAACCAGAACAGAGATTTACTGTAGTGTTGGACTATTTGGTGGATGAGAGGATTGCAGTGAGAGGAGTAGGATCAACTTAAAACCAATTGAAGATATAGATAAAATATTGAAACAATAATATATAAAATGGCTCCTTTAAGTCATATTCATGGTTGGACAATGATATACAGCATGTTGTTCGATGGCATTTCATTGTTCTTTCATTTGCAGCATTTGATTATATTGAACTGAACTTGTTTTCAATACAATGACCTGGATTTTGCAGTTATAATAATGGTAAATGATCAATGCTCACATTATTTCTTCCTCTGAAGCTGAAAGAAATTTCTGGTATGGACAATTAATTGCAGAAATCTCAAATTCACTGTTAGTGATACCACATTCCCCCACAGGTTGCGTTGTTAAAGTCCCTATGGATGGCAATCAAGTAGATGTCACTGAAATAACAAGACTATGCTTTTACATTACTGAGCCTCATTATAAAAGCTCTTAAAATTAGACCTTGCTGAATGAGATGTAACTGAATTTATAATTGTGTACTAAGTTCCTAATTACTGCTGATTGTCCTCACTGGCCCTGAAAATGTTTTATGACAATTGTGGAATGTCAGATTTCTCCATTATAACAAAATTCAGTTTTGCTTTTTTATAAAAGGTTGTTTGTGATATTTCTACATTTAAATGAGTCCCATATGCAAGTTCCAAGAACTTATTTCACTCTGTGTAAACAAAATAATTAAAAGTGAAATTTCAGCAAACTTTACTGCCTGTTTTTTTGTCCGTGAAACGACTTCAGTGTGATTGGCTCCTTACCTTGACAATTCTGTTACACGACACCTTGAAATCTCATTGGTTTGGCACGAGATTCAAAGTGACATTGGGGAAGGGGAAATCGATGCCGCATCGATCATTAGATTTTTGTCAGCTAAGAGCAATGCTAGTTCACTGCTGAACGCAAAATGTCCATCAATATGCATCTGCAAGTATTGAAGACAGCTTATGTAAAGTATTAATTTTAGTAGTTAACTCTTTACAATTTTTAGCAGTGATTAAGATTTGATTGTGGTCATTATCAGTACTTTTTCAGCAATGTTTACATGTTAATGAAGAGCGGAGGGGCGGCTGTGGTTTGGGACAAGGGGTGTTCCATGGAGATGTAGGGGAGGCTAAAATGACCCAGAGAGACAGTGAAACTAGGGATTCATAGAATCATAGAATCTCTACAGTGCAGAAGGAGGCCATTCAGCCCATTGAGTCTGCAGCAACAACAATCCCACCAGGCCCTATCCACGTAAACTCATGTATTTACCCTGCTCATCCCCCTGACACTAAGGGACAATTTGGCGTGGCCAATTCACCTAACCTGCACATCTATGGACTGTGGGAGGAAACCGGAGCACCCAGAGGAAACCCACGCAGGGAGAATGTGCAAACTCCACACAGTCACCCAAGGTGAGAATTGAACCCGGGTCCCTGGCGTGGTGAGGCAGCAGTGCTAACCACTGTGCCTCCGTGTCACCCATCAGACTTAATTTTTTTCGTTCCATTTTCCATCTGGCAGTTGCCTGAATTGGCACCCTGACCGGCTGCCGGGTGAGAAAGCCGATGGCAGGACACCATAGCTACAAACCCCTGGGTGATATTCCTTACATTCTCATTGGGGTCAGCAATCGAGGCAGCATGGAGACAGGGGTTGCAATTAGTAAGTTGGAAGGCTGAAGTCTTTCTTCAGTGTTAGCTCCCCTGCTCCTCTTGACCCATAAGGAGTATTGGAAAAGCCACTCACCTTTTGGAGGCAGTATTTCCTGCCTCCCTTTCACTGCCGGCTTTCCTGACCTCTGGAACATCCATGCAGCCACAGTGAATTGTAAATCAGGCTCCCAATTGCACTGTGGGAATCTGATTTAAATAGGGCGGTACGGTAGCACAGTGGTTAGCACTGCTGCCTCACAGCGCCAGGAACCGGGTTCAATTCCCAGCTTGGGTCACTGTTTGTGTAGAGTTTGCACGTTCTCCCCGTGTCTGCGTGGTTTCCTCCAGGTGCTCCGGTTTCCTCCCACAGTCCAAAGATGTGTGGGTTAGGTGGATTGGCCCGGCTAAAATTGACCCTCGTTGAAGAGGGATTATCAGGGTAAATGTGTGGGGTTACGGGAGTTGGGTGTGGGTAGGATTGTGGTCAGTACAGACTTGATGGGCAGAATGGCCTCCTTCTGTATTTTTGTGATTCTATGTTAATGAAATGTCTACCTCTCCTGACACTCGGACACCCAATATCCAAAATATAAAAATGTATGGACACCGTGTTGAGTTTTGCAGCTCATGATCAAGCCCAATGTCCCCTGGGAGGTCTTGTGTCGCAGTGATTAGCATCCCTGTCTCTGAGCCAGAGGCTCTGGGTTTGAGGCCCACCCAAGACTCAATTGCCAAGGAAGGTACATTCATAATGTGGCTAACAAATTGAGGATCAACCTGAAAAATCCTTCCAACACACACCAGTGACAGGAGGTAAGAGAGAGACTCCTGGTCAGCTATGCTTGATGCTGTGTGGCGCCCCTCAAGCCAAAAGCCTGTGGCGATGGGCTAGCGAGCGATCTGTTCCAGGAAAAACTGGAAACAGACAAAAGTCTGCCTTGTGCACCATTAGGTGGGGGAAGAGAAGCAACAACACAAAGTCTAAGTCCCCTCACTTCATGCCCTCTCTTGCTGATGTTGGTGGGGGCACGGCGGCTAATACTTAAGCCGGCGTCCACTGCACAGAGCAAAAGGCTGTGGTGATGTGAATATCAGACATGCCGCTCAGGAACCAATTATTTCTTTAACATTATATAGCCAGGATAAGGATACTTTAACTACTAATGCTTTATGTGGATATTCATCTCCGGTCCGTCATGGTAACTCAGCTGTAAAACTGAATGGGCAGAACATGAAAATTAAAATTCCACACAGTCATATTTCAATCCTGTGCCGAGCTATCAATAAAGTGTGTTAGTGCTCCCACAGTGCCATGCATCTCGATTAGCAGCTTCATTAACACCAAGGCATTGAAAATAAAATCTTCAACTGTGGATGATGTAGAGACATTTTTAGGTGAATTTATTATTTCCTGTGCTGCTACAGGAAAATGTTGTTTGCTTGTGCATGGAATACATTTCCCCCTAAGTGCAGATATTGACAGGTGTCTATTTCCCTGTGCTTTCATGATCATTGCTGATAGATATGTTTGCATACATTAATTAGGCACATGACTGTTTATGGTGGAGAATGTTTGTGGGCAATTTTAGCCCTGCCTGTCCGCTAGAAACTGGTGGGAGCTGGGCAAGTGGGCTGTTAAAATCAATCGGTTGACTTGCCTGACTTAAAGCTGAAAACTTTAACCTGCTTGATTGAGCAGGTGGCATGGATACCTCCCCAGTGTCATCAGGTACGTGACTGCAATTCTAACTCTGCCAGCAGGAAGCCACAGCGGGTTACACACCAGGGAAAATAGACTCGGGCTAGAAAAGGCTCTAAATAATATCATAGAATCCCAACAGTACAGAAGGAGGCCATTGGGCCCATCAAGCTTGGACCAACAATAATCCCACCCAGACCCTATCCCCATAACCCTGCATATTTACCCTGCTAATCTCCCTGACACAAAGGGGCAATTTAGCATGGCCAATCAACCTAACCCGCCCATCCACGTTGAGAAAAATGTTTTTGTTAACTTTCCTTGTGGAGGCTTGGGCAACTAGAACAGTTTTCGTTCTGCTGCATTGCATATTTAGGTTTCACTTGCTGTTCATTGGACTCAAGTCCAATTACAAGACCCTGCATCCAGGTCCCAGTCCAAGTACCAGTCCGGTCTTGGTCCTGGTTCCAGTTCCTGTTCCAATTCCAATTCCAACTCCAGTTCCAGTTCCAGTTCCAGTTCCAGTTCCAGTCCCAGTCCCGGTCCCAGTAGTTGTTTCTGTCAGTTAACTGGTCTTGGTGGTTGACTCCAGGCAGTGCAGTTGTCCATCTCTTACTGTTGACTTTTCATCCAGAACAGGTGGGCACTTGACTGGCAAGACTTACATAAATTTCAGGACCTCATTTCATGCGCAGCCTAACTCATGCTGCTATCGACTCACACATTAGAGTTAAAATTTATTTAATTCCATGAAATGGATATCATCTCAATGCCGATCATTCTCAATAATGAATAATTGTCTCCATGTTGTTTTGCTGAACTACAGATTCACCTCATTTTATTAAGGTTGGGGAAAGGATGTCACAGCTGTCCAGCCTTCCACTTCGGGCTTGCTGGCTTTAATATTGGATAAGATTATCCCATCTGTCACATGTCTGTCTATTTTATACAACTCAATCATATTGACCAATGCTTCCCCTCAAAACTGGAAGTTCTAAGTGAACTTTTATTTGCCTCCAGAAGTAATTCATGTTCTGACATATTTGTGAGAAATGATAAGCTTTGTATTTGTACCTATACCTACAACACCTTTACCATGCACTTTAGTTTGATTTTTGTGAGGATGTGGGACAACATAGAATTATACCTTTTCATACTTTATATTGACCACAACATTTACTTACTTTTGGATAATATCCACAATGCATTTATACATCAGCTTTCAAAGTTCTCTGATCAATTAAAGATTGATGCTATTCTTCACCACTGCCTAACATCTCCATTACATTTAACAGAAAGAAGTCTGCAAGTTCCTTGTACAATCTGAATAACGGTGCAAGTGTTCAAATTTCTGGGACAATATGTCAACAATATGTTGGTTAGAATGGATTTTGAGCTCCATACCAATGGTTGAGCTCAAAATTTGTCGCATTGTTGGTGTCATCCTTTGAATAAAGTTGCCTCTTCCAGTGGATATTGAAAAATAAATCCCTTGGCACTCAACGTTGCGAGTATTTTCTTCTGACATCATAAAACTGTTCAATAGTTTTAGAATCAACTTGTAAATGTTTTAGCAAAATCATTGTTACTGACCCTTCAGCCCTGAGAGAACTGGCCTAAATCCATTAAAAAGGAATAAAGTTGCTTCTCTGAATTTGCTCTAACAATTATCAAATTTTTGAAAAGTTGAGCGCTGCTATTTGAAATTAGTCCAGCCTTGGTCCTTGTGCTATAGAGAGATATTCCATGATTAAGTTCTAAAATGGCCATGTCTTTGAACGTTTGTCAAGAAGGCCATTTCTTCATATATATATTGAAGGTAAATGGCAGTCAGGGACTTGAGGTCCGAAAGCTAAAGTCAACAGTAATCCCCTTCCCTGTGCGTGGAAAAGATACTCAAATCTCTCAGTAATCTACCATTATAACATTAAAGTAGTGTGGTTGAGTTATTTCTGATGTACAAGATCATAACTCGAGCAGCACCACAACAGTACTTACGCCAGGCTTGCATTCTGATACTAAGGAAATGAGAACTACTACAGCTGAACTGTAAATTTCTATATTGATCTAAAATGTCAGTGTGAAGTCTTCTCTTTCAATCTGGCGCCGTTCTTTGATAATCTGCATTTGACTTTCTGATTGAGAGGAACAGAGGCTAACTTCTTATCTAAAGAATTGTTGGAATACGCATCAAACCATTGGAAAGCTCTCAATATTGGTAGCCAGATTTCCCAGATCTTTCGAACTCTGCTAACATTAGGATAGATCTCGTGAGTAAACGGTCTTCTTACCCCCAGTGGCACCCTATTGTTATGGCACCGAATATACCCAAAATGTACAAATTAGAATTTGATCTTAGGCCACAATAAAAGTCAATGGAGGAACAGAAATATCATGCTGATAACAGAATTGGGGGCATTGTATTTATTTAGCCAGGGAGATGTTTTACACCTTTGATGTACTTTTGTGCCCTTATAGGGGCAACTCACTAGAGCTGTTTAAAATTATAAAAGGTTGTGATAAAGTGATGAGAAAGAAATTGGGCAGAATTTTCCTATAATTTGTCATTAGGTGACCTTACCAGAATTTGACAGAGTGTTGGTTCCAGCAAAAAAAATGGAGTGAATCGCATTGACAGCTCTAATGTAATTTCTGACCAGAGCTTGAACCTCATTGACAAAACAGACCAATCGTCTGCTCCACCAACACATGCATTCCAGCGTGAGCCTCACTGTATCGCGTCTCCGCTGGTGCTTGTGGCCTCCGTACAGGCGTCATCTCCTGAGTAGGAACACCTTGTCCCCACCATGCCATCCCTCCAGCTGCCGCTCTCTCTCAAAGACAGCTGGGATTTGCAAGCTGCCCAAGATATAACTGTCATGGGCGCTCCCTGGGAAATGGGCACAAACCTACATGAAGTGTGTTGTGTGGTCGCAGATGAGTTGGATGTTGAGGGAGTGGAATCTCTTGCAGTTCCTGAATGATGCTGCATGCCATCATGGTGGCTTAAGAGCCACGTGGGTGCAGTCTATCAGATCTTGTACCTGGGGCATCCCTTCTAGGTGGGCAAAGCCCATGGCCCTGGCATCCTGGCTCACCCGGTCCCAGTCAAAGCGGATAAACATTTCAGACCTGGCATAAAGGACATCTGTCACCTCCTTAATACATTTGTGAGTGGCAGACTGGGAGATGCCACAGATGTCCCCTGTGCTGCCCTGGAACAAACCGCTAGCATAAAGGCTCAGAGCAGCTATAAGTTTAAGGGCCGCAGGCATTGGGTGTCCTCCAGTTCCATGGGGTGCCAGCTCATGCAGAATGTGGCAGAGGTGGCCCATGTCACCCAAGACAGATGCTGCCTTCTCTGGCACTGCAGCTTGTACAACTGAAAGGAGGAACACTAAAGCTGGAAGATTCTTGGCCTCCACTGTCACTGATGTTGTTCCTCCATGTGTGGCTCTACTCCCTGAGCAGCTGCTGGTCTTGGCCATGAGCAGCAGCACGTCGTTATCTCTGCTGCTGGTTAATCCCAAGCAGTTGAAAGCCCAGCTCAACACATTCCAGGATTCTCATGAATCATTCACTGGAGGAGTGAGAATTCCACTAGGAGCCCTAACGGAGCCCTGACCTTCACTGCTCCTGCATCTGTGACCTCCATCCCAGTGTTTCCCATTACCTGTGTGAATTTCTGCTCTCCCTCACACCATCCCCTCTGACACTACAGCCACACCCCCCCTCCCCCCCGCCACCCATAGCTTCCTCCAGCAGAATGAATAGTGTTGAATCCCCATTGTCTCATGGCATCTGACCCGGACATTCCACCCACCCCTCCCCCACCAAAGAACATAAATCCCAACCTTGCACAGCACTAAAGTGCGTCAGAGGGATTGCATGACAACAAGGTCTGCATCCTGCCGGGGCACTCAAAAATGATCTGATATTGAACAGGAGGAGTGGTGCCAGCTATCACCATCCTACTTTGCCAGGAGGTTCTCCACAGTGCGAGCTGTGCACCGCTAAGGCTCGAATTGAAAGATGCATCTACATTCTTGGAGCTTGGTGTCTCACAGGGTTAACCTTTGTCCCCAGACTGTGCAATTAGATCTAGCTCTGGATATTAAACTGGCATGATGGACTCCTCCAAGGTTCGTCAGTTAGTCGCTCTGGCAATGACATTCGTCTTCATGAGATACAGCTGAGTCCTGAGGGGTATGTAAGTAGCTTTTGAAGCAACTCCCTAGGGGGCAGTTTCGTTCTTCGGGGTCTTCAATGCTACGCAGTTAAGCAGCCTTGCATGAGAGCAATCAACACTCTTTCACTGCTGGACTTGACAGTTCGAGTTTGCAGAGTATTGGAGTCAAATTGGAGTCATTGACACCCCCACACTGCTCTTGCATCCTGGCCTCTCCCAAAGCAGGACCTCAGGACCTCAGTACTGCCCTCTGTTATAGCCACCTCTCATTCCCAGGTTGTAGCCCCAACAAGGAAGTGCACCCACTCGGCTACTGTTTGAATAGTAACTCAGCATGGAGGAACCAGGAATGAATTGATTTGGATATGAAAGAATCCTCAGATAGAGTCAAAGGGCATGAAAACAGGCCCTTTGGCCCAACCTGTCCATGCTGCCAAATTTTACCACTAAGCTAGTCCCAATTGCCCGCATTTGGCCCATATCCCTCTATACCCCTCTTACCCATGTAACTGTCTAATTGCTTTTTAAAAGACATTTTAGATACTCAGTTTTGAAACATGTTTTGAATTCGCTATTTTTATCTCTGCTCTTAAACAATCTTTAACATTAGTGCACTCCACTTGACAACAGCAACACCATTTTGATAATCAAGCAAAGATGTTCCAATGCTTTCTGGTGATTTTAAAGCATAAAAAGGCATTAGCTCTCTGTGGTATATGTTCAATTTTGTCCCCGGCTGATGATAGATGACCATCACCATCATCACAAAAAAATCTCTCTTTTTAAATTACCAGCCTCATTTTTACACAAATTTATTAAAAAGCAAATATTGCGCCACTTGCTAACTGTTGTCATCAGTTGATATCAAAAGGCTACTGACATTTTCTTTCCACATTGGTGGTTAATTGGTGCTTGCAACAGTTTAAAAAAAACATTTAACCCTGTTACTGAGGAAAAATGACAAAAAAAGTAAGTTAGTGGTAGGAATTAAATGTCGGAGGAATATTTCATGTATTAAATATAAAAGCCTGGAACCTGAGTTTTCCTTTCAAAGATAGAATGCTGATTTGTATAAGCTGCAAATGATGGAGAGCGAAGGTAAAACACTCTCTCGATTTGACCAATAAACCCCCAGAGCAGTTGAGATATGGAGCGTGTAAAAGAATCTGTCAAACTGTCTCTTATATGTCAGCCCTGTGAGAAATGAAAAGACCTACAGGAACTTCAGATGAGATTCTGTAAGTTCTAAGCTACTGATCTGGCAATATATCACACTAGGATGAACTGTGAAACATGACAACAGTATGCAAATTTAGATCTATTACCAATGGCTATTGGCAGAGCAATTGCATAAAGTTAGGAAATAAATAGTATTTTATGTGTCTAGCCAATGCCTGCTTGTGACAGGCTTGACATTGTCCCAAAGATTACTGTCAAATTTGTTGTAAAGTTGTTCGGTGTCTCACTAAGAGATCTGGTTGTGTCTACGCTTGAACATAAACTGTTTATTGTTAGCATATAACTATATACATACTTCCAAAGTATAGCCTTAACCAGGTGCTATCTTCATGCTGACTTCTTTTGGATTCTCTCTACACACGGGGCGGCACGGTAGCACAGTGGTTAGCACTGCTGCTTCACAGCTCCAGGGACCTAGGTTCGATTCCCGGCTTGGGTCACTGTCTGTGTGGAGTTTGCACATTCTCCTCGTGTCTGCGTGGGTTTCCTCCGGGTGCTCCGGTTTCCTCCCACACTCCAAAGATGTGCGGGTCAGGTTGATTGGCCATGGTAAAATTGCCCTTAGTGTCCAGGGATGCCTAGGTTAGAGGGATTAGTGGGTAAATATGTAGGGATATGGGGGTAGGGCCTGGGTGGGATTGTGGTCGGTGCAGACTCGATGGGCCGAATGGCCTCTTTCTGTGCTGTAGGGTTTCTAAGTTTCTAAGTTTCTACACAGATCTGGACAATAGCCAGGTTTGGGCTAACAAGTGGCAAGTTACATTCGCGCCACACAAATGCCAGGCAATGACCATCACCAATGAAAGACAATCTAACCGCCACCCCTCGACATTCAATGGTGTAACCATCACTGAATCCCCAATGTCAACATCCTTGGGGTTACCATTGACCAGAAACTCAACTGGACTCACCACATAAACACAGTGGCCTCAAGAGCAAGTCAGAGGCTTGGAATACTGCGGCAAGTAACTCACCTCCTGACTCCCCAAAACCTTTCCACCATCTACAAGACACAAGTCACGGGTGTGATGGAGTGCTTCTCACTTGCCTGGATGGGTGCAGCTCCAACAATACTCAAGAAGCTTGACACCACCCAGGACAAAGCAGCGCGCTTGATTGGCACCACATCCACAAACATCTACTCCCTCCACAACCGACGCTCAGTAGCAGCAGTGTGTACTATCTACAAGATGCACTGCAGCAATTCACCAAAGATCCTGAGACAGCACCTTCCAAACCCATGACCACTTCCATCTTGAAGGACAAGGGCATGAGATACATGGGAACATCACCACCTGCAAGTTCCCCTCCAAGTCATTCACCATCCTGACTTGGAAATATATCGCCGTTCCTTCACAGTTACTGGTTCAAATTCCTCGAATTCCCTCCCTAACAGCATTGTGGGACAACCCACAGAACACGGACTGCAACGATTCACGAAGGGAGCTCACCACCACCTTCTCAAGGGCAACTAGGGATGGGCAATAAATGCAGCTAGCCAGTGATGCCCATGACCCACGAATGAATTAAAAGAAAGTCCACCATCAAGCGACTTTCTACATCATAATGTGGGCAGTACTGTTTCCCCAGTGCCATGCTAACCCTTACTGAACCTGAACCCTCTCATACTGCAACTCCCCTCAAGTCCTTGCCCAAAAAAGGATTAAATCTGCTACCGATGCTACCCATTCTCCCCCCCCCCCCGCTCCCCCCCCCCCCCCCCCCCCCCCCCCCCCACGCCCCCCAAGTCTCTACCTTTACAAATCCTGGTGATCTGGAGGCTTTACGACTCTTCCAGATCCCATTACTTCCTGTTCAGGTGAGTGGAACTCACAGTTGTTTTGGGCTGACTTTGTTGATTCGGAGTTAAAATTGTTGTACTTTGCATTCCGAACACTCATGTTTAAACATCTGGTTTGCTTCTTACACTCTTTAGTGTAACATTTCTCTTTGTCAACCATCCTATCTTCTTTTATCAGATACCATGGATTTATTCTGTACTTTCCAGAGGGAATGTTCCCTCCGTTCAATCATTGAATGGGTGCAGGTTTTCTTTTTCCGTTGGGCCCGCCATGTTCTTCATAGAAGTCGACCATTTCCACTTAATTCACAATTTTAGCCAAATATTTGTTTCCTCGCTTATTTTCCAATTCTTTTTCAAGCTGATTAACCTTTCCAATCAGCTCAGCAACTACTCTAGTGAATTCAGTTGCCTTTGTTTCAGGGTTATCTGTGGAACTCTTATACAAACTTAACAACTTCACCTGACCATTGAGTTCCTTTCTGAATCTTTCTTTCATGGTCACTGACTGCTCCTGAGACTTTTCCAATTCACTCACTAGATCCTCAAACTGTTTCTTAGAATTTTCTTTACTTGCTTGTAAAGTCTGGATTTACTCTCCCGCACTGCACATCGCATCCATTTTGTTCCTCAGATTGGGTTGAAGTTCAAGAATTTCATTGCTCTTTTCACAATGAAGTTCCAGCATTTGTTAATTCTGGATTCAACCAATTGTTCTGATTCATCAGCAATTCCTTATCCTATTCATTTTGTCATTTTCCATGACATTTAACAGACACTTCTGATATTTGAAGTCTAATTTTTCATCAGCAAACGTATCTTCCTTATGTGAAAGTTGATTCTCTGCACTGAACTGATTTCCTTTAGCAGAACCTAAATCCTCTCTGCTATCCTTCAAGCTGACATTCTGTAATTATATTTCTTCAGTTGTTCCTGAGACTCTTTTCGTTCCTTTGTGACAACTTTTACTTTTGCATGGTTCAACCTTTTCATGACATTCTCGATCCTTGGTTTTCATTTTAACCACACCATTTTTCAACAACTCAATGGGTCTTAATAAGCTTGAAGCATCCAGTGTTAAGCTTAATAAGCTTGAAGCATCCAGTATTTTTCCTTCTAGTTCCTTGACCTTCCACATCAGATTTACACTTCCTGATCCTATTTCTGCATTTCCCTTCTCTCTCTGCAGCAAAGCTTTGTTTTGTCCTTCATTTTGGTTTCACAGTTGGCAAAGTCGTGGCTTCATTATTTGCTCGCAACCTGGGAAGCTTTGTGGCTTTTCTTTTCAATGCCTTCTCTTTTCTAGTCAGCTGGTTCTTCAGCCTACCAATATCCATGTTCATCTTCTCTTTCTATTGTGTATGCTGTAAAAGTGGTAGAGAGCTCATTTTCTGAATGTCAAATTGGAGTTGCAAGTCTTTTACTTTATGTTGTCCTACACACAAAAATTCTTCATCTTTCCCTTTTGATCCTGTAGCTTTGCACTTTGCACTTCAAACTTTGAATACTTCGATTATTTTTTTCCATGCACTCACCCTTTTCATGTATGGCATTAACAAACCTGATGTGGAGATGCCGGCGTTGGACTGGGGTAAACACAGTAAGAAGTTTAACAACACCAGGTTAAAGTCCAACAGGTTTATTTGGTAGCAAAAGCCACACAAGCTTTCGAAGCTCTAAGCCCCTTCTTCAGGTGAGTGGGAATTCTGTTCACAAACAGAGTTTATAAAGACACAGACTCAATTTACATGAATAATGGTTGGAATGCGAATACTTACAACTAATCAAGTCTTTAAGAAACAAAACAATGGGAGTGGAGAGAGCATCAAGACAGGCTAAAAAGATGTGTATTGTCTCCAGACAAGACAGCCAGTGAAACTCTGCAGGTCCACGCAACTGTGGGCGTTACAAATAGTGTGACATGAACCCAATATCCCGGTTGAGGCCGTCCGCGTGTGTGCGGAACTTGGCTATCAGTTTCTGCTCAGCGACTCTGCGCTGTCGTGTGTCGCGAAGGCCGCCTTGGAGAACGCTTACCCGAATATCAGAGGCCGAATGCCCGTGACCGCTGAAGTGCTCCCCAACAGGAAGAGAACAGTCTTGCCTGGTGATTGTCGAGCGGTGTTCATTCATCCGTTGTCGCAGCGTCGGCATAGTTTCCCCAATGTACCATGCCTCGGGACATCCTTTCTTGCAGCGTATCAGGTAGACAACGTTGGCCGAGTTGCAAGAGTATGTACCGTGTACCTGGTGGATGGTGTTCTCACGTGAGATGATGGCATCTGTGTCGATGATCCGGCACGTCGTGCAGAGGTTGCTGTGGCAGGGTTGTGTGGTGTCTTGGTCACTGTTCTCCTGAAGGCTGGGTAGTTTGCTGCGGACAATGGTCTGTTTGAGGTTGTGCGGTTGTTTGAAGGCAAGAAGTGGGGGTGTGGGGATGGCCTTGGCGAGATGTTCGCCATCTCGACGAACATCTCGCCAAGGCCATCCCCACACCCCCACTTCTTGCCTTCAAACAACCGCACAACCTCAAACAGACCATTGTCCGCAGCAAACTACCCAGCCTTCAGGAGAACAGTGACCAAGACACCACACAACCCTGCCACAGCAACCTCTGCACGACGTGCCGGATCATCGACACAGATGCCATCATCTCACGTGAGAACACCATCCACCAGGTACACGGTACATACTCTTGCAACTCGGCCAACGTTGTCTACCTGATACGCTGCAAGAAAGGATGTCCCGAGGCATGGTACATTGGGGAAACTATGCCGACGCTGCGACAACGGATGAATGAACACCGCTCGACAATCACCAGGCAAGACTGTTCTCTTCCTGTTGGGGAGCACTTCAGCGGTCACGGGCATTCGGCCTCTGATATTCGGGTAAGCGTTCTCCAAGGCGGCCTTCGCGACACACGACAGCGCAGAGTCGCTGAGCAGAAACTGATAGCCAAGTTCCGCACACACGCGGACGGCCTCAACCGGGATATTGGGTTCATGTCACACTATTTGTAACGCCCACAGTTGCGTGGACCTGCAGAGTTTCACTGGCTGTCTTGTCTGGAGACAATACACATCTTTTTAGCCTGTCTTGATGCTCTCTCCACTCCCATTGTTTTGTTTCTTAAAGACTTGATTAGTTGTAAGTATTCGCATTCCAACCATTATTCATGTAAATTGAGTCTGTGTCTTTATAAACTCTGTTTGTGAACAGAATTCCCACTCACCTGAAGAAGGGGCTTAGAGCTTCGAAAGCTTGTGTGGCTTTTATTAACAAACCTGCCTTCCACTTTTTCACATTTTTCTCGAAACGTGATTGTTTTTTCAAGTGTTCTTCCAAATGTCCAACCGTTGCCTTCAGCTCTTCAGTCTCTTTCTTATACCTCTTAATTTCCTCCAGGAATATTGAACATTGCTGAGCCTTCTCTGCCAACTGATTCCTCAGTCCATTCAAAGTGATATTAAATTCATTTTGCTTCCCTTCTTAATTTTCCAGAGGAACAAACTTTGACCGGGGAGGGTTCCTTGTAGCATGCGAAAGTCCTTCAACATGCTGCTGTGCAGAGAGACCTGGATGTCCTTGTGCAGGAATCTCAAAGAGTTGGTTTGCAGGTGCAGCAGGTAATTAAGAAAGCAAATGGAATTTTGTCCTTCATTGCTCGAGGGATGGAGTTTAAAAACAGCGAGATTATGTTGCAGCTGTATAAGGTGCTGGTGAGGCCACACCTGGAGCACTGTGTACAGTTTTGGTCTCCTTACTTGAGAAAGGATATACTGGCACTGGAGGGGGTGCAGAGGAGATTCACTAGGTTTATTCTGGAGTTGAGAGGGTTGGCTTATGAGGAGAGACTGAGTAGACTGGAGCTATACTTATTGGAATTCAGAAGAATGAGAGGAGATCTTATAGAACCATATAAGATTATGAAGGGAATAGATAAGATAGAAGCAGGGAAGTTGTTTCCACTGACGGGTGAAACTAGAACTAGGGGGCATAGCCTCAAAATAAGGGGAAGCAGATTTAGGGCTGAGTTGAGGAGGAACTTCTTTATACAAAGGGTTGTGAATCTGTGGAATTCCCTGCCCAGTGAAGCAGTTGAGGCTACCTCATTAAATGTTTTTAAGGCAAGGATAGATACATTTTTGAACAGTAAAGGAATTAAGGGTTACGGTGAGCGGGCGGATAAGTGGAGCTGAGTTCACAAAACGATCAGCCATGATCTTATTGAATGGCGGAGCAGGCCCGAAGGGCCAGATGGCCTACTCCTGCTCTTAGTTCTTATGTTCTTATGTTCTTAACAGGTTTCCCCTTCCTTTGCAAAGCTCAATTGCTTTGTCTTGAGTTTTCTTGTAATTCAAAAATCTTCTCAACTTTGTTTGCTACTCTTCCACTCTGGCGGTCTTAATTTCTTTGTGCCGCTGAAAGGTTATGTATTGCTTTTCCATTTGATCTTGAGGGATGATTATTTGTTCTGTCAACTGCTTATTTTCCTGTTGACCTCTTGCCAACACATGCTGCACTTCAGTGCATTGCTTTGTCGCTAATGATAGTTTCAACACAGCTTTTCTGAAGTATTATTCAACATCTTTTTTAACTCCTCATACTTTTCTAGGGCCATATGTTGATTCTTCAAAGGGTCTTTCAGGGCTGCAACTTCTTTGAGTATCATTTCTGCCTGCTGTTGTGCCTGCCTATATTTCACTCAGGTCAGTCTGTAGTTTTTTTTTCATCCTCTGGGATTTCAGGGTTCTTCAGCTACTGACACCATGTTGTAAGGTTTTTAGATGTTTCACTAAAAGGCCTGGAAGCTTGTGTGGTTGAACGTAAACTGTTTGTTGTTAACACATAACTATATACGTGTCTCCAAGGTATAGCCCTAACCTCATCCTTCAAGATCAAATGGAAAAGTAATACATAACCTTTCAGCAGTATGAAGAAATGAGGATTGCCTTGAGTGGCAGAATGAAAGAACAGCAGAAGGAAAGTTAAGAAGCTTTTTAAATTACAAGAAAACTCAAGACAAAGCAATTGAGCTTTGCAAAAGGAAGGGGAAGCCTATTGAAGGACTTTCACATGCTACAAGGAACCCTCCTCAGTCAAAGTTTTTTCCACTGCAAAATTTAAATAAACAGAATGAATTTAATATCCTTTTGAACATACTGAAGAACCGGTTGGCATAGAAGGCTCAGCAATGTTCAATATTCCAGGAGGAAAGCAAGATTATGAGGGACATGGATAGAGTGGATAGGGAACAGCTGTATCCCTTAATTGAAAGGTAAGTCACGGGGGGGACATAGGTTCAAGGTGAGGGGCAGGAAGTTTAGGGGGGATGTGAGGAAAAATTCTTTTACCCTGAGGATGGTGATGGTCTGGAATGCGCTGTCTGGGAGGGTGGTAGAGACAGGTTGCCTCACAACCTTTAAAAAGAACCTGAATGAGCACCTGGAATGTCATAACATTCAGGGCTATGGGTCAAATGCTGGTAGATGGGATTAGGTGGGAGATCAGGTGTTTCTCGCGTGCTGGTGTAGACTCGATGAGCCGAGGGGTCTCTTCTGTACTCTATGATTCTATGATTCTATGAAGAGCTGAAGGCAACGGTTGGACATTTAGAAGAACTCTTCATGCTGACTTTTCTCAGATTCTCTCTACACACAGTCTACCATCATGCGGCTCACTATAACATAATGTGGGTGGTACTATTTCCCCAGTCCCACATTAACCCTCACTAACCCAAACATCCTTCTGCTGCAAAAATATTGGGGAGACTGCTGGCACTCACCATTGCTTGTGTGGAAATGGCAAAGTAACTTTCAGCAAGGGCAGATGCATTTTAAAATATGGAAATCAAAAAGTTGCTGTTGGAAATGTGCTGCTTTGTAGAAATGACTTTTTACTGTCTATCTAGCCATCCAAAACATAGAATACAGTGTAGAAGGAGGCCATTTGGCCCATCGAGTCTGCATTGGCCACAATCCCATCCAGGCCCTATCCCCATAACCTCATGTATTTACCCTAGTTAGTCCCCCTGACACTAAGGGACAATTTAGCATGACCAATCCACCTAACCTGCACATCTTTGGACTGTGGGAGGAAACCAGAGCACCTGGAGGAAACCCACGGAGACATGGGGAGAACATGCAAACTCCACACAGACAGTGACCCAAGCTGGGAATCGAACCTGGGTCCCTGGCGCTGTGAGGCGGAAGTGCTAACCACTGTGCCATTATGCTGCCATGAAGTGACTTGAAGTTCCTGTACTTATAAATTAAATATGAGTTGAACTCCACAGAAAGTTGGAGCTTGTTCACTTCAGTCCAAATACCCTTTTAATGGCATAAAAATTGTTAATTACCGCCAGTCAACCTCCCTGGCATTGAAAAATAACTGATACGAGTGTGGAATCTCATCCGTTCAGGTGTTAACCATTGGAGATTTATTAAAAGATGATGAAATTTTAAGTGTAATATTCATGATCTGATAATGATTTCAGCAGTGACATTGTGAGGATTTGCTACAGAAAAAAAGGTACAAGGTTTATGGCACGTATTTTCACATTTGGCACAAAAACCGCACAATTATTACATGAACATTCATGAAAATTAGAACACAAAAGACATGAGAAATCGCTTCAGCTTAGTATGTCTGCATTTGAAATGACTTAATGTAAAACGCAGCGACAGTTCATTTAGAGAAAGATTGTAATTCAATTCAATTCACCGCGGCAGTCAATACATTTTTTGTAAAATATGAATTCACCAGTTAAACAATTGCTTTTGATTTGTATCTGATCTTCCCTCTGATCTTCAGGAAATGGTTTGTTCTACAGGAAGCTTTTCAAAGTAGTTATATTTGCAATTATTGATTGTTCTGATTACAGACTATTAACTTTAGACCAGATTTGTGTAGCTAGTATAAAAGCCAAATGAATTCTTCGGTTATTATTACAGCTTTCATCGCTAAAGGCTACAAGGTCCCCTAATTGCATTTTCTATTTTTAAAGTTAATTTTAAGGACATGCTATCAACTAAATATTGTTCATTAAATGCGTTCCACTTTTCAAAAGCTTGCAAAATTGTGCCGTGGAAAGTAAACTCCGCAGCTTTTCTGAAAATGCTGGAAAATCTCAGCAGGACTGACAGCATCTGTGGGGAGAGAATAGAGCCAACAAAGGGTTATCTAGACTTGAAATGTTGGCTCTATTCTCCCCCCACACATGCTGTCAGAACTAGAGTCATAGGCCGAAATGTTACCGTCTCGCTGAACGGAATTCTCCGTTGGCCTTGGACGGGATTTTACAAGCCTCACCTGAGCAAGGTCGTAAAATCCAGACCACAGAGTCATGGAGGTTTATTTACATCATGGAAACAGGCCCTTCGCCCCAACTTGTCCATGCCGCCCTTTTTTTTTTAACCACTAAGCTATTCCCAATTGCCCACATTTGTCCCATGTCCCTGCTGAGATTTTCCAGCATTTTCCATTTTTGTTTCAGATTCCCGCATCCTCAGTATTTTGTCTAATCCGTAGCTTTTCTAGTTTATTCGCAACTCCACAACACCAATTTTACCTACAACCTGTGCCAACTGCTTTCCTGGCTTAAATTTCCTACTTTGAATTCCTGGCTGGGCAGAGGATAAAGGCCAGTTGAGCTAATGAGCACAATTTGCCATTGACAATTTAGAGAATATCAGAACCATGGAAAAGTGTTGTTGGGCGCAATCTTATTGACTGTTCTCTCCACGCTCCCACTGCAGCGAGGACGGAGAATTTGGCGCCCAAATGGTAAAATAACGGATGGGAACACCTCACCATGCAAACGGCCGTAATACTCCAGCCTAAGAGTTTTTTTAAGCAATGCAAAATGCTAGAGCTTTTTGCCCTTGAGGGTCCATTGTACTCTAGGCCTCTGGGCTATAACATGACTGAATGATGCTGATACTCGGAAGAATTTGCAGATGCAGTGTGTCAGGCAACTCTTTCTGTGCTATAAATCTCTTTTGTTCTCTGCTGGTATGTGCCTACTATAGTATGCCAAGAACTACCTTCTCTTGATTTCTTTTTCTGGGCAAATAACGACCCAATGTAACATCTTATACTGCAGCAACTATGATCAGAAATTCAAAAGAAAAAGGGTGCCCATCCTTTCTTTACGTCTTCTCCCTCCTGACCACCCCACCCTCCCAAAAGGAATGGCAAATCTCCCCACTTCTGACAGATATCTCATTTGTATTAGTAGGGACTGCATTTTATGTTATGTCCACATCCCTAAGAGTTGGGACCGATTCAATGAGGGCCAGTTAGGCAGTAAGAAATCCTTCCCACTGCACCCTGGCAGCAGAGTAAAGCTGGGGGTGTTTTGAGCCTTTGGTATTGACTGCAGTACAGCTTAAGTTAACTTTGCAGCCAACGCACTGGACTTTGTAGTGAATTTTCTCTGTTCTATTTCAAGCTGTGTCAGGAATTTCAGCTGGTTAACAAATCTTCCAAATAGAAATTGCAGTTCCTTTTGTTGTAAAGTGAAAGGTGGGTAAATGTTTTATGTCTAACCTTGACCAGTTTGTAGTAACCCTTTTTAACTTAGGTGCATCATGCAGTGAGGTAGACAAGGAGAACAAGAGTCAGGTGAAGGTCCAACACCACTTTATTGAACAATTTATCAGGGAAAAGCAATATTCAATCTCTTCACAGGACTCTTTAGTAAACAGTCTTAAACCTTTCAGTAAACAGCCTCAAATCTACACTAGCTATCTACTTCTAACATTTGCTTCCAAGGATTCCTTACACCCTATCCACAGGTCCCTATCTCTGTACTTGAACTGTTTGTTTGAAAAGACGGGTAATACCTATTCAATAAGGCTGCGACAGTCTTTGAGGGCTGGCTGATGTTTCAGGATCTGCAGTCGTCGATTTGGGCTTCCCCTCTCATTTAGGGCTGGTCCTGGTCTTTGGGTCGTCTCTCTGGGGTGGACTTCTGGGTCTATTCAGTCTGATGATGCTTGCCACAAAGCCCAAGGAGCTGGAGATTTTGTGCTGCTCAGCTGCCAGTCGAAGGGGCTTTCTGGAGACGCCGTTGAAGAGGGTGCAAATCACAGAGAGCTGGGGCTCCAGGTTGTTCCTTTCATCCCCCTCTTCCTGCCCTCTTCGAAGATTCTATGGCCTGTGTCCAATACTAGCCATGGGGCGGTGGTAGGAAAATCCAATCAGGTGACTACTTTTCATATTTGGAGGTCAATGAGGTGGGTGAGGTCCTTAACGAGTACTTTGCATCAGTATTCACAAAGGAGAAAGATGTGTGGATGGTGAGTGTAGAAAGAAGGGCATGTTGAATTAAAAGGGAGGAGGTATTGGAGGTTTTGAAAAACGTAAGGTGGACAAGTCCCCAGAGCCAGATAGGGTCTATCACAAAATACTGAGAGAAGTGAGGAAGAAATTGCTGAGGCCTTGGCCAAAATCTTTGTATCTTTTTTAGCCACGGGTGAGGTACCAGAGGATTGGAGAGTAGCCAACATTGTTCCTTTGTTTAAGAAGGGCAGAAGAGACAATCCAGGAAATTACAGGTCTGTGAGCCTCACATTAGTGGTGGGGAAATTATTGGAAAAGATTCTTAGGGACAGGATGTACTCACATCTGGAAGTGAATAGGCTTATTAGTGATAGGCAGCATGGTTTTGTGAAGGGAAGGTCGTGTCTCACAAACTTGATTGTGTTCTTTGAGGAAGTGACAAGAAAAATTGACCAGGGCAGGGCAATGGATCTTGTATACTTGGACTTTAGTAAATCCTTCGATAAGATTCCTCATGGTAAGCTGATACAGAAGGTGAAGTTATATGGGATCCAAGGTGAGCTGGTAAGATGGATACAAAACTGGCTTGGGCATAGAAAGTAGAGAGTAGCAGTGGAAGGGTACTTTTCTAACTGGAGGTCAGTGACAAGCAGTGTTCCACAACGATCAGTGCTGGGACCTCTGTTTGTAATATAAATGATTTGGAGGAAAAAGTAGGTGTTCTGATTAGTAAATTTGCAGATGATACAAAAATTGGGGGAGTAGCCGATAGTGAGGAGGATTGTCAGAGGATACAGCAGGATATAAATCAACTGGAGACCTGGGCCGAAAGATGGCAAATGGAATTTAATCCGGACAAATGTGAGGTGATGCGACTTGGAAGGTCTACTGCAGAAGAAAAGTATATGGTAAATGGTAGAGCCCCTAGAAATATTAGCATACAGAGGGATCTAGGTGTGCAGATCCACAGTTCCCTGAAGGTGGCAACTCAGGTGGACAAGGTGGTCAAGAAGGTGTAAGTCATGCTGGTCTTCATCGGTCGGGGCATTGAGTAGGAATTGGAAAATCATGTTGCAGCTTTGGTTAGGCCACATTTGGAGTATTGTGTACAATTCTGTTCGCCACACCACCAGAAGGATGTTGATGCATTGGAAAGGGTGCAGAAGAGATTTACCAGGATGTTGCCTGGTTTGGAGGATTTGGACTGTGAAGAAATTTTGAACAAACTTGGATTGTTTTATTTGGAGCGCCAAATGATGAGGGGGGACCTGGTAAAGGTTTACAAGATTATGACAGGCTTGGATAGAGTGGATAGTCAGAGTCTTTTTCTCAGAGTTGGAGGATCAATTACTCAGGGGCATAGGTTGAAAGTGAGAGGGGGAAAGTTTAAAAAAGATGTAAGGGGCAGGTTTTTCACACAGAGGATGGTGAATGCCTGGAACATGCTGCCAGAGGAGATGGTGAAAGCAGATTCTATAACAATGTTCAAGAGGTATCTGGATAGATACATGAATACGCCGGGAATAGAGGGATATGGACAAGTAGAGGCAAGAAATTATTAGATTAGAGAGGCATCTGTGTCAGCACAGACTTGGTGGGCCGAAGGGTCTATTCCTGTGCTATACTGTTTTTTGTTCTTTGTTTTTTTGTCACAGAACATGGTTTGAAACTTCAACTGTCAAATGCTGTCCTTGTCATAGAATCATAGAAACCCGACAGTACAGAAAGAGGCCATTCGGCCCATCAAGTCTGCACTGACCACAATCCCACCCAGGCCCTACCCCCATATATTTCCCCACTAATCCCTCTAACCTACACATCTCAGGACACTAAGGGCAATTTTTAGCATGACCAATCAACCTAACCCGCACATTTTTGGACTGTGGGAGGAAACCGGAGCACCTGGAGGAAACCCACGCAGACACAAGGAGAATGTGCAAACTCCACACAGACAGTGGTGACCCAAGCCGGGAATCGAACCCAGGTCCCTGGAGCTGTGAAGCAGCAGTGCTAACCACTGTGCTACCGTGCCGCCCTACTGTGCTACTGTGCCGCCCTACTGTGCGACCATGCCTCTGATCCCCTACTGAGCTGGGTGCCACCAAATCTGCGTAGCATTCTTCTAACAAAGCAGGTTCACTGGAGATGTAACCAACAGTTCATTCTGAAACAACGTGGCCCTTAGAACCTGGTCAGGTAGTTCCAGGCCTATGTGGTTTAGACGGGAAGATGATTGTCCAAGGCCTGAGTGTCTGTCCCAGCTCTGCAGTTTGCAAATTGCAGAGTCTGGTAAGGTTTGAACTTGGCTTCCACATTTCGTTTTATTCTCCATGCACAGTTAAAAAAAATCAATATTTTTGTAACAATTCTGGACGTTATGGGTCACCTGGCCACGCTTTCTCAAATAAAAATGAATAGTTGCAGGGCAATAACAAGGTGGAGCCAATAACTATCCACGAATAATTTCTTCATTTCCAGCTAAGTTTCTGGTAGTAATTTGCAACATGTGATAACTGGCAGACATAGGTCACAGAGTCCCTGCAATATAAATAGAATCAGTATCTGTTTACTCAGCATTTTTGAGTGATGATCAAACAACATCACGGCTACACGCATTTACGCTGATGTTATTCATATTTTAATAGCTTAAGATTATTAAGCTTCAAGCCTTGGTATCTTCTTTTAAACCAGCATCTCTGCACTTGCTTATGTACAGCTTATGCAATGTGCTTGTATTGTGAGATTTAGGCTTTTTAAGCTTGAAAGTAAATTGCTTTCTGAAGGTAAAAACACATTTCAGCAATAAACTGGCACGGTGGTTCTGCATCTTCAATATTTTCCCCTTTATCTGTCAGTTAGTTGGAGTTAGGACAGTTGTGTTAGGTGGTGCAATAGGTGATGGGGAGGAAGTCTGGTAGAAGAAAAAATATACAAAATCATCAAATGAAACTGGTTGTAGATAAACGGAATTTAATCTTTGAAAGGGGAAGCCATGATGTGTTGGACTAAGACTGATTTTGGCTGATGCTACACAATGAATAGCCTTTGCGTATGAGGATTAAGATATTTTAATTGACCCAGATTTTCCTATAATAGCGAGCTGTGAGACACCCAGTAAATTCTGCCGCCCGCCATGTTGTTATCACTGCTGATAACTTAATTCCATATTTTTGTGCATTTCTAATATAGATACAAGCAAAATCTTGCAGGTGGTGGGCTTGGAGTTAGAGAGCTCATGTAATTAGCAGGATGTTGGTCTACCTGAATTACGCTGCCTTCCCGCGACAACCAGAATTAAGTTCTGGGCGTGAAGGCCTATGGTCTATCTTCCCACCCACCACTTGTACACCCCCAGTGGGTTCTGCTCACCAGGTGCACTACATGAATGGACAATTTAATGGGAGGAACCATCAGGCTTAAAGGTCTGATAATGATACTATAGTCAAATCTATGCAAATGGATTCCCGACTTTCGAAGTTGAGATTTCCGTTCCGGCATTGATGGGGGCCGGGAAAATCAATCGGGGAAATCCGTCAGTGCAAATTGTGTTTATGGCTTCTCGCGTGATTTTGTGCCTCCATTGCCATTTACACCTATGGCAAACAGGGCCACAAAATCCTAAGTCTTTCTCCTCTTATCTGTTGTTGCAATCTCAGCTGATGTTGCCACTAGGCGGGAAGGTCGAGTAGTGTAGTGGGGCAGGAAATGTAAGCGGGAGTTTAAAAATCGAATTCCTGCTCGACAGCTGGCAGGTCACGAATCTCCCGGGCCATTTTTTTTCGCGTAATCAGCCTCGCGTCGGAGAACGGTGCACGGTTAATTTAAATATTCATGATCTAATTCAAATGCCTGTAGCGAGCTCCGGACACTATTGCCCGAGTTCACTTGGCTCTCCGATTTCACCGATGAAGGTTTCCACCAGCGGGGATCACAGCTGGTGCCCAGCAACGGGGCCCAGACGTGATGGTCTCTTTGTGGCACCGGCGGCCATTGCCGTCCCCCAGGAGGTTGGGGGGCAGGTAGCAGCAGTGTTCCTTGGATTTAAAAATCACTCTCATGAAAGTAGGGTGGCACGGTGGCACAGTGATTAGCACTGCTGCCTCACAATGCCAGGGACCCAGGTTTGATCCCCAATTTGAGTCACTGTCTGTGCAGAGTCTACACATTCTCCCCGTGTCTATGTGGGTTTCCTCCAGGTGTTCACAGTCCAAAAGATGTGCAGGTTAGGTGCATTGGCCGTTCTAAATTCTCCCTCCATGTGCCCGAACAGGCGCCGGAGTGTGGCGACTGGAGGACTTTCACAGTAACTTCATTGCAGAGTTAATGTAAGCCTACTTGTGACACTAATAAATAAACTTTAGATGTTTGCCTTCATCTTTCTACCAGGGAGAACACACCACGGTCAAGCTGCTTCAGTGAATTTAATTTTCGTTAGATGCTTTTCCAACTCGTCCACAAAAAGAAAATCACAAGACCACAACACAGGTTCAATTGAATTAGTAAGTTGAATTTCACTAACTCAGCAGATACAGCGGCCTGACTACCACTCTCAAATGTACTGCCAGAAAGCCTCATTGTAAGGTTCAATATTTTCTTCTCGGCTACAGCTGTGGGAGACCAATGAAAATGGAGGCCACTTGCTGCAAAAAAAACATATCCTAAACAGCTCATAAATGTTTATAGACCAGAGCGATTATTCACAGGTTTGAAAATAGCAAATAGTGGGTGGTTATAAATGGGCATTATTCAGGTTTGGGAACAGAGGCTATTGAACGCTCACTGGGGATAAGTCCTGATATCTTTGCTATTCATAATCTTCATAAATCACCTTGACGAGGAGATTGTGAGCAGAAAAGCTGCATCTGCTGATGCTACAGAATATTGTATTGGAAGCTGAAATATGTTCCGTGGTGCTGGAGATTATTCAGACATTGGGAAAGGCTTCAATCCTAAATTAAGGATTGACGGTTATATTAAATCATAATTGGGATATTATTGAACAAATATTTAACAGAATCTTGATACTGAAAGGTATAGCTTTGCAAGTGAACAATTCAATTAATTTTATTACCAGGGAAATATCAAAATGAAATACTGCAATTTCATACACTTACATGACTTAGAGTCACACCATTTGTCACCCAGTCCTGATAAATTAATTTTTAATTTGTCACATCGCATCCTGACCCTTTATAACAGCAGTGTGCTGAGATAACGAAAGGGTATACAATGGGATCTGACCCTGCACTAACACTGTAGGCGTGGCTAGCAACGTGTTTGAGGTTGAGACGGCAAATTGATAAATTGAGACCAGGGGAGGCGATGGCCGAGTGGTATTCTCGCCAGGTTATTAATCCAGAACCGCAGCTAATGTTCTGAGGACCCGGGTTCAAATCCCGTCACGGCAGATAATGGAATTTGAATTCAATAGAAAAAATATCTGGAATTGAGAACCTGGAGTACTGTAAGCAGTTCCCGACAGCACACATTAGAAAAGATGTGGAGGGAATGGAATTTTTAAAGTTTA
Organism: Mustelus asterias; assembly: GCF_964213995.1. Lineage (NCBI taxonomy): Eukaryota > Metazoa > Chordata > Chondrichthyes > Carcharhiniformes > Triakidae > Mustelus > Mustelus asterias. Next base: position 88,128,273 of record NC_135812.1, on the reverse strand, counting down.
AACAGCAATTTGGTCAAAGTTTTACAAGATATTAAGCAGAACAGAGAGTGTGAATAGGGAGAAACGACTTTTCCTAGTTGGCAAGTCTAGGACAGGTGATGGGGGAGTGGTGGTGGTGGGGAAAGGTGTGGGTGGTGGGTGGAGAGATGAGAGAGCCAGAGCTTTCAGGAGTGGAGAAAGGAAATACTTCTACACTATATGTAGTAAAAGATTGGATCTCTCTTCTCATGCTAGATCAATTGTCAATTTTCAATTTGAGATTGATAGACTTTTGTAAACAAAACATATTAATGGCAGATTAGAAGTCAGATAGAAGTTTGAAAAAAATGAATATTGAAGGATGCGATGTTTAGAAGTGAGGCAATATCAGTAAATTTGAAAGAAATGGGGTCTAAAGCAAAAATATGAATGGGTTGGATTGGCCAATGGAAACTGCATTATCATCATCTGGGTTAACGAACAACTGAGACAACAGGCTTTGTGGAGGAGGACATGCAAGTGAAGCTAAGAATTGTTGGAGGGGTGGGTGCTTGGAGTAGAGATAGGAGGATAGCTAGGATGAAAAAGGATTGTAGGACTACAGAGATAGCCCAACATGGAGATAAGTGCCACACCACCTCCTGCAGCAGTTTCTACAGAAAGTATTTAACATATAGCTGGGCAAAGCAGTCACAGTGAGGGGGAGTTGGGTTTTGATGAAGCCCAGGATGTCTACGTGCCATTCCTAGATTAAGTCAGGTTGTAGACCTGTAGATGGTTTTCACCTTTTACCAAGAAAAAGTGCATTTCTTAAGCATCATGTCAGTTTTGCATATATTTCCACGTATTCATATTGTTCTCATAGATGGCTGTAGGTTTCACTGTTATGCATTACAAAAATGATTGATAAAGTATGTATTGCATCAAGATGGATGCCTCTATAATCCATGGAAAACAATATATCAATTATAGCTTAAATCTGTCGTCAATATTTATCTTGTAAAGACATCGTCTCATAGAGTTAACGTAATACTAGCTGAGTTGGAGAAGGAGAGGAGCTTGAATTGAGGATCAAGAGGGAATGCTGGAATAATCCAGCAGTGTTGGAGCTGTATAGGAAGTCCATTCGGGTAGAGTGCCTTTGTGAACTTTTTAACAAGTGGAAGATGTGAATGTGGGAGAGTGACTGATGTGATAACATTCGATCTAGTCGACCTATTAGAAATGTAATTTTGTTTTCCCTGGTTTACTTAAGAGTAATCTATAGAGATCTTGTGGAGCCTCCAGAGTCAGATATGCAGTCATCAGTCAAAAATTGAATTGTCACATCTGGATGAAGATTCATTCCGTACCTCACCATCCCCACCCATCAAGGTTCTACAGCAAAATCGCTGTCCTAAGGTGCATAGCTAAAGCTTCAATTGCAAAGCTTGTGTGCCAGGGCTTTTGAGAGTCATCGGCTTGTTGGGGCCAGGTCAGCTTTACTGAAGCCGTTGCTAGCTTTTGCTAGCTTTTAGGTTGGCTAACTTGTTGCAAAGAGAACTTAATGGTGATTAGAGGATATGTATACTAATGTGTTTGGAGGTTGGATGTTCTAAGGACTCAAATCAAATTTGGTCCCATTTGGAGGTGTTCACAACTGGCGCAGCGTCACCACTGCTGAAAATGTAAATTGGGGAGTTTCTCACCCAAGTCTGTGAGTTTCTACTTGTTAAATTTAATGGACAGAAAATCATGGATGAAGAGAATGCAATTTCTATATCGATGCTTCAAGTGGGTGAAGTTCTGTGTTGGCACTGCCCGAGTGGAAACTCTCCCCTGATTAATTCAACGGTCTGGTGCATGTGTGTAATGAAAGGTGTTTTTGTTCAATGATTGTGCTGAAATGGATGCTAATTGATTGCACGTGGGTTAATGTACCATTATGATACATAAGATGGAGGGGTGCTTGTTATTGTAGTGAAGTGAGTTGAGCAGTATCAAAATGAGTAGTAGAAGAACATTCCTGTTTTGTGTCTGAATCAGTCCCTAAGTGGAATATGAAAGGAAAGAATTATGAATTATTTCTGTCTTCAATTCATCTTCCAATTGAAATTTCTAAGCGAGTTATATTTTGAATAAGCTATTTTCATTTATTTTGCAATTACCACAGGATTGCATTCGTTCAAAGATATTTTTGTTTCTTTACTGATCCTTGACAAAGGGATAGTTATTATTATTTTTTATTACTGTCACAAATAGGCTTACATTAACACTGCAATGAAGTTACTGTGAAAATCCCCCAGCCATCACACTCTGGCAGCTGTTCGGATACACTGGGGGAGAATTTAGCATGGCCAATGCACCTAACCAGGTCTTTCCGATGGTGGGAGGAAACCAGAGCACCCGGAGGAAACCACTCAAACGCAGGGAGAGCATGCAGACTCTGCACAGATAGTGGCCCAAGCCGGGAATCGAACCCGGGTTCCTGGCACTGTGAAGCAGCAATGTTATCTACTGTGCTACTGTCCCACCCATTTAATTCAATGACCTGGTGTATTTATGCAGTTAGAGGATGTTCTTGTTAAATGGTAATGCTGAAATTAATGTTAAGGCAGCACGTTGACTACACTTGGGTTTATATGCCATTCTGCTGCAAGAGAATGGGAGGATGTGGGCTTGTAGCCAGTGTTTACCCTTTGGTAAATTCCCAATCGGAACTAGATTGATTTGGACAAAACTGAAACGTTTATATCTGGTGAGAGAGAAAAAAACCAACGATTGTTCATTCCTGTGCATGTTCCAATGGTCATCTAAAGTACAACAGTAGAAAGACCTGGGAGTCAGTGATTCATCAAACAGGACAAAAGAAGGCTAGTGAAAAAAAAAATACTGAACAAAAGATGAAAGTGCAAATGGAGAAAAAAACTGTTCAAAGTAATTCCAGCAACTGTTGGCACTCAGATAATCTTTTAATACAGTACTTTGATGTGGGCGGGAAATATGGCTGCAGAGATTTAATAATTTGCTATTTTCAACAAAATAAGTACGCAAAATTTTCGGTGTAATACACATCCATAAATTACATTTAATTTATTCTTATAGCGTGAACGATTAATGTGCATCTATAGCTCAGTGCTGAGTGTGTCTGCAGAATGAAGTTTGTTAAAGGCATCAATCTTCATATTAACTATCTGAGGAAAGGTCGTCGAGTTTCAATATTTAAATAAAACCTTATTGTTCTTGTACAGTATATGAATCAGTTCATTTTTTGAATGCCCTGTTCTCTGAAGTGATTAATATTATAGAGTCATAGAATGGTTACAGCACAGAAGAAGGTCACTCAACTAGTCATGTCTATGTCAGCTCTCTGCAAAAGCAATTTAACTAGTCCCCCCCTCAGCCTTCTCTCCATAGCCACACATATATGTTCCCTTCAGATGATAATCCATCTGTTCTGGTCACCATGAGGAAATGTTTCCATTGGATGGAATCTTACCACCGTTCATGCTGGCAGGATTTTCCCATCCCGCCACAATGAACGGAGATTTGGCTGATTGCCAAATTCTCCGACCTCGCTACAGCGGGAGCGTGGCATGAATGGCTGGTAAGATTGCGCCCATTGGGAGGGATTTTATGACCTCACTAGGGCGAGACCGGAAATTCCCACCCAAGGTCAACGGAGATTTCCATTGTCAGGCCCTCGCCCGCTCCGATTCTGGGCGGGCGAGGTGGCAGAGTTCCCGCCATTGTGTTCATTGTAACAAAATGGCTAATACGTTTTTAAAAATAGGTCTGTGATTTTGTTACTCAGAGGAAATCCACTCCCCTCCCCCTCCCCACACCCCCGCCCCCCCCCCCCCCCCACACCCCCCCACCCCGCAAGGCAAGATAATAAATGTATTCAGTATAATTAGAAGTTCTACACAAGCAAAATACGATTTGAATAATTCCTCTATTACCAGTGAATACATTAATTAATTTACATAGTCAATGCTGCAATTAGAAAGGAGATCCAATTCCTGATTGAGCAAGGAATAGTGAGATATTAGTGAGTTAAAAAGCAGGTGGGTAAGAATACTGAGGGTTAATCGAATGAAAGGATGGGATTGATGGGAAGGATAGCATTGTGTTCGATTTTCCTCTGTTCTTAATGTTTGTCTTATGTAAATAAATTCCAATTCTGATTCCATGTGTGCCTTTCTTGGAAAGGAATGATGGAGAGATTAATGTTTGAGAGAGAGATATATTCCAAGACCATGGAAGGAATTTTCCATTCTTGTGCACCCTCGCTGCTGCGGCCAGCAAGAATGGAGAATTTGGCACTCACCCAAATCTCCATTCACTACAACGGGACCGGAGAAGCTGCAGGCAATGTCAGAGAATTCAGTCCCATGTTAATCAGTGGACTGACATCCAGTCCCCTCTCTGCTCCAGCAGTGCTATCCTGTTACGGATTGTGTCTCCCACTTGCAGGTCAACAATCTGAGACTGACACTGATAGAGGGCAATTCATCTCCAATTGTCCCATTCACTTATAATTGAAGCAATGGTATTTATTTTGGAGAATCACGAGTTTGGTTCATTGGAAGTTGTTCTAAGAGTTAAAATGGTTTATGCGAGGAGAGGAGTTAAAAAAAAGTTAACTCAACACTTTGGCCAACTTAAGTCTGTATAATTGTAAGTATAGAGTACATGTGAAATAGAGTCATAGAGGTTTACAGCATGGAGACAGGCCTTTCGGCCCAACTTGTCCATGCCACCCTTTTTTTTAACCACTAAGCTCATTCCAATTGCCCGCATTTGGCCCATATCTCTCTATACCCACCTTACCCATGTAACTGTCTAAACACTTTTTAAGAGACAAAATTGTACCCGCCTCTACGATAGATGTGCAAATCTTACTAAGTACGCTTCAAGTTCAGAAGTAAAGCACAATGGAATGCATTGGAACCAATATTTCAGAGCCGATAAGATGAAAACAGGGACTATCTTCTACATATTTGAAATTGAATTCAAATGCATTTTTTTTAAAGTATGGGAGATGGGGAAATGGAAGTGGTCTGGGCGGAGTTAAATCACTCTTTTGTATTTTTAATACAGTCAGTTAACCATTGCATACTAAATTTTGTTACCCAGGGACTTTTTTGCAGAAATCTGGACACAAATTAAATTGAAAAAATAAATTGGATATGACCCTCATTTAAATGGTTGAAAGTCATTTTCACAATTTACAAAGTGAGACATTCTCAAACACAATGGAAATATTTCCTGGTTATATAAAGCCCTTGCAATTCATACAGGTTGTTGAAAGGATTTCAGGATATTGTGAATTAAGATGGATTCTGCGGTTTCTTTATATAATAATAACTAATAATACGATAACAATACAATAAACCTCACATCTAGCAGGTGTGTGTAGAGTCCTAACTTTTGAAGACATTTGAACACTAAAACATCACATTCTTTGGACAAAACATCATGGTCTAGATTTTATAGAGTCATAGGCCCTGATCTTACCGGCACGGCCACCCCGAAATCGAGGTGAGCAAGGCTCTCATAACAGCATTCTCCATTGGCCTTGGGCACGATCTTATGAACCTCAGGCAACCGTGCTGGTAAAATCGGGGCCATAGAGTCATAGAGGTTTACAGCATGGAAACAGGCCCTTCAGCCCAACCTGTCCATGCTGCCCAGTTTTTACCACTAAGCTAGTCTCAATTGTCTGCATTTGGCCCATAACCCTCTATACCCACCTTACCCGTGTAGGTGTCTAAATGCTTTTTAAAAGACTTGGTTGTACCCACCTCTACTACTGCCTCTGGCAGCTTGTTCCAGACAGTCACCATCCTCTGAATGAATATATTGCCCCTCTGGACCCTTTTGTATCTCTCCCCTCTCACCTTAAACCTACGCCCTCTAGTTTTAGACTCCCCTACCTTTGGGAAAATATGTTGACCATCTACCTTAACTATGCCCCTCATTATTTTACAGACCTCTACAAGATAATAGATAAGCCTCCTACTCTCCAGGCAAAAAAGTCCCAATCTACCCAGCCTCTCCTTATAACTCAAACCATCAAGTCCTGGTAGCATCTTAGTAAATCTTTTCTGCACTCTTTTTAGTTTAATAATATCCTTTCTATAATAGGGTGACCAGAACGATACACAGATTTTGCAATGGTAAACTGTCAGTGTTGACTATCATTGCACCACTGAAACTGACAGCAATTTCTGGAGTCCACAAATGTGCAAGATAATGCGGAAATCCAGAAGTTACTGTCAATCATTATATGCTTCTCCCGAGGATGTCCAGTCGCGGTCTTCCCAGATTGCAATGAATAGAAATCAATTGAATTGATCAGAAGTTCCACTTTTAAATTCATGGTCTGTCTGTAAAAACCGTTGGGAAAAGTTACACATCGTTGAATAAGGTGTAACTCTAATACCAGCCAACTTCCGAAGGTTAGTAGGGCAATTGTATATCTGGCTTGGTTCCAAGAAGTTAGAGTCAATTTTGGTTTTGTCCACTACGCCCGGCAGCAATAGAAGCTAGTTTTTGGCATCCTTTCCTGTGCCTATCTCCCAAATATAGCCCAGGTGCTGCCGGTACTGCATCTGGGGTTATAATCCGAGGTTATATACTTGCAGGTCAGCAGCTACAGGTCCCAGTCATCTATCGTTTTAACTTTCCCACATTAAGAACTGTAACAAATTATTTGAAAAAAATATTGCATGATAGAAAAGTGTAGAATGCTCGCGGACTGTAAAAGCCACTCGAGCATCATGTTCAAGGCTATCAAATATTTATCTGACCAGCATGTATTGAATAAATAATAATGGAAGGCAACTGAGATTTTTATATTCCAAGGTATAGGGTCACAAGGAAAATAAAATCATATTTGATTATTCCGCGGGGAAAAATTGGGAGTATGGCAATTCGTCCTCCTTCCGTTACGGCTTTACAGAAGTTCCTCTCCGATTGTAGAGGCAGGATGCATTTTCTTCCAAACTCCGGCTTTAATATCCTCAGATGCTTGTTTCCCGGCGCCAGGATATGTTTCTATGCTTATTGACACCAGTAAATTATAACGCCGTGACCAAATCCCTTCAATCTATTTTCCAGAGTATTAGCTGCTCCCAGATGGGCTAACAGCTTTCTCGGCTTCGACAATTATTTATTAAGGATTTCTTGTGTTCGAACTCCACTTCATGTCTGCTTGCAGTATTTATAATGTTTGGAAGATGCACTAGAGATATATGTACAAGTGGCATCCCTTCAATAAAATTTTAAATACAAAAAAAACTCCCTGGAGGCTGAAACTCTTAAGTGATTCAGTGTGCCATTATGATAATTTTGTTGCTGCAAAACTGGAGAGCCAGTCATACTTAAGATTCTATCCAGATGAGAATACACAGAATAATGCTGTACTATATGATAATTACGTTTTACCTCCCACTGGCACTACTTCATACAATAAAACTCAAAACAATGTGTCAAGTTTTGACCATTGTGATACCACACAAAAATTTGCAATTTCTAGTTTTATTTATCAATAAATTATTTGGGGGGTGGGGGAGGGGGTGGTAAACTTAGACTGGTGCACAACATCAAATATAATGTCTGGGTAATAATTCATTGAAGCTTTTTACCAGTACAATGGAGAAGTGAAAGTGAGAGCAATCATCAAATCGTACAGCAGAGAAGGAGGTCATTCAGCCCATTTGTGGGCAGCACAGTGGCACAGCCGTTAGCCCTGCTGCCTCACGGTGCCAGGGAGCCTATGGGGAATCTGCACGTTCGCCCTGTGTCTGCGTGGGTTTCCTCAGGGTGTTCCAGTTTCCTCCCACGGCCCGAAAGACATGCTGGTTAGGTGCATTGTCCATGCTAAATTCTCCCTCAGTGTACTCGAACAGGCACCAGAGTGGGGCGAATAGGGGATTTTCACAGTAACTTAAATGCAGTGTTAATGTACGCCTATTTGTGAGGCTAATAAATAAACTTAAAACTGTGCTGTCTCTGTAAAAGAGCAACCAATTCGTCTGACTGCCCTATTCTTTCCCCATAGTCTTCCATTTTTGCTTTCCTTTTGTAAGTCGAGATCCAATTGAATCTTTGGGTGGCACGGTAGCACAGTGGTTCGCACTGCTGCTTCACAGCTCCAGGGACCTGGGTTCGATTCCCGGCTTGGGTCACTGTCTGTGTGGAGCTTGCACATTCTCCTTGTGTCTGCGTGGGTTTCCTCCGGGTGCTCCGGTTTCCTCCCTCAGTCCAAAGATGTGCTGGTTAGGTTGATTGGCCTTGCTAAAATTGCCCCTTAGTGTCCTGAAATGCGTAGGTTGGAGGGATTAGTGGGTGGATATGGGGGTAGGGCCTGGGTGGGATTGTGGTCGGTGCAGACTCGATGAGCTGAATGGCCTCTTTCTGCACTGTAGGGTTTCTATGATTCTATGATTCTTCCACCACTCTATCTGGCAATGCATTCCAAATCACTGAGAGAGAATACAAGGAGAAATGGAGAGAAGAAGAACATATGGGGAGAAAGCAGAAAAAGAGAGAGAGAGAGGGAGATATAGAACTGAAGATGAGACATGAGAAAATAATCCTTCAGACATATATGTGCTATACTGAGATTACAGCGCATAATCACTGCCGTCAGTCCACATTTCCAATCTGATCTAGTTTACAAATCTAATTTAGCCAAAGTCCATACGATACGGCAGCCTTGGGATATTTCCATGTGTTTTTGAATACTGTTTGCCTCAAGCCTCCAAACCTTCTTTTAAAGTGAGAGTTTCAGTAAAACGAAATCACAGTCTTTAAGCAAACCAAATCAGAAATGTTTGCTTGCTACAAACAGGTGATCGTGAGGTGTGGGTGGGGTTGATTTGTGGTCATGGGGCAATGGAGTGTCCTTAATCACAAGGTGGGAGTGGGGGTGGTTGTTAAGTGTGGGGCGGTAGGCCATGTACTAGGGGGTGGTTGGTGAGTGTCACTGATGGGGAGGGTGGAGTGCGGGGGTGTAACCCTGATCACAGAGCAGGGTGGGAGGGGAAATCGGTGAACATGGGGCAGCAAATCCTTGTTGGACTGGGAGGAAATACTCCTGCTCCTTCTGGCCAATAAACAGTGTTGTAAATGGACCTACCTTGTGGCTCCAGTCCTCCTTACCTCCTTTTGCCTGCTGAGTTTCTAGTCAGAATGGGTTAAAATGAAAAGAACCTGTTAAAATGGGGATCCATAACTTCCTTAAAAGATCTTGGTGACTTACTGGCCTCCTAAGAGCCGGTCTGTCGCCTCCTGAAAATGAAAACCTCTGCTAAGGCTCTGATTCGAGATTTACAATTTTTTCTACTTTCTAGATGATCAAAATCCAACAACATCAGGGTTTCCACATGATGTCCATGTCTCTGCCAACAGGTGGGAGGGTGACACAGTGGTTAGCACTGCTGCCTCACCCGGGTGCCAGGGAACCGGGTTCAATTTCAGCCTTGGGTGACTGTCGTGGCGTTTGCACATTCTCCCCGTGTCTGCATGGGTTTCCTCTGGGTGCTCTGGTTTTCTCCCACAGTCCAAAGAAGTACAGGTGAGGTGGATTAGCCATGCTAAATTGCCTCTCAGTGTCACAGGATATCTAGGTTAGATGGATTAGCCTTGATAAATATGTGGGATTACCGGGATAGGGCGGGGAAGAGGGCCTGGGTGAGGTACTCTGTCAAAGAGTCAGTGCAGACTTTATGGGCTAAAAGGCCTCTTCTGCATTGTCGGGATTCTATGATTTGCACTCATTCCCTTGATTGAATCTGTTTTCAGTTAGATAATAATTTTCAGCTCTGAAATTTATACATGATATACACCTGAAGAGGAATTTTCCCGTTCCGCCCGCCACAGGAATCGTAGTTGGAGAGGGGGGAAGGACAGCTATGGAAAGGTCTATTGACTTTGGGTGGGATTTTCTGGTTTTGTAGTGAGTGCAGCCGGAAAATCCTGCCCCTGGTGTAACATCTGTAACTTGCTGTCCTGATCCAAACCAACCCCACAGACTTTAAATGAGCCTCTTCCAATTTTCTTTAGGTTGGTTCTTGCTGAGACTTACAGCATTATCTTCATTTTAGTTTATAATGAAATGTTATTGTTGATTGGATTATTAGAGATGAAAGCAGAAGAACATATGAAATGAGAAAAAAATCACATGGCCCAGTTTGCTTATTCTTCTCACAGTACATGATCGAATGCCCAAGGCCTCTCATCCCTTTGAGAAATGACTAAACAAATTTTGTCCCTCCCTTGCAAAGGTGATTTATTAAACTCCAAATTACCAACTTCTTTCATGTTGCATGATGCGCCCTGGGCCAATTTCCTTCCTCGGTGCAACCTGTCCATGGTCCCAACAATCTGAGACCATCATGTTCCACACTGCAGTCAATAATCATTATCCCTAAATTGTCATTCTAGTTATCGACCCCTTTAGTTGAATATTCATCCAGTTCTTCATGAGGGCGTGAATCGATACAGCATTAACTGCTTTATTTCCTAGTCTGTTTGATGGGAGGATGAGTTCTTTATTTTCTCAGGTATTGCTCGGGGCCTGGCTTCTGGATTCGCAATCCAAGTTGGAATGACTTTATCTGTTCTTCTCAGCGTTTTAAATGAAAACAATTTCAGCGAACTTGTCCTTGCAACTTACAGCCTTAATACCTCACAGCATCTGGGTTCTCGTCTTTATACAAAATGGTCTTGAGAGGATTTTAAACCATGACGCTTCGAATCTAGGTTGAAATCCAACCCGGACTGAATCCATTTTTCTGTCTGTTGACTATTCCCAAAGTGAATCTGATTGCAGCTTCCTGACAGAGCAATGCGCATCCACATATGGCAATCTCAGCTCTGAAGAGACAATCCACACATGGAAATTGGGGGAGCCAGAAAGTGGATACACACAGAGCAAAGGCCTCACACAGATTTAATGATAGGACGTGGTGTTGTGGTATTATTGTCCTGGAGTTCCAGGCTAATGATCTGGGGACCTGGGTTCAAATCCCACCACAGCAGGCGGTGGAATTTAAATTCTAAATACAAAATCTGCAATTAAAGTCCAATGATGCCCATGAAACCATTATTGATTGTTGAAAAATCCTATCTAATTCACTAATGGCCTTTAGGGGAGGAAATCTGCCATCCTTACCTGGTCTGGCCTACATGAGACACCAGATCCACAGCAATGTGGTTGACTCTTAAACGCCATCTGAAATGGCCCAGCAAGTCACTCAGTTCAAGGACAGTTAGGGATGGGCAATAAATGATGGCCTAGCCAATAAATGATGGCCTAGCCAGCGAAGACCACATCCCTCGAATGAATTACTACTGAGTGAAGAGTGGGAGGGATATACTATTCCCTGGAAATGGGAAGAAGAAATCAATGGTTCTTACCAAAAAGACTTAGTTGGAACTAGATGAGTAGGTGAGCAGCAGGAACACTGCACCCTGGCTTCAGGTGAAATGCTGTACGTGATTTGATGTCCTAACGAGGTCAAGAGCACATTTTCTGTTTCACCTACAACTTATGGTTTAAACCCACTCCTCTTTCACTCTGCTCTGTAAAGTGTACTCATCCCATCACTCCTCACACCAAATTAACTTGGAGCAACATTTAATTTACTTTCAGTGCACTTCATTACCTCAATAATTACCCACCCACCAGTGCTGCTCAGCCAAGTTTGAAACATAAGGAAAGTGGACAGATGATGGCCCATCACACACAGCGCATTTCATAGATGGAGAGAAGGATGCCCTGGAGGTAAATGGTACATCCATCCCTCTTATTTGCGGGATGGAGAAACAGGAGGCACACAGATAGGGCGGCACAGTGGCACAATGGTTAGCACTGCTGCCTCTCAGCACCAGGCACCTGCGTTCAATTCCTGACTTGGATCACTGTCTATGCAGAGTCTGCACGCTCTCCCTGTTTCTGTGTGGGTTTCCTCCGGGTGCTCCGGTTTTCTCCCACAGTCCGAAAGACGTGCTGGTTAGGTGCATTGGCCGTGCTAAATTCTCCCGGACAGGCGCCGGAGTGTGGCAAATAGGGGATTTTCACAGTAACTTTATTGCAGTGTTAATTTAAACCTACTTATGACTAATAAATAAACTTTAACTTTAAGATAGCTGGTGATAGAGTTACAAGTATCACTGACACACATGCTATTTCATCAATGACTTAAACGTGAGAAGGCTGAATATGGTGATTATTAATTTTGTTATTTTACCACAACTGAATCAAAATCCCTTCCTTTATCTTCCAGAGTCTTCATGCTTATAATAAATGTCACTGACATGCATGAGGCCAACCTCTCAGAGGATCTCATTCCTGCTGAGGGTGCACTGTTACAGGACCTACAGCCTGGGCAGGGATAGTTGTGGAGAATATGTCAGGGTGCAATTCTCCCCAAGCTCTGCTCAGGGGTTCTCTTGAAAAAGGAGAATGGTTGAGGTGTGTCAGCAAGTTAGCTGGGTACTGACAGGTGTGCCATGCACACTTCACAATGGCAGATAGGAGGCATGCATTCGACTTGATCACCAGGGAGTTGGTGGCTCAGGTAATGCACAGACGTCTGACATGGAGCTGATGGCTGTCTTCATGGATCTCAAATGAGTCAATGCAGGCCATGACCACACATGGCTGCCACCTTTAACAGGATGACAGCTGGCATATCCAGATCTTATAATGTACCAATCACCTCTACCAAGATGGCCTAGAGCAGAGTGGTAGGAGTGAAGTGGTACTTGACCAGGAGAAGGATGATGACTAAAGGGAACTCCACTTCAAATGCTCTAGCATCTGATCTGTCAACCCTCCCGCCACCCACCGCCCCGGTCACTCATCCCAAAATCTCATCCCAACTTGGCCTATGCTGACACAAACATAATGGGCTGAAAAGCCTCCTCTATGCCATACATTTTCTGTGTGCTAATACCCAACTACTGTCAGTTTTTCTGAGATTAAGCATCAAGGACTCTGAAACCCAGAGGTCCTGTGTAATGTTCATCTCAGCCTTCAGGCAGGGAAACCTGTCTTTACCTCTGCTGAAGTAACTGGGGATGGATCATGTTGAAGTGGTAGAAAGCGCAAGATAAGTTTAAGTTTATTTATTAATGTCACAAATAGGCTTACATTAACACTGCAACAAAGTTACTGTGAAAATCCCCTAGTCGCCACACTCCGGCACTTGTTTGAGTAACACTGAGGGAGAATTTAGCACGGCTTTCAGACTGTGGGAGGAAACTGGAGCACCCAGAGGAAACCCATGCAGAAACGGGGAGAATGTGCAGACTTCGGACAGACAGTGACCCAAGCCTCACAGCACCAGGGACCCGGGTTCGATTCCCGGCTTGGGTCACTGTCTGTGTGGAGTTTGCACGTTCTCCCTGTGCCTGCGTGGATTTCCTCCGGTTGCTCTGGTTTCCTCCCACAGTCCAAAGATGCACTGGTTAAGTTGATTGGGCATGTTAAATTGCCCCTTAGTGTCCCAGGATGCGTAGGTTAGAGGGATTAGCGGGGTAAATATGTGGAGTTACAGGGATAGGGCCTGGGTGGGATTGTTGTCGATGTGAACTCAATGGGCCAAACGGCCTCCTTCTGCACTGTAGAGTTTCTATGATTTCCTTCTTCTACTTTATGTTCCCACCATCCGAGGATGAGTGATGTAGTCTCTGTCCTCCTCTATTTGCATCTCTTTCTGCTGCACACCATTGTTCAGGATGTACCACATCACTATTCTGCTAGAGATGTTCACTTGTGAGTACTGAAGGCACACCTGGAGTGTGCTGTTATGTGGTGAGTTCCAAGATTATAGTGAAGGAGTAATAATTATTTCTAATTCAAGATGGAGTGTGACTTGCAGAAGAACTTGCAAGTGCTGTTGTTCCCAAATGCTTTTTGCCCTTGTTCTTCTAGGCGATAGCCTTGGTGATTAATTATGTGGCTGGTCCAGTTAGTTTTCTTGTCAATGGTAACTTTTCCAAGATGTCGAGAGTGGGGAAGTCAGCAATTGTATTGCCATTGAATGTTAAGGTTAGATGAGCATTGGCTGGCACTTATGTGGCATAAGTGTTGTTTTCCACTGTTCAGCCAAGCTTGCGAGTTGTCCAGGTCACGGACTGCTTCATTTCCTAAGAAGTTATTAATGTAACAAATATAACTATCACAGGTTAAAATCCTGGAACTGCCTTCTTCATAGCACAGACTGCAGGAGTTCAAGAGGGCAGCTCAACGTCACATTTAGAAGGCAATTAGGGATGGCAATAAATGATGGCCTTGCCCTGGTGTTTACATCCTATGAACAAATGTTAGAAAACACCACAAGATTGCAGAAGTGTTGCAAGGCTAAACTTCTTTGCGAAATTTTGTGCCTCTTCAGATGATGAATGCCAACCTAACAATTGGAAACTATCAGATCGAAAGAATATTCTGCCCCAACAATTTACCTTAAACCAAACCTCAGAAAAGAACATAAATGCATCAGTGAGCCAAAACCAGTCATTTTATTTGGCCTTTCTAGATGAGAGGTTCCTTTGTACTGTGGGCCTGCAACTAATAGTAATGGCATTGAGACTCCCAAGGCTCATTTCACATAGGATCTGCATAACCATCAGAGCGAAGTTTTTTTCATTGCTTTAGTCATTGCTAGACTCAAATTGAGATCCCAAGGGGTGAGTATGCAAGGTACTTAACCCAGTGATCTAACCATTTTCCTCTTCATGACCATCTTCCATTGTGACATACTAAATTATGTTATATTTCCTTGTGTCTGCTATGCATAAATTCTAATACTAGATTTTGTAACTACGCAATTTCTCTCCAACCACTTGCTATCTACCTTGGTGCATCTCCTGAAAAAAGGTAAAAAGATTGTGGCAAGTATTTAAAAATTACAATATGTGCCTCTGAGAAAATCTAAGGGGGTGCATTTCCCATTAGCAAACTTTACTGGAATACTTGAGTCGAAGATTTCCTATGCGTTTATTCATTCTCATTTTCCCAGTCAAATTATTGATGAAGAAACTCTCATGCCAATAGTTTGCAATTTGGTCCACGTGACTGACACATTTTAGCAGTCGTGATAACCGTGAAAGTAGTTCATGGTGCCAACTCAATCCTTCAATATTTGTAAAATAGCTTAGCCGCAATTACTTTACACAGCATTCCATGACTGATTAAATTCAGGTTTAGCACTGGGGTCAGTGTCAAAACGGAAGAACTTTGGTTAAGCTTATGGAAAAAAAAAATCATTCCGGACTGTTGAGCAAGAGGCAATCAATGCTGGGAAATATTTCATGGAAGAATGCAATTCAATGCAATAATTTAGATGTATGAAAAAATGCCAAAGGGGAATCACGAAAAACTAACAATAAATAGGATTCCAGCGCAGCCCCTTTAAGAGTTAATATGATAAAACTAATCAAAATGCATGCCACTCAACAATGTATGCAGAGCTAAGACTTGTCCTACTCAGCACTCAGCCTCTAAAACAGATCAGACAGATGTATTAAAATGCAAATTTCTGGCTTCCTCTCTATTATATCTGCTGACTACTTATACAATTTACTGGTTATTGTAAAGAAATTACCATAATGGGTCTCATGGGGGACAGCCACAAACGCCATGAAATATTACTCGAGATGGCATTTCACGACAATTATCTAACCATTTTAATTCAGTAACAAAACATCTGATGGTTGAGCCATTTACGCGGAATCTGGTGTTATTGCCATTAAAACGAAATGTTAATAGTCACAGAATTGAGTGGTGTTCTGTCACCTCCGGAGATTCCGGAGATAATTGTGAAGATAAATTGAGGTTAAACAGCTGAATAACCCTTGGGCTTCTGCAAGAAGGCATGTGCGACTCTGTGATTCAGTGGCAACTGTAAAAAGCTACTGATGTAGCATGAGAAGTGGAACCAATTGCAACAGGGTTCGTAGAACCAATGCAGAGGGCTTCATTCTTGCCTTCCTCATCAGGCCACTCACCTGATGAAGGAGCAGCGCTCCGAAAGCTCGTGATACCAAATAAACCTGTTGGACTTTAACCTGGTGTGTTGAGACTTATTACTGTGCCCATCCCCAGTCCAACGCCAGCATCTCCACATCATTCCTAAAAGGAGGCAACAGATGCAGCAGTCGATGCATTAATTTGCTCCCGACTTTTTCCAACCCCTCCATAAAAGTTTGCATGCCAAGTTTCATGGGCTTTGCCATTTCATGCTTTGCGTGCGGACAAAGGATTCTTTTCCTCTCTATTTTTTATTTCCTGCAACCATTTACTTCCACGTTCAAATATTAGGTTCCCTGAGTTCCAGATTTGCTCTTTGCTGACAGGGGAGTTATAATTGGCCACATGGGTAAACCTATGCATAGTTCAGATTGAGAAATTAAAACCCTTAATTGTTCAGGCAAAAAATACAAATGGGGGCCAGGGGTCTACAATTGGTGGACAGCCAGAAAGCTAGCACTGTATTTTGAATACCAATCCAAGCCCAGGTGTAGAATTTTTCTTGAGCCGCATTTCAAAATGGGCAATATAGGAGTGATCATAGGAACAGCAGTAGGCCATTCAGCCCCTCCTGTCTATTCCACCATTTTGATTTGATGCATATTATTGTCACATGTATTGGGATACAGTGAAAAGTATTGTTTCTTGCCCGCTATACAGACAAAGCATACCATTCATAGAGAAGGAAATGAGATAGTGCAGAATGTAGTGTTACAGTCATAGCTAGGGTGTAGAGAAAGATCAACTAATACAAGGTAAGTCCATTCAAAAGTCTGACAGCAGCAGGGAAGAAACTGTTCTTGAGTCGGTTGGTATGTGACCTCAGACTTCTGTATCTTTTTCCCGAAGGAAGAAGGTGGAAGAGAGAATGTCCGGGGTGCGTCGAGTCCTTAATTATGCTGACTGCTTTGCCGAGGCAGCGGGAACTGTAGACAGAGTCAATGGATGGGAGGCTGGTTTGCACGATGGATAGGGCCACATTAACGACCTTTTGTAGTTCCTTGCAGTCTTGGGCAGAGCAGGAGCCATACCAAGCTGTGATACAACCAGAAAGAATGCTTTCTATGGTGCATCTATAAAAGTTGGTGAGACTCGTAGCTAACATGCCAAATTTCCTTAGTCTTCTGAGAAAGTAGAGGCGTTGGTGGGTTTTCTTAACTATAATGTTGGCATGGGGGACCAGGACAGGTTGTTGGTAATTTGGACACCTAAAAACTTGAAGCTCTCGACCATTTTTACTTCGTCCCTGTTGATGTAGACAGGGGTATGTTCTCCTTTACGCTTCCTGAAGTCGATGACAATCTCCTTCGTTTTGTTGACATTGAGGGAGAGATTGTTGTTGCCACACCAGTTCACCAGATTCTCTATCTCATTCCTGTTCTCTGTCTCATCATTGTTTGAGATACAACCCACTACGTTGGTGTCATCAGCAAACTTGAAAATTGAATTGGAGGGGAATTTGGCCACACAGCCATAGGTGTATAAGGAGTATAATAGGGAGCTGAGAATACAGCCTTGTGGGGCACCGGTGTTGAGGATGATCGTGGAGGAGGTGTTGTTGCCTATCCTTACTGATTGTGGTCTGTGAGTTAGAAAGTTCAGGATCCAGTCGCAGAGGGAGGTGCTGAGGCACCATTTAATTAAAATCATGGCTGATCTGTATCTAAATACCAACTACCCACCTAGGTTTCATAACTTCTGATAATGAGTTCCACTGAAGTATGAGGAGCTTCACTGTAATGACCTCAATGAGGCACAGGAAGTTGGCCTCTTGAGTATGAGCTCCCTGATTGAGGTCATGCTTGCTTGCCCAATCCCACCTGTATTTATATTGAGGAGTGTCAGGTCTACTGACACTCGGGGCGGGTTTCCCTGGCCACGCTCGCCCCAAAACCAGAAAATCCTGCCCCAGGTCAACAGACCTTTGCATGGTCCGTGTCCCGCCCACTACAATTCCCACGGTGGACAAGATGGGAAAATTCAGCCCTCTGGATTTTGACTTTGAACCTGAAGAACTCTTAGGAATGGAGATAAGTTTGTAAATAAAGGGAATCCGGTGAAGGCACATCGGCTCCTGAGGAGTTATTTCACTCATATCGAGCAAGATGTACAATGGGCAGCTAATGTGATGCTGTATGTTTTGTATTTCTGCTCAAGGCAGATCCCTAACCCCCCCCCCGGCCCCATAAGTTTAAATTGTTTTCAATGGCAGAATAAATTAAGTTAGCTCATGATTAAACGCAAAACATATATTAGCATCAGTTCTACCTAAAAAGGAAGGAAGACTTGCATTCATGTAACGCTTCTCATGCCCTTAGGATGTCCCAAAGCTCGTTATAACCAATTAAACACTGCTGAAGTGTAATCACTTGTAACATAGGAAATATTCTGGAAGCGCTAACAAGGAAGTCGTAACATTAAACAAAGGCCACTTGATAACGTTTGCTTTTTTTTCCCTGTTATCCGCAACAGATAAAAAGCAGCAGGAAAATGAAATGCTTTCTATTAGCTGCTGACCTTTCAGCCCACACATGCGTTCCTCCTTGTTGCTTTTACAGGTATGTGCTTTAATTCAACTAAACGGGGGTAATGTGCAGTAATTACGATGGGATCATGGATTATTGCTGAGTAGCATCTTCGCTGAAGGTTAAAAAAACTGAGTTGGTCAAAAGATTGTCAAAATGACTACGCTGATGATTAATTTTAATGCATTTTCCTTCACTACCCCTCGAAACTAGAATCAAATTTGCAGATTCTTCCAAAGCTACCTTAATTTTCTGCTGCATAGAATTATATGGCATCAGGGAATCTACACAACCTGCAAGCTAAAATACTAATTAACTGGATGTGAGAATCTCTTCATCTTCCTCGAGATTTTCGATTGGACCAGAAGGATCATGTAGGGATGATTTGGTCAAAATTTGGGCAGTGCCAATTATAGGGCACAGGGGTCACCACGAGCCTGCCCGGTTGTGCTGATGCGGGCAGCACACAAACATCATGCTGCCTACATATCAGCATGATTATGGTATGTAGTCTTGTGCTATATGGCTGGCTACACACAAAGCAGGGGGGCTCAGCTATGCATGTGTGGCGAGCATAAGTTAAAGCTAATTTCCTAAAGCCAGCTTTAAAGGGAGGGGCATTCCAGCAGACGCAGCTGGTGGAATCTTTTCCAAAAGCATTTCAAGAAAGAATATGGATCGGCCCTTTGGCTAAGATCAAGTGTAGGATCAAGGCCAAGGATGCGCAGGTTAGACAGATTGGCCATGCAATTGCCCCTTAGTGCCCAAGGCTGTGTAGGTTAGATGGTTTAGCCACTGTAAATTTGTGGGGTTACAAGGATAGGGCGGGGGAGAAGACCTGGGTAAGATACACTGTCAGATAGTCGGTGCAGACTTGATGGGCCAAATGGCCTTTTCTGCACTGTAGGGATTCTATGATTCTACGACGAGATCAGGTGCAATGCCTGTTCTTGTCAGCTTGGATCTAGAATGGCTCTCTTGTGGGAACCATGAATTTGATTCAATTTGAATTTGAATGGGTTTTTGGAACAAATAAGGAGATGGATTAAGGGCTTGCCCTGTCCACCTTGTGCATTGGCTTTGTAACTCTGAGAAAGGAATAAAAATTTAAGAAAGGAAGAATGAATATTACAAAGGGAGCAACGGTCCAGAGGGAAGGCTTCCAGATTCTTTGATATGATTGTGGAGTCCTTAGTCAAGTAGGTGGAAAAGAGGAGAGGGAATTTTGTGGTCATTATGTCAAAAAATATATTTTGTTCTGAAATGGCATTTTATGTATTAATGATGACTGATCATACAGCATATATGCATTCATTTTTTCCACTGATAGAGTACAGGGTTCTATATTATAATCTACCACTGGTGGCCACGACAATAAGTTGATGGAAAAATTACCGATACCTATTCCAGTGGGATGCACTGTAAAGCTCTGCTGATCCAAACTCTCAGCCCCATCTGCAAACAGTCAGCCTCTCTCTCAATTCCTTACCCCCAATCCCCTGATCATTGCCCCTCCCCCCGCAGCACTTTCTTGATTACACCCACTCAACCCCAGAATCTACCGAAGGCCCACTGTTCATGATAAACTTGTCAAAATTTGAAATCCTCTGGTGAATTACCTAACGATGCCTACCAGGAGCCTCCATCTTGCTTGTGCCATGTAAAGGAGACCCAATAGAGGGTGCACTCAGCCTTACCCATTCTGCCATGGGGTCCGTTCCTTTGGGCCTACACATGTTGCACTGGCAGGTCCCAACATTAGTATAATCTGCTCCATGCTTGCAATGAATTCATTCCCCATGCATCACAAGACTTGCTCAGGAATCCCATTTTGTCTGAGGGAATCACATTCTCAATATTATAGAGGATGATGCCATTCATTTGAACAAAGAACAAAGAACAATACAGCACAGGAACAGGTCCTTCGGCCCTCCAAGCCCGCGCCGCTCCCTGGTCCAAACTAGACCATTCTTTTGTACACCTCCATTCCCACTCTGTTCATAAGGAACATAATAAATTCCACCACCTTGCCCGGCAGCGCATTCCAGGCCCCCACCACCCTCTGTGTAAAATACGTCCTTCTGATATCCGTGTTAAACCTCCCCCCCTTCACCTTGAACCTATGACCCCTCGTGGACATCACCACCCACCTGGGTAAAAGCTTCCCACCGTTCACCCTATCTATGCCCTTCATAATTTTATACACCTCAATTAGGTCACCCCTCATCCTCCGTCTTTCCAGTGAGAACAACCCCAGTTTACCCAATCTCTCCTCATAACTAAGCCCTTCCATACCAGGCAACATCCTGGTAAACCTCCTCTGCACTCTCTCTAAAGCCTCCACGTCCTTCTGGTAGTGTGGCGACCAGAACTGGGTGCAGTATTCCAAATGCGGCCGAACCAACGTTCTATACAACCGCAACATCAGACCCCAACTTTTATACTCTATGCCCCGTCCTATAAAGGTAAGCATGCCATATGCCTTCTTCACTACCTTCTCCACCTGGGTGATATGGTGTGGCTATTTCTGCCCTCCATAACAGGGAGTTAGCATGCCTGATCATCAGTTAATTTTCACCTAAGCTACAGATACTATTTAGGTGGCTATCAGGCTTTGGAAATCTCAACTACAGGCTATAGGAATACAATGAAGACAGTATAAATATAAGCAGTCTATCTTTCTTTGAATCATAGAATGGTTACAGTACAGAAGGAGGCCATTCAGCCCATCATGTCAGTGATGGTTCTCTGCATGAGCAACTCAGTAAGTCCTACGCCCAGCCCTTTCCCTTTATCTCCTGCATTTTTTTTTCTGCAGGTGCTTATCCAAGTCCCTTTGAAAGACATAATTGAATCTGCTTCCACCCGACAGACAGACACAGGCAGACAACACATTTCAGATCTGACCCATCCACCGGGTAAAAAGGTTTTCCTTGTATCGCAATTGTTTCTTTTGCCATTCACCTTAAATCAGCGTTCTCTGGCTCTTGACCCTGCTACCAGTGGGAACAGTTTCTTTCTATCTACACTGTCTGGACCCTTATGGTTTTTAATACTTCTATTAAATCTCCTCTCAACCTTCTCAAACAAGAACGTCGATCTTGTATCATCTGTAAATTTTGATGTTGTGTCCTCTACACCCAAGACTTGGCTATGAATGCATATTACAAAGAGCAATGGCCCTTGTATTGAGCCATGGGGCATTCTACTGTATCACTTTCTCCAAAACAACCATTCATCCACTGCTCTCTGTTTCCAGCCTACTTTATGTCCATGCTGCTACTGAGCCTTTTATTCCATGGGCTTCAACTTTATTGGCTCTTCTCCACATACTGCAGGAACAAAGCACTGTAGTACTGTTTTGTGGGAGCCACTTCGATACAGGCTGAAAGGGGAGTTTTGTCAAAGGTAAATCCTTGAATATTGGCTCAGTCTAGGTTGTACTGCGTTATAAATGTGTGGGGATTGTAGATTGCAACTTTACAAGTACCCTCAGCAAGTACCTGATAGAAAGTAGCCCCGGATGTAGTTATTGAACAGCTGGAGAGGCCCTTAATTCTACTCTTGGGCACTTCGTCAGAATGATAACAGCAGTAATTCTACCATCCATTTCCCGATAAAATGTTTAACTAATGGCTCTCTTAGACCTTAGGAGATGAGCTGTGCTACAGTTGTTTGATTTATTGGGTTCAATTAATATAGTGTTGGAGAGTATTATGGCTATCCAAGGAACAAAGCTTTCTTTTGTTGTTAGATTTACAAGAAGGGGCATGAAACAATGGGACCACGATTTTGCAACCTTAAATGAAAGTGTAGTATAACTTTTGGCTAGAGTTTAGACCGAGTTCTGAGAATTGGTTGGGCCAAACTTTTATAACTCACTGATTCGACCTTCAAGGAGTATTGTATCTGATTCTGGGCACAAGACTTTCAGCAGCACGTCAAGTTCTGACAGAGGGTTCAGGATTTAAATAGCACTAGGGATGCAGAACTTCAATTCAACAGAGAGTCCAGAGAAGCTGGGACTCTTCTCCTTAGAGCGGAGAAGGTCCAGGGGAGATTTGTTGGAAAGTATTCAGAATCATGAAGGGTTTTGACAAGAGTAAATAAGGAGACACTATTTCCACTGGCTGATGTGTCAGTAATGAGAGGACACAGATTGGAAGTCACCAACAAAAGAACCAGGGGAGGTGAGGAGACTCTTTAATCCAGAAATTTACGATCCGGCATGGTACAAGCAGATTCAATAATAGCTTTGCAAAGAGAATTGAATAAATATTTGAGGAAGGAAATAATAGCGGAACTATCTGAAAAGAGCAAGAGGGCAGAAATAATTGGATAACTCTTTCAAAGGGTCAACACAGGCATGGTGACTGATTGCTCTCCTTCTGTGATGTCTCATGAAACATTTGTGTGTCGTGGAGACCTGCCATTCACCAGTCCGACAAGCTGTCATTTTCCATGAATGAAATTTGAGGTTGCACCAATTTGCCAATTGAAATATAGGCCACATTTTTTGTTAGAAAACTATAAGCTAAGTCTCAATTTGAAGCGAGCTGAGGTATCGATATAGTTTTCACTTAGCTTGTATGAATCCAAGTACTAAAAAGTGAGAACTGAAAGTCAATTTGAAGGTTCACGAAAAATTAAATGGAAGAACAAATCTTGCATTCGTACAAAGCCTTTGATGTCTTCAGTGCATCTCAAACCTCTTTGCAGCCAATTTGAAGTGTTGTGATGTAGGAAACACAGCAGCCAATTTGAACACAGTTCACCTGCATTAACAACAAGGTGATAATGACCTGATAATATCTCTGGTGTAGTGATGGTGATTGAGGAATAAATATTGGCCAGGGCACTTGGGGTAATTCTGCTGTTCTTCTTTGAAACTGCGCCATGGGATCTTTGACATCCACTTGAAAGGGCAGGCCGATCACAGTTTCATGCAACATACGGCACAGCTGACAATGCAACACTCCCTCAGTACTGCGGTGGAGTGCCAGGCTTAGATTTTCAGATTTCTGTGCTTAAGCCTTTGGAGAGAGACTTGAGCCCACAACCTCCTGCCTCAGCAAGACTGCTACCCACTGAGCCACGGTTGATCCATTGGAATAAGTTTCAAATTCAAGTTGAAAATAAATTTGGAGGTTGTGAAAACATTAAAACAATATCACGTGAAATAGGTTCAACCAATTGATTATAATGTCCACGCACATCCTGTTCCATTGCTATTATCGTGAACTGTTTTTCCAGTTTGTGAAGTGAAAAGCTCTGTTATCAGAAGCATGCTTCCTATGATTTACTTCATCAAATAGTGTAGCTTTGTGGCCAGCACGGTGGCGCAGTGGTTAGCACTGCTGCCTCACAGCGCCAGGAACCTGGGTTCAATTCCCGGCTTGGGTCACTGTCTGTGTGAAGTCGGCATGTTTTCCCCGTGTCTGCGTGGGTTTCCTCCGGGTGCTCCGGTTTCCTCCCACAGTC
Organism: Mustelus asterias; assembly: GCF_964213995.1. Classification (NCBI taxonomy): domain Eukaryota; kingdom Metazoa; phylum Chordata; class Chondrichthyes; order Carcharhiniformes; family Triakidae; genus Mustelus; species Mustelus asterias. The sequence goes on along the minus strand of NC_135812.1, from coordinate 88,104,261 downwards.
TGAAAGACATACTGGTTAGATGCGTTGGCCATGCTAAATTCTCCCTCAGTGTACCCAAACAGGTGCTGGAATGTGGTGACTAGGAGATTTTCACAGTAACTTCATTGCAGTGTTAGTGCCTACTTGTGACACTAATAAATAAACTTTAAAAAGGTGAAGTTTTTGCTTGTTGGATTCTCCATTTAACTGAAGTCCCTCATTTCCGTGCCTTTCAATTAAACCTCCTCTGCAATCTCTCTGAAGCCTTGGCATTCTTGCTGAAGTACTGTGCCACAATACTCCAGTTTGGGCCAATACTGTTCTTTATAAAAGTTCAGGGGAAATTCATTCCTTTGTACTCTGTGCCTTGTACTCTGTGTAAAACCAAGGATCTGTGATTAGTCTAACAGCCTTTCCAGCTTCCCTTGGTACCTTTAAATCTCTGTGTACACTGCCAGGTTATTTGCTCCTGTGTCTCCGTTCAAATATCACCTACATTACATGTGGGAGGGCTGGCGTCTTGAAACTTCCTTTCTTCTAATGGTTTGAGAAAGATATTTATCTTCTACGTGCCTTTATCCTGCCTCGTTCAGTTGCAGGGCGCTATCACACTTTACAAAACCTCCATGGTGACAGTGCATCTGACATGGAAATAGTACATTTACTTTGCCAGGAGCCATAGGGAAGCTCGCTCTCTCCTGAGGGAAGGATGCATGGTGATCCCCTGGTTGTGAATGATGTGTAGTTCTCCTGAATTCTTTGTAAGTATAAAATATCTGGTGTAAAAGCCCATGTGGCGTTGTCTCAGAAGAACTTTCCCGATCGCTCGTGGGCATGTGAAGATTTACTATTTCGGTGCCAGAACTATTATCATTCTGGGGTTTCTGCAGGGACCTGATGTGATTTACACTGAATGTGAGAAACGGAGGATAAAAACGTCGGAATTAACTATTTTTAATCACCTTCCATGAATATCCACAAATCTGATCTTATAAATTTTATCCTGTGAACATTTTTTGACATCAGCCTCCAGCCAAAGGACCTGGGAGGGTTGTATGTTTGCTACCAGGCACTGTTTCCTTGTCTCGCTGCTCCTGTTAGACACAGTAAGAAGCTTAACAACACCAGGTTAAAGTCCAACAGGTTTATTTGGTAGCAGAAGTCAGGGTGGCTTTTGCTACCAAATAAACCTGTTGGACTTTAACCTGGTGTTGTTAAACTTCTTACTGTGTTTACCCCAGTCCAACGCCGGCATCTACACATCATGACTGCTCCTGTTAGAAGCATACTCTTCAAATATATGATAGAAAGATTGATGAGGCATGCATCAAAGTGATTTGACAGTCCCGTGAGTGATCCAAGCTCGGCTCCTTCTTTAAAGTAAAAGCAAATTACTGCAGACGCTGAAACAAAAAAAGCAAGCTCTGGAAAATCTCAGCAGGTTTGACAGCATCTGTGGAGAGAGAGCAGAGCTAATGGGCCCGATTGTCCTGTTTTGAGGCTAAGTGTCTACGCTGGCAAGAAAACAGGAGTGTTTCCCATTGGAACAAAAACAGAAAATGTTGGAAAACCTCAGCATCTGTGGGGAGAGAATAGAGCCAACGTTTCGAGTCTGGATGACCCTTCGTCAGAGCTTCGTCAGCACTCTGACAAAGGGTCATCTAGACCCTTCAGGTTGCCGCGTGCTCTGGTTGGGAGCCCTGATGGGGGCCGGTGGGGTTGGGTCGGGTAAATCCCGAGAGGCCTAACGCCCAGCAGTAATCCTAGTTTTCAGCCAAAGCCACATTTATCGGGATTCCTGCTGGGTGTCAGAAGGGGTCGGAGAATCACCCCGACGTTTCAAGTTTAGATGACTCTGACTAAGAGTCATTCAGACTGGAAAACTTGGCTCTATTCTCTCTCCATAGATGTTGTTAGACCTGCTGAGATTTTCCAGCACTTCCTGTTTTTGTTACTGCTCCTTCCTCACCTTGTTGCCGAAGTGTGTAGGCAGAACTGTCTTATCCGAGAGTGTACTTAAATTTTCAAATCCTCCAACTAATTACATCTGTTTTATAAGGGATTTTATGCTGATATATCCAAATGAGCTAGAATCATAGAAGAATCCATACAGTGCAGAAGGAGGCCATTCGGCCCATCGAACCTGCACTGACAACAATCCCACGCAAGCCCTATCCCCGTAACCCCACCCATTTAGCCTGCTAGTTCCCCAGACATTAAAGGTCAATTTAGCATGACCAATCAACCCAACCCACACATCTTTGGACTGTGGGAGGAAACCGGAGCACCCGGAAGAAACCCACACCGACACGGGGAGAACGTGCAGACTCCACACAGACAGTGACCCAAGCTGGGAGTCGAATTTGGGTCCCTGGTGCTGTGAGGCAGCAGTACTAACCACTATTCCACCGTGCCGCCCAGCTGATCCAGGAAACCCTCATGTGATACTGTAAATGTCCGCACATTGACGTGACAGCAACACAATCCTTCACATAGACATTCAATTCCCTTCCCCAAACTCTAGAGGCTTTCAATTTTTTTTGTGGTTGGTTGAATCTACCAATAACTCTTTAAAAAGTAATTACCACCGAAAGATCATCGCAACATTCGCTGATGCAACTCTCTAGATGAGAAGGCTAAGTGCAACCACATTATTGTCCTTGATGTAATTTCGAAATGCTATAATTATGGTTCTGGAAACTCATGCATACGAGATTGCTTGTTGAACAGCAAGTGCCTGAAGCTGATCACCCACAATGTGAGAGGATGGTCCTGTAATACTGAGTGACCTGCTTAGATTGTCTAAAGCCTGCCAAATGAGTTTTCTTAAAGCTTTAAGATGAAACAAAGCAAATTACATAGTTATGAAGGGAAAGCTGACTAAGGTTGATGGGTGAAGTATCTAAAAGGTATGGCAGTAAATAAACAGTGGAGAACTTTTAAAGAAACAGTTCAACACATTCAACAAAACAAAATCCATTGAAAAGCAAAAACTCGGTAAGATAGATCCATCCATGGCTTCCTTGGGAAGTTTAGGATAGTCTTGGATTAAACGTAGAGGTTTATTGGGTTGCAAAGAATAGCAGCAAGTCTGAGGATTGGGAGCATTTTCAAAACAACCAAAGGGCCAACGAAAAGCTGATAAAGAGGGGAAAATAGAATAGAAGAGCAAACTAGCCGAGAATATAAAAACAGATTTGAACAGCTATAATCAGTACATAAAACAGAAGAGGGGAGCTAAAGTAAACATTGGTCCTTTGGAAACAAAGACAGGAGAAATTATTCTGAGGAATGAGGAAATGGTAGAGACTTTGAACGAATACATTGGCCTAGATTTTCATCCTCATGGTAGGTAAGTGGAATGTGGAAATTTCCTGACTCAACCCGTCCGCCTTGGGAGAAAGTGTGCGCCAGGCAGAATCTTCATTGCTGGGGGCGGGTTGTGAGCGGAGGCCAGACCAGTCAAACCTGGAAGGAGTGCGAAGGCAGTCACAGCAGCTGGCAAGTACAGAAGCGAGGTGTTCAAAAGAACCCCTTGGTGCTGTGGGGTTTGTCCCAGTGAATAAAAAACACCAAGGCCCTCCAGCCCTCACCCTTCATTCTCCAAACATTCCCCATGTCAACACAAGCTCTCCATTCACCCCATGTCTCCTCAATGCCCCCTAGTCCAAGCTCTACCTTCCACTCATCTCCTCAGACACCTCAGGCCCCCTATGCAAAGCTCTGCCCTTCTACTGACCCGCTTTGTTCCATCATGCCCCCTATGCTAAGCTCTGGCATTTAGATGCCAATTGATCCACTGTGCATTTTCTAGAATTAATGAATGCCACAAAGTCTAGTAGCCACTGGGGACCTTTCTTTCCATACTTCACTCCCACAATTTTGAGAAGTGTTTGTATGAATTTGAAATTGAATTTAGCCTTTATTGATTGTATATGAACAATAGAAGACCTGATTTAGAACATTTTGTACCAAAACGGTTTAAAACAGATTTGGAAAAATGATTGTATTTTAAACTAAGGCTAAATTTTTATCTGTTTCATGCTTTGGAAAAACATAAATAAAAGCTTTGAAAACAAATGCAATCCATTGATAAAATTGTCCTATGCTTGAGAAAAAAAGCATCTGGGCCAAGCTAATAAAAGTGTCAATCATCCAGGCCCTTTGAAATTTCAAAAACCACAAAGCCCTGAAATCACTTAATTTGTGTCAATATATATTATGAAATTGACCACAGAGATCAGAGAGTCTGAGCTGTTTCCTCTGGGGAGCAGGCGTTCTCATATTTTAATAGCTGTCTGGGCTCTCAGTTAAGCTTTCAGAGGAAATGATGAACATTGAAACAGATTTGAAAATGGTTGAATGAAATCCGTCTGCTGAGGTAAGTAGCTTTTGAGCTCTAAATCAAAATGAGTTTCAAAGGGTTTTGATCTTGCCAAGGTTCCATTGCTTTACCAGAATATAGGTCACAGATGCGGCGTGAAAACCCAAGCCAAGAATGCCAATTAACGCCTTGACTGGAAGGTAGACATTTTATGCACAGACATTTTTTAAAAAAGCTATGACAACTGTGATGGAAAGTATTGAAAATTGCTCCTTCAGCCCAGTCCATCACACACACAAACCTCCCATCCATTGACTCTGTCTACACTTCCCGCTGCCTCGGCAAAGCAGCCAGCATAATTAAGGACCTCACGCACCCAGGACATTCTCTCTTGTACCTTCTTCCGTCGGAAAAAGATACAAAAGTCTGAGGTCACATAACAACCGACTCAAGAATAGCTTCTTCACTGCTGCCATCAGACTTTTGAATGGACCTACCTCGCACTAAGTTGATCTTTCTCTAGCTATGACTAGCTAAGACTGTAACACCACATTCTGCACTCTCTGGGTTCCTTCTCTATGAACTGTATGCTTTGTATAGCACACAAGAAACAATACTCTTCACTGTACGCGAATACATGTGACAATAATAGATCAAATCAAATCAAAAAGATAGTGAAGCAAACTCTACTCTACTAAGTTGTAATTACACTTCCTCTTACATGCTGAGGCAAGAAAGTAATACTTAGAACTAGACAATCTACAGATACTTAAATATCTTGAAGGAGATGGATAACCTTAGCCTAAAATAATATCAGAGGGAAACAAATCATTTGATTCTGGGTCCCACATTTGCATTTGTTTCCACCTGGGCTGCTTTAAAGAATTAATGGAAAACTGATGTTTGAGCCTCGGGCTGCAACTCACTTTCATGAAATTTTGTATCACTGAACTGCAGAATGAGGGAATAGTTCTAAAAATCTAGGTTTCACCATGATTATACCTCATATTTGATGCAAAAAAAAATCCTCTTTGCCCATTATTGAATTCCAATTAATTTTCACAAAAGAATTGATATATTGAGTGTCTTCTGAAGGGTGGTGGTGAGCTGAATGAAGTATTAGCTTCATTACCTGTTGAAATGTTAATGCTCGCAATCTCTTTCAGATGTACCGCAAGTTGCAAAATACACTGAATCTGTGTACACCAGACCTGTGTTAATCACAACACAAAATGATTATTGTCGCTCCAACAGGGAAGAAACAAAGAGGATAATGTCCCTTTGTGATCAGAGATCCAACTCAGCGCGGACACCATTGACAAATTGGACCTCTCCCCACAGGTGCCCACGGGCTGCCCACTGTTGCACTTGATTGTGTATGGAAGATGGTTATCTTTTATTTCACACCAATTTACAGAATAAACTGAGATTAGAATGAAAGAAAACAAAAAGGACAAAAATAAAGTGATTGAACATTCCCACTACAAACACTGTTCATCCTGCACACTTCGAAGATATTTTTTAAAAATTATTAATCTGTGACCTAGTGAGCAAACTTCACCTTGACACCGAAAACAAATCTGCCCAAGAACTGCCGCAAATCAGCAGAGTAAATCTTGCATTGCTGCTTTGCATTATCCAAAGTCAGATAAAGTGGAGCAAACAAATATTTTCTGAGGAAGGCTGAAATGCAAATGTCACTAAGCAAACATTCAGCTCATCTCAAAGAGCCACAATCATTATGGTTGACACACATTTAAGGTAGTTTATTTCGGAAACTTCGCAATATATATGAAACTTCTCTATATGAATCTGATAACAATTTCAAATAATGCAATATTTCTAGAGGTTTCGAATCAAAGAATCCTACAGTGCAGAAGGAGGCCATTCGGCCCATCGAGTCTGTACCAACCACAATCCCATCCAGGCCCTATCCCCAGCATTTACCCTAGCTGGTCCCCTGACACTAAGGGGCAATTTAGCACGGCCAATCCACCTTACTCGCACATCTTTGGACTGTGGGAGAAACCGGAGCACCCAGAAGAAACCCACACAGACCCGGGGAGAATGTGCAAACTCCACACAGTAATGATCGAAGCCAGGAATCAAACCTAGGTCCCTGGCACTGTGAGGCAGCAGTGCTAACCACTGTGCCACCATGTCACCCTTTGAACATGCTTGAGCATGTTACAGAAATACAGCTATTTTGTTTGCACAGAAGATGAGAAATTTGTCATTGGGGTATTGTGCTGGATAAAGTGAAACAGGGAAACAGTTCCTGAGAGTGGATGTTTAATACAAGTCTTGTGATGCCTTCAGCTTCCCATTACCCACTTCCGCTCCATGTTAACCATTGCTTTTTTTGACTGGAATGTAAAGGAGTTTGTTCTTTGTTCTTAGTTGGCTTGTATGTTGGTTTACCTGGAAGGAATTTGCACGTTGGAGCTCTTCATGGTTTTTGCTGTGTTTTACTAGATGACATGGGGAAGAAGTAATATTTAACAGGACAAGTCCAATTTGTTACATCCACTATCATGTTGTGCCAAATCTGATCTTTCCCAAGGGCCTGAGGTCAGGACAGTTCCAGGCTTAAAGTTGCAATTGTAATTTGTTAAGGATCAGATCTGAAACTGCAAGGTATTTTATGAAGTTAGCCTGGAAACTAACTTTTACATTTGATTTTGGCATTAGGGTGAGCACTAGGTGTTTCATTCCAGGTATGATTCAAGTGACCCACTAGGAAGCTTTTATCAAAACAAACTTTATTTTGGAACACAGAATATAACAAAAAGAATTAGCATAACTTTTACCAATTAAAGTACTAAACATGACCAAGTATAATTCTTAACAGCTTGCTATCTCTATTGTTCCAACTTAACAGTATTCCCCACAGAAATGAATCCCTTCTTTCGAACCAGTTAGCACAGAAACCAAAAATGCTTACATAGGTTCTAGATCTCCAGCATTTTGACACTTCTAGAGAATGATCCAGACAGATACCTGTCTTCTAATCCTCATACAGCAACCTGCAGAGAAAGCTCCACTTTCAGACAGTAGAATTTCAGTGAAAAAGGTGTATTTCTTAGCGGATTCCAGTCTCCACTTCAGACAGAGCAAAAGATATAGAGAAAACAACCTCTCTGGAACAAATCCCAAAAGCAGACTGCCTTCAGTTTTCTGTGAAAGCCTAGCAATATCCAGTCATATGACCTTCCTTACCTGTCAATCAGTCTAATCAAGCCCTACTCTCCAATCCCAGGTGAAACCCCAAAACAACAGAACTCTACAGTAGGTAAGATTGAAACAAACATTGCAGCCATTAAGATCAATATGCCACTGCAGAAACAATACAGTGTTGCTGGAACCAAAAGAGAAAATGCTGGAAAATCTCAGCAAGTCTGGCAGCATCTGTAAGGAGAGAAAAGAGCTGACATTTCCAGTCCAGACGACCCTTTGTCAAAGCTGACCTGACAGTGCTGCTGGAGCCAGACAAAATTGCTCCAATAAAATGGAAGGGACTCAGCACAGAAACATGACTAAAGTACATTCCTTAAAGGCACAGTATCATCACAAATTATAGAACACGTTTCATAACCACTGAAACATCATAATGTGCTTTACAACCAATTAAATACTTCTGAAGTGTAGTCATTGTAATGTAGGAAACAAGAAAGCCAATTTGCAGAGAGCAAACTCCCACAAACATCTCTGTAATAATGGCTTCATAATTTGTTTTTGTGATGTTAAGTGAGGGATAAATATTGGCCAGGACACCAGGGATAACTTTACTTCTCTCCCTTGAAATGGTGTTGTGGGACCCTTTACATCCACCAGAGTAGGAAGAGGGGGTCCTTTGTTTAACATTCAGAAGACAGCTCTGCTGACCATGCAGTACTCCCTCGGTACTGGACTCGAATGTCAATCTTGATATTTGTGTTCATGCCCTGGCGTCGAACTTGAAGCTAGAACCTTGTGTGATTCACAGTTGAGTTTTTACCAACTGAGCCTTGGCTGGGAGTTAAATGACACAAAAATAAATCAGCTCGGGAATATGCTCCAATATGCCATTTTGGAACAATTTTCCACAACTCTGTCAAACATTATGGGACAATTATAGTGGAAAGAATCTTGTTTATGCAAGAGCGAAACTAGATTTTCAGAGTAATAGACCACGCTCAGGGGATAATTCTTCCAATGTGGAATGTAAAAACACAAATATATACACAGAAATCCATAAAGATTGATTATACATTATCCTGTTGGGTTCAAACTTCAAAGTTTGAAATTTTGAACTAAAGAATTGTTGAGAGGATTGCCACAACTTTCTATGAAAGTAGAGAATTTCAGATTTAAACTTTCACATGCTAAAACTTGATCCAAACATATCTTAAAAGTTGCCCTAAAAGAAGGATACTTTTTTATATCTAGTGCACAAGGCAAAGGGCCCATAAGCAACAGTCTTCACAGATTATTGGCACAAGCTTATTTGAGCGGGAGGTATTCATAATTTGACAATCAGACAGATGAAAGTGCTTGCTGGTTTCCAAAGTGACCTACCTTGCTGGGATTAGAATCATAGAAATTATACAGCATAGAAGGGAGCCATTTGGCCCATCTTGTCCATGCTGACCCAAAAACACCCAGGTACCAGACACCCGGGGGAGACTTAATAGAGGTGTATAAAATTATGAAAGGCATAGATATGGTGAACGGTGGGAAGCTTTTCCCCAGGTCGGTGGTGACGTTCACGAGGGGTCATAGGTTCAAGGTGAAGGGGGGGAGGTTTAACACAGATATCAGAAGGACATATTTTACACAGAGGGTGGTGGGGGTCTGGAATGCGCTGCCAGGCAAGGTGGTGGAGGCGGACACACTGGGAACGTTTAAGACTTATCTAGATAGCCATATGAACGGAGTGGGAATGGAGGGATACAAAAGAATGGTCTAGTTTGGACCAGGGAGCGGCCTGGACCTTGGAGGGCCGAAGGGCCTGTTCCTGTGCTGTATTGTTCTTTGTTTTGTTCTTTGTTGTACCCTTTCTAATCCCATCTTCCTGCACATAACCCATAGCCCCGCAGCTTAAAGCACCTACGGTGCAGATCTAGGTACTTTTTAAAAGAGTTTAGGGTTCATGCCTCCACTGCCAACTCAGGCAACAAATTCCAGACACCCACCATCCTCTGCGTAAAAAGATTTTTCCTCATGTCCCCTCTAATCCTTTTGCCACATGGCCTGAATCTATGACTCCTAGTTTTTGAACTCTCAGTCAAGGGAAACAGATTCCACCTATTTACTCTATCTCTAGCTCTGACAATTTTCTATACCTCAATCATGTCATCCTTCAGCCTTCTCTGTTCTGAGAAAAACAACCCCAAATTTACCAATATCTACTCATAGCTAAAATTCTCCAGCTCTGACAACATCCTAGTAAACCTTCTCTGCATTGATCACCCAGCTCTGTTCAACCGGTCCTAGTTTAGGTGCTTAATCATCCCTGAATTACAGATCACAACTGCTTGGGTTTCATGCATTGGGCGGCATGGTGGCACAGTGGTTAGCACCACTGTCTCACAGTGCCAGGGACCTGGATTTGATTCCCGGCTTGGGTCACTGTCTGTGTGAAGATTGCACATTTTCCCCGCGTCTGCGTGGGTTTCTTCCGGGTGCTCTGGTTTCCTCCCACAGTCCAAAGGTGTGTGGGTTAGGTGAATTGGCCATGTTAAATTGCCCCTTAGTGTCAGGGGGACTAGCTAGGGTAAGTGCATGGGGTTATGGGGAAAGGGCCTAGGTGGGATTGTGGTTGGTGCAGACTGGATGGTCCGAATGGCCTCCTTCTGCACTGTATGATTCTATGATTTTCTTTTTGCATGTCCCACTGCGTAGAAGAAAACTGCCAACATTTTGCCCAGATACTGAAAAGATTAATTTGGGGGTAAACAAAAGCAACATACTGCGGATTTTGGAAATCTGAAATGAAAACAGGAAATAATGGAAAAACTCAGCAAGTCTGGCAGCATCTGTAGAGAGAGAAGCCGAGTTAATGTTGAGTCCATATAACTCTTCCTCAGAGTTAAAGAGGGGAAAATGTCCTGGGTTTTATACTGCTCAATCCATTTTTTCCCCAATCCCTTTCCCACCCCACAGGGCCATTTGTCACTTGTTCTTTTGCTGTCACAGAGATTGACCATTGTTCTGCTATTAACACATGCTGCTATCTTACCTTAATGCTGCTGTTAGCACCTTCTTTAGCCTTTATAGGAAGGATGTGAATGTATTGGAGAGAGTGCAGAAGATGATTACAAGAATTGTCCCAGGGATGTGAAATCTCAGTTATGAGGATATATTGGAGGGATTGATATTGTTTTGTTAGAGTGAAGGAGGCTGAGGGGAGATTTGATAGAGATGTTCAAAATCATGAGAGGGCTAGACAGAGTGGATAGGGAGAAACTGTTCCTGCACATAAAAGAATCAAAAACAGGAGGGCACAGATTTGAAATGATTTGTGAAAGAAGCAAACGTGATGTGAGAAAAAACTTATTCACACAGCAAGTGGTTCTGGTCCGATTTGCAGTGTCTGGATGTGTGGTGGAGGCAGGTTCAATCAAGGCATTCAAAAGGGCATTAAATGGTTACTTGAATAGAAACAATATGCAGGGATATGGGGAAAAGGCAGGGGAATGGCACTAAGTTATTACGTTCATTTGGAGAGCCAGTGCAGACACAATAGGCCAAATGGCCTCCAATCTGCATTGTAGCAATTCTGTAATTCTGTGAACACTACAATTAACACTCCTGTTGTCTTGGTGTCCATGACATCTTTGTCAAATCTCTTCTGAGCTCCCACAAGTCCGTGACCTTCTATTTTGCTCCATCTACTCCGCCCCCTTTTAAGCAATATAAAATCCATCACATGTCTCCCTCTATTCAGCTTTGAAGAGTGAAGAGTCAGATGAACGTAAAGCATAAACCCTGTTTTTCTCTCTCCGCAGATGCTGCCAGACCGGCATTTTCTGTTGCTGTTTATTATTAATATTGTGGATAATCCAGCTGACATATTTTCTCGAAGGAGAATTTAATTAACCCAATGTTTGATTAGAATTAAGACTCAGCCAGCAATTTCCAGCTAGAGAACAGAAAGCTAATAGAATCGGAATGATTTGTCAAATACATATATAAAAAATATTTCTCTCTGTCTTTCTATGTTCTTACGGTTGTGGTTACATATGGCGGCACAGTGACACGGTAGTTAGCACTACTGCTTCACAGCACCAGGGACCCTGGTTCAATTCCTGACTTGGGTCACTGTCTATGTGGAGTTTACATGTTCTCCCCGTGTCTGCGTGCGCTTCCTCCGGGCGCTCCGGTTTCCTCCCACAGTCTGAAAGACATGCTGGTTAAGTGCATTGACCTGAACAGGAGTGTGGTGACTAGGGGAATTTCACAGTAACTTCATTGCAGTGTTAATGTAAGCCTTACTTGTGACTAATAAACTTTACTTTTTATTTTACATTACATATCACACAGAAGGCAGGATTTTCCGGTCATGCTCGCCCCAAAATGGGAAAATCCCGCCTGAGGTCAATGGACCTTTGCAAGGTGTCCCCCCCCCCCCCCCCCCCACCCCCCACCCAACCCCCCCGCACCCAACCCCCCCGCACCCCCCCCCCACACCCACTACGATTCCTGTGGTGGGTGGTATGGGAAAATTTCCCCCAGGGTCCTTTTTGTTCTTGTGATTAGTTCTTGCCGTTGAAATCACAGCAATGTGGTCTGACCACCTTAAACAAGAACACACACATAAATAAATAGTTTATCATTGCTCTTCACCACAATGAAGGTAAATCACTAGATTGCTATTTCTCTACTGATTTAACTTACAAAAACAGCCCAAAAAAATTAGTACAGAATATCTCCCCAGCATTTCCCAAAGGCCAAGGGACTGATTTTCAACTGACTTTGAGAAAAAACCCAGTGCCACCCTGTCGAAGCCAGTGAGTAAGATTACCATCCAAAATTGTCCTCCTTGTGTTATAAAGGTGTGACAGGTGTAAAGAGATTCTTGGCTGCTCACAGGCAAATCTGTATGGAGCTTTTGGAGACATTCACCTAGATTTTCATCCTGGAGGCAGGTAGCGGAAGTCAGGAGAATTCCCAGCTTGGTTCGGCAGCCCCAGGAGAAAGTGCCACAAGGAATGGGCACCACAAGTGCCCACAAGGACATGATTTTCATTGTGAGGGGCGGTGATAGTTGCAGGTTGAAGACAGGTCTGCCGACATGGAAAAAGCTCAGAGGCAGGTAGCCACATGGGTGACCAGGTGTGGATGAAAATTGCTTAAAAGGCCAACTTCAGTGCTGTGGGATTTCATCCCAATTAAAATTAAAAATGAAAAAGACTTCCAACCCTCACCACCCACACACTCCCCATGGCCCCCAAGCCAGGCTATGCCTCCCCATCCACCCCCTATTGCTTCTCATGTTCCCCATGCAGAAGTGTGCCCCCACTATAAACTGTCATGATAGGGTTCATTGGTTCTATGCAGTATGTGGTGGGTAAATGGGGGATGGGGTGGGGTGGGGGGAGGCATGAGGGCCCATAGGAATTGTTTGGGGGTATATTTTGTCATGGAGGCATGAGGTTCTACATGGGTTGTTTGAGGGTGCATAACTTTGCAGGAAGTCATGGGGGCATTGGGAATGTTTGGGGGCATAGCATGGCATAGGGACCATGAGGGGCCATAGGAGTTATTTGGTTCTATGATTCTACATCTGGTGGGGATATAGAATCATAGAATCCCTGCAGTGCAGAAGGAGGTCATTTGACCCATTGAGCCTGCACCAATAACAATCTCACCCAGGCTCTATCTGCATAAGCCCATGTATTTACCCTGCTCATCACCCTGACACTAAGGGGCAATTTAGCATGGCCAATCAACCTAACCTGCACATCTTTGGAGTGTGGGAGGAAATCCACTCAGACACAGGGAGAATGTGCAAACTCCACAGACAGTTACCCAAGGCCGGAATTGAACCCGGGTCCCTGGCGCTGTGAGGCAGCAGTGCTAACCACTGTGCCACCATGCTGCCCATATCTGGAAAATGAAGCTGATAACATTATAGCCAGACCATTTAATAGTAAAGTTTGATATAATGGTAATGACATTCCACCTAAAGGCTGGGAGTTTCCAAGTCTGAAATGAATAGATTTTTGTTGGCTGAGGGTATCAGGGGATATGGGGCAAAGGTGATGAAATGGAGCTGTGGTGCAGCTCAGCCTTGACCTAAATGGATGCCAGAAAATTCTTGAGGGGTTGAATTACAAAGAGGGAAACAATTCCAAAAGCATGACAGATGAATGGTGCTCAGCAGTATATCACATCATTAAAGTAATTGGGCTGCGCATCCCTTATCTGTGCTGTTGCAGGCAGATCCACAATGACATTTTAACATATCAGTATTGTTTAAAAAAAATGTACAATTGAACCAACCTCAAAAATGCCATGTGTGTTCAATAACCAGAGATTTTTTTTCCCATTTTCAGTGGCTCTCACAAAGAATAATATTATAAAATAACCTTCTATTTCATTTAGTGATGTCACTCGGGAGCATTTATATCCGAGCTGTCAAAAATAATAAAGGCTTTCAGTGCTGATATTTCAAAGTTAATGTGCAAGTGACACTTTTATCATGTCTGAGTGACTGATGTGGATACAATAGGAGTTGCAAAAGGGAGTTGTTTTGTGTGGTTAAATAACAATGTAGATTTAATCCTTTTAATGTTTGACTTCTGTAGAGCTTTTTTCTCTGCCTACTTCTGGGGAGATTTATGGGAAGTACCAGACTATAAGCCTCGCCAAAAATAATTTTGTCATTTGTACCTCCCGACGTTGTAAGGTGAGACTAATCTAAAATATACATATTTCAAATGTAAAATCTAACTTTATTATCTTAGGTTTTCTTTCTTTAATTAGCCCAGTGTAAATAATTTCTAACATGCTACCATTTCAATCACTGCAGGTGTGTAGGGGTGAGGAAGGGTGGTATGCTTCAGTCATTTTATAGTTCTTGCCTTTTCATAATTAACATGGCGGGGGGACTCTTCTGGCCCGCTCGCCCCAATTGCGAATCCCAATGGCCCGGAGAATCAGGAGTCAGCGGGAAAGTGGGGTTTGCATCAATTGCCGCACTGCTCGCATCGATCAGGTTCCTAGCCAGAGCAGACGGGAAACCTATTCATATTCAAATACACACATTTAAGTATAATCAGCAGGCTTGCAGCCCGAGTCAAATAGCTCTCGCTATTCACCCATCTCCCCAGCGGGATCTGCACCAGGCAGCCTTTGGTACAGGCCCTCATAAGAGAGGCATGTTGAACCCCGAGGGTCAAGGAAGCACCACTAACCCCTCAGCAGTGAGAGGCATCATTCCCCCTCACCCCACATTACACAGGCATGATGTTTATGCGACCTGACCCCAACTCAGACCCCCCCATTCAGCCCCACTTCCCCCTCAGACCCACCATTCAACCTCCCTTCCCCCTCAGACCCCCCACTCAGCCTCCCTTTCCCCTCAGAACTCCCACTCAGCCCCCCTTCCCCCTCAGGCCCCCCATTCAGCTCCTTTCCCCTCAGATCCCCCACTCAGCTCCCTTCCCCCCCAGACACCCCACTCAGCTCCCTTTCCCCTCAGACCCCCCACTCAGCTCCCTTTTCCCTCAGACTCCCCATTCAGCTCTCTTCCCCTCAGACCCCCCACTCAGCCTCCCTTCCCCTTAGACCCCCCATTCAGCCTCCCTTCCCCTTAGACCCCCCACTCAGCTCCCTTCCCCTTGGCCCCCCTTCAGCCTCCCTTTCCCTCAGGCCCCCACTCAGCTCCTTTCCCCCAGACCCCCCACTCTGCCTCCAAGCACATTTCCACTCTATCTGATGAAGGAGCAGTGCTCCGAAAGCTTATGGTATTTGCTACCAAATAAACCTGTTGGACATTAACCTGGTGTTGTGAGACTTCTTACTGTGTTCACCCCAGTCCAACGCCGGCATCTCCACATCCAAGCACATTGGCAGTGCCAACTGTACACTATCTCCTGACACCCTGGCCTGCTGCCTTGGCTCCCGAGGGGGCTCAAGGATGTAGGCCCAGTGGCCATTTGCCCTTCTGCTGCTGCCAGACCACAGAGGAAGGGTCCCTCAAGGGTCCTGGGGGTTGGCTGGGCCCTAGCAGGGGGCAAGGGGTTGGTGTTGCCACTCTCTCCTGGGATGGGTGTCATGGCTGGACTGCTCCTTCTAGCCCTGACAGACTTGAGAACACCCCTGGCATGGTGAGTTCAGGTAGCCCTCTGCTCAGTTTCTGCATTCCTGTCTGTCAACTGTGTAAATTCTGAAGAGGTCAGGCCACTTTAACCTCCATGCCTCCCGGTCTCCTGGCAGGATTTTAAATGATTGCAGCACTCCATTCTGCAGCAGAGATTTTCCTTTTTCCCTGTCAGGAGCTGCAGGTGAGAGCAGACCCCTTTAAAGTCCTCTGACAGAGAGGAGATGTCAATTTCACCTGGGTGGGTGGGGGTTACAGTCTGCCCAGCTGTGCCCCCAGCCCCAACGTGTACACACTGCTTTGATTTGAAGCTGCTGAGGCTTCCCAGCAAGCAGAAATCGGTGAAATCCTCTCCATTACATGGGAAGCGTTTGATCTGTAAGAAATTCAATGTTCAGTGCCTCTAAAGATCCAGCTGTCAGATCAAAGGATTTCCATCGTCTTCCAGCCACCTGTGTTTATTTTGATTTCCCTTCCCCGGTTGACTACATCTCAAGTTTGATCCTTTCTGCAATGTAAGCAGAGTCTAATCCTGACTGACAGGCTGTGGTTTCACTTCCTCTCTTCCA
This sequence comes from Mustelus asterias, assembly GCF_964213995.1. Taxonomy (NCBI): domain Eukaryota; kingdom Metazoa; phylum Chordata; class Chondrichthyes; order Carcharhiniformes; family Triakidae; genus Mustelus; species Mustelus asterias. The sequence goes on along the minus strand of NC_135812.1, from coordinate 88,088,081 downwards.
AACTACTTCAAAGAGGGAATGAAACCACAGAGGTTGCAGCCGTTCAAGAAGGCAGCTCACCACCACATTCAGCGGAAAGTTGGGGATGGAAAACAAATGCTGGCCTTGCCAGGAATGTCTGAATCTCACAAACTAATGCAAAAGATATATTTAAATTGATTTTTTAATGCCTTTGCTGCTCTGAAGATTAGTTACCGATATATTCCATCCTTCCTGAATCTGCAGAGATCGATGGTGTTAATCCTTGAGGGAACAACCTAGCTATCTTCCTCTCAGTCCATCTATCTATGGCCCTGATTTTACTGGCACACCCGCCCCGATTTTGGGGCAGGCGAGGCTCGCAGAACGCCACTCTCCGTTGGCCTCGGGCACGATCTTACGAGGATCGGGCGGGCGTGCCGGTAAGATTCCGGCCTATGACCAGAAGTGTTCCAGTTGGTAACAACCTGAACAATTCTTCTTGAGTCCGGAATGATGTGCTGAAGTGTATCATTTCTTTCCTCATAATCAACCTCATTATTTCCCTTTTTTGTGCGCGGTCAAGAACCCTCTCAAGAGTCATGTTCCTTCTCCAAATAACTATCAACACATCTGTCGCACAATGATTCAAACACCTCCAGTCTTCTTTGTTGTTGTAGGTCCAATTTCCCGCACAAAAATAGCACAAAGCTGTTAGAGAACTGCAGGTAGTTAACCATTTTATGCTTTTACCAATTTCATAGCGACACAGGATTCCATATTGTTAGCGTTTTGTTACTTCAGCCATCTGATGTGACAAGTTGACCATTTTATATTCTAAAGCGAAATACTACAAATGCTGGAGATTGGAAATAAAAGCAGAAAATGCTGGCAAAATTCTGGAGCACCTGTGGAGGGAGAGGCAGAGTTGATGACAGATATATTCCGGCTGTTCCTGCTGGTGGGATCATCCGGTCTCACCGACGGCGACGCCCTGCTGTGGGTTCCTCAGCTGTGGAGGGTGTGAACAATGGGAAGATCTGTTGGCAACAGCAGGACTGGCAAATCCTGCCACCGGCCAATGGTGGGCTGCCTTCACCACCGCAAAGGAGGGGGTTGGGGGGCAGAAAATCTTGCCCAACGTTTCAGGTTAATTACCTTTCATCAGAACTTTAAATTTTATATACTTGTTCTATGTACAACATTTGACCACTGGACCTCACAACAGGTCACCTGTCAATTTCCTGTTGGGAGGGAGCTTGGGTAGTTTGAGGGAATGGGGTTCCAGAGGGGTGTCATGGTAGAGACGTGTAGAGGGAGAGCCCAGTGCAGAGAAGGTCTAAATTTTTCTTATTGGTCTTGGCTAAGCAATTCTGCACTTTCTGGGCCAAAGGAAAGTGATATTTTATCTGGATATTTTATCATGAGCTTCTCGATCATTCCCGAACTGGTTGTTACCTAGTGTGACAGCAGTGACAACTTCCACTTAAAGAAGCAAGTTAAAATTGATTTTTAGGGGCAGCACAGTGGCACAGTGGTTAGCCCTTGGGTCACTGTCTGTGTGGAGTTTTCATGTTCTCCCCGTGTCTGTGTGGGTTTCCTCCGAGTGCGCCCACAGTCCAAAGATGTGCAGGTTAAGTTGATTGGCCATGCTAAATTGCCCTTTAGTGCTCAAGGGTGTGTAGGTTAGGGGATTAGTGAGGTAAAATGCATGGGGTTTTGGGGATGGGGCCTGGGTGGGATTATTGTTGGTGCAGTCTCGAGGGGCCGAATAGCCTCCTTCTTCACTGTCGGGATTCTATGAAATTCTATGAATTCTAATGACATCATCAGACCAGGTAAACCACATGACCACATGTGAATAAGAACACTACTCACTTTGCATTACTGGCTGAGCTAGAGAGATAGACTGGGTGTGGAGCAGTCATCTATGTCGAAGAAAATTTGATTATTGTGGAGATGGATCTACCTGGTCCAGGGAGAAATAAGAGGGGACTCATTGATAGGAATAAAAGACACAAGGAAGGAAAAAAACTAATGATGAGTATCTATTATAAAGCAAGAAGGAAAAGTGAACCAAGAAGTTCGGTTTTTATAGATAACTTCAATTTGCCAGGGATATATTTGGGCACCTATGAAGGATTCATTTGGAATGTGTGGTGATTGTTCCTTTAAGGTGGAGTTTTACCTCCAGCATGTGTTTGACATTATCAATAGGTTCCATGTCTAGAAGATAGCTTGATTTGATTTATTATTGTCACATGTATTAACATAGAGTGAAAAGTATTGATTCTTGAGCGCTATACAGACAAAGCATACCGTTCATAGAGAAAGAAACGAGAGAGTGCAGAATGTAGTGTTACAGTCAAAGCTAGGGTGTAGCGAAAGATCAACTTAATGCAAGGTAAGTCCATTCAAAAGTCTGACAACAGCAGGGAAGAAGCTCTTCTTGAGTCGGTTGGTACATGACCTCAGACTTTTGTATCTTTTTCCCGAAGGAAGAAGGTGGAAGAGAGAATGTCTGGAGTGTGTGGGGTCCTTAATTGTGCTGGCTGCTTTGCCGAGGCAGCGGGAAGTGTAGACAGAGTCAATGGATGAGAGGCTGGCTTGCGTGATGATTGCTTGATTGATAGGTTTGGCTTCTAGTCAATTGGGAAACAATCTGGAGGAGGTCCAGGACCGGATAGATACAGATCACAACCGCTGGGTGAACTGGTCCCAACTACAGCGGAGAGAAACCTGATCCAGTCGAGTGGATTCCCGATCCTGGGGTTACAGGGTTGATGGTGGGGTGGGTGTGTCACTGGGGGTGTGGAGTGTCGGAGTGGAATCTCTCCCCAACCACCCCCCCCCCCCCCCCCCAACCACCCCCACCCCCCACACACAACTGCTTGTTTTTTTGTGGCTAAAACTCTCCCCTTTGTGTCTCAGTTAAGATCCTGGTTGAAGAGTCATGTTGTTGCTTGCTCACACACATCACGGATCCCCTGTAGAAGGGAATGCACCAGAACAGATATCCAATTATACTAAGTCTCGGTTCAAAAGCCCTCAAAAGCCTGTGGGCAGCTCGAAGCGTAATGAACGGTGAGCACTGATTGCAAAATCCATGCCATTATTTCTAAAAGAATAAAGCTGCAGGTAAGAAGAAGGACTGAGACAATAATAAAAGAAAAGGCAATGGTTAAGAAATAGGTCAGAAGAGATAAAGTGGAAATTATGATTGGGATAATGGGCAATATTTTAAAAATGCGACAGACATTTCCGTAAATATGGTCACATCAGCAGATTTAAAAAAACGGAAATGTGGGACATTTGTAGGATTACAAAGGTGACACGTTATTAAGTTACTAAAGGATAACAACTATATTAAGTGAATTCTTCTTCTATGTTCATGGCAACCTTTGGCAGTTTTCCAGCATTAATCCTCTGGAGGGAAAGCTGAGGAAAATGAAGAAAGTGTATAAAATAGGGATTTCAGACGACGCAGATAGACAGAGGAAGTTGAAAGAAAACCAGACACGAGGCTCAGATAGATGTCACACAATGATATTTAAAGAAATAACCAGTGGAAGTAGTTACACCCTTGCCACTATCTTTAGGGAATCATTTGGAAACAGACTAGTGCCCAATCATTGGAAAATGCAGCCTTTCGTATGGATAAACTATAATAAGGCAACCAGAAGGTGAAGCTTTTGAATCTGTGAGCAAGTCATATTGACATTCTTTCACCTTGCATCACTGTATTTTTAGTTAATGTTGATGCAAATTCGTGTTCAATGCAAATTCACTCTAAATATTACAATAGTCTCAGAGCATAAAGTAATCTAAAGTAAAGATATTCCAAAATTACTTTGCTCAGCATTGATATCCCTGTAGATTTAATAGAATCATAGAATCCCTACAGCGCAGAAAGAGGCCATTTTGGCCCATCAGGTCTGCACTGACTCTCTGATAGAGCATCTTATCTAGGCCCTATCCCCGTAACCCCACCTATTTACCCCACTAATCGCCCTAATCAACACATCTTGGGACATTAAGGGGTAATTTAGCATGGTTAATTCACCTAACCTGCACATCATTGGACTGCAGGAGGAAACCGGAGCACCCGGAGGAAACACATGCAGACACGGGGAGAATCTGCAAACTCCACAGACAGTCACACAAGGCCGGAAGTGAACCTGGGTCCCTGGCGCTGTGAGGCAGCAGTGCTAACCACTGTGCCACGGTGCCACCCCTAGAATTGAATTTAAGTTCCACCAGCTGCCATTGTGGGATTTGAATCTGTGTCCCCGGGGCACTGACTTGGGTCACTGGACTACTAGTCCAGTGGCATTGCTTCTGTGTCACTATTGCCCCCAACACCCAAATTATATCCTTTTTTAAATGAAGGACTGAAAACATTGGATTCCTTGTCTTTTGCTTAGGATAATATCCCACCTGTATCTGAGGGGAGGCCTGCAAGGCCCCTTATTTCCTTCTTCTATCTTTTTTGCTCGTTACTGAGGTGGGCAATAATGCATATTTGCTGTGACAACTGACATTTTATTCACACTGGTTTCTTGTCAGGCAAACCAAGCAGAGCCAGCACGAGGCTGAGGTACACGTCCCCTCTTCCTGTGCACGCTTCCCTTGTCCTGCTTCAGCATCACATTCAAGTGAATGAGCGAGATCAAGTTCCTGTACAATTCAAATCTTCAGCAGCTACAATTCAGGCCTGCTCTCATTCGAACATGATGCAGTCAGATCTTATCAGCATTTTCAATACGCACATGAAATTAGGTTAGAATACTATTAAATGCAAGCAACCTGGTGAATGCCCTCTAATTAAAGTATTCATCTGACATAAGGGTGATTCTGTCCAACAATGATGCTCATGCAAATTGTGCCTGGCAAACCCAATTTCAGTATAATCTGTACAAGAACATGGTTCAAGCAGTAATTGCAAAAGGCCTGCCTGACGGAAAAATGGGAGGCCTTTTCCTTTCGGGTTGCAAAAGAAACATAGCATTATAATTGCTGGAGCTGCAAAGTTAAAGTAATTTCTGGCACACCATTGTTGGGCGTATAAGGACCCCAGGAAATCATCCCTGTGCCTGAATGGTACAGCCTAAACTGCACTCAATATTGGACCTTGGACCAAAATCAGAAAATGCTGGAAAATCTCAGGAGGCCTGACAGCACCTGTGGAGATAGAATAGAGCTGAGGTTTCGAATCAGGATGACTCTTCATCAGAGCTGAAGAGAAAGAAAATAGGACGAGATTTATACTGTTAGGGGGTGAGGGTGGGGCAGTAATTGACAAAGATGTCATAGACAAATAGGCAAATGAACTGTAAACGATGGTGCTCATAGCTAAGAAGGGTGTTGATAGTGGTCATTAAGAGATCAGAATGTGTAAATGGCAGAACAAAGGCAAGCAAATGTCTACGGCCAACCTGAGACATGTAACAGATGGCCCTGGTAGGGTGTGGGGAGGTGGTGGGGATTGGGGGGGAAACAAAATGGAAAGGAAAATTTCAAAAAGTGGACAGATGAAATGATGGAAGAAATGAAAATTAAAAATAAATAAGATAAAATTAAATAAAACCTTGGGCCTTGTTACCATCAAGCTGTGGACATAACTGACAGTTAGACAGAAGAGCAGGATTTTCCTTGCACCCCTGCGGCCAATAGAATCAGTGTGTCCATTCCTAAGCCTATAATTCTCGAATCAGATGCTGATCTGGAACAGAAAAAAACACAAGACTCTTGGAGAAATCTTGCCACATTTTCCACTGTCGTATCAGACCTAGTGTAAAAAGGGCTAACGTTGGATATTATAGCCTTAACAGGATACGGTGAAATGTTTTAAGAGCTTGCATGCACCCGAAACATTTAATATCTGTTGGTTGGTGATGTGGGTTTTTGCACTGTGTGTGATCAGAATTTTCTGTTCATAGCCAGGCAACATAAACAAGATTCTGCTGTTATGATTCTCTTGCTATCAACCTGAGCTGGAGCTAGAACAGTGAGAAACAATTAGATACTGTGATGAAAAAAGTGCGGGGTTTATTTTTGATTGCATAGACTAATTGGCCTTCCACATCTGTTTTTAATCCTGTAATTATCCCACTATCCAATGGGTTGCTGATACTTTATTAAGAGTGAAGCATGTAACTTGTCTGACTTTGTGTTCCCCTGCTATTCACTCAGAGACGAGTAATCTGTACAGGTGGAGCCACAAGTCAGCCAAGCCCAAACCAAAAAAAAATGCATGAAGAGAATAAATGATAATCATCGCTTATGTTAATATAAATCATGCATTAGTTTAAGTGTACTTTAATATTCTGTCCTGTGTCTGACACAAAATATTTTATAGACTATTTCTGTGATTGAATTATTGTGCAGCAGGACTTCTGGTTTCCTGAAGTGTAATTGACATTGGAGACCCCTTGGCGCTTTTGAAATGGTTTTATTTTTATTACATTTGGAGATCTGGCTGGGATGAGTCCTTTCATCCTTCTGTCGCAATATGTTGCTGAAATGAATAAGAGTTCACTATTCGACTGAGGTTTTCACTGTGACGAGTAATGAAGGATGTCTGGAAATCTTTGCTGCTGTGAATGGAGGGAGCTCAGGGACTTTACATTCTGGTTTCACTTGTATATTGCAGATTGAGGAACTAATATTCATAACTTTTTATTGCGGGTCAGACTTAGCACCGTTGACTGGACTTAGTGTTTTGTTTATGATTGCTCTGGGTATAGTCATGTTAACTTTAATTATAACATCTACAACATGTATTTTCCTGTATTTGCCTGGTGCAACAAGAATATTTTCAGTGGTCTCACTTTGTGGCACTCTTGCACATCAAAGGTTTTTGTTATAGAGACAAAGAGAGAGTCATAGAGTCATAGAGCAATGCAGCATGGACACAGGGCCTTTGGCCCAACTGGTCCCTGCCGACCATGGTGCCCTCCCAGTTAGTCCCAATGGCCCACGTTTGGCTCATGTCCCTCCACTCCTTTCCCATCCACGTACTTATCCAAATGCTTTTTAAATGTTACTATTGAACCTGCCTCAACCACTATAGTAATGGCCACCAATAGACCCTGACCATCTGTTCAGGTCGCAACATCCCAAAAATAATTCTCAAGACATCCTGGAAGTAAATATATCCCTGGTTTGTTTGGCCAAGTTAAGCAGCAATACTTTGCTGTTGGTTGGACTAGGGTGATTTGATTTGATTTGATTTATTATTGTCACTTTTACTGGGATACAGTGAAAAGTATTGTTTCTTGTATGCTATACAGGCAAACTATACCATTCATAGAGTACATAGGGGAGAAGGAAAGGATAGGGTGCAGAACAATGTGTTGCAGTTACAGGTATGGTGAAAATAAGGGTCAGATTAATATATGATAGGACCATTCAAAAGTCTGATGATTGTAGGGAAAGGGAGCTCGGTCTTTTCTCCTTGGAGAGACATAGGATGAGAGGAGACCTAATAGACGTATATAAGATGTTGAGAGGCATAGATCGGGTGGACTCTCAGAGGCTTTTTCCCAGGGTGGAAATGGCTGCTACGAGAGGACACAGGTTTAAGGTGCTGGGGAGTACGTACAGGGGAAATGTCAGGGGGAAGTTTTTCACACAGAGGGTGGTGGGCGAGTGGAATCGGCGGCCGTCAGTGGCGGTGGAGGCAAACTCAATATGGTTTTTTAAGAGACTCCTGGATGAGTACATGGGACTTAATAAGATGGAGGGTTATCATAGAAACCCTACAGTGCAGAAGGAGGCCATTCGGCCCATCGAGTCTGCACCGACCACAATCCCACCCAGGCCCTACCCCCACATATTTTACCTGCTAATCCCTCTAACCTACACATCCCAGGACTCTAAGGGGCAATTTTTTAACCTGGCCAATCAACCTAACCCGCACATCTTTGGACTGTGGGAGGAAACCGGAACACCCTGAGGAAACCCACGCAGACACGAGGAGAATGTGCAAACTCCACACAGACAGTGACCCGAGCCGGGAAACGAACCCGGGACCCTGGAGCTGTGAAGCAGCAGTGCTAACCACTATGCTACCGTGCCGCCTGGTAGGCCTGGAAGGTAGGGATATGTTCGGCACAACTTGTGGGGCCAAAGGGCCTTTTTTGTGCTGTAGTTTTCCTATGTTTCTATGTTTCTAAGCTGTCTGTTGGTACATGTTTTCAGACTTTTGTATCTTTGAGTGAAGCACTGTGTTGTATGTTGGCTCTGGTGCAGAGTATTGGTCAGTTTCCATATGAGATTTGCCCTCACCTTGACATTGGCAATGGTGCCCTGGAGGTGTTACCAGTAGGTCAATGTGCAGTCAAAAGTAATGTCAAGGTATTTTGTTGGGTCATGGGTGAGTGGTAGGCTACAGAACTAGACACAACGTTCCCCCCTGACTAGTTATTCAGGTGGAAGGCTGAAGCGACAGTCTTGGCAGTGTTTGGTAGACTTCCAGAGACGCAGATCTTCATTTAGCCTTCTCTCTCTATCCAGAAACTCTTTAGCCAGGAGAACCAGGGCCAAGTTATCAGCATATGTGAAGAGCCATGAGTTTGTTTTAAAGTTTATTTATTGGTGTCAAAAGTAGGCTTACATTAACACTGCAATGAAGATACTGTAAAAATCCCCAATACCACTCCGGCGCTTGTTCGGGTACACTGAGGGAGAATGTTTAGCATGGCCAATGCACCTAACCAGCACGTTTTTCAGACTGTGGGAGGAAACCGGAGCACCCGGAGGAAACCCACGATAAGAATGTGCAAACTCCGCACAGACTGTGACCCAAGTCGGGAATTGAACTCGGGACCCTGATGCTGTGAGGCAGCAGTGCTAACCACTGCGCCACCGTGCCGCCCCTGTGAGAGGGTGGTCACTGGTATATATGTTGAAGAGAGCCGGTGCATACTGAGCTCAGTGGGAGCCTATTGCTGGTTATGTAGCGACATTGAGACCATTACAGCTTGAATGGCTTCCTGTGCAAGCACATATTGAACCTTCTGAAGTCTACAGGGAAAATATTCCCCTCGAAGAACACCACCGACTGACAGCTATCGCAGCATTCTAAATGACGTAGGACCTCAAAAAAAACCCCACGTACTCACCTGAAATCCTGTAGTCCCTACTTGAACAAACTCCACACCCAACATGCTGACAGCAGCCCCACCCATGGCGTGCACCTCGTGTTTGAATGCAAACATCACCAACCGCAAACTGGTAACTCAACCAAGTGGTGAAGTCTCAGCTTTCAAACTTCCATGGAAAATTTGGACAACCCTCAACAACTTGAGGATAGGCCGGAATGGAGCCATTTGTTATTCAAGTGGAACATGAAGAATAGCTCAAATTATAACTATTGTCATCCAAGTTAGACCATCACCTGTATACTGAACTTTTGACCTGTGAGGTCACTTCCTGAGGGCATCACAACCATTCACACTGCGTCAGCTAAAGCTGCTGAAGGATTGTTAACCTTGACATCAAATTATAACTGCCTTCCCAGCAATACGAATCATTGAAAAAAATTGGATTGCAGGCTTCATCCCTCACTTGATAACAATAACTAATTGAAATAATGAACTAAATCAGATGGAAGAATTATAATAGAATCCATACGGAAGGAGGCCATTCAGCCCATCAAGCTTGCACCAACGATAATCCCACCTAGGCCTATCCCCGTATCCCCACGTGTTTACCTTACTAATCCCCTGGCACTAAGGGGCAATTTAGCATGGCCAATCCACCTAAACTGTGCATCTTTAGACTGTGGGAGGAACCCAGAGGATACCCACGCTGACATGGGGAGAATGTGCAAACTCCACCCAGTGACCTGAGGCCAGAATTGAACCCAGATCCTTGGCGCTATGAGACAACGGTGCTAACCACTGTGCCACTGTGCCACTGTGCCGCCCATCAAGCTTAATGAATAAATCTTCTCACAGTTTCTCATATAAGCATTTCTTTCAGTTTTGGGGTTCTGAATATGTTGACAACTCATTACATGACCAGAATCTCTTGATTTAATGACTATCTTTCACTTCCAGCTCCTATTATCTTGTCAACGTTCCCTGATAGGATCATCATTTTTTTTTCGTTAATCAAGAACCAGAAATTGTGTGTGTGTTTTTCTCTGCCATTAATGGCCTGCTAATAGATTTGTGGGAAGTATGGCTTCGAAACGCGGAGTTTCCAAAAAGAGTTTCACCCACCAAACGGTGAGTTGCAAATTCAAATCAAAATTCAGGATCCTGAGGTCACTAATTCAAACCATTGAGGACATTCCTCTGGTTATTCATGTCTGTGAGGACCACTCATGTTGTTTCTTCAAGTGGAGTGATGCAGGAATTTCTGCTAACATTGGACATGGTGAGTAAGTCAGATAGATTTTTTAAAACCTGGTTAATTAGTTGATGCCTTTACTTTAGTGGTAATCTGGGCATTTGAGTATAATATTGAGAAGGTAACAAATACTTCTCAAGTTAACAGTTAAGCCCATGGAGAAGAGAGAGAAAAAGTACATTGCGATCATTTTGAAGGGAATACTTTAAAAGAAAGCAATTATAATGATCTCTTGGGGGTTTAATTTCTCAGTGTGTCAGCTGGACAGAGACTCAGTGGCAGAATAACAATAATGGGTAACTGGGAAGCCTGGACTAATATCTGTAAAAATAGAAATAAGTAACGACAGTAACAGTGCATGTCACCATTATATATTCTAGCCACACGACTGCTGAAATTTGTCGTGCCTGCCTACCTTCTTGATATGATATTCCATGCATGTTCCTGCCAGAGATGAGAACAAGTAACTAAGGCAAAACAATTGAGCACAAATAATTAGAATAAAAGCAATATATTGTGGGTGCTGAACATCTGAAATAAAAACAGAAAATACTCTAAGCGTCCAAGACAGGGAGTATCCACGGAGGGAGGAGGCAGAATTAGCCCGAGTTAAAAATTATGATGAAAAGTCATCAACCTAAAATGTTAACTTTGTCTGGGTGGCAAGGTGGCACAGTGGTTAGTGCTGCTGCCTCATAGCACCAGGAACCTGGGTTCAATTCCCAGCTTAGGTCACTGTCTGTGTGGAGTTTGCACGTTCATCCATGTCTGTGTGGGTTTCCTCTGGGTGCTCCGGTTTCCTCCCACAGTCCAAAAGACATGCTGGTTAGATGCATTGGCCATGCTAAATTCTCCCTCAGTGTACCCGAACAGGCGCCGGGGTATGGCAATTAGGGGATTTTCACAGTAACTTCATTGCAGTGTTAATTAAACTGACTTGTGACACTAATCAATAAACTTAGGGCGGGATTCTCTGGACGCTCTTGCCTCAAGACCGGAGAATCCCACCCGGAGATCAATAGACCTTTGAATAGTCCGCCCGCCTTCCCACTACAATTCCCGTGGCAGGCGTGATGGGAGAACTCCGGCCTTAAACTCTTTCTCTTCGCAGTTGCTGCCTGACCTGCAGGGTGTTTCCAGAATTTTCAGTTTTTACATCACAAATCATTTTTTGTCCACGACATCAAATGGTTGTAGTTAAAATCATGCAGTTTATTTATTAATGTCACAAGTCGGCTTACATTCACACTGCAATGAAGTTACTGTGAAAATCCCCCAGTGCCCACACTCTGGCACCTGTTCGGGTACACTGAGTGAGAATTTAGCATGGCCAATGCACCTAACCAGCACGCCTTTCGGACTGTGGGAGGAAACCGGAGCACCCGGAGGAAACCCACGCAGACACAGAGAGAATGCACAAACTCCACACAGACAGTGACCCAAGCTGGAAGCGAACCCGGGTCCCTGGCACTGTGAGGCAGCAGTGCTAACCACTGTGCCACCGTGTCGCCCACTGGTGCACTAGGATGAATCAGATGGTGCTTAAGAAAGGAAAGATACAATCCACTGTGTCTGGGTATAATGTTTGCACAGTAAGAAGTCTCACAACACCAAGTTAAAGTCCAACAGGTTTATTTGGTAGCAAAAGCCACTAGCTACCAAATAAAGCTGTTGGACTTTAACCTGGTGCTGTGAGACTTCTTACTGTGATTACCCCAGTCCAACGCCGGCATCTCCGCGTAATGTTTGCCTCAGATTGTGCAGTAATCAATGAAGTTACAACTATATATTCCTGCCCCTTTCCTGTGCACCCGTCTGTCGGTTTGCCAAGAATGACAGAGCGTGCATGTTGCTGAAAGAAATATTTGTCTAGCTGTATGGTTGATTATACCAGAAATTCTATTACTGTTGCTGTCAGACCTGTTAGTACTGATGGCTTTCAGAACCTCTGGAGAAGCCTACATCTCACTGAAACAAAAAGCCCATAATCACTCACTACCTCCCAAAGCGTCTGAGCAGAAAGTGCAAAACAACCAGAAGAAATGCTGAAGTTTGACACTTCAGCCCGAAAGACAAATGTGACCAACTCTCACCGAGCATTCTTTCAAATGCTACATAAACATTCTATAGAACCAGGTCCCACCAGCAAGTGTGTTCAGAAATGTGTATGTTTAATAATCAAACTGCCATAGTTTCATTGCATTTTAGTATCTGGCTGTATGACTGGCACTAAATAATCGATCGCTGCTTGGGAGAGTAATTGAGGCAATTCTTGTGCTTTATCTATCCTCGCCTTGGTCTCGTCATTTGTCCATTTAGTTTCCACAAGCTGCAAATATCATGCACTGTGCGATTGTGCATCCAGCAATTCTAGTGTCGGCAACAGGAGCTACAACATGTCTGACTCTCATAAATAGATTTAATACAGATCTAGGGGAGGGGAATCATTGGCCCCGATTGCCACTGGTGGAAACCCAGATGCCTCACTGAATGGGGTGGCAGGGCTAAAACAGAATTCCAGATGTGCATCACTCTCATCGCCACTCACCTGGCCCGCCCCACTAGCCCCGATCAGTTTCCCACCCAGACCGGTTGGGCGCCCATTGATTATTCCAAATAGCTCGTTTTAATGTAACTAACAGGCTTGGAGCCAGGTTCAAAACACTCTCGCCATTCACTGTCTCCGCCGCAGGATCTGCACTGAGTGTGCTCTGGTGCTGCTTATGAGCATTGCCCATTCTTTTACACAACATTTATTTCAAGTCTCTGAGCCTTCCTTGAAAGCTCAAAGCCTTTGAAATCACTTCAAACCTTTTGAAAACCCTTGTTTCCATTCAATTTCAGTCCGGTGCTTTTAACTCTCCTTTGATTGGCAGCTTTATGGTATTCAGTTAGTTTTGCTTGCTGATCTTTCCCTTCATGGTTGAATGCATCTCAAGTACCCGCCAATGTTCCTCACTGCAATGTTTATACATAAGAGGTCTTGAGACCACTTAGCTGTTCAAGCACACCCCACCAAACAGTCATGGCCAGCATTGGATCCCCCCCAAAACAGACATTGCCAGCATTGGACCCCTCCCCACTTCAAACCAGTCATTGCCAGCATCACTCCCTCCCCCACAATATACAGTCAACGCAAACAGCTTCCCCGCCCCAAAATAGTCATTGGCGGCAACGCACCACTTCCTCCCCCTGTCAACTCCAGTGTCCGCCCCCCCCCCCACTGCCACAAATAAATAAGTCTCCAGCCGTGATGCTCCCCATTGTGCCTGCCCCAGTACTGCCCCCTGGCACAGGTTGACACTGTAGTGCCTGGCCATGTCCCTCTCCCTTGGGGTTATACTCACCTTTGCACCCCCCAAGGGACCCCGTCAACAGGTTCACTCACGTCACGTTTGCACATTCTCCCCATGTATGCGTGGGTTTCCTCTCGGTTTTCTCCCACAATCCAAGGATGTGCGGGTTAGACGGATTGGCCATGCTCAATTGTCCTGTCATTTCAGGGAGATTTGCAGGGTAAATGCGTGGGGATACGGGGATCGGGCCTAGGTGGGATTGTAGTCGGTGCAAGTTTGATGGGCCGAATGGCCTCTTTCTGCACTATGGGGATTCTACGATTTTCTGAGCAAAACAGTCGCTGAAATAGTCACAAGGCAACCCCTGAACCATATTCCCTGACGCATAATTAAACAGAGTCTGCATCAGCCCCAGCATATAATTTGTACACCGTGTGATCTTACCGATAAAATAGTAGCAATACGAACTTGGTTACAATCTCCCTCTACATTAGGAAGTAATAAAATAGAAGTTCAAAACATACAAATTGTCTGATGGGTCCATCATTTTCCTGGAACAATAAAAATCTACTCTACCCTCTGAAAAGCTCACACTCAGAATCACTTTCAACCGAAACATGTTCCCGTTAAGTCTCAACAATGTCTTTGGTTACTTCAGCGTTCTAAGGAATCAAAATCAAAAGTTTGCCACTTTCCGACCATCTCCCTTTCTCAAAAGCTGTACAATTGTCACTGTTGATTAGCACCATAACCAGAAGTGCACAAATTTGCCAGTGCTTTGTTTCTGTAACAAAACAATGAAATCTGAACGAGTTAAACATGCTCAGCCTGATAGCTGGCAAAAATTATGGGTTTAAAACTCTGATTGTTTTGACTGAGATAGCCTGTATAAATTAGGTACATGCTCCATTCGCACTGAATGTTTTATTGGTGGCTGCCAGTAGATTGATGGAAGTCAAACTAATATAGTTGCTGGTTCTGTGATTAAATGAAGAGTATTTGAGATCTGAGGGGAAATTGGATGCTTGCAACAGGTGACAGTTTAATGACATTAAGCAGAAGGATAGGCTGCACTCTGTATTTCTGCAGTACTTCAATAAATATCTCCCAAGTCCTCAAGGTGTTAAGAATACTCAGATTCAAATGAAAAATGTCAACATCGTCATATTTAATGGCCGCATGTTGAAATTCTATGGTACATTTTAGTGAGCTCAGTGCACAATATCAATAATTCACTGTGTGTAACTATTTGGCATTAAGAAAAAACACACAAACGCTATTTACTCAGATGATAAAGTGTTGCTTTTTGCATTCATTGCCCTCCTGTAGCCTTCAGTTCTATTCAGTAATAGCCCTGGTTCAGCATGGAATGACATTAAAACATGTGATCCAGCACCATAGAGACCTGCGGTTAATTAATCTTCAACAGTCTGTAACGGCAGTACGGCTCTCTGAGGACTAAACAAAAAGGATTTTGTTATGCTGCACTATAAGGAAAGCAGCTGTTCACAAACACCGCCTGATGTCAAATCGTTTGAAATTGGAAAAGTTTGATTTGAAATGGAAATTAAATTTTGTCAAAGCGTGTAGGTGGTCTCTGAAAGAAATAGAAGTGTTTCAGTTCTTTGGTGTTTGACTGAGTTTTAGATGATTTGCTGGAAAATGCTTCACGAAGCAGTCTGTGTGACAAGACTACATATAACAACTTGTAACTAATGTTCAGGTGGCATCTGAATTTGCCAACATTTTTTTATCCGACAGGAAATAAGCACACATTTGGAATGTGGGTACACTATGCTAAAAAATTTGTCATTATATTACTAAGTTTAAGTTTATTTATTAGTGTCACAAGAAGGCTTACATTAACACTGCAACAATGTTACTGTGAAAATCCCCTGTGAAAATACTCACAGTGTGAGTTGGAGGAAGCTCTGATTCATAATAACGGGAATATTATGTCAGTTGATGCACAATCTGTGATCAGCGCCTTTGATCTTTGGTGATCTGAGTATGTAAAATTCCATTTTAATTACATAGTATTCTGGCACTTCTGCCAGTGCACACGTAACTATATTGAAATTCTGTTACTACTTTAAATCAGTGGTCTTGATTGCTATTATACATTCCTTTATCTTTTCTTAACCCTTAAGTTTATTATAGACTAAGAATGTAGCCATTCACGACCTATATCAATGATTTGACTGTGGGAACCAAATGAAGTATTTACAAGATAAATAATAAATAACAACAGAAAATACTGGAAAAACTCAGCAGGTCTGGAAACAGAGGCTGGAATTCTGCGGCCATTCACGACCCACCGTCGCTACCAGCGAGAGTGGAAAATTTGGTGCACAGTCAAATCTCCATTCACTGCTGTGGGACTGGAGAATCCCAGCGATGTCAGAGAAACCCACCCAGGGTTAATGATTCAAATATGCCTCTACAGAGCTCTGACTGTTCTAAAGATGAGTCACATGGACTCAAAATTTTAACTCTGTTTCTCTCTCCACGGATCCTGCCAGACCTGATGATTTTTTTTCCAGCATTTTCTGTTTCAATTCAAATTTCCAGCCTCTACAGCATTTTGCTTTTTTTGAACTATTTGTAAGTTTGGTGATGACACAAAGCTAGGTGGGCATGTGAGTGAGAAGAGGATGTGAAAGAAGCTTCATGTAGATTTGGAAAGGTTCATGAGTGGGCAGGAATATGACAGATGCAATATAATATGGGAAATTGTGAAGTTATAGGGCCCGAATTTACCATCGCGTTGCGCCCATTTTCGGGCGTGAAAACTTGGTGAAGTCGGGTGTGAGGTGAGTAGCGTGATCCGCGCCCGCCTCCATGCCAGTTCCCCCTTTACCAAGGCCCGAAAATGGTCACGATTGGGACTGCGCCCGAAACAGGCGCGACAGCCATTTAAATGCATTTGCATGCATTTAAATTGACTTAATTGGCTGCACGCCCAACTTTACCAGCACTTCCCCCTTTACCACCGTGTTCGCCCAGCTGGAATTGGCGCGAAACAGATATGCCCCATATCAGTCCAATTTGAGCGCTCCATCAGTGAGAGTTAGTGAGGAGGTAAGTGCCGAGCATCCGTGGCTTGAGATCAGTGGGTGAGGGGAAGGTGGGTCCACTGCCACTCTGCCTGTGATCATTGTGGGGGGGGAAGGTGGGTCCACTGCCACTCTGCCTGTGATCATTGGGGGGCGGGGGGAGGTGGGTCTGCTGCCACTCTGCCTGTGATCAGTGGGCGGGAAGGGGGGTCCACTGCCACTCTGTCTGTGATCGGTGGGGGGAGGAAGGGGGATCTGCTGCCACTCTGCTTGAGATCAGTGGGTGGGGGAAGGGGGGTCCACTGCCACTCTGCCTGAGATCAGTGGGGGGGAACAGGGGTCCGCTGCCACTCTGCCTGTGATCAGTTGGGGAGGGGGGGGAGGGTAAGGGGGAGTCCCCTGCCACTCTGCCTGTGATCAGTGGGGGGGAAGCGGGGAAAGAGCCTGTGATCGGTCTGGGTGGCAGGGGAATGGGAGCATAAGGGGGTCAGTAAAGTTGTGGGCATGGGGCAATGTTTGTGGGGGCCAGGGGGAAGCACTATCCAGTCTTGGAGGGATGTGGCAGGGGAGCAGCATTTTACATATTTTTTCTGCCCATATGCAGCAGGAGGTGCCGATCGGACCTGCAGGAATATGGGCGTGTTTAGCCCCACCCACAGGCTTCTGCAGCGCGATTCAGACTCACTGACATTTTTGCAGGAGGAGTGCGTATGGGGGCACCTGAGAACGGGTCTAAAAGCCGGATTTGAAACACTCCCAGTTTCAAGTCCACCCAACACTTGAATCAAAATAGGGCTCATCCACTTTGGAGGGAAAAACAGAAATGTGCAACAGACTTGAGAACAATGTTACAGCCCATGGAATGAAAGGAAAAGTTGCAAAATGAATATGGAATTGGCTGAATGACAAGAAACAGAGAGTGACGGTTAATGGTTGCTTATCAGGAGGAAGGATTGTAGTGGAGTTCCCCAGGGGCCAGTACTGGGACTCTTGCTTTTCTTGATATATAACAGTGATCTCGATCATGATGTACAGAGTACAATTTCAAAGTTTGCGGGTGATATGTGGGGGGGGGGGGGGATCTGTGTGGAGTTTGCACATTCTCCCCGTGTCTGCGTGGGTTTCCTCCGGGTGCTCCGGTTTCCACCCACAGTCCAAAGATGTGCGGGTTAGGTTGATTGGCCATGCTAAAAATTGTCCCTTGGTGTCCTGAGATGCGTAGGTTAGAGGGATTAGCGGGTAAATATGTAGGGATATGGGGGTAGGGTCTGGGTGGGATTGTGGTCGGTGCAGACTCGATGGGCCAAATGGCCTCTTTCTGCACTGTAGGGATTCTATGATACAAAACTCGGAAGCATTGTAAATTGTGTAGGATTTCAAAAGGAGATAGACAAATTGGTGGAATTGACGGACAAGTGGCAGCTGAAGTCCAATGCAGAGAAATGTGAAATGATTTGATTTGATAGAAAGAACATGGAGAGACAGTATAAAGTAAAACAGCAAAGTGGGTGCAGGAGAGAGGGACCTGTGTGCATATGTGCAAGGTTCATTAACCGTGGCAGGATGGGTTGAGAGCGCAGTTAATAAAACATACAGTATCTTGGGCTTTATTAATATTAGTATAAAGTATAAGAGCAAAAAGGTAATGCTGAACTTATATAAGACATTAGTTCAACCCCCACTGGAGTATTGCATCCAGTTCTGGACTCCACATTTCCAGCAGGATATGTGAAGGCATTGGAGAGAATGCAGAAAACATTCACGGGAATGGTTCCTGGGAAAAGGATCTTCAGTTCTGAAGATGGATTGGAGAAGTTTGGACCGTTTTCTGTGCAGTAAAGAAAGCTGAGAGGAGATTTGGTAGACATATTCAAAATCGTGAAGGTCTGGAAAGAGTAGATAACGTGTGTAAGATGAGGTAAATCCACCTTTTATGGACATCAATACAAAATGTGGAATATGGACAAAACTGCTGAAATACAGACAAACTTCAAATTCTGTGTTTCAAAACACATGAACTTAAAATGGCTGCAAACAAGGCATCAACAGACAAAGGGATACACAGCCGTATCAAATCCATCTGGGAGTTGTTTGAGCTGATAAAGGACAATGTGTCATGGGCAAAATTAGCCTGCTAGTTATGCAAATACGGGTCCTGCTAGACCTGGCTCGAAACTAAAGAATAATGCTATCCATAACAACATCTATGGACAGTCTACATTATAGACTCCAAGTTGTCCATAAAATCCAACAGGTTAGGCCCAGGCTGTGTCTTGCAAAACCATCTTGATGGGAAAGCGATCAATGCCTCCTGAGGCCCATCCAAACCATTTCGCACCCCATAAGCTTCAAGCACTCCCATCAATTCGACCGACTGTTGGGAGAAACCTTCCAGAATTTCAAAGGCTGCATCTTTTAAAATTGAATTAAGACAAAGGACACTTGACTTTTAGATGAGGAAAGCTCCAGCCAAAATGGGATATAAATATATGGATGCTGGAGCACGGCTCAGTTCACTTCTCCACAACTACAGCCAGGGACTGTTCTCTGGCCTACCGCAACCAAAAATAGCTGCAACAAGGTCTGAAGATCGGACACCGTGGAAGAACCAACCAGAAGAAGAAACCCACAAGTTCTCCCCCAGAGGTTGTCCCTACCCTTCCGCAGTGGAAAAACCTCATCCATCAGGCCTACCCAACCAACCAAACAACAAACCCGAGGACTGACGGATGGCACCAACAACCAGAACCAAGAACTTTGACTGAGCTGCAAACTTATTGAGATAGCCCTGACCTTTCTTTCTTAAAGGTACTACTGCCCTTTGACCCCAGGAGTGGTGAATATAATCTACAGTCCCCCAAAATCTCCAATTAGCTAAGTGTTGAGGAAGGGTGGTTGGGAATTGTGTAAAATTGGGTAAACCTAAAAATATCCATTGTGCCATTACAGTCTCTTCCTTCCATGGCCTAGTAACTGTTTATGTGCGCATGTTGACAGGTCTGATTAATTTCATTCCTTCCTGAATAAAATTTGGCCTTTTGTGTCACCCAATCGTCTCTCTCTTTCCATTCTGGTGAATCACAGAGCTAGAACATAATTCTAGAACCATAGGGATTCAGGCGCCTCGGAAAAGCTCACTCAAGTGGGTTCGCTGGTCAGGCACAAACTGTGGCTCACTTTCTCTCCCCCCCTGGGAAGTTGTCCCAGTGGGACACTTCCGCCATTTACACCACCTGTGGGAGAGACACACATGTCCAAGAGTGGTAGCTGAGACCACCACAGGTGGAGTAAGAGACCCCGTCCCCCCTCCCTCCCCACCACAGGTGAAACTGTTCCCACTTGTCATAGGCTCAAGAATGAGAGACCACACATTTAAAGTAATTAGTGAAAGAAGCAATAGTCATATGAAGAAAAGCTTCTTCATGCAGCAAGTGCTTAGGGTCTGGAATGCTCCTCAAGAGTGCGTGGTGGAAGCAGGTTCAACTGAAACATTCCATAAGGAATTAGACTGTTATTTAATCAGTGAGATGAGCTAATAACGTTGGGCGAGAGGTGAAAAATCAAAATTGCGCCCAATTTTTTGCCTCTTGTGATCTTTACCAGTACTGATTTGCCAACTAAATCGGCTCCACGCCCAGATAGGGCGCCAACCCGATTTCAATATTCATTACATTATTTAAACATCATTAATGAATCCCGGACGCTATTGTCCGGGCCCACTTGTCCTTATCTCGTCACCGGTCGAGGTCCCACTGGCAAAAATCACGTATGATCCTTACGAACAGGGACCAGGTGTAATGGCCTCACCGATGGGACTGGAGGCCATTGAAGTCCCCCAGGTGGTCAGTGGCAGGGGTGGGCAATATCCCTTGGCACACCCTGGCTCTGCCCATCGGTCAGCTTGGCAGTGGCAGGAGCAGTGCCAAGGTGACAGGGCCTGTTGGTGGTAGGGTCTGAGGGAGTGGGGCCTGAGAAGGGGTGGAGCCATGATGGGGGGAGGCGGGGGGGAAGCTCCACATGTGGGGATGGAAGTGGGGAAATTCTGCAGAGGGATGGTTGATCGGTGGTGGTGAATGGGGGGGCGGGTGGTGTTGGGGGGCAATGTCTGGGGTGGTGATCAGGGAGGGGTGGATGGAACTCTGCAGGGACAGTGATCGCGGGGGTGGGGGTAAATCTGCTGGGGTGTGAACAGAGGGCCAGTGGTGCAATGTCATGGGAGGGGTGGGGGGAGGTGCGGGGGGAGACCGGCACTGGGAGAAAACAGCAGGAGTGGAGGGGTTCCTGATATCCGTGGGGGGGAAGGGGTTGGGGGGTGTGACAGAAGATCTCCCAGAGCACTGGGAGATCAGAGCACCTGTGCAATTGCACCCTTAGAGCTCAGCAGCCTATTTTACTGTCGAGATTAGGCTCCGCCCTTCCCCTCACTGGCGAGAATTGCATCTGGGTTTTTTTTTAACTAAGTGCTGTACGATTGCGATTGGTAGCTCTCCAGAAAATCGGCCCGATTCTCTCCTGTTTTCACGTTCCTTTGACATTGAGAATCTTTTTCAAAAAATTTCACCCAGAGAATCTTGTTAAAGAGAGAAGGCAGGAGAATGGAGCTCGGTGAGTTCCTCATTCAGAACATGAGTGCAGATATGATGGGCTAAATGGCCTCCTGTCCTGTAACACTTTTGTTTTGAGTGACTTTGTGGAATTTTGTATCTTTGGAAATATCAGCTGTTCCTGGACAAGCATGTGGTTCTCAGAACAGTTTGTAGCCAACCCGTTACAAAGAAAATTTAGAGGGAGAATTGCTGGCCTGGGTCAGAACAGACTGGAACTGGTCATCAAAGGTGGTGAATGGACATGGCGAGCCAGGAAGAATATGTGACAGATGTAATAACTTTAAGCTCCATGTTATTGAATGAAGTTGGACTTCAGAGGGTAACACTTTAATAGCTGTATGTCTGACAGGACCCGGACAATTTTTGTTATTAATTACAATATTTTTTGCAAAGTTTGATTTGATTTGATTTGATTTATTATTGTCACATGTATTAACATACAGTGAAAAGTATTGTTTCTTGCATGCTATACAGACAAAACATACCGTTCATAGAGAAGGAAAGGAGAGAGTGCAGAATGTAGTGTTACAGTCATAGCTAGGGTGTAGAGAAAGATCAACTTGATGCAAGGTAAGTCCATTCAAAAGTCTGACAGCAGCAGTGAAGAAGCTGTTCTTGAGTCGGTTGGTACGTGACCTCAGACTGTCACGATTGTCCAGGGTGCGTGGGGTCCTTAATTGTGCTGGCTGTTTTGCCGAGGCAGCGGGAAGTGTGGACAGAGTCAATGGATGGGAGGCTGGTTTGCGTTTTGGATTGGGCTACATTCATGACCTTTTGTAGTTCCTTGCGGTCTTGGGCAGAGCAGGAGCCACACCAAGCTGTGATAAAACCAGAAAGAATTCTTTCTATGGTGCATCTGTAAAAGTTGGTGAGAGTCGTAGCAGACGTGCCAAATTTCTGAGAAAGTAGAGGCTTTGGTGGGCTTTATTAATTATAGTGTCGGCATGGGGGGACCAGGACAGGTTGTTGGTGATCTGGACACCCAAAAACCTGAAGCTCTCGACCCTTTCTACTTCATCCCCATTGATGTAGACAGGGGCATGTTCTCCTTTACGCTTCCGAAGTTGATGACAATCTCTTTCATTTTGTTGACATTGAGGGAGAGGTTATTGTTGCCACATCAGTTCACCAGATTCTCTATCTCATTTTTAATGTTTCTCAAGTTTTCTCAAGTTTTAATGTTTGTACAATGCACACTAGTTGACACTTTATGCTATTCCTCATGGGTGGTCTGAAATTGGGAGCACACTTTCTGAGATTCCCTCGGGCTATGCTAAGCATGAGAGACATTTATTCATCACTCCAATATAGCAAAGTTACTGAATCAATAATACTGAGTCAAGGCAATATATAATAAATCTTATTAATACTGAACCGAGTTCCCAATCCCATGCTGTCTCCTTTACCCAAGCTACCTACTTCCATCAATTCCTACCCAACTCCTGCCACAGCTATCCTGCTTGTGAAACCTTTTGCCCTAGCTACACCAGTGCTCTCCTGTCTAGTCTCCCATCTTGCACCCTTTACAAGCTCAGCTCGTCCAAAACTCTATTGCTCATAACTCACCTGAAGTCCAGTTCAGATATCACCCCTGTGCTACTTGACCTCCATTGCCTCTTAGTCTAGCAATGTCTTAATTTTAAAATGATCTTCCCAGTTTTCAAATTCCTTCCCTATCTCTGTAAACTTCTCCAGTCCTACAATCCTCTGAGATCTCCACACTCCTCTAACTCTGGCATCTTGTACATCCCTGGTTTTCCTCACTCTGCCATCGGGAATCAAGCAGTCAGCTGCCTCAGTCCTAAGTTCTGGAATTCCTCCTCTAGACTTTTCCACCTATCTCCATTCTCTCCTTTAAGACACTCCTTAAAACCTACCTCTTTGTCTGAGCTTTTTGTTACCAATTACAGTATATATCCATGAAGCGTAATGTCAGGTTTTGCTGTGAGGTGAATTCTGACTTCTGACTTTTTAAAATTTACTTTACTTTATAAAATTCTAACAGGGTTAGACGGGGTAGATTCAGAAAGAATGTTCCCAATGGAAGGAGAGTCCAAAACTAGGGGTCATAGTTTAAGGATAAGGGGTAAACCTTTTAGAACTGAGGTAAGGAGAAATTTCTTAAACCAGAGGGTGGTGAATGTGTGGAATTCACTACCACAGGGTGTAGTTGAGGCCAAAACATTGTCTGATTTCAAGAAGAAATTAGATATAGCTCTTGTTACTAAAGGGATAAAGGGATATGGGGGGACGGGGGGGATCAGGATATTGAATTTGATGATCAGCCATGACCAAACTAAATGGCCGAGCAGTCTCTAATGGGCCGAATGGCCTACTCCTGCTTCTAGTTTCTATGTTGCTATTTAAGGAATATAGATAAATGCAAGTTGTTGTTGTATATGGCTCCCAGATATTTAATACACTAGACCACCTTGTATGGCATGGCCGATAAGGGCCCAAAATCAAGTGTGTTCTTCAGATGAAGAATGTTTAAAGCATGGGGAATAATCCAAACGCAGTTTAGTTGCTTTTTAAAACCATACACTGTCCATATTTTTAAATTGTCATTTTAAATTCTATTTCCATATTTATAATGGGAACTATCCAAGCAAACTTGTCACATTGCAGCACCGCATCTAGAGAGAGGCTATAATTATAGGGTGACATTTTGGAAAGCATATAACATAGGAGTTCCACTGCAATACAGGCTGAGGGGCTGGGAGGTGCAAAACGGAGGCACTAAAGTGCCACAATTGATGGGAACGTGTAATCACAGTATGATAATTTTACTTAGGCAGTTTCTTCAGTGACTTCAATCAGGCCATTGAGGTGGGCCTATTGGAATGTGAACTCCCTGATTAAGGAGTCAATTGATGGGCCAATCAGGAAGTTTTTTCCTTGTATTTAACCAGGAGTGTCAGTTCCTCTGCCACTCCAGAAGGTAGACTGCTGACTGATAGCACTCTACTGTATACTGCTGTTCGAATTGTAAATAAAGGGATTTTGGTGAAGGGACTTCTGCCTCTGAAAGCTTATTACAGTTTCCTTATTAAATAAAGACAGAGGAATTCATAACAGAGAAAATTGACAAGAAGTTACTTTAATGCTCAAGGATGCTTAGCCATCGTGCCATTGTCATTGCCATACAATAATGATAAATAAAATCTATTCTTCATATCTGCATCACATTATTCTCCATGTATAGGACAAATTTTTGAGCAATAAAATAAAGGCAAAATATTGCAGATGCTGGAAATCTGAAACAAGAACAGAAAATGTTAGTAGACTCAGCAGGTCTGGCAGCATCTATGGAGAGAGAAACAGGATTAACATTTTGAGTCCATATGACTTTTCTTCAGAGCTAAAGAGAGGGAGAATTTGGGTGGGTTTCATACTTGGGAGAGGGGATGGAGCAAGTGGAGCAAAATAGAAGGTTCGTGTTGGTGTGAACTGGAGAAATTGCAAAAAGGTGTTTAGGACACAGGACAAAGAAAATGCTAACGACAGTGTGAAGGACTATAGAAGGTGTTGATGGTGGTTCTCTTTTTCTCTCCACAAATGCTGACAGATCTGTTGAGTTTATCAAATTTTTGAACACTTTGGTTACTAGTTTCTATATCAAAGCCAATCATGTGCAGATTTCCATGAATCTATCTTTCAATGATCTATAGTAATTTAGGAAGATATGAATTTAATTCTCAACATCATTGTGAAGCATTCATTCAATAGCCCCAGTACATTGTCATCCATGCACACGTGAGTTTTGGTAACTGATGGTTTACTGCTATGGAAGGGAGGTCCATTCCTGACAGTCTCAGTTTTGAGTATTGCTGAAAAAAGAGACATGTTGTCTCAGCTTTTTGTCTTGTACACATCAGGGCATGTCACAAGATTACCAGAGGAAAAAAGTATTTATACTGCATGAGAAGAGAGTAATGATTGTTTGACAAGTACTGATTGGTAGAGGTGTTGCCATGAGGAATGCACCAGGGAACTGTTAACTGCCAAGCTTTTGTTTAAATTCAAACCAGGCAGGTCAGCTCTGGTAATGGCATTGTCAAGGGGATAGAACCACGGAATGGTTGTTTCCACGCTTGAGTTTAGTTGAAAGAGGCACAGTGCATGGACATGTTCCTTCCGCTTGAAAAAGACAGGGCTCTATATGTGAATATATATGGCTTCTAGCACATAGAAGTGAGACATGCTGTGAACCCGACCAATAATCTTAAATCTAAGATGTAATTCTTAGCACAATGCATGCCCACACATTGCGTCTTTTTCAACTAAACAAAAGCTTGGGGGACAGCCATTACCAAGTTCGTTCCCATGGAATTCTGTGACCAATCAGAGTCGACCAGCCTTTTTGGAATTTGAATTGAAGCTTGGCATTTAACTGTTCCCTGTTGCATTCTCCTCTACCAGTCAGAGTCCACTTGCCAACCAATCAGCACTCTCTTCTCATGCAGTATAAATTGTTGTTTCATTTGCTGTCGGTGATCTTGCAATCTGTCCTGATGAGTGCAAGAGGAAAAACTTCAACAGCATAGCTCTTTTTTTCACCAATACTCAAGTTTTATACTACCAAACGACTAAGTCTAATTTTTATCATGTCAACAAGCTCCATGACACCTGTGGTAGGCTTTGAGATGTGTCCACTGTCCAGTGATGGTGCACGTTATTCCTGCTGGTCATATATCTCCCGGCAGTGTATAAAATCTTGCACAATATCCGAGATAATGAAAATCACTTTCCATCTTTGTGTGTAGCTCTTGTTTTGAAGATTTAAAGCCATAATCAGCACCCCCTCCAGCTCCTAATTACTATGGAGTGTTAAACTTCCTACAGTCATTTGGTAAAGGGGAAGACCAGGAGTCAATCTTTACTTAGTTTTAAATTTATTTGGGAAGTGAGACGTTATGGACTAACTGTAACTCTACAACCACCTGTGTCAATAAATGTTTCCTCATATTTGCTCAAGTCATTATCCAAAGAACGACCTCTCCCTCTGACCCTTACCCCACACATGGCCTGTGTACATTTAACTTTAATCGGCACAATTAACATGAAGGGGAAAGATGCTGCTTTCTATAGGACAAACATACTCTTTGCAGTTTTGCTATTTGCCTGAAACCCCAGAAATAGATGGAGAAAGAGAGGTCCAGTGGCCCCCTCTAAAATCTCCCCCTAAGATGAGAAAGGTGCACCCAATCTTGCCAAAGGATTTTACACATTGATAAAGGTTGAAATCCAATATAAGCATCTGCCCGAAGTCCCATATTATACCAATTGAATCTACTGTACAGTTTTCAGCATATAGAAATTGACCTCTAAATTATATTACATTCCAAAATGTTTGCAGCATTCTCTGAGATATATGTGCAATGATGTGAGGTGTTGTGATCATAATAAATGTATCTTTCATTCCCAATCATGTGCCAGTCATGCACATGTAACCCCATAGCCAGTGAAGGATTACATACATCTATGATCTTCTGTTATTTGACAAATAATACTGCATATTAGCTTTGACAACCTGTGAAAGTTTATGACATGTACGTGGGCAGATTGTACAAATAAACAAACCATATTTACAGGCAAGCTGCAGATTAACAAATAATAATGGGGTTTAGAATTGAAACAAGACAGCATACGAGTACATTAATTACAAATTCATCTTAACTATTAGACTGCAAAATTGCAATGTAATTTTTTTTTCCCAGTTACAAGTCTGTTATTCAATCAAGAAGCTCTAACGAGATCAGAAACTGCCCTGGCTCCATGGTCTTGTGTTAAGACTTCCCCACAATTATTGCCTTTAAGTCAGCTATGGGAATTCAACAAAGAATGACCTAGGTCCAGCCTGCGAGCGAGAGAGAGATCATTCATTGAGCCATGCGGTGATTTCAGCTTCAACACTCTCAGAAATTAACATCGCTGTCATGCAGGTCTGTCCCCTAGGCTGATTCCAATTTGAACATCATACTTTCCAGCTATATGTTTATTGAATTTTATAGCACAAAGAAATTATGATTGACTTTAAATGGCAGACCTAATTCTCTGCAACTCCCGAACTAAATGTTGTTGCTTTGCTGTTTCTCTCACGACCTGTAAAGTCTCACCGAAACTTTATTTTTTACCATGCCTTTGATCATTCCTCCAAACTCATCTAACTGCTCGACCGACATCTGTGCTCTGTGTGGAATGTCATGGGACATTTTTGAATTTTTCATTTCATCAAAGATGCAATGTAATGCAGGTTGTTTTAGAAATTTCTGTCCGTGACATGAACTCCCATAGAGGACATATATTTGAGATGTATTTTAAAATCTTGATGTGCATACTTTGACATTTAGGTTCTAAATCATTTCTGTGTATTTATAAAACGTAAAATAATTTTAATTTGTAGCAATTAATCTGCTTATGTCAATGCCTTGACTAAAATAGTGAACCAAATGATTTCATACAAATGAATTATGTTTATATTGCCAACAATTTTTTGCGGGGGTGGCGGTGGGGGGGGGGCGGGGCGGGGGGGAGGTTAACACTTTCCAGCACAATTTGTTGCAAAATAAATTGATACCCTTGTTCTATTTTCTATTCTCAACTGATGGATAACACTGCGCACAAATGAGCGAGCGGGAGAGAGGTGATGACATAGTGTGTGTGTGTGTGCGCGCGTGCGCGCGCGCGCGATGGCCCAGTGGTTTTATCGCTAGACTATTAATCCAGAAATGCAGCTAATGTTCTGGGGACCAGGGTTCAAATCCCGCCACGGTAGATGGTGGAATTTGAATTTAATTTAAAAATTACCTGGAATTAAGGATCTACTGATGACCATCAAACCATTGTCGAAAAACCCATCTGGTTCACTAATGTCCTTTAGGGAAGGAAATCTATCATTCTTACCTGGTCTGGCCTACATGTGACTCCAGAGCCACAACAATGTGATTGACTCTCACTGCCCTCCAAGGGCAACTAGGGTTAAATTGCAATAAATGCTGGCCAGCCAGTGATACCCATGTCCCATGAATAAATAATAAAAAAAGTTGGTACAGGATTAACGTCTGGTAATGGTTTATCAGCTGTCTTCATAGATCCTGATAATTATCTGATTCTCATAAGTCACAACTGGAGGGCCGAAGGGCCTGTTTCCTGTGCTGTACTGTTCTTTGTTTGTTTAACTACCATAAAATGCTCCATATTTCATGGAAAATTTCAAGTTTGTTCACTAAAGTGTGGATGTATATTCAGTTTTCCTTTTTTTCCTTTTGTGTGTTAATCGTGAATCAGTTGGTGACACCCTTTCTTCAAAATGAGAAGATCCCACTCAAGGGGTGGGATTTCCCAGCTGCGCTCGCCCCAAGACTGTCCCCTCAGAAAAAAATCCCACCTGAATCAACAGATCTTTGCACCCCACCCGCTATGATTCCAGTGGTGGGTGAGACGGGAAAATTCCATCCAAGGATTTGAATGCAAAGTCTAAAATTCGAACGCAGTACCGAGGGAATGCCACATTGCTGACGGTGTTTTTTTTGCATGAGACATTAAACCAGTTTCTACCTCTCAGGTGGATATGAAAAATCAAATGGCATTGTTTTAACGAAGATGGGGGAAGCTATCCATAGCATCCTGGCCTATATTTATCCCTCAATAAACATCACAAAACCATATTATCAGGTCATTATTACATTTGTGTTTATGGCTTGCTGTACGCACATTGGCTGCTGTGTTTCTGACATCGCAACAGTGAGTTCATTTCAAAAGCATTTTATTGGCTGGAATGCCCTAGTTGGGACAGCCTTGGCATCTGAAAGACAGTCAATAAATAGATGGAAGTCTTTGAGGGTGATTTTGAGCCCAAACTCTGTCTGCGGGAATGGCAACGCATGCTCAAAATCCAGAGAGTGCGATTCACGCTGGCGAGTTTCTGAGTTCTGATTTTACCAGCCCCTTGCCAGTGGAGTGACGTGAAATATGCCACCAGACTGCAGGAAGTTAATTTTAATAAATTAGCATGTCATTAACAAGCACTCTCTCCGGGACTTCCCCCACTTTGACAGCAAAAGGAAATCATGATTGGTTTTTAATGACAGACCCAATTCTCTGCAACTCCCGATCTATATTTTGTTGCTTTGCTGTTTCACTACTGGATGTTCAATGGGCGCTGGTGTGATGTCACGCCAGTGCCGTTTACAACAGCTCAATGTAACCAAGAACCCGGTGCCTTCACCTCCTAGGAGGATTTTGGAGGTGGGCGCTCAAGTAGCCTCCGCGGTGTGCACCGCTCAGAGGGCATCGGAGAGGATGAGGGGGGCACAGATAAGATCAACTTGGGGCCGGGGGTGGGGGTCCCAGTATCGTCACTTTTGGGTGAGAGAGGTCAAGAGGGGTCACTTGCAGGCCTTCTCTACCCTTCTTGTCTGGGCGTCCCTTGCTTTAAAGGGGTTGTAAAGGCTCGTCTGCAGAGACCACTTACCGTGATCTCCTTCCCAGGTTCCTGTCCATATCCCAGCTGTGGGAGTGCCCTTCCTTAGTGGGGGCTGGCAAGACGGGGGAGAGATGTAGCACTGCCATTCTCACACTCCACAGAGATGAGGTGCTGGGTGAGTGTTGTGGTTCCCCTGAGCTTCATGGAACCATAGAATCATAGAAACCCTACAGTGCACAGTTCACAGTTCACAATCTCCTGGTGGAGCTTGGGGGATGAACAGATAGGGTGGAGGCTCTGTGGACGAATGAAGTGACATTTATTGCCAAACATTCAAAACAAAATGGTGACCTATCAACACCATTGGTATCTATATTCACCCGTGTCCACTAAATGCCTACAATTTCTTAATCTTCCTCCCCCTCACGCTACATCTAGGTTTAACCCCAGGATCCGCAACTGAAATTAAGGCAGCCTGCTGACTTCCACGTCCTTTTGCCTGGGATGACCTCGGCGGGAATCCCTTGAGGGGCTGGGACCTAGAGGGCCCAGGCCTGCTTCCAGGCAGCACGGATGTTTGACTACCTCCCTCCTCGGTGTCAGGGATTGGAGGTGTGTCGCTCACAGGGACGGGGGTGTCAGATGGGCTGGAGATGCCCAGGGTCCCCTGGCTGGAGGGCCCCGGGCTGTACTCCTGCCGGTTATTTCCTCTTTGGGTTCCCATGCTCCTCAATGGGATGGAGGGGCAGCTGGAGTGAGATGCAGAAGCGCCGCCGTCCTCTGGCACTGACACTCATGGAGCACAATCAGACCTTCACCGTGTAGTCCTTGTCCTGCACCAAGGAACAGGTATTTCCTGCCATAGAGTGCACATCCTGCACCAAGATCTCCGCTGCAGATGCCAACCCTGCAGTGATGGCACTATCTCCTTGGATAGAAAGCAATGGGACTCCTCCAATCGGCCTTGCACTCCGAGGAGGGCTGCTGTCATCCCTTCCTGATACTCGCCACTCTGCCTTTGCAGCTCCGATGTGGAGATGCCGGCGTTGGACTGGGGTAAACGTAGTAAGACATCTCACAACACCAGGTTAAAGTCTGACAGGTTTATTTGGTAGCAAAAGCCACTAGCTTTCAAAGCACTGCTTCTTCATCAGGTGAGTGGGATTTCAGTTCACAAACAGGGCATATAAAGCCACAAACTCAATTTACAAAATAATGGTTGGAATGCGAGTCTTTACAGGTCATCAAGTCTCCACACTTTGCCTGGGCTTGCAAAATCTCACTAACTGTCCTGGCTGGAGACAATACACATCTCTTTAACCTGTGCTTAATGCTCTCTCCACTCACATTGTCTGTACCTTTAAGACTTGATTACCTGTAAAGACTCGCATTCCTACCATTATCTTGTAAATTGAGTTTGTGTCTTTATATGCCCTGTTTGTGAACTGAAATCCCACTCACCTGATGAAGAAGCAACGCTCCGAAAGCTAGTGGCTTTTGCTGCCAAATAAACCTGTTGGACTTTAACCTGGTGTTGTGAGACTTCTTACTTTGCAGCTCCAGCAGCAGTGGGACGATTGGACCCAGGGGCACAACATCGGCAAAGGGTTCAGCAGAGTCCTGGGCTCCGGCATCCCTCCGAGTGTCAGTTCCCTGGGATGTCCCTGCCTCTGCCTGCTGTAGATCTTCAGCTGTGAGGTTCATGCCATTGAGTGACCCTGAACCCTGTCTACTCAGTGAACCCACTGAGGTCTAAGTAGCTGCACTGGTGCCGGGCGTGGGTGGCAGCTGTGACGCTTCTTCAATGATGGGATTGGGGAAATCCCCTTCTGAGCTGCTGGTGTCCAGTCGTTCCAGAGGGTGCGGGGATGGTCTGGCCTGTTCCGGTGGTTGGCCTGCAAGAGAAGGGAGTTGACATTAGCGCATTACAGGGGATACGGAGGGAACATTGATTACTCACTTGAGACTTGAGGAATGACAGTATATGTGTTGAGGATTCTCACATTTCTCTGCTGCCCCCACTTCACCAGCAGTGCAGGCACGCTCTGCCTCCTCCCTGGCCAGATAGAGGGCTCGCTCCTCCTGAGGATTCTCAGCTTGGGCATGACTCCAGCTGGCTGTGCCCGCTGATGTTTGTTGTGGTTGAGTTTGTCCTGCAATGACACAGATACAGGCAGTGTAGGTCAGAGCGTTGACATGATGGTGATGAGGTGTGACAGGCGTGTGGTTTGGGTGGGAGCTGGAATGTGAGGAAGAAAGCAGCTACTGGGGGAACATGGTGATTGTGGGAGGGAGGGGAGAGCCTGGTGCCTGGTGTTGGCAAAGGCCAAGGTGGTTGAGTGAGAGAAGCGGTTGGGGGTGCGAGGAGTGTGCGAGGAGGTCCAGTGAGAGACTGGGGGTGATTCACTTACCCTGGCTGAGCCAAGAAGATCATTCATCTTCTTCCAACACTGCTGCCCCATCCTCTTCTGGAGTGGGCTGGCACTAACCAGGGCTGCCTCTGCGTCCCAGGCGGGGATGGTGACCCTGCTGGATGGCCATCTCCTGGAGTGGGGGTAGAGTGTGTCCCAACTCTGCTCCTCTCCATCCAGTAGTCTGATGAGGGTCCCCTCCGAACAGCGTGGTGTTGCCTCCTTGGTTGCAATCTCCTGCAATCATTGTGGAACAAGTGCTGGGGAGCCATTTATATAGAACATAGAACATAGAACATAGAACATTACAGCGCAGAACAGGCCCTTCGGCCCACGATGTTGCACCGACCAGTTTAAAAAAAAAAACTGTGACCCTCCAACCTAAACCAATTTCTTTTCGTCCATGAACCTATCTACGGATCTCTTAAACGCCCCCAAACTAGGCGCATTTACTACTGATGCTGGCAGGGCATTCCAATCCCTCACCACCCTCTGGGTAAAGAACCTACCCCTGACATCGGTTCTATAACTACCCCCCCTCAATTTAAAGCCATGCCCCCTCGTGCTGGATTTCTCCATCAGAGGAAAAAGGCTATCACTATCCACCCTATCTAAACCTCTAATCATCTTGTATGTTTCAATAAGATCCCCTCTTAGCCGCCGCCTTTCCAGCGAAAACAATCCCAAATCCCTCAGCCTCTCCTCATAGGATCTCCCCTCCATACCAGGCAACATCCTGGTAAACCTCCTCTGCACCCTCTCCAAAGCCTCCACATCCTTCCTGTAATGTGGGGACCAGAACTGCACACAGTACTCCAAGTGCGGCCGCACCAGAGTTGTGTACAGTTGCAACATAACGCTACGACTCCTAAATTCAATCCCCCTACCAATAAACGCCAAGACACCATATGCCTTCTTAACAACCTTATCTACTTGATTCCCAACTTTCAGGGATCTATGCACACATACACCTAGATCCCTCTGCTCCTCCACACTATTCAAAGTCCTCCCGTTAGCCCTATACTCAACACATCTGTTATTCCTACCAAAGTGAATTACCTCACACTTCTCCGCATTAAACTCCATCCGCCACCTCTCGGCCCAACTTTGCAACCTGTCTAAGTCTTCCTGCAAACTACGACACCCTTCCTCACTGTCTACCACACCACCGACTTTGGTGTCATCAGCAAATTTGCTAATCCACCCAACTATACCCTCATCCAGATCATTAATAAATATTACAAACAGCAGTGGCCCCAAAACAGATCCCTGAGGTACACCACTTGTAACCGCACTCCATGATGAATATTTACTATCAACCACCACCCTCTGTTTCCTATCCGCTAGCCAATTCCTGATCCAATTTCCTAGATCACCCCCAATCCCATACATCTGCATTTTCTGCAGAAGCCTACCATGGTGAACCTTATCAAACGCCTTACTAAAATCCATATATACCACGTCCACTGCCTTGCCCCCATCCACCTCCTTGGTCACTTTCTCAAAAAACTCAATAAGGTTAGTAAGGCACGACCTACCTGCCACAAAACCATGCTGACTATCACCTATCAATTCATTACTCTCCAAATAACTATAAATCCTATCCCTTATAATTTTTTCCAACATCTTGCCGACAACAGAAGTGAGACTCACCGGTCTATAATTCCCGGGGAAGTCTCTGTTCCCCTTCTTAAACAATGGGACAACATTCGCTAACCTCCAATCTTCTGGTACTATACCAGAGGCCAACGACGACCTGAAGATCAGAGCCAGAGGCTCTGCAATCACTTCTCTTGCCTCCCAGAGAATCCTTGGATAAATCCCATCCGGACCAGGGGATTTATCTATTTTCAGACCCTCCAGAATATCCTGCACATCCTCCTTATCAACTGTAATACTGTCTATTCTACTCCCTTGCAACCCAGTGTCCTCCTCAGCTATATTCATGTCCCCTTGCGTGAACACCGAAGAGAAATATTGGTTCAATGCTTCACCAATCTCCTCCGGTTCCACACATAACTTCCCTCTGCCATCTATGGAGCTACACAGTGCTTGCGGCCATGAAACCACTGCGGGAACGGGCAAATCAGAGTGAATGTGGGCGTAAAATGAGGCATAAGATTTGGCCCGAAAACACACCAGCGCTGTCGGTGGGAAATACTGTTTTTCGCACTGGAAGCAACACTCTGCCATTTTTGGTAAGATTTCGCCCTTTATTTTCAAATGAGAGATTGGCAGACCATCATCCTCTTATAAACACATTTAACCAATAACCGGGTCTAAATGTGAAATAAGAATTTTTTAAATCACGTAGCTGTTCAGAATGGCTATTCCAAACCCACGACCACTTCCATTTAGAAGGACAAGGACAGCAGATACATGGGAACACCACCACCTGCAAGTTCCCCTCCAAGACTTTCACCACCCTGTCTTGGAAATATACCGCTATCCCTTCGCAGTTGCTGGGTCAAAATCCTTCAATTCTCTCCCTAAAGGTATTGTGGGCAATCCACAGCACGTGGACTGCAGCGATTCAGGAAGGCAGCTCACCACCACCTTCTCAAGGGCAACTAGGGATGGGCAATAAATGCCAGCCAGCGACGCCCATGCCCCACAAATGAATAAAAAAAGAATGTCAGCACACTCTGCTTGTTTATCATAGAATCATAGACTCCATACAGTACAGAAGGAGGCCATTCAGCCCATCAAGCCTGTACCGACCGTATCCCACCCAGGCCCTATTCCCGTAGCCCCACACATTTACCCTGCTAATCCCCCTGACACTAGGATCAATTTAGCTTGGTCAATCAACCTAACCCGCACATCTTTGGTCTCTTTGCTTCTACATATTGGTGATTACTTTATCTGACTCAACCACCAAAATTAATAACAATATATCGAGATTGCAGCAATGCTAACGCTTTCTTGAAGAAAGTTACATTTCTGTTTTTTTGATCGGAATCTCTAATAGCAGTTATAATGGAACTACAACTCTGAATCATAGTGGAGATGAGAATTTGTGTGGCAATATTGATTTTCCTTGCTCTTTTTTTTCACTTAAGTGCAGTCTCCTGCTTTGGTTTCACTTGGTTGGGCATGGTATTTTTGATGTGCTTTTTAAATTCCCCTTCGTTTTGCTTCAGCGTGGTGTGATCTTCACTCAGAATGTTATCTTCATGCTTGGGAATGATTGCTTGAAACACTGTGTGGGGTCTTTTATGCCATCTCTCATGGCACGTTTAGATCTGGGGAGGGCATTTAATCAGGTGGGAGGGTGGAGTGTGAGCATTTGGCCACCTTCCAGCCTCTGCCACAGTTAGGTCTGTGGCGGGAAGGCCCAGCTTTAGATTTCCTGCTGCGCCGTGACCTTAAGCGGTCTTTTCATTGTTGTGTATTGTGGTATTGATGCTCGGAGGCTTGGAGGGTTAAAAACTTAAACGAGTTTTATTTACAAGGTGTGTTCCCTACAGGCTGCTTCCTCACTCTGGCACTTTCCTGTGCTAGCGACCTGTGACATCACTTCCAGTCAGGACATGCATATATTAATAATATATTAAACGCCAAGGTCGCAGGTCTGGGCAGCACGGTAGC
Organism: Mustelus asterias; assembly: GCF_964213995.1. Classification (NCBI taxonomy): domain Eukaryota; kingdom Metazoa; phylum Chordata; class Chondrichthyes; order Carcharhiniformes; family Triakidae; genus Mustelus; species Mustelus asterias. The sequence goes on along the minus strand of NC_135812.1, from coordinate 88,052,375 downwards.
ACAGTGGTTAGCACTGCTGCTTCACAGCTCCAGGGACCTGGGTTCGATTCCTGGCTTGGATCACTGTCTGAGTGGAGTTTGCACATTCTCCTCGTGTTTGCGTGAGTTTCCTCCAGGTGCTCCAGTTTCCTCCCACAGTCCAAAGATGTGCGGGTTAGGTTGATTGGCCATACTAAAATTGCCCCTTAGTGTCCTGAGATGCGTAGGTTAGAGGGATTAGTGGGTCAATTGTGGTGAACCATCGTTGGTTCCCACTGGATAGTACTGAGCCAGGGTATGGCCAGTACTACAAGGATGTACATATGTTACTGTTGGGTTAGGGATGGGTTGTGCTACTTGTTGCTGTTGGGGTTAGGATGGGGTTGTTACACCTTTGTATTGTAGGGTTGTGGTACATCCGAGTCTGGCTCCGCCTCCTGGGAGAGGTATAAAGGTCCCTGCTCTGGCTGGGACCCCTCAGTCTGGGATCGTGTATATAATTATTGGCTGCTTCATTACAGTAAATAAAAGCCTTTATTTCCTGAGCATCTAGCCTCGTGTATGATAACGCTCATCATCAATATATAGGGATATGGGGGTAGGGCCTGGGTGGGATTGTGGTCTGTGCAGACTCGATGGGCCCAATGGCCTCTTTCTGCACTGTAGGGTTTCTAATACACAGTGCTTATTGCACTCTCGGGCCTCATCCAGCTGGTGGTATTAATGGCAAGTTGTGGGAACTTGCCATGCAGGGAACATGACAATGCAACCTCCCAAGGGGGTTCTTGTCTTCAAAGGCACTCAGTGCCTGACCATGGGACCTGGCATTAGGAAGGGTGAGTGCAGCTGAAAGCCCTGGCTGAACTCTGCCACCCCCCCATGGCCTCCACCCTGAAAAATGCCTCCCCGTGTCTGCGTGGGTTTCCTCCGGATGCTCCAGTTTCCTCCCACAATCCAAAGCTCTGCGGGTTAGGTTGATTGGCCATGCTAAATTTACCCTAGTGTCATGGGGATTAGCAGGGTAAATATGTGGGGTTAGGGGAATAGGGCCTGGGTGGGATTGTTGTCGGTACAGACTTGATGGGCCAAATGACCTCCTTCTGTACTGTAGGGATCCTATGATTCTATGATGACTCCTGTCTGTGGTCTGGATATCTCCTTGAACCAAGGTATCAGGTGGCTGATAGTCCCACAGCAGTCACCACCTCCCTGATGACAGTGCTAAGCAACAGAGCTGCTGGCTTCTGATTGACCAGAAGGGTTTGGTAGTTGTCCTTGATCCCAGGAATGGCCTGGTGGTGGCCACCTGAGTGCCTCAGGGGCAGCTCTTCCCAGTGGAGGCAACATGGGTCTCTCACTGGCTCTACGGCCAGCAGACAAGACCCCTGACCCCTTCCTAAAATTCTGAAGTTGCAATGGAACAAAACTGTTGGTGGGAATTCACCCATGGTGGTTATGCAGGAATGGCCTCAAGTTGCTGAACTACTCAACATCAGCAACTACGGCCGACCACCAGATACGGGCCAATGATGGAAAAATCTACATGTTGTGCAAAGAGCTGCAATTTTGAACTCTGGAATAGAACAAAGAACAAAGAAAATTACAGCACAGGAACAGGCCCTTCGGCCCTTCAAGCCTGCACCAACCATGCTACCCAACTTAACTAAAACCCCCTATCCTTCCGGGGACCATATCCTTCTATTCCCATCCTATTCACGTACTTGTCAAGATGCCCCTTAAAAGTCACTACCGTATCCGCTTCCACTACCTACCCTGGCAACAAGTTCCAGGCACCCATTACTCTCTGTGTAAAAAATCTGCCTTGTACATCTCCTTTAAAACTTGCCCTTCGCACCTTAAACCTATACCCCTAGTAATTGACTCTTCCACCCTGGGAAAAAGCTTCTGACTTTCCACTCTGTCCATGCCTCTCATAATCTTGTAGACTTCTATCAGGTCTCCCCTCAACCTCTGTCGCTCCAGTGAGAACAAACCAAGTTTCTCCAACCTTTCCTCATAGCTAATGCCTTTCAAACCAGGCAACATCCTGGTAAATCTTTGCTGTACCTCTCCAAAGCCTCCACATACTTCTGGTAGTGTGGTGACCAGAATTGAACACCATATTCCAAGTGTGGCCTAACTAAGGTTCTATAAAGCTGCAACATGACTTGCCAATTTTTAAACTCAATATCCCGGCCGATGAAGGCAAGCATGCCGTATGCTTTCTTGACTACCTTCTCCACCTGCATTGCCACTTTCAGTGACCTGTGTACCTGTACACCCAGACCCCTTTGCCTATCAATACTCTTAAGAGTTCTGCCATTTACTGTATATTTCCTATCTGTATTGGACCTTCCAAAATGCAATAGAGTTGGATTGTACGACTTCATTTCGGAAATTCTATGGTGCTGCAAACGTTTATTCAGTCGGTGAAAAGTAGCTCCAGCATCTGCAGATTTGACTACTCCAATTGCTGGAAATTGGGAGAAAATAGTTGACTCAACAGGAAGGCTCATCAATAATCAACAATAATTCTCTGGCACAGTCACACTGAAACGACAAGCAGCACGGTCTAATGTTCAAAAATTGTCACTTAATTGCTGAAACATCCTTTAATAGCTCCTTTGAGCTGACTGCTTATGCTTGTGAATTTATGAGCACCAATTTACAGTGGCCACTGATAAACTTTGATTCTGAGGATGGCTTTGGTTTTGATTATGTCACGGTGGCCATTATGGTTAAGCAATTTTCAAGGTGGAAAAGGTGATGAAGAAAGCATATGGCATGCTTGTCTTCATCAGATGAGGCATCGAGTATAAAAGTTGGCAAATTATGTTACAGTTGTATAAACCGTTGGTTAGGCCACATTTAGAATACTGTGTCCAATTCTGGTCACTACACTATCAGAAGGATGTGGAGGCTTTGGAGAGAATACAGAAAAGATTTACCAGGGTGTTGCCTGGTATGGAGGGGATTATCTATGAGGAGAGATTGAATAAACTGGGATTGTTCTCCCTGGAAAGGAGGAGGCTGAGGGGCGACCCTGATAGAAGTTTATAAAATTATGAGGGGCATAGATAAGGTGAACAGTTGGAAGCTTTTCCCCAGGGCAGAAATGACAATCACAAGGGGGCACAAGTTCAAGATGAGAGGGGAAAGGTTCAGTGGAGATGTGCGGGGGAAGTTTTTAACATAGAGGATGGTGGCGGCCTGGAATGCACTGCCAAGTGAGGTGGTTGAGGCAGTTATGTCAGCCACATTTAAGACATATCTTGATAGGCATATGAATAAACAGGGAATAGAGGGATATAAGCGGTTGGTCTAGCTAGGTAAACGTGATCGGCGCAGGCTTGAAGGGCCAAAGGGCCTGTTCCTGTGCTGTACTGCTCTTTGTTCTTTGAATAAAACAACGGGAGCGATTCTCCGGCGGAGACCAAACGTTTCCGCCCGAGCTCAGTGGATCATAGAATAGAATCATAGAAACCCTACAGTGCAGAAAGAGGCCATCTGGCCCATCGAGTCTGCACCAACCACAATCCCATCCAGGCCCTACCCCCATATCCCTATACATTTACCCGCTAATCCCTCTAACCTACGCATCTGAAGACACTAAAGGGGCAGTTTTAGCATGGCCAATCAACCTAACCCGCACATCTTTGGACTGTGGGAGGAAACCGGAGCACCTGGAGGAAACCCACGCAGACACGAGGAGAACGTGCAAACTCCACACAGACAGTGACTCAAGCCGGGAATCGAACCCAGGTCCCTGGAGCTGTGAAGCAGCAGTGCTAACCACTGTGCTACCGTGCCACCTCTAAATGGTCCGACGAACGTTCTGTCTTGCCTGCTGTAATTCCCGCGGCAGGCCGGATGGGAAGTTTTCGGCCAACATCATCTTCAGTGACCAATAACTTACAGGAAATCCATCCAGAAGTTGTTGCCAGCCACTTCTGGGCTCCGCGGAAGAGCCAAACTGACTTTCCTAGCCGGCCTGCACTCGCTTCTCTTGAGGATTGAATTGGTCCCAGGGACTAGGACTGGTGCCCATAGCTCACCTGTAGTAACCAAATGAGGTTGGTGAACCAAATTGTCGCAAATCTATTGTAGGTCCTGTTTCCATTGCCCCTTTCACCGCACACCTGCGTACTCTCTGACTTACAATGGCTCCTGGTCAAAATATGTTGTGGTTTTAAAATTCTCATCCTTGGTTTTAAATCCCTCCATTGCCCCTCCCATTCACAGAATCATAGAATCCCTACAGTGCAGAAGGAGGCCATTCGGCCCATTGGTGGAAGGATGATACTGTATTTGGTCACTTGTAAGAATTAAAGGCAATGTCTTGGAAATCGTATATCTCCTGAATCAGGGTGCAATCCCATTACAGAACATGTGGGTAAAGTGATCAGCAACAACAGCACGGTTCAATTCTGGCCTTGGGTCACTGTCTGTGTGGAGTTTGCACATTCTCCCCGTGTCTGCGTGGTTTCCTCCCACAGAACAAAAATGTGCAGGTTAGGTGGACCGATCACAATCTCACCCCGACCCTATCCCCATAACCCCATATCTCATCCCCATAACCCATATCTCTGAAATCTCCTCCACCCCACAACCTCTTGAGATTTCTGCACACCTCTAATTCTGCCCTCCGACTTTAATCACTCCATCATTGTTGGTGCCTGGAATACACTCCTCCTTTCTAACCTCGTTTCTGCCAATAAAACACTGCTTAAACCTATTTTTTTGACAATGCTTTTTATCAGCTTTTTATCAGCAGAGCCACTGTAGTCACCATTGTAGAGTAAATTGTGGGATTTTGGGTAGAATTTTCCCATCTCACCCGCCACGGGAATCGTACCAGGCGGGGGCGGACCATGCGAACGTCCGTTGGCCTCGGGCGAGAATTTCCGACCTTGGGACGAGTGCGGCTGGAAAATCCCGGCCTTTGTGTCTGATATTTCTTGTAACCCTCTGCAAATATTTCTCATTTTACCATCTGTGCACAACTCAGCCGAGAAAGGGTCTATTTAGTGAATTCTGACCTTTCGCTGACAACGTTCCTCCCAGCTGTAGCACAGATTGAAATCCACAGCAGAGTAAGTGAAAAGTAATCCACCAAATGAAATGTTGCTCTCGAGCTGTGAGGATCAGAGGGCTATTAACATTTTAATCAACCCCGTTCCTTAATGACACTGATAAGGAATACAGGGCCAGCGGTATTTTCTCAAAAGAAAAGCTTGCAAGTGTAATTCTGCAAATCTGGCGAATTATATATGTTAACCCCAGCACAACCATAATCAATCAACACCTAAATCCAGACCTGTCAGGGAAGTGCCTGATTCTTTAAGGAGTGCAGTTAAAATAGAATCTGTTTCCAAAGAGTTCCAGGGGATTCAGACATACTGGAAAGAGAAACGTATACAAAGATCCACCGCGTTCAAGTAGCTTTTTAATTTGTTCAAGGGATGTGGGCATTGCTGGCTGGGCCAACATTTATTGCCCAAGACTGATTGCCCTTGAGAAGGTGCACGTCGGCCACCTTGTTGAACCGCTGCCATCCATGTAGAGGTGTAGGTATACCCACAGTGCTGTTAGGAAGTGAGTTCCAGGATTTCGACACAGGGACAGTGAAGGGACGGTGATATAGGATGGGAGATTTCACACCCCAGCGGCATGTTTTGTGGCGGCGGAGGCCAGCAATGGGATCTTCTTGTCCCGCTGCTGTCAGTGGGGTTTCCTGTTGTTCACACATTCCACTGCCGAGGAACCTGTGCCGGGGGCGGTGGGGGGAGGTGTGGGGGGGGTCACCATTGGTGGGACCGGAAGATTCTGCTGGTGGGAATAGTCAGAAAATCTCCCCCCCCCATAGTATCAAATCAGGATGGTGCATGACTTGGAGCAGAACCTGAAAGGTGGTGGCGTTCCCATGTATCTGCTGCTCTTGTCTTTCTAGATGATAGCGGTTGAGGATTTGTGGTGAACCATAGATGGTTACCACTATGGGTACTGAACCATAGATGGTTACCACTATGGGTACTGAACCATAGATGGTTACCACTATGGGTACTGAACCATAAATGGTTACCACTATGGGTACTGAACCATAGATGGTTATCACTATGGGTACCTGTACATATGTTACTCTTGTTACTGTTGGGGTTAGGGTTGGGGTGTTCCACCTGTTGGTATTGTTCTGTGGTACACTCCGGTTGGCTCCGCCTACCTATAGGAGTATAAAGGTCACTGCACTGCCTAGTGACCCTTTAGTCTGGGATTGTATTGTTATGCAGTATGCTCCATTCTTGTTACTAATAAAAGCCTTTATTTCCCGGGTACGATCCAGCCTCCCGAGTGATTTAATCGTGCATCAAGATTTGGAAGTAGTTTTCTGGTCATTACTCTGAGGGAAAATTAGAAATTGTGTCCTCAATCCCCATGTTTAAGATTATTCCCTTGGCTTCCAACATAAATCCTTGGTTCGGAATAAGGGGAAGGAGCCTATAGTTAGGGCACTGCTTCTGCTACTCAGCTTCACCAGGAGGTAAAATGTTACAGAACTTCAGTGTTCCTTCTGTCCCCAAAGGTTTGTTTCCACTCCACGGAGAGTTTCTAGTTTGTGCTCCATCCTATTCCCCACTTCTACAACCACCGCCACCACCCCCCCAAACCCCCAAAAGTATTTTCAGCCATAACTGGTATTTAAGTACCAGAATATTGATAGGCACCATCCCATAAGGTGCCTCACAGTGCCAGGGACCCGGGTACAATTCTCGGCTGGGGTCACTGGCTGTGTGGAGTCTGCACATCCTCCCCGTGTCTGCATGGGTTTCCTCCGGGTGCTCTGGTTTTCTCCCACAGTCCAAAGATGTGTGGGTTAGGGTGTGATTGGCCATGTTAAATTGACCCTAGTTTTGGATGGATTAGCAGGGTAAATATGTGTGGTTATGCGGATAGGGTGGATTTGATGTCGGTGAGGCTCGATGGGCTGAATGGCCTCCTCCTGTACTGCAGGGATTCTATGATTCTATGATTGTCTTTGGGACATCAGAAAATTCCTCCTGTCTTTAAGTAATCACTAATAAAGTATTTTCTTTCTTCTTTACGATGATAGAACATCACATTCATCATTTGGCCGACGGGGAATACATTGAAAAAAGCAACATCTTTCAGCAGAAGTGATTGACATCGATTTGTGGTTGCTCCGAGTGGAATTGAGCTGATATGTCCACCCATAGGCACTGTCTTCATTTTATCAGCTTAGCGGGGTTTTATTCACTGCAAAAAAAATCATTGGATGTCCGAGGGCAGCATGGTGGCACAGTGGTTAGCACTGCTGCCTCACAGCGCCAGAGACCCGGGTTCGATTCCCGGCTTGGGTTACTATTTGTGTGGAGTTTGCATGTTCTCCCTGTGTCTACATGGGTTTCCTCCGGGTGCTCCAGTTTCCTCCCACAGTCCAAAGATGTGCGGGTTAGGTTGATTGGCCATGCTAAATTGAGTCTTTTGTCAGGGGGACTAGCAGGGTAAATATGTGGGGTTACGGGAATAGGGCCTGGGTTAGATTGTGGTCAGTACAAAGTCGCTGGGCCGAATAGCCTCCTTCTGTGCTATAGGGATTCTATGTACATCAACGCAAATCACAAATCTGAACTGAGCTGAAATTGGCTGGTTCGGGAAAGGCAAAATCATGCAATTTGGATGACTTCCTACTTGAAAAGTAGCCCCTGCACATATGCAGCACCATAGTCTCCCAACATTAACTTACCCTCCAAATTATTCAATCAGTCTGCATTGCTGGCATGTTTCACATTGAATTGCCATCTGTTGGATGTTAAAGTAATTTCAGTGCCCCTTTTTTTGTGTGAGGAGGGCGGGGGTGGAATTAATTTCTGATGCCAGTTTTCAGTGCCGTATTGGGAGCGTGGCTATTTCGAACATGGCAGTTTAGAATTTGCATTCTGTGTATACATGCCATAAACACTATATTAACATGACTTTATTTGCAGTAAAACTATTGTACACAGCTTGTCACAGTAGCTTGCAATTGCCCACAAATAATCACTCTCACAGTAATGAGATTTGAACAAGTGTGGCTAGGATTTTCCAGTGGGCAGGTGCTAACTGTTAACTAATGCAGACCAATCTGACCACCTTGGAGGTTTTTCTTTTTGCAGCTGGCTTCTGCTGCACAAGAATACGGGAATATCTAAGTAGTAATTCAGTAACTGGCAAAAAACGAGAAGGAAAAATTCTCCCAAGTGGCAAATGGATGCTGTTTTAAAATTTCTTGTTGCGTTTCCAATGTCTTAAGAATATTTATCATAAATATTTTGCTCAACAATCTGCTCTCTCCATCGTTCGTGGTAAATAATCCCATCCACATTTTAAATGCTACTTGCCACTTATCAGCCCAAAACCTGAATGTTGTCCAGGTCTTGCTGTATGCGAGCACGGGACTGCTTCATTAACTGAGCAGCAGTGAATGGAACTGAACTCGCTCCACTGAGTGAAGCTTTACATCTTCTAGTTGCTGAGCAGGAGAATGGTAAAACTACCATGTTTCCAATGCTATAACTGACACCTGTCAAGGAACGAAAGGGATGCAAAGTCATCTAGTTATTTACCTCTGAGCCAGTGAACTCATGTGTTCCTCAGGGCCAGTTCCTGCTGTCAGTGCCATAGCCAAATTTTGAACTTGCTACAGTCAATGCATGCCAATATTTAAGCAGAGCTTTTAATGATTTGAAAGCTAACAAATCTCCAATTCCCCACTGTCCAATTCTTTTATCCAAAGAGATGACAGAACTGCAACCATAGTTTCCGTTGCATCTCAATATTTGGCACATTTTAAAGCATCAGATGATAGGAGTGCCTGCAACCCAAGCAATCTAATTGGTTTTACCACCTCAATAAGATCACTCATTCAGGACACAGAAAGGGTTATAAAGACTTGATCACAGCTCACCATGCTAAAGGGTGGAATTCTCTGGCCGTTCACACTGGCAGGATTTTCTGGTCCCGCTGCAGTGAACGGAGATTTGGCTGAGTACCAAATTCTGCGTCCTCTCTTACAGCGAAAATTCCGGCCAAAATGTTTACTTTCAGTTTTAATTTAATTTACAGATCAAAATGCAATTATAGATACATATAACAAACCTTGTAATTACATAAAAGGACATGTTGTGCATTGTGCATTAAATAACTAGATAGAAACTGGCAACATTCCCGGCTCGGGTTACTGTCTGTGTGGAGTTTGCACATTCTCCTCGTGTCTGCGTGGGTTTCCTCCGGGCGCTCCGGTTTCCTCCCACAGTCCAAAGATGTGCAGGTTAGGTTGATTGGCCAGGTTAAAAATTGCCCCTTAGAATCCTAAAATTAGTAGGTTAGAGGGATTAACGGGTAAATATATGTGAGGGTACGCCTGGGTGGGATTGTGGTCGGTGCAGACTCGATGGGCCGAATGGCCTCCTTCTGCACTGTAGGGTTTCTATGATTCTATGATTTCTATGATTAATGGCTAGAACAGACTTGGTTGGCACTTTCAGTGACTTGTGTGACTGTACACCCAGATCTCTCTGCCTACCAATACTCTGAAGGGTTTTGCCATTTTCTGTATATTTCCCAAGACTTGGTTGGCTGTAGAGATTCGCATTCTAATCAGTATTCTGTAGCTTGATTTTGTGTCTTTGTGCCCTGTTTGAGAGCAGATTTCCACTCCATCTGACGAAGGAGCAACGCTCTGAAAGCTAATGGCATTTGCTACCAAATAAACCTGTTGGACTTTAACCTGGTGTTGTTAAAACTCTTACTGTGTTTACCCCAGTCCAACACCGGCATCTCCACTTCTATGACCAAGCCAGTTCTATTTCCATCTTGCCAGCTCACTTCTGATCCCATGCGACTTCGCCTTCTGTACCAGTTTGCCATGAAGGACCTTGTCAAAGACCTTACTGAAGTCCATGTACTCAACATCCACTGCCCTAGCCTCATCAATCATCTTCATCACTTCCTCAAAAAATTCGATCAAGTTAGTGAGGCACGACCTCCCGTTCACAAATACGTCTGCTTATTTCCAAATGGGAGTAAATCCTGTCTTGAAGAATCCTCTCCAATAATTTCCCTATCACTGACGTAAGGCTCACCAGCCTGTAATTACCTGGATTATCCTTGCTACTGTTTTTAAACAAAGGAACAACATTAGCTATTCTCCAATCTTCTGGGACTTCCCCTGCAGCCAGTCAGGATACAAAGATTTCTCTCAAGGGCCTGCCTTGCTTCTTTCAGTATACTGGGCTATATCCCATCAGGCCCTGGGGATTTGTCTACCTTAATATTTCTCAAGAACCCCAATACCTCCTCCTTTTCGATCTCAACATGACCCAAACTATCTACATACCCTTCCCCAGACTCATCATCCACCAAGTCCTTCTCTTTGGTGAATACTGACGCAAAGTACTCATTTAATACCTCACCATGCATAGATTCACTCCCCTGTCGTTGAGTACGCCAACCCTCTAACTGGCTACCCTCTTGCTCTTTGTATGTGTAGAAAAAGCCTTAGGATTTGCCTTAATCCTGCTGGCCAATGAATTTTCATGACCTCTTTTCGCTCTGCTTACTCCTTGCTTAAGTTTCTTTCTACTTTGTTGGCAACTAAGTTGGCACTTAGTTGACATGGCATCTATAAGGGACCATGCAAATGAATAGGGCATATGTTGGCATGGAGAGTGTGAGAGGTCATGCAATGGGTAGAGGGCATAGGTTGACATGAAGGGTATGAGTGGCCATTCAGATGGGTGGGGGTATGAGTTGGCAGGAATAGGGCATGGGGAATGAGTGGGACAAGAGGCTGTAAGGGGTGAGGTATGGAAGGCATAGTTGGCATGGAGAGTGTGAGAGTATATTACAACTGGGGCAAAGTCGCAGAACACTGAGGTGGGCCTTTTAATAGGTCCACATCAGTAACCTGCAGTCCCGTGATTGCCTCTGAACTGCATCCAGGGTAAATAAATCCTGCAAGTGAATATATGGCAGATTCCAGGGATGGTCAAGTTTTTTTTTTGAGTAGTAGTTTCCATTCTTTCTGCTATAGTTCAGAGAAAAAAGATAACATTTTGGTGAAATCTTCCATAATAATGGAAACTAAATTGCTGAATTTGCAGCAAGCCTACAATTTTAAATTGATGTCACTTTCAGAATGAAGGTTATGTGTTTTCAGACAGTTGTCAGTCCTAAACTTCACATTCAGAAAACTGCAAGTTGTTAGCATCTTGTAGTTGTCTTTGACAGGATCAGTCGCAGTGGTAAATCTAACTAGGACAAAATATGCAGGCATTTTAGCAATGTGTTTGTAACTATCTCTGATTATTATTTTTTTAAATTTTGTTCCTGTAACTCTTTTCTTTAATGTTTTTCTGTTTCTCTATCATGATACGCGATTAAATAGTTTTAATATTGTCAATTATAATACAATGGGTCATGACGTGTTATCTCCTCAGCGTTGGATTTGGAGGTACTCCAAAGTTCCCAGGTGAGGTATTATCAGGTAATTGTCCAGAAGCACTAACTTCCCTGGACAATTGGATTGCGCTGGGAACCATCTGACAAAACAATTTTAATCCTTAATTTTGGATGGTTCTGCCAGTGTGGCATCAGTAGTTACCCTGAAATAGTTAGAAGGAAAGAAAAAGCACTTCTAACTTCAGAGTAACTGTTTTAAATACCTAGACTGAGCCCAGCACGATACACCCACCAGACTCTCAACACCAAGCCCCCCCCACACCACCCCACCACCACCAACCAAGCACCCTGCTTCTCTCAGTACTCCCCACATCTCACGTGGAATTCTCCACCCTTCCCCGACCTGAAACCCTCCCTGACCAGACTATTCCCTCCCGCAACCCCTACCATCTCCCCAACCCTCCTGACCCAAACTGACAACGCCCCCCCCGACCACACACCCCCAACCCCACTCTTGAACCAACAGCCCCAAAAGCTTCAGCGAAGAAACCAGCCCCCAATTTGTATCTGCATTTAAATTCTGTAAATTCAGAATGTAGTCAACTATAAATTTAACTTAATTTTAGTTCTTTGCCATAAGACCATAAGACATAGGAGCAGAAGTTTCAATAAGATCCCCCCTCATCCTTCTAAACTCCAATGAGTACAGACCCAGAGTCCTCAACTGTTCCTCATATGACAAGCTCTTCATTCCAGGGATCATTCTTGTGAACCTCCTCTGGACCCTTTCCAAGGCCAGCACATCTTCCTTAGAAAACTGTTCACAATATTCCAAATGGGGTCTGACCAGAGCCTTATACAGCCTCAGAAGTACATCCCTGCTCTTGTAATCTCTGTGGTAGTTGTCCAGGTGTTGTTAAACTTCTTACTTGTAATCTCTTGCATTTCCTCATGTCTTAAATCTAATTCAATTTACTTAATAAACAATACGGAGCCAGTCCTTTACTCAACTTCAAGTCCAAACAATTAGTTGATCCTTTATCTATATTATTTGAACTAAAATATAATATAGAATATAAACTGATATTTCCTCTAATGTAATGCCAGTACCCAATTCCACATTGATAAACACAAAGAGAAAATGCTGGAAAATCTCAGCAGGTCTGACAGCATCTGTGGTGAGAGAATAGAGCCAATGTTTCAAGTCTGGATGATCCTTTGTTAGCTGCTTATCCATATTTGAAAAGTTAGCTCTATTCTTTCTCCATAGATGCTGTCAGACCTGCTGAGATTTTCCAGCATTTTCTGCTTTTGTTTCAGATTCCAGCATCTGCAGTAATTTGCTTTATCCACATTGATGAAGCTGGAATGTGTTTGTGTTAAGAATAAACTGATGATATTCAGACATCACTTCACAAACCCACAACCACCTGGAAGGACAAGGGTAGCAGGCACATAGAAACACCAAAACCTCCATGTTTCTCTGCAATATACATGGTATTTTGACTTCCATAGAATCCCTGCAATGCAGATGGAGGCCATTTGGCCCATCGAATCTGCACCAACTTTCCGAAACAGCATCTTACGAAGGCCCACTCCTCAGCCCTCCCCCTATAACTCCATGCATTTACCATGACTAACTTACCTAACCTACACAACATGGGACATAGAAGGGGTAATTTAGCATGGCCAATCCACCTAACCTGCACATCTTTGGACTGCGGGAGGAAATCAGAGCACCCGGAGGAAACCCATGCAGACACGGGTCGTACATGCAAACAAACAAACATGCAGACAATCACCCAAGGCCGGAATCGAACCAGTGGCGCTGTGCCACTGTGCCGCCCATGAAATATTTGGAAATATATTGGGTAAAATTCTCCAACCTCCCAGTTGCATGTTTCCCGCCAGCGGGAGATGGCACGTTGTTTGCTAGCTGCGAGGTTCTATGGTCCTGCCGCTGTCAATGGGAACCCCAATTGATGTCACTCCACACAGGCAAGAAACTCATGGCCGGGGTAGCGCTGCTGGCGGGATTGGAGAACGCCGCCGGCATGAACGGCTGGAGAATTCCAGCCATTGTCTCTCCTTCATCATCACTGGGTCAAAATCCTGGAACTTTCCACCTCACAATACTGAGGATGCATCTTCACCAGATGGACTTCAGTCGTTCAATAAAGCTGCACACTAACACCTTCTCGAGGACAATTAAGGATGAGCAATAAATGTTGGCCTTGGCGTAAATTAATTAATAAATTGTAAAAGGCACTAAAGCTGTCAGTTGCCCTTGGTATCTAAACCTATTAACACATGATGTGTAGGATTGTTATGTATTTGAAAGAATGCAGGTTTGAGGGAAATATTAGCGGCGAAGCTTTGTGCTGCTTGCAATTTAAATGATGGTAATGTGGAGTACAGGACTAAATGCACAGCTGAATGGCTCCAAGATTCAGTAGTTTGATAGAAGGCCAGTGCCGTTTAAAGATCGCCTGCACTGCTTAAAATTAGCCTGCACCTCCTAAACGGGAGGTGAATTCTGACTGCAGCAGGTGCTGGAAGTTGCTGGGGAAGAGACTCTGAGCAGGAAAAATGATGCAAATGACACAACGAGACATGCTTCAAGGCTCTCTGATACAGCATTACATGTCTTCATTCAGGAAGTGGGCAGGAGGAGACAGGCTCTCTACCCAGAGTGGACCACTTTCCAGACAGGCACTGAAAAGGCAGTGAGAGAAGATAGTCATTACTGTCAATGCAAACTCTAAAGCCCAAGGACTTGGACACAGTGTAGGAAGAAATTTAATGACCTCACCCAACTGGTCAAGGTCAGTAAATGAATCTTCAAATGCAATATCCTTACACACCATAGAATCATAGAATCCCTTCAGTGCAGAGGAGGCCATTCAGCCCATCGAGCCTGCACCAACGACAATCCCATTCAAGCCCGATCCCTGTAACCCCATGTATTTACCCTGCAAATCCCCCTGATACTAATGGACAACTTTGCCATGGCCAATCCACCTAACTTGCACATCTTTGGAGTATGGGGGGAAACCAGAGCACCCGGAGGAAACCCATGCAGACACAGGGAGAATGTGCAAACTCCACACAGACAGTTACCCGAAGACGGAATTGAACGTGGGTCCCTGGCGCTGTGAGGCAGCAGTGCTAACCACCACTTGGTCAAGGTGATTTCAGGCAGCTCAGCCAGGAAGGGGCATGTGTTGATTGTCTTCTTCCTTCCTCCTCCTCCTCCTCTCTGCCTGCTCCTCAGCTGCTCACCCTATCCTTGGTGAAAAGGGCTGTGCCCTCACGAGGTTCTGTTGGACACAGCATTGAGACACAGTCTGACAAGGACAGCAAGTCTTTTCCAGAGTGATCCAGGTCACTGAAACATTGACCCAAATCATCCGAGCAGCGACAATGAGTTGACCACCCCTGCACTCGAAGATTCCCCTGAGCTGATTCTGCAGAGCATTTCTCCAGGAACCTTCTGATCCCAGCGTCAAAGAAATGTGCAGCACAGCATCCCTCAGGAAACTCCGTCTGGGTGGCGTAGAGTCAGGGAAAGACAGGACCTGCCACTTTTTGATGGCACTAATTGCCATCTGGTAAGTCTAAACATCCAGGCTTTGAATGCTCGTGAATAGATAAGTTATGGGTAAGTGAGTAGAGTGGATGAGGTGGGTAAGTGGGTGAGATAGGTGAGGGGTGTGAGTGGGTGAGGGTGGTGAGGTGGTAGTAAAGGGAATATGTAAGTGGGCAAGTTGAGTTGGTAGGTAGTTGGATGAGTGGGTAATCGGGTCGGGGGTTAGTCAGGTTGGGTTGGGTGTGGGGGGCAGTTAGGAGAGTAATCGGGTCGAATCAGGGATAGGTTGGAGTTGACTGGGGGATCAGCTGGGGAGTTACCAAGGTGTTAGACTGTTTTAATTTGTCTAACATTTCCTGGGTAACTATTCAGGTAAGTACCATGGTCCCCGGCTCTAGCTCAGGGTTTAGACATCCATAAAGGCTCCAGGCGAGCAAGGGAATTGCCCATCAGATGTTTAAATTTCTGATGGACAATTCCCATGTACATCCACAGGTCAGGACTTCCACACGCTCCTGACATCTTCAGTCATACATCCAGTCCCCAGATCGTCAGACACCAAAGGATTGGGTTCATTGTTTGATCAGCCCAGTCTGCTCTATGATCTGGCAGTGTGGCTCTCATTATATGCATGCTAGCCATGTAGGGTTGGCTTTCACGAACAAGGTGTTCAGTGGTTAACTCTGGTCATCCAGCAGCCACCCTCTGGTGTAAAATAACTACTCAAATACAGAGTAAACAGGGGGCTGGAACTGACTAAATATATCACGACTGCTATCAGCATAGTGGCTATTCATCAACATGAGGTGCTGAGCACTGTCACACACCATCTTTACATTCAGCAAGAGGAACCCTTTGTGGTTACACCACAGCAAGTGGGGAGGCGATGGCCTAGTGGTATTATCGCTAGACTATAAATCCAGAAACTCAGCTAATGTTCTGGATACCTGGGTTCGAATCCCACCACGGGTATTCCGGATGTCACCTCCTCCAGGTTGGAAGGATTCCGATCCAAAGAAAATCAGGACCACGAGCATCTTCACAGCCACTGGCAGCGTTGTCCTTGCCATGAAAGTGCCATCTGCCCACAAGAGATGGTATATTTCCATGAGCACATTCTGTGCACCTGGTTGAGGTTCTGGGAAGAGAAATGCTCCTGGAAGACTCTGGATACATAAGGCCTCTTGCTGAGAGCCCTTCTCCCCCTCCTCCACCTTCCTACGTGAACAGCTCCTCCTCATCTGTGCTGTCTCTGTCCAATCTCTCTCTCACTCTGCAGGCCAAGCGGATGGTCATTACAACACCCAGGACTGGGAGCAAGTGGACTGACCAGAACACTTAGAGTCAAAGTCAAGCCCTTCTCTACACACACAACCACTCCATATCGATGTCACCAACTTTACTGAACTCTGCAAACTGTCAAGCACTTCCACAAAGTCAAACCCAGCCAGTAGAAATTCATCAGCTTCTAACACAAGAGTCTCTGATGATCCTTTTAAAAAGCCCTGAAACTGGTGTCCTTCCTGGTGTTGCACACTGGATCAGCTGTGCATTGGCTAGAGCAGTGAGGTCAAAAATGATGGTGCTCACATCAAATCAGGGTTCTACACTGACTGACACCACAATCTGCCTACCTTGCAAACTTGTTGATTCATAAAAGTCCATTACTGATCTCTCCAAAATGACATCTGAGGTAGGCTACAACTGAAGTGTGTGCACATTGCAGAGACGCCACATTGGAACCAAAATGGCACATGTGGCACCAGAAGTACAGGCCTGACAGAGTTTAATTTGCACCCACAGTACTTTTTAATGGTTGTCATCTATTTCCCTTAATGATTAGAATGTCTCTTTGTGCTGTGAGAACTCTCCATCATTTTGGTTTGAATTTTTTTTGTGATGTTGAAGTGTGCTTTATTTAAGGATCTCTGTGGCTGTTCAGCAGTTGCAGCAAACTTTATTTGGCAGGTGAGGTCGAAATCTTCTGTTAATGGTCTTCCTGAGAGTTTGAAAGTTCTTTGATTGACACCCAAATCTGTTTCCTTTCACTGAGTCCTTTTTTATCAAGGTAACTCTTTCTTGCTACCTCTCTTTTCCCATCCCCACCAAATGCACCTGCAGCTTTATATAAAATGAAAGACTTCACAAGATCATTAGATGTGTTCTCGATATGGTTTCAAACACCTTTCAGCTTTCTTATCCCAAATTGACTTTCATTGTGTCTTGACACATTTCTCCAATGGATTTCTTCAATCCATCAGTATTGTTTAAAAGCACATCACTCATAGATTCCTATAAACATGAATATTTTATAATCTTTCTTCCAGTTAAACATTGGAAAGAGCAAAGCCATTGTCTCTGGATCCCGTCACAAATACTGTTCCCTCGCTACCAACTCCGGCCCTCTCTCTGGCAATTGCTTGAGACTAAAGCAGACTGCTTGCAAAATTGGTGTCATATTTGATCCAGAGGTAATCTTCTGGCCACATAATTCGCACCATCACTAAGGTTGCCTGTCTCCACTCCTTTAACATAACGCAACACCCACCACCCCCAACTACCACAACAACCCCCATCTTGCCAAGCTCATCTGTAGTGAAAACCTTCATCCACGTCTTTGTTATCCCGAGACTTGGCTATGCCAATGTACTCCCAGCTGGTCTCCAGACCCATAGTCAACCCTCATCTCTAACTTAGCTGCCTGTGTACTAATTCATCTCACGTTCTATTCACCCATTACCCTGCGTTTGCTGACTTACATTGTTTTTAAAATTTATTTCTGTCACAAGTAGGCTCATATTAACACTGCAATAAAGTTACTTTGAAAATCCCCTCGTCGCCACACTGCGGCACCTGTTCAGGTACACTGAGGAAAACTTTAGCATGGCCAATGCACTTAACCAGCATGTCTTTCGGATTGTGGGGGGAAACCAGAGCACCGGGGGGGGAAACCCTCGGAGACACGGGGAGAATGTGCAGACTCCACATAGTCAGTGATCCAAGCCGGGAATTGAACCCGGGCCCCTGATGCTGTGATGCAGCGGTGCCAACCACTGTGCCACCATGCTGCATTGCCCCAGTACTCATTAGGAATTTAAAATTTCTCACCTTATTTTCAAATTCGTTCTTGACTTCACCCCTCCCTGCCTGTCATCTCCGTGCCCGACAACTCTCCGAGGTTTCTGCACAACTTCAATTCCAGTCTATTGAGTATCTCCAGTTTGGGCTGCTCCAATTTTAACTGTTCCATCGCTGGAAACTGTGTCTTCAGCTGCCCCAGACTCTGGATATCCCTCTCTAAAACTCTCTACTTTTCTTCCTCGCTTTCCTTCCTTAAGGGACTCCTTAAAACAAACCACTTGACACCAAACCTTTTTAAAAATTTATTCATGAGACATGGGCGTCGCTGGCTGGCCAGCATTTATTGTCCATCCCTAGTTGCCTGAGGGCAGTTGAGAGTCAACCACATTGCTGTGGCTCTGGGGTCACATGTAGGCCAGACTAGGTAAGGACAGCAGATTTTCTTCCCTAAAGGACATTGGTGAACCAGATTGGTTTTTCTGACAATCAACAATGGTTTCATGGCCATCAGTAGATTCTTAACTCCAGACATTTTTTATTGAATTCAAATGTCACCATCTTCTGTGGCGGGATTCGAACCCGGGTCCCCAGAATATTAGCTGAGTCTCTGGATTAATAATCTAGTGATAAAACCACTAGGCCTTCGCCTCCCCACTTTAGTCATCTGACCTAATATTTCCTTATCTGGCCTGGTGTCACATTTTGTTTGGTAAAAGTCCTTGTACCTTGGGATGTTTTGCTATATTAAAGGGTAAATACAAGTTGGTGTTATTAATAAAAACAAACTAAGGATCATCCATACTCGAAACGTTGGCTCTATTCTCTCTCCACAGGTGCTGTCAGCCCTGTTGAGATTTTCCAGCATTTTCTGTTTTATTGTTAATGATGTTTTGGGCAGGGAGCTGATGTAAGTAGTTCTACTGTCCAAATTGGAAATTTGGAATTCTTTTGTTTGAACCCATCAAATAATAGAAACTGTGACTTGAACTTTGACCAGTTGAGAAATAAAGCATCTTTGGAAACGGGATGCACCATCGGTTCTACAGTACTAAGAAGCTAGTCAGTGAAATAAAGAAAAGTTGCAGTGCCATTGTACTGCACTGTTAAAACAGCAGGAAGATTTGCCACTTTAATTTTGTTTTGATCACATACCTGACCCCCAGGATTTTGGTATGATCCAACTATGTGCAGGATATTCTGGAGGGTCTGAAAATAGATAAATCCCCTGGTCCGGATGGGATTTATCCAAGGATTCTCTGGGAGGCAAGAGAAGTGATTGCAGAGCCTCTGGCTCTGATCTTCAGGTCGTCGTTGGCCTCTGGTATAGTACCAGAAGATTGGAGGTTAGCGAATGTTGTCCCATTGTTTAAGAAGGGGAACAGAGACTTCCCCGGGAATTATAGACCGGTGAGTCTCACTTCTGTTGTCGGCAAGATGTTGGAAAAAATTATAAGGGATAGGATTTATAGTTATTTGGAGAGTAATGAATTGATAGGTGATAGTCAGCATGGTTTTGTGGCAGGTAGGTCGTGCCTTACTAACCTTATTGAGTTTTTTGAGAAAGTGACCAAGGAGGTGGATGGGGGCAAGGCAGTGGACGTGGTATATATGGATTTTAGTAAGGCGTTTGATAAGGTTCACCATGGTAGGCTTCTGCAGAAAATGCAGATGTATGGGATTGGGGGTGATCTAGGAAATTGGATCAGGAATTGGCTAGCGGATAGGAAACAGAGGGTGGTGGTTGATAGTAAATATTCATCATGGAGTGCGGTTACAAGTGGTGTACCTCAGGGATCTGTTTTGGGGCCACTGCTGTTTGTAATATTTATTAATGATCTGGATGAGGGTATAGTTGGGTGGATTAGCAAATTTGCTGATGACACCAAAGTCGGTGGTGTGGTAGACAGTGAGGAAGGGTGTCGTAGTTTGCAGGAAGACTTAGACAGGTTGCAAAGTTGGGCCGAGAGGTGGCGGATGGAGTTTAATGCGGAGAAGTGTGAGGTAATTCACTTTGGTAGGAATAACAGATGTGTTGAGTATAGGGCTAACGGGAGGACTTTGAATAGTGTGGAGGAGCAGAGGGATCTAGGTGTATGTGTGCATAGATCCCTGAAAGTTGGGAATCAAGTAGATAAGGTTGTTAAGAAGGCATATGGTGTCTTGGCGTTTATTGGTAGGGGGATTGAATTTAGGAGTCGTAGCGTTATGTTGCAACTGTACACAACTCTGGTGCGGCCGCACTTGGAGTACTGTGTGCAGTTCTGGTCCCCACATTACAGGAAGGATGTGGAGGCTTTGGAGAGGGTGCAGAGGAGGTTTACCAGGATGTTGCCTGGTATGGAGGGGAGATCCTATGAGGAGAGGCTGAGGGATTTGGGATTGTTTTCGCTGGAAAGGCGGCGGCTAAGAGGGGATCTTATTGAAACATATAAGATGATTAGAGGTTTAGATAGGGTGGATAGTGATAGCCTTTTTCCTCTGATGGAGAAATCCAGCACGAGGGGGCATGGCTTTAAATTGAGGGGGGGTAGTTATAGAACCGATGTCAGGGGTAGGTTCTTTACCCAGAGGGTGGTGAGGGATTGGAATGCCCTGCCAGCATCAGTAGTAAATGCGCCTAGTTTGGGGGCGTTTAAGAGATCCGTAGATAGGTTCATGGACGAAAAGAAATTGGTTTAGGTTGGAGGGTCACAGTTTTTTTTTAACTGGTCGGTGCAACATCGTGGGCCGAAGGGCCTGTTCTGCGCTGTAATGTTCTATGTTCTATGTTCTATGTTCTAACTAAGCACCATTAGCTGTTTGTTTAAAGTAGTCACAGCTTGCGATCCAAGACACTTGCTTAATGAATAAAGTCAGGAGATTGCAGTTTTTGAACAAATAAAATAAACGTTACCATACAATGTCAGAAAGATAAAACTGCGCGGACAGCACGGTGGCGCAGTGGTTAGCATTGCTGCCTCACAACGCCAGGGACCCGGTTCAATTCCAGCCTTGGGAGGCTGTCTGTGTGGAGTGTGCACATTCTTCCCATGTCTGCGTGGGTGTCCTCGGGCTGCTCCGGTTTCCTCCCACAGTCCAAAGATGTGCAGATAGGTTGGATTGGCCAGTGGGGTCATGGGCATAGGGCGGGGTAGAAGACCTGAGTAAGACACTCTCTGTCAGAGAGTCAGTGTGGGCTCGATGGGCCGAATTATCTCCTTCTGCACTGTAAGGATTCTATGATTCTAATTTACAATCTCTATCTTATACTCTAACATCCAGAGTTAGTATGAAGTACAGTCATGAATTAACAGACAGACAAACTGTGGTCGAATACACCACAATGCATAATAAATAGCAAATGCAAACAAGACAGGTCCCGTTGTTTTCTCATCAATCCACCCCGACGTCAGTAAACACTGAGGTCAGAATTCTCCAATGTCTTTTGCCCTGCTGCCAGCCAAAGCAGAGAATTTGGTGCTCAGCCAAATCTCCACTTACTGCAGTGGGACTGGAGAATCCCAGCTGCGGGCGAGGTCGGAGAATTCTGTCCAGAGTCAAACTATGTCATTGAAACTCTGTCTCTCTTATGAGGTTTTCAGTCTTCACCTTTAAAGATCTAATCTCCAAATTACCTCAAAAAGTCACTCTGACTCGGTCTGCCACGACGACCGCATACCTTGCAGAGTTTCAATCTCTTCTCCCAAGATTTGGTTCTCCTCAATCCCAGAGCCTGCTCTCCAGCACCAAGGCACAACTTATGCTCTTTAGCCATGCTGAACAGAACACTACTGCTCCAAAGGGGTACTTTAGCCACAGTGGCCCACAGCTCAGAATCACCAACCTTTTGCTGTCTTTGTCACTTTTTAGAGCTTCTCTCAAGCCCTCGCAACTTAAAGTTTACAACCTTTTCATTCTTGGAGTCTCTTACTTTGCACCTCTCTCCTCCTTCCAAACTGAGACCTCTCCCTGTCCCCTCTGAATGGGAGTCCCTTTGGGGTTTCTCCTTGGCCCCTCTCCAGAACCCTTCTCATTTATGGCTTACTACTCCAGGGTCACCTAATTCTGGTTTTCTGCCATTTTGTCTTCACACAGCTGTAATGGGCATAACCTCAGCCCGGAGAAATACAAAACACCAGATTTCATAGTGTGGAAATGCCCGAGGCCTGTCGGGGCCTCAATGTCCTGGCTGCCATTTGCAGATGAGGTCATTTGTATTTTGTGACGCCATTCACCTTGGGAAAGAGAAAGCATGGTGAAGGTTTCTTTACAATGGCTTTACAATTTCTTTACCTTACAAGAAGTACTTAACAGCATAAACGTCTAACAAACAGTTTATTACATACTATAACAATAAACTTTACAATTTGTTCCGCAATTACACATGTTGTATTGAAAAGATACAAAGCCACGGGGCGGCACGGTGGCACAGTGGTTAGCACTGCTGCCTCACAGCTCCAGACACCTGAGTTTGATTCCTGGCTTGGGTCACTGCTTGTGTAGAGTTTGCATGTTCTAGAAACATAGAAACATAGAAACCCTACAGTACAGAAAGAGGCCATTCGGCCCATCAAGTAAGCACCGACCACAATCCCACCCAGGCCCTACCCCCATATCCCTACATATTTACCCACTAATCCATGTAACCTACACATCTCAGGACACTAAGGGCAATTTTTAGCATGGCCAATCAACCTAACCCGCACATCTTTGGACTGTGGGAGGAAACCGGAGCACCCGGAGGAAACCCACGCAGACACGAGGAGAATGTGCAAACTCCACACAGACAGTGACCCAAGCCGGGAATCGAACCCAGGTCCCTGGAGCTGTGAAGCAGCAGTGCTAACCAGATATGTTCTCCCCGTATCTGTGTGGGTTTCCTCCCAAAGTCCAAAGATGTGCGGGTTAGGTGCGTTGGCCATGCTAAATTGCCCCTTAGTGTCCCAGGATGCAGAGATTAGAGTGTTTAGTGGGGTAAATATGTTGGGTTACGGGGATAAGGCCTGGGTGGGATTGTTGTCAGCGCGGACTCGATGGGCCGAATGGCCTCCTTCTACACTGTAGGGTTTCTATGTTTTCTTTTTAAAGGCTGAGCCGATACAAAAATCAAGATGTGTAACAAATAGGATTAACAGGATTTCGACATTCCAGAATCATCATAACTCAGAACTCATGTTTTATCCTTTATCCTTGCTTGAAACTCTGGACCGAATATCAAGAATTGTAGGGCTTTTCCCCTGACCTGTTCACAATCAAGCAAAGGTAATGAAGATACAACAGAACTTTCTTGACCAGCTTATATTTCTATTTTGCACCATGGGTTTTCAATCTTTCTGTATAGCTGCAAACCAATTCTACAGCAATTTTCCCTCATTGCATATGGATGCATATTAGTCATGCCATATTATACATGTTATATAAGAGACTTCCGCATAGGTTTCTCCACTTTAATACAGAAGAACATGGGGTATTTCTTATTCTTCTCTTTTGATGCAAACATGCCTTCAGTGGTTGCTTCAGGTTTGCTCTGAAATGCATGTATACCTGATTGACAAGTAGCTTCAAAATTATCATCTTCCACAACAGATTTTGACATTTCATTGTTTTGATTAACAGCAAATGAATAAGCCTGCACCAAGGGAGTTTTCCTTTGCTCAAGTCATTTTCTAGCTTATCCAAGCGATGTGCCACAGCCTTCTGCAAAGATTTTTTCTGTTCATATTCTTCCCCTTGATCCTTGCAAATCCTCATCTTCGTCAAGACTTCTTTTATCATTTCAGCCAAATATTTGTTTACTCTCATATTTTTCAAATATTTTCCAAACTTATTAATCTTTCTTTTCAGCTCAGTGGCACGGTGGCACAGCGGTTAGCTCTGCTGCCTCACAACGCCAAGGACCCAGGTTCAATTCCGGCCTCGGGTGGCTGTGTGGAGTTTGCACATTCTCCCCGTGTCTGTGTAGGTTTCCTCCGAGTGCTCCGGTTTCCTCCCACTGTCCCAAAGATGTGCTGGTTATGTGGATTGGCCATGCTACATTGCCCCTGAGTGTCAGGGGGATTACCAGGGTAAATAGGTGGGATTACGGGGATCAGGCCTGGGTTGTCAGTGCAGGCTCAATGGGCTGAATGGTCTCCTTCTGCGCTGTAGGGATTCTATGATGCAGCAGCTGCTCTGGTGAGTGTCATTGTTTCAGTAACATCTGCGGAACCTTTATATAAGCTTAGCAACTTGCATTCAGTTCAATTTGGAATCTTTCTGCTTTGGCCACTGACTGCTCCTTAGACTCTTTCAATTTACTCATCAGATCCTCTGTCTGTTCCTTAAAATTTTCCTCAGCTGCTTTTCAGGTCTGGGCTGGTTCTTATTTCATTGCTCTTTTCACAACACAATTCCAACAGTTCTTCAGTGTTGGTTTTTAATTTAACATTCAACTAACTGTTCTGATTCATCAACAATTCCTTTTCATGTTCAAAGTGTTTTTCACAATACTTAGTGGAGACTTCTGACACTGATAAACACAGCAGAAGACCATTACACCCATCAAGCCTGCACTAGCCTTTTTGAAAGAGCTATCCAATTAATCTCATATTTTATTGCAATATTTAAATCAGATGGGGTTTTGTTTCAAGTCCTTACTCAAGTGTTCTACTTCCTGTGACAGACATGCCAGTGTTTTCACCACTTTGCATTTTTAATTACCAAACTCATCTTTCATGCATTAACGTTGGTTCTTTACACCAATCTACTTTTCCTTGAATTGCTTGTCAGTGACAATAAGCTTCTCATGTTTTACCAGAGTAATTTTGGGGAGTTTGGCAATATCACTCTGATCAAGGAACTGCAACACAGTCATTGCCATGTTCCTACCTATGCTGCCAGGTTGATACCAGAGATGAGGGGTGTTGATTATGAGGAGAGACTGAGCAGATTGGGTTTGTACTCGTTAGAATTTAGAAGGCTGAGGGGGGATCTTATAGAGACCTATAAGATAATGAAAGGGCTGGATAGGGTAGAGGTGGAGAGATTCTTTCCACTTAGAAAGGAAGCTAGAACCAGAGGGCACAGCCTCAAAATAAAGGGGGGTCAGTTTAGGACAGAGTTGAGGAGGAACTTCTTCTCTCAGAGGGTGGTGAATCTTTGGAATTCTCTGCCCACTGAAGTGGTGGAGGCTACCTCATTGAATATATTTAAATCACGGATAGATGAATTCCTGATCGGTAAGGGAATTAGGGGTTATAGGGATCAGGCGGGTATGTGGAACTGATCCACTTCAGATCAGCCATGATCTTATTGAATGGCGGGGCAGGCTCGAGGGGCTAGATGGCCTACTCCTGTTCCTATTTCTTATGTTCTTATGTTCTGCCAAATCATTATGTGGAGATGCCGGCGTTGGACTGGGGTAAGCACAGTAAGAAGTCTCACAACACCAGGTTAAAGTCCAACAGGTTTATTTGGCAAATAAATTTGCCAAATAAACCTGTTGGACTTTAACCTGGTGTTGTGAGACTTCTTACTGTGCCAAATCATTACCCAGGATAAAATCCACCCCTTCATTCGGTAAACTAGGAGCAATTGCTACCTTAACAATTTTCTTTACTAAGTTACTTCACAATTTGACTTTACATAAGGGAACAAGTTCATAATACCCCTAGAATACCCCCACTAATACTTTTTCTTTCATTGAACCATCTGTAACACAAATCGCATCATCAGACACCATCAATGACTAAACTGAGCAATATCCCTTTAAATATTAATTTGTTTACTTGTTTTATTAGAGTAGTAAGGGGGCTCTGCTCCCTGAGAGACAAAACACCCTAAATCCTCCACTAACCTGACTCAATTTATCAGAACTCAAAGAAGAATTGACTTGAGCATCCTGAGCCATATTCTCCATTCTAGAAGGTTCTGAGGGAACACATTTCATTTGTATCATTGCCACTGTTTTAACACCTATTTCTTTTTCTGGTACAGTCCTCTCTGAAGACTCCTTAAACATTCCATTACTGTCACTGAATCACCATTCAGATTCCAAAATTTTGAGATGCCCTGAATAAAAGCATACTAGTTTATTTACGCCACTCTTTTCCCCTGTACAATCGCTTCTATTGATTTAAACAGCTTCTGCTTTTTCTCTAAAGCTGGTCTCTTTTCTATTCCTTTAGCTTCCCTGTGGACGTACAAATGGATATCTACTGCCCCTTAGCTGCCTATGTGATATATCATACCCATCTGCCAGAGCTATTGCTTCCCTTACCTTAGAAACCTAACAGTCATCCAGATGTGACTGAATAGCTATTGGGATGCTGTTTTGAAATTCTTCCAGGATTATTAGCTCTCCTACATTCTCAATAGTTCTAACTTCATTCATCAAAGTCAAACAATGTTTCTTTCTCCCTCGCAATTTCTACAAGTGTTCCATTTGGTCTTTTCTTTAAAGTCCAACATTTTAACTGATATGCTTCATGGAAATGCTCATATGCAGTTTTAATGATATCATAATCTGAAGATTCTTCTTCCAAAAGGCTAGAATATACATCCATAGCTTTTTTGACCAAACTCATTATAAAATGAAGATCCACATGTCCTATAACCACTGTAGATCTATAGCCACCTTTTCAAATGAGATAAGATATCTCTCAACTCCAAATTCTGTGAAGTTAAGCAACAGCCGAAGGCTATTTGTTATAACAAAGCTTGGTGTAGGACTCAATTCCTCATTTGCATTACTACACTCTCCCACCTCATAAACTAATCTTTTCTCTAGCCAGTTCATACTGTCAGATTCTTTTCCGTATTTGGAATTCAAACTCAGCATTTCCAATTCTTTCATACTTTCTTTTTCAAATTCAAAGTTTCTCGATCTATTTATATCTCAAACTGCTTCAAGTGCAACTGAATGCTAGCCAATTCAACTGAATTGCTATTAGGATTAACTTTTCTTTCTTCTGAACCCAGTTGCTGTGTTATTTTCTCAATTATGTTCGCTTTCCTAGCCACTATTTTTAACTCAAACTCTTCCACTGGGTGGCACGGTAGCACAATGGCAGCACTGCCTGCCTCACAGCGCCAGGGACCTGGGTTCAATTCCTGACTTGGGTCACTGTCTGTGAAGAGGCTGTTCCCACACCTGCTGGTTAGGTGCATTGGTCATGCTAAATTCTCCCTCAGTGTACCCGAACAGGTGCCGGAGTGTGGCGACAAGGGGATTTTCACAGTAACTTCATTGCAGCATTAATGTAAGCTTACCTGTGACACTAATATAAAAACTCATTGAACTACCTGCGCCAGATTTAAGTATATATATTTCTTCACTGCATGAAAAAAATTACAGAAAGCAAATATACTTGTGTCTCAGCCAGCTACAGCACAATCCAGTCTTTGTTGTACAATGCCCAAGATAATGAAATTTCCTTCTGCTTCAATGTCAGAATAAATCCTGGGTAAAGCTGACAAGTCCTTTTGTTCCAGATTAGGTTCGGAGGAGCAATGGATACAAAATCCAATTAATTCATACTTTAGAAAGCAGGGCTAAAGCCTCGCAGTGATCTGCATTGAAAAAGCACTCAGCATAAAACCAATATCATTGTCTCGTGATGGGAAATTCTGCATCAGAGATTCTGAAACAAAAGTCGAGTGGAACGCAGGAGAAAAACGCAATTACAACAGCACGGGGAATTCAGGCCTCCCAGTATATGGGGCGAACTTCTCTCTAATACAATGCACTTTAATAATATCAATAATGTATACTGCCTGCCTAGCTCTCCTATCCGAAGCTTCCACGCATCATGCAGCTCCGGATAAATTCATCCTATGTTTGATCAGCCACTTATATATGTCATCCTACCAGTAGGAGATCAAAATAGTTCACACCTCACTTTTCATTATCCTTCGAAACGAGACCGACTTCAGATTCAGGGCACGTGAATTCAGATTTAAAATGTTCCCGCTGACTGACAGCACAAGACTCTGTCCGTGTTCCGTAGTTTAATTTATGCTATCAATCTGTGTCATCCCGGTTGCTGCAGTCTGGAGTAAGATTAGACTATTGTGTACTGGACCATGGACATCACTCACCTGTATACTCTTCGTTTCTTACGAGATCCCAAGGCCATGCTAGCATTCTTTTTTGTGTTCTACCTTCTTCTGCCTTCATGCGTTTTGTATTGATTCTCCCATCATTTGGCTCAAAGTTGTGGTGTTGCTTCCCCTGCTTGAGTTTTGATTCCTTGTCCCACTTCAAGCATGTCGAATTGCTAAGCTCTCTCTTCATCCTTTCTCTCTGCTGCTTTTTGGGCTACTTCTGTTGCGATCTGTGATTCACCTTAAACATTGTTGCTTATGACCCTCAAATATACTTTTAAATTTGAATAGCCTGTTTTATGATCTGTACCTACTGCCACCACTGATCCACCTCCAGGTTTTTTCTCAGGCTCAGCGGAATAGGGAACTTTCACAGGTGAACCCTCATGGCCGTGAACTGGAGTGTGACGGGCGGCACGGTAGCACAGTGGTTAGCACTGCTGCTTCACAGCTCCAGGGACCTGGGTTCGATTCCTGGTTTGGGTCACTGTCTGTGTGGAGTTTGCACATTCTCCTCATGTCTGCGTGGGTTTCTTCCGGGTGCTCCGGTTTCCTCCCACAGTCCAAAGATGTGCAGGTTAGGTTGAATGGCCAGGGTTTAAAAAAAAAATTGCCCCTGAGATGCGTGGATTAGTGGGTACATATGTGGGGATAGGGCCTGGGTGGGATTGTGGTCGGTGCAGACTCAATGGGCCGAATGGCCTCCTTCTGCACTGTCGGGTTTCTATGATTATGCAGAATCCAATCATCACTTCCGATTTTTCTTGAAATTACACAACTCTTCTTGTGTTCCTCTAATTTTAACATTAGCAACAATTGGACATTCATGACAAATTGACACAACAGATTTCACTGGATTACCCGACTTCTCACCAGCACCTTATACAAAAAACACAAATTTTCAACGTGTTAACTCTCAGTCATACCAGCACTACACCAGCACCATACAACTCAGACAAGCAAGGTAATCTGGTGAAGTAGACCATGCACCCATTATAGAACCTGCTCAATATTTAGAACCGTAGAGTCATAGGGTCATAGAGTGCAGAAGAGGCCTTTTAGCCAATCACGCCTGCACTGACACGGGAGAAACACCTGATCTCCCACCTAATCCAATTTATCAGCACTTGGCCCATAGCCTCCAATGTTGTGATCTGCCAAGTGCTCATCCAGGTACTTTTTAAAGGCTGTGAAGCAACCCACATCTACCACCCTCCCAGGCACCGCATTCCAGACTGTCACACCCTCTGGGTAAAAAAGTTTTTCCTCACATCCCCCCTAAACCTCCTGCCTCTCAACTTGAACCTATGTCCCCTTGTGACTGACCCTTCAACTAAAGGGAACAGCTGCTCCCTATCCACTCTGTCCATCCTCCTCATAATTTTGTACACCTCGACCAGGTCGTGCCTTAGCCTTCTCTGCTCAAATGAAAATAAACCAAGCCTATCCACTTTATTCCACTAATTCTAATGGAATACAAATTGGATAGGTTGTATAACAAGAGGACGATCTACTTCACCAGAGTACCACTGTGCGTTGAAGGCAGAAAATGTACCTAGAAGTTTCATCTAATTATCTCGGCTATATTGAGAACTAAAAAACTGACAGGAAACAGCCAAGTATACCTCTTCTGGGTAAGAAACTGTCAATCAACCCTATCTTCAGACTCACTCAGTGAACCACTTTCCATCTTGCAGGCAAAGTTATTAGAGTCCAATTTTCTCAGGCCTTTGTCAAACAAAAGATAAAATGGCATCTTGTTTTTAATTTGATAGTCTGATAATAGGTGCTGAATGCAAACCCATTCATGTAGGATTCCCAGCGTCTTCACCTTGACCAACTATCTCCACTACAATGTAAGCCTGCAGCCTTTAATAGGGCTCCTTTCGCTGTTCCAAGTCTTGCCTCGTCAATGAGTTAATAAGGTTACAATTCAAGCAGGATGGAATATGTATCCTGTTTGCAGGGAAAGCATTAAAATGGTCCAGTCATGGTGTTTTTCTCCCAGGACTTTATAAATATAACAATGTAATATAAATGCAAACTTGATGGATTTCTGATATTCACAGATTAGTCTTTCACAACTTGGAAGACCTATTTATTATTAACACATTATCCATTTGAATGTAGGACAAAGCACAAAGAACAAAGAAAATTACAGCACAAGAACAGGCCCTTCGGCCCTCCAAGCCTGCACTGACCATACTGCCCGACTTAACTAAAACCCCCTACCCTTCCGGGGACCATATCCCTCTATTCCCATTATATTCATGTACTTGTCAAGACGCCCCTTAAAAGTCACTACCGTATCTGCTTCCACTACCTCCCCCGGCAACAAGTTCCAGGCACCCACTACTCTCTGTGTAAAAAATCTGCCTCGTACATCTCCTTTAAACCTTGCCCTTCGCACCTTAAACCTATGCCCCCTAGTAATTGACTCTTCCACCGTGGGAAAAAGCTTCTGACTATCCACTCTGTCCATGCCTCTCATAATCTTGTAGATTTCTATCAGGTCTCCCCTCAACCTCCGTCGCTCCAGTGAGAACAAACAAAGTTTCTCCAACCTCTCCTCATAGTTAATGCCTTCCATACCAGGCAACACCCTGGTAAGTCTTTTCTGCGCCCTCGCCAAAGCCTCCACATCCTTCTGGTAGTGTGGCAACCAGAATTGAACACTATATTCCAAGTGCGGCCTAACTAAGGTTCTATAAAGCTGCAACATGACTTGCCAATTTTTAAATTCAATACCCTGGCCGATGAAGGCAAGCATGCCATATGCCTTCTTGACTACCTTCTCCACCTGCATTGCCACTTTCAGTGACCTGTGTACATGTACACCCAGATCCCTTTGCCTATCAATACTCTCAAGGGTTCTGCCATTTACTGTATGTTTTCTATCTGTATTAGGTCTTCCAAAATGCATTACCTCACATTTGTCCGGATTAAACTCCATCTGCCATCTCTCCGCCCAAGTCTCCAACTGATCTATATCCTGCTGTATCCTCTGATGGTCCTCATTGCTATCCGCAAATCCACCAACCTTTGTGTCATCCGCAAACTTACTAATCAATCCAGTTACATTTTCCTCCAAATCATTTATATATATTACAAACAGCAAAGATCCCAGCACTGATCCCTGAGGAACACCACTTGTCACAGACCTCCATTCAGAAATGCAGTCTTCCACTGCTACCCTCTGTCTTCTTTGACCGAGCCAGTTTTGTATCCACCTTGCCAACTCACCTCTGATCCCATGCGACTCTGCCTTCTGCATCAGTCTGCCATGAGGGACCTTGTCAAAGGCCTTACTGAAGTCCATGTAGACAACATCCACTGCCCTACCCTCATCAATCATCTTCGTCACTTCCTCGAAAAACTCGATCAAGTTCGTGAGACACTACCTCCCCTTCACAAAACCATGTTGCCTCTCACTAATACGTCCACTTATTTCCAAGTGGGAATAAATCCTGTCTCGAAGAATCCTCTCCAATAGTTTCCCTACCACTGATGTAAGGCTCACCGGCCTGTAATTACCTGGATTATTCTTGCTACCCTTCTTAAACAAAGGAACAACATTGACTATTCTCCAATCCTCTGGGACCTCCCCTGTAGCCTCTCCTAATGTTCTCTCCACTCATATTGTCTGTACCTTTAAGACTTGATTAGCTGTAAAGACTCACATTCCAATCATTATTCATGTAAATTGAGTTTGTGTCTTTGTGCCCTGTTTGTGATCAGAACTCCTGCCCACCTGACGAAGGAACAGCGTTCCGAAAGCTAGTGGCTTTTGCGACCAAATAAACCTGTTGGACTTTAATCTGGTGTTGTTAGACTTCTTACTGTGACCTCCCCTGTAGCCAGTGAGGACACAAAGATTTCTCTGAGGGGCCCAGCAATTTCCTCTCTCAGTATTCTGGGGTATATCTCATCAGGTCCTGGGGACTTGTCTACTTTAATGTTTCTCAAGAACCCCAATACCTCCACCTTTTTGATCTCAACATGACTCAAACTATCTACACACCCTTTCCCAGACTCATCATCCAGCAAGTCCTTCTCTTTGGTGAATGCCGACGCAAAGTACTCATTTAATACCTCACCCATTTCCTCTGGCTCCACGCATAGATTCCCTCCCTTGTCCTTGAGTGGGCCAACCCTCTCCCTGGCTACCCTCTTGCTCTTTATATATGTATAAAAAGCCTTGGGATTTTCCTTAATCCTGCTGGCCAATGCTTTTTCATGACCCCTTTTAGCCCTTCTTATTCCTTGCATAAGATGCATAAAATCATCTCTTCCTAAAAGCATATGGTGAAGTAAGGTTAATGTCATTGACATGTGACTCCATTGTTGAAGCCTATTGGCTAATGTGGAATCCACTGTGATACTAAGCAGAAATATCCAGAATCCACTGTTATACCTGCAGATTCCACTGTGAAACCACAAAGACCCAGAATCCACATGCTCCCTTCAAGGGGGCAATCCCTGAGGGACATGTGATCAGGCCAGAATCTATGGAGTGTCAAGACAGAAAGCCAAGCCAACTGGGTGCAAGGCCGTGTGTCCTGAGTTGGGGAGGATCCTCAGTTGGAGCCAGGGAGAAGTGGAGAATAGTCACCCATTTAGTTCTATCAGGCCCTTGTTTGTAAATAACTATTTATCATTGGTAACAAACCCTTTTATACTTGGAGCCACAATGTGTTGCCTTCAATTCATTACACTGGCGATGAGGAAAAGCTTTTGCTGGCCTTCGGATTTTGCAGTCTGCAGCTAGAGTTACGAGTTGAGCAGTATCCGGGAGGCCTTGAACCTCTCCATTCCAGGCTGCTGCTGCCGCATCTTGAAATGAGTTGCTTGAATTTCTGGGCTTGATTGTCTAGGTTCACAGATCACTTGTGTGATGGTCCCAGAGGATGACCATTGCCCGTGGAATCATCTCAGTACCTCCTGAGGAAGAAGCAATAAAAAAAATTGCAATTTTATTTCAATTTTCAATTAAACCTACATTAAATAAAAACTTAACATGTAAGCAAGGCGACAAGTTAATTTATTCCTCTCAGTAAACAAGACTACAGAGTTGTTGTATATAAAATGTTTCATGTTTAGGATATTAAAATCAAGTTAGTAAAGTCAATATTTGCAGTATTTCAGGGAAAATTCCTTCTGCAGAGGCAGATGGGCCTCAGACTCTCAGATCTGATGTTAGGTGAAGCAGTCATGCAGCATCGCATGTGGCATCTGTTTTCAGTCTTATCTTGACAGCTTGGGAGAGAGGGCAGAGAAGGGAGATCAACAGGCACATAAGAGGAAAACCCAATGAAATGATGAGTGGGAAAAATGATCTAGTGGGAGAGAGGCTAAGAGCCAAAGACCAAAGCTGGCCACATGCGGCACCCAGAAAAATGAGCAGGAGAATGGAAGGATGCCAGATGGTGAAATGGAATTAAAAGGAAATTGATGTGTAAAGCAGACAAGACAACTTAAGCATGAAAAGGTGGGATAGGAGAGGGAGATATTCAAGGAAAGGAAGAGGTAGAATCAAAGCAGCCTGAGAAGAGAAAGAAAAGCAAGAAAAAAGAGAATTAAACTTCAAACAACCAGAAGAGGAATCATGAGTCAGGAAAAATGCTTGTGCTACAAATAAGGGCCGGAATCAAAACTCCATGTCTTCCAAGCAGAGGGATAACCCAGTGGGAATAAGATACTCCTGCTTATCCTGATTCTACGTTCAGGTTAAGCACTTTTTGAAGGTATCCTGCAGCTTTAAACACCACCTACTAGCCGGCACATATTTTTCCATAAAAATGGGGCCAATTCTGGAAGGCACAAGGTTAACCAGTATTGCTAACCATGCTGCAAGCAGCAGTTGGACCACTCAACATCTGCTTGAGGCATAGGTCCTGGGCATTATTCCCTTTTGTCTACAACAATATGGTGAATGGTGCGTTTCTGCTTTGCAATTGTTTCATGGAAATGCTAGATCATGTATCTTATGAAGAGGAACTGTAGTCTGACTCAGATAGTTACTCCAAACTGGTTTATTTACACAATGTATGTATATACTCCACAAGGTATATACAAGATATATCGAGTAGGTCCATCTCCCCTGAGTGCTGTCTCCAGCACATATGACTGCTGATGTCAGGAATGCATCATAGGACGGAACCTTAGGGCTGTTCACGCCAGTGGAATTTTCTGGTCCCGCTGCACTGAACAGAGATTTGGCTGGGTGTCAAATTTTGCGCCCTCACTGGCAGCGGCAGCAGGGCATGAACAGCTGGTAACATCGCGCCCAGAGAGGTTTTGAGAGAGCATGTCAATTATTTGTGTTTATTGTTCTACAATGCAATGGACCTAGACTTTCCCTCATTGGGATGGTGAGAATACCAGGGCTGAGACAACCAGAGCCAGTTTTGTGCATCGCCTTAAAGCCAATTACTCAGTATAATGGCAGAGAGCTTGGAGTTGGTGCCTACCCATCCTCTGATGCGAGAATCAAAAGGAATTGGCAAAAAAAAACAGAACTGCATAAAAATTAGTAAAAGATAAAGGAAGGTCACAATTGTTGCAGTTGATGTTGTCTACATGGACTTTAGCAAGACCTTTGACAAGGTACTGCATGGTAGGTTGTTGCATAAGGTTAAATCTCACGGGATCCAGGGTGAGGTAGCCAAATGGATATGGTTGTAGAGAGTTGTTTTTCAAACTGGAGGCCTGTGACCAGCGGTGTGCCTCAGGGATCAGTGCTGGGTCCACTGTTATTTCTCATTTATATTAATGATTTGGATGAGAATATAGGAGGCATGGTTAGTAAGTTTGCAGATGACACCAAGATTGATGGCATTGTGGACAGTGAAGAAAGTTATCGCCGATTGCAACGGGATCTTGATCAATTGGGCCAATGGGCTGACGAATGGCAGATGGAGTTTAATTTAGGTAAATGCGAAGTGATGCATTTTGGTAGATTGAACCAGAGCAGGACTTACTCAGTTAATGGTAGGGCGTTGGGGAGAGTTACAGAACAAAGAGATCTAGAGGTACATGTTCATAGCTCCTTGAAAGTGGAGTCACAGATGGACAGAGTGGTGAAGAAGGCATTCAGCATGCTTGGTTTCATTGGTCAGAACATTGAATACAGAAGTTGGGGCGTCTTGTTGAAGTTGTACAAGACATTGGTAAGGCCACACTTGGAATACTGTGTACAGTTCTGGTCACCCTATTATAGAAAGGATATTATTAAACTAGAAAGAGTGCAGAAAAGATTTACTAGGATGCTACTGGGACTTGATGGTTTGAGTTATAAGGAGAGGCTGGATAGACTGGGACTTTTTTCTCTGGAGCGTAGAAGGCTGAGGGGTGATCTTATGAGAGGTCTATAAAATAATGAGGGGCACAGATCAGCTAGATAGTCAATATCTTTTCCCAAAAATAGGGGAGTCTAAAACTAGAGGGCATGGGTTTAAGGTGAGAGGGGAGAGATACAAAAGGGTCCAGAGGGGCAATTTTTTCACACAGAGGGTGGTGAGTGTCTGGAACAAGCTGCCAGAGGTAGTAGTAGAGGCGGGTACAATTTTGTCTTTTAAAAAGCATTTAGACAGTTACATGGGTAAGATGGGTATAGAAGGATATGGGCCAAATGTGGGCAATTGGGAACAAACAAAGAACAAAGAACAATACAGCACAGGAACAGGCCCTTCGGCCCTCCAAGCCCGCGCCGCTCCCCGGTCCAGGATTGAATCCTGAATCCAGGATCCCCGCCCAATTTTCCAGCCTATCTACATACCAATATCCTATCCACCGAGCTGTCCCTCACAGCTACGATGCTTTGTTCATTACAACCTATTAACTCACCCCCACCCCCCCATTCCAGACCATGTGATCTCCAGGGAGAGGCGAAAACCCAGAGTGAAAAACCCCAGGGCCAATATGGGGAAAAGAAAATCTGGGAAATTCCTCTCCGACCCCCTGAGGCGATCGAAACGAGTCCAGGAGATCACAATGGCCCTGATCGGGAAATGCTTCCCAACCCTAGTCATTTCCACTTCCACGAACACCATATGAATTCCCTGCCCCCGAGACAGGTTCCCAACTATCCGCAGTCTCGCTCTGTACTGGCACCAGCAAGATGATCATAGAATGAAGCCTTGAAACGAGAAACAAGGAACAATTAGCCCGCGCCGCTCCCTGGTCCAGACTAGACCACTCTTTTGTATCCCTCCATTCCCACTCCGTTCATATAGCTGTCTAGATAAGTCTTAAACGTTCCCAGTGTATCCGCCTCCACCACCTTGCCCGGCAACACATTCCAGGCCCCCACGACCCTCTGTGTGAAATATGTCCTTCTGATATCTGTGTTAAACCTCCCCCCCTTCACCTTGAACCTATGACCCCTCGTGAACGTCACCACCGACCCGGGGAAAAGCTTCCCACCGTTCACCCTATCTATGCCTTTCATAATTTTATACACCTCTATTAAGTCTCCCGTCATCCTCCATCTTTCCAAGGAGAACAACCCCAGTTTCCCCAATCTCTCCTCATAACCAAGCCCCTCCATACCAGGCAACATCCTGGTAAACCTCCTCTGTACTCTCTCCAAAGCCTCCACGTCCTTCTGGTAGTGTGGCGACCAGAACTGGACACAGTATTCCAAATGCGGCCGAACCAACGTTCTATACATCTGCAACATCAGACCCCAACTCTTATACTCTATGCCCCGTCCTATAAAGGCAAGCATGCCATATGCCTTCTTCACCACCTTCTCCACCTGTGACGTCACCTTCAAAGTTCTGTGGACTTGCACACCCAGGTCCCTCTGCGTCTCTACACCCTTTATGGTTCTTCCATTTATCGTGTAGCTCCTCCCTACATTATTCCCACCAAAATGCATCACTTCGCATTTATCAGGATTGAACTCCATCTGCCATTTCCTTGCCCAAATTTCCAGCCTATCTATATCCTTCTGTAGCCTCTGACAATGTTCCTCACTATCTGCAAGTCCTGCCAGTTTTGTGTCGTCCGCAAACTTACTGATCACCCCAGTTACTCCTTCTTCCAGATCATTTATATAAATCACAAACAGCAGAGGTCCCAATACAGAGCCCTGCGGTACACCACTAGTCACAGGCCTCCAGCCGGAAAAAGACCCTTCCACTACCACCCTCTCTCTTCTATGACCAAGCCAGTTCTCCACCCATCTAGCCACCTCCCCCTTTATCCCATGGGATCCAACCTTTTTCACTAGCCTACCATGAGGGACTTTGTCAAACGCTTTACTAAAGTCCATATAGACAACATCCACGGCCCTTCCTTCGTCAACCATTTTGGTCACTTCTTCAAGAAACACCACCAGGTTAGTGAGGCATGACCTCCCTCTCACAAAACCATGCTGACTATCGTTAATGAGTTTATTCCTTTCTAAATGCGCATACATCCTATCTCTAAGAACCTTCTCCAACAACTTCCCCACCACGGATGTCAAGCTCACCGGCCTATAATTACCCGGGTTATCCTTCCTACCCTTCTTAAATAACGGGACCACATTGGCTATCCTCCAATCCTCTGGGACCTCACCTGTGTCCAGTGACGAGACAAAGATTTGCGTCAGAGGCCCAACGATTTCACCTCTCGTCTCCCTGAGCAGCCTTGGATAGATTCCATCAGGCCCTGGGGATTTGTCAGTCTTTATATTCTCTAACAAACCTAACACCTCCTCCTTTGTAATGGAGATTTTCTCCAACGGTTCAACACTCCCCTCCGAGACACTCCCAGTCAACACATCCCTCTCCTTTGTGAATACCGACGCAAAGTATTCATTTAGGATCTCCCCTACTTCTTTGGGCTCCAAGCATAAGTCCCCACTTTTGTCCCTGAGAGGTCCAATTTTTTCCCTAACAACCCTTTTGTTCCTAACGTATGATTAAAATGCCTTAAAATAGCTTAGGGTTTAAAAAAAAGGCGGCATAGACAAGTTGGGCCGAAGGGCCTGCTTCCGTGCTGTAAATCTCTATGACTCTATGACTCTAATTACAACCCTTCAGTGTCCATGTTTATTTTACATTCAGAAATTATATTGGTGATTTCTGACACCAGATTCTAAATTACTTTAAAGTAACAGTTAAAGGCACCCACTTGTCTGTCACATTGTTCTAATCTCCTTGAGGTTTTAAACAGGTTTTTTTCAGTGATTATAATCTCCCAGTGACGTGCATGCTTTAAATGTAGACAAAAATAAATTTAAATTACATTTCAATTGATTATATACCAATAGGAAAATATTCCATTGTGGTGTTGTTTTGTCTTCTATTTAAACCTCGAAATATTGAAATATGCTCAAACACACAAGCAGAAGAGAAGAATTTCTGTAGACTTTTCTGTAGATTTATATAGCTCTATTGTTTTCACACATCACTAATTGAACTTCACAATGATTTCATGGATTTAGATGCTAATTTACTCTAATTCAGAAGACCTGATTATTGTTGGTATGATTTTCTGTCTGAACGTTGAATGAAAAAGAAAATACAGTCATGTAATGAGTATTTAGGGGTTGACATTGGTTTGTGGCAATGTCACTAGACTACTAATCCAGAGGCCTAGGCTAATATTCTGGGGTACAAGGGTCCAAATTTCACCAAGGCAATTGGTGGAAATTGAACTCAAAGTAAAGTAATTGGGAATTGAAAAGCTAGTCTCAGTAACGGTGACCATGAAACTATCATCTATTGTTGTAAAAACTCATCAGGTTCACGAATGTCCTTTAAGGAAGGAAATCTACCTTCCTTATCCAGTCTGGGCTACATGTGACTCCAAGCTTACAGCAGTGTGGTTGACTCGTAACTGCCCTCTGAAATTCTGTAGCAAGCCATTCAATTCAAGGGCAATTAGCGATGGACAACAAATATTGGCCTTGCCAGCGACACCCATATCCCATGGAAGAATACATTTTAAAAGTATACTATTTCACCTTGCTTCAGCTTGTTTATTGATCGAAAGGCCTTTCCAATTAAGTATTAAGTATTTTAAAGAATATTTAAAATCCAGAAATGTATTGTAGGAAGGATTGAGGAAGAACAAAATCTTTGATGAAAGGTGAATGTTAAAGTTTGCAAGCAAGTTAATGAAACTTAAAGCACTGAGGTAAAGTATACAGTAAATCAAAACAGTTTATCGTACAACTGCAAGGAGGTGAATACCACAGGGAGTGAGTAAGATATATTATAAAGAAATATATACATTTCAGAGAAATCAATGAGACTTTGAATTCCAGAAAACAAAAGCAGACAACGTTAATGACTAATTCACCCTTGCTGCAGCCTGCTTTGCATTGGCTGCCAGGAACTTCATTAACATATAGATTTTTTAATTCTGCCATATGGGATGTAGGCATTATTGGCAAGTTCAGCATTTTTTGGCCATCCTTCATTGCTATAGATAAGGTGTGGTGAGCCACTTTTTTGAACCACTGCAGTGAGTAGGCGATGGCCTAGTGGTATTATCACTGGACTATTAATCCAGAAACTCAGCTGATGTGCTGGGGACCCCGGTTTGAATCCCGCCATGGCATGTGGTGAAATTTGAATTTAATTTAAAAATCTGGAATTAAGAATCTAATGATGACTATGAAACTATTGTTGGAAATCCCATCTGATTCACTAATGCCCCTTTTGGGAAGGAAATCTGCCATCCTTACCTGGTCTGGCCTACAAGTGACTCCAGAGTCACAGCGACATGGTTGACTCTCAACTCCCTCTGGCAACTTGGGATGGAGAATAAATACTAGCCACCCATGTCCCATGAATGAATAGAAAGCCCTTATGGTGTAGGTACACCCGTAGAACTATCTGGAAAGAAGTTCCAGGATTTTGGCCAATGACAGTGAAGGAATGGTGATATTGTTCCAAATCTTGATGGTGAGTGGCCTGGAGGGGAACTTGCAAGTGGTGGTGTTCCCATATGTCTACCACCCTTGTCCTTCAAGGTGATAGAGGTTATGGATTTGAAAGGTACTATAGGAGGAGGCTTGGCAAGTTGCTACAATACATCATGTAGATGGTGCACATTGCCACCCACTGTGCATTGGTAGTGAAGAGAGTAGATGAGATGCCAATCAAGTGAGCTGCTTTGTCCTGCATGGTGTTGAGCTTCTTGAATATTGTTGGACCTGCACTCACCTAGGCAAGTGCCCTCGAGACCAGGCAACATCCTGGTGAACACTCTTTGCACTCTCTCCAAAGCTTCCACTTCCTTCTGGTAGTGTGGCAACCAGAACTGTACACAATGCTCCAAATGCAGCCTAACCAAGGTTTTATATAGCTGCAACATGATTTGCCAATTCTTGTACTCAATGCCCTAGCCGATGAAGGCAAGCATGCCATGTGCCTTCTTAATCACCTATGTATGTGATGGCATTGTCAAGAGATTTCAGATTTTGTTAGGAACAAAAGGTATTTATTGATAAAATAAACTTAGTACAGGAGGATTGCAGATCTTGGCTGCCCGGAGGGTCTTTACATGCTTACAAAATGGCTTCTAGAAAATTCTGCCCCAGAGAGGACTCCACCCTCTGGTGTGATCACTCTCGGTTCCCATTGGTCCCTCAAGTCAGATGACTCTCTTCTGCTGTACTGTCTTAAAGGGACAGACACCGCACATAAAACATAAATGTCCTTTCTTTGTTCATCATTGGCAATGCCAGCATTTATGTTCACTCTGCTTCGTGTCTGTTAGCCAATCCTCCATCCATGCTAATCTATTACCTCAACCTCCATGCACACTTATCTTACCTATTAACCTTTTGTGTGACATCTATCAAAAGCCTTTTGGAAATCCAAGTATACAACATCTAATGGTTCCCCTTTATCTAACTCACTAGTTACAGCCTTAAAAACTCCAATAAATTTGCTAAACAAGATTTCCCATTAGTAAAACCATGTTGACCAATGCTAATCATACTATGTCACTCAAAGTGCATTGTTAACACTCACTGAATAATAGATTCCAGTGTTTTCCCAACAACTGATGTTAAGCTAACTGACATATAGTTCAATGTTTTCCCTCTCCCTCTTCTGTTGAAAAGCGAAGTAACATTTGCAAACTTCCAATCTGATGGGACTGTTCCCGAAATATAACAAATTCTAGAAAATCGCAGCCAGTGCATCCACCATCCCTGCAGCTTTCCCCTGTAGAACCCTAGGGTGTAGGCCATCAGACCCCGGAAAACTCAAGTCCCTTAAGTTTCTCCAATACTTTTTCTCTGTTGTTATTAATTTCCCTAATTTCCTCACTCTTTTTAGCTCGTTGTTTATCTTCTATTTCTGGCATGAAACTTATGCCTTCTCCTATGAAGACTTGTAAGAAATGCTTCAGTGTCTCCACCATTTTCACATTCCCCATGGTAATTTCTCCTATCTCCAATTCTAACAGAACAGCATTTACTTAAGCTACTGTCTTCCCTTTTATGTAATTAGAAAAGCTCATACAATCTGCTTCTACATTACTGGCTCTAGTTTACTCTTATACTCTATTTTTTCCTATTTTTCAACCTTTTGTTGCCCTTTGCTAGTTTTTAAAACATTCCCAATCCGCAGATTTTAATTGTTTTTGCAGTAGTCTCAGCCTCTTACTTTGATCTAATACTATCCCTAACTTCCTGAGTGAGACCTGTTTGAGCCATGAATGGATCTATCCTGATGAGTTTTTGCTTTTCAATGCAATGGATTTTTGTTGAACATTTTAAATGTTTTTTTTCAAATGGTTCCCACTGTTTTTTACAGCCATATCTGTTAGTCTATTTACCCAATTTACCTTAGCCAATCCTTCCCTCATACCTATGTAAATGGCTTTGTTTAAGTTCAAGATTTTTGTTGTGATTGGAGTATGTCACTTTCAAATTTAACCTGGAATTCAACAGTATTGTGATCACTATTTCCCAGTAGGTCTGTAACTATGGCATTACTAACTAACCCTACAAATGGAACCTTGGAATGTCTGTCACTATTGAAACACATTGGGCAGGATTTTCTGGCCACGCTCGCCCCAAGACTAGAAAATCCCACCCGAGGTCAGCGGACCTTTGCATGGCCCGCCACCCGCCCGCTACGATTCCTGTGGTGAGCGGGACGGGAAAATTCTACACACTGAATGGCATGAAATTCATAAACATTTGCCCTAAATATCGGAAACGTGTTTGTTCTATGTCTCCTATGAAGTCACATCAACTTCATACCATTTGTTGCATTTTAATACTGATTCAGACAATGAAATGCGATTTCCATGATGTTCATCTTGGGTAGTGACCTTTGGATATTTCCATTTAATCATGCATTTGCTCCTGACCTGAAGTTGCTGTGACATTTGTGCTTAAATAATAGTGAGCACCACAAGCCTCACCGCAATTCGTACAGCAAAATCTGGCCCATTACATTGGATTTGTTGAGCATGATCTGTCTTTCATAAATCCATGGAAGCGTGGGAGTATTGTATTTAGTGCAATTAAATCCACTTGAATTGCTTCCTGTTTTGTAGTCTCTTGCTTTGTTCTCAGTGAACATACCAAGCTTAAAGGTCTGTAATTCTCCAAATCATGCATTTAGCTGTTTTCTAATGTTCTGAAGCTACCCCTATATTTAATGAGAAGCAAAATATCTCAAACACAGCATCCTCTACTTCTACACTCATTTTCTTAAGTATTCTTAGAAGCACTCCAGCTGGTCCTACTGCCTTATGAATATTCAAGTACAACAATTTTTAATAATCACTTCAAAGAACTCATACATTCGCTGTCCTTCAACTTGCTCCCCACAACCACAAAAGGGCACATCATGGTTTAACTTGCTTTAATTAATGCATTTCCAATTTATGCCACATTATTTCCCTCCCACATCCCACCTTTCATCTTTATTCATGGCAGCCTTTAAAAATTCTTCCACTATGATCATATTGTAATCCCAAATCTTTTTATCCCTCCACAAACCATACTACAATTTTAGCAATTTTTAACATGATTTATAGTTTTTCCTTCCTTCTTTTCAACTATAAAAGTTGTGCTTATGTTTGATGCAATTTTTAAACTTTCCTTTCGCATCATTTCAATTAAAGTTCAGACAATGAACCTTCTTCTTTCTCATGTATACATATATATTTCCTCATTTTATAATGCATTCTAAAAACATTCTGTCGCTACGCATTATCTTTATTTGTTTCTGTACCTATTTTTTTTCATTTCCAGCTCCCTTCAAGTTATTATCCCCTGCTCACAACTTTATTTTAAGCTCACCTCCATCCATGTCCATTTACAAATGGTACATTGCATGGTTCAGTGGGATAACCCATGTGCTGGGATGGGCCTGCATTTTCTCTTGTGCGATGTCCGTTTAAGAACACAGTGAACTGAGGGAGCATTTTGAAAGAGGGTTGATTACCTTCTTTATTGTGGCATCACTGGGTTCAAGAAGAAATGCCCCTATGACCTGGGATGAGCA
Source organism: Mustelus asterias (assembly GCF_964213995.1). Classification (NCBI taxonomy): domain Eukaryota; kingdom Metazoa; phylum Chordata; class Chondrichthyes; order Carcharhiniformes; family Triakidae; genus Mustelus; species Mustelus asterias. The sequence goes on along the minus strand of NC_135812.1, from coordinate 88,008,734 downwards.
GCTAAGAAGAAAAGGATAAATGGGAAGTTAATTGCAATCTGACTGTTTTTCTGTTTGTCAGTTCAGAAGTTTGGGAATTTGTGCAAAGAGGAAACAGACAAGGCTGTCTCTGGATGTAGTAGTTTTTTGTTTGGAAGTTTTAAGCACCAGATCCTGGTGGGGCACTGAGAATAGAACAGGGGTTATGTTACTGTGTGTTACACAGAAGGACCAGAACACTAGGCAAGCAATTGTGGATTGGGCAATACCCATTGCTGTTGTTGAAGTTGAACCCACCAGACCTTTTAAAGGGCTGATAGAAGGGAGTTGCTGGGGATGCTGCGCCATCAGGACTGTTGTGACTCGAGTGATAGCATGTTCGTAGATGTGTGTCTTGTTGGTGGTATCTGCGTCCGAGGACTTCGGATGGAATATGGTTGCTGATGAATGATTGGAAGGGGAAAATCCTATAAAACAGAGGCCAAATTAGAAAGACTGTGGAATTACACATGGTGCCACTTTTGTGTGGGAAGTAATGTGAACATTTGCAACTATAGGAGGCTATACATCTACTTAGTTGTATCGACTATTTAAAGCAAAATTTATTTGATTTGGTTTGATTCGATTTGATTTATTATTGGCACATGTATTCGTACACAGTGAAAATTATTGCTTGATTTGATTTGATTTGATTTGTTTCTTGCGCACTATACAGGCAAAGCATACCGTTCATAGAGAAGGAAATGAGAGAGTGCAGAATGTAGTGTTACAGTCATAGCTAGGATGTAGAGAAAGATCAACTTAATGCAAAGTCGGGCCATGCAAAAGTCTGATGGCAGCAGAGAAGAAGCTATCCTTGAATCGGTTGGTACATGACCTCAGACTTTTGTATCTTTTTCCTGACGGAAGAAGGAGGAAGAGAGAATGTCCGGGCTGCGTGGAGTCCTTAATTATGCTGGCTGTTTTGCCGAGGTAGCGGGAACTATAGACAGAGTCAATGGATGGGAAGCTGGTTTGCGTGATGGATTGGGCTACATTCACGACCTTTTGTAGTTTCTTGCAGTCTTGGGCAGAGCAGGAGCCATATCAAGCTGTGATATAACCAGAAAGAATGCTTTCTATGGTGTATCTGTAAACGTTGGTGAGAGCTGTAGCTGACACACCTAATTTCCTTAGTCTTCTGAGAAAGTAGAGGCGTTGGTGGGTTTTCTTAACTATAGTGTCGGCATGGGGGGACCAGGACATGTTGTTGGTGATCTGGACACCTAAAAACTTGAAGCTCTCGGCCATTTCTACTTCATCCCAATTGATGTAGACAGGGGCATGTCCTCCACTATGCTTCCTGAAGTCGATGACTATCTCCTTCGTTTTGTTGACATTGAGGGAGAGATTATTGTCACCGCACTAGTTCACCAGATTCTCTATCCCATTCCTGCACTCTGTCTCGTCATTGTTTGAGATCCGACCCACTACGGGTCTCTTTGAATTTGAATTATCCCTCTTTAATTAATATTTAAGTTATATTGATTTCAATTGATTTTCTATAGTAAAAGTTTTGGAAAGTGAAATCTTGTCCAGTGGATTCCTTTTCATTGATTAGAGATTTCTTTATTTTTTAAAAGTTATTGATTCCTCTAGCGATTGTAACATGGGGTATATTCAACAAACCAGTGGTAGTACTTCCATAATTTGGTATATTGCCCTGCTCTGTTTCCACTTTATACCCCTAAAAGGGGTACTGGATGACAGATTCACCATGTTTTCCAACATTACAATATCTTCAATAACCCATAAAAATCACCAAAGTCAGTTGCATAGTGTGCTGTTTTCAGGATTCAACTATTGATTCTGTACAAAATAAATTGTCATTATAGAATTAAAGCTAATTCAATCAATCGATTGACATTATTATCATCACTTAAGCATGCTGCTATACCAGCACCTTGGATCTTATTTGCAACAGAAGCATTTGTCAATAGACTTTCTTCCTTCATGTAATAAACTTCTAATGAGCAGCCATTCAAGTTGATAAATGATTTGAGATTTGCTGATGGAGCTGATGCTTTAACCTTGGGGAAGCCCTTTCCAAATTGCTGTCGTGCTCTGTCTAAAGCTTTTTGCTTCCTGTGCCAAACTCTACATGAGGGGAGGCAGCTTCTGGCACAGCAGCTTAAAGCACAAAAACAGCTGTGAAACAATTGAACTATTGATATTCTCAGTTTGTTTTGTGAAGTTTTTCTCCATTTTGTCCACACCTCAATCACAGCAGCTGAACTTAACAAGGCAAGAGAGAGGGAAAAAAATGGTTCTTTATTCACTCAAGAGTGCTGCCCTGGATGAGGTATTGATGGCAAGTTACTACGGTGATGGGTAGGAAAAAGGATTCAACAACTTTTATGTTGCTATTTTAGCTTTGGATATTCAGAAATAAATGATCCTTCCAGCACCAAACTTAACGCATAAGCCTCTTAAGTGGACAAGGAAATGCAAACAAACCCTTTCCTCCACAAAACAAACTAGGGATGGGGGAATGTACCTTCTCCACTAAACAAGTCTTGAATCAGCCATTACTACTTGCAGCTCAAAAATGGGAAGAGCAAAGATGTTGGGCCGGATCCTCTGACCTCATCCACAACCGGGATTCTCCAGTCCCGCTGCAGTGAACGGAGATTTGGCTGAGCGCCAAATTCTCCGTTCTCACTGTGAGTGGCAGCGGGGTGTGAAAGGCCTGAGAATTCCGGCAGTTGACTTTGACCCGCATCACCAACTTCATCTACTTACCCATCCCCCAACCCATCCACTCCAAGTAGTGGGTGTTCAGACAAGGAAGCCTGTAAATGCTATGGATGCTGCCAACCTGCACTGACAAGGCCCATAAAGGTGCCTGGATGTGGAATTTAACCAGTGGCAGGAGAGGCCCACACCAAGCTTCCAACCCAGCAGTGTTCAGTGTGTGGGCTGGTAGAGGACAAGGGAGCATTACCTTCTGATTGGATCCTCTTAACCCTCCCACCCCCACCCCTCAATTTCCCTATCCCCGACCTGTCTTACTGGTTCCATCGCTCCTGAAGTTGGGACTGTCAGCTTTTTGACCTGTTTGTGTGTTGGTCGGAGAATAAACATCGACCAGGAGAGTAGGAGAATTTCTCTACTCTTTTTCATGTCAAACTCAACACATAGGGCCTGATTTTACCATTTTCATTCTAAGTGCTAAATCTGGGCGCAATTCAGATCTGACTTGGAAATCTGCTTTCAGGCGCCCCCATACGCACTCAGCCTGAAAAAAAAATCGCAGGTCTGAATCTTAGTGCGCCTGAAACGATCGGAGTTCTGAACTGCGCATGCGCAGTTCGAAAAAAATTTGAAAAAGTGCGCCCGTGTCACATCGCTCCCGGGCTGCAAAAAGCAGAGAAAGCAACCTGGGAACGAAAAGCGGGAGCGATGGCCCCCACAGACATCACTGTCCCCCTTATCTACCCCCCCGCTTCACAGACCGATCCCGACCCTCTGCCCCCTTCCCCCCACCGATCGCCCGCAGAGTGGCAGCAGAGCCCCCCTGTCCCCCCCACCAGAGATCCATCTGGCCTCCCTTCCCCCCCCCACTAGTGAGCGATCGGGCCTCCCTCCCCCCCCCCCCCCCACCACCAGAGATACATCTTACCCCCTCCCTTCTCCCCCCACCAAACCAGAGAACAATGTGGCTTCACTCCACACACCCCCCCCCCCCCCCAGAGGTACATCTGAGCCGCCATCTGGCCTCCCCCCCCCACCCCCCCAGAGGTACATCTGAGCCGCCATCTCCCCCCCCACCCCACCAGAGAATGATCTGGCCTCCCTCTGCCCTCCCCCACCACCAATCTGAGTTAGAGAGCCATTGGAAGCTCTGAACTTACCTCTTCAGAAGCTGGAGCATCCAAAACAGACTTTTATTCAGCATTTCAGCGCGATTCCGGATTGGCGAACGCGGTGGTAAAGGGGGAAATGCTGATAAAGTTGGGCGGGCAGTTCATTAGTTTAATTGAAATGCATGCAAATGCATTTAAATGGCCATTGCGCCCGTTTCGGGCGCGAATCGGATCGCGGCCATTCCCGGGCCTTGGTAAAGTAGCCATCTGCGCGGACGTGGGTGCGGATCGCGTTAATGGCCTCACGCCCGACTTTACCATGTTTTCGCGCCCGTTTTGGGCCCATAGTTGTGGCGTTGGTTTCCCCATCTCAAAGACAGCACCTCCGGCAGTGCAGCTCTCCCTCAGTAATGCACTGGAGAGTCAGCCTAGATTTTGTGCTCAGATTGTTAGTGCGGATAGTGGAGGTGGGAATGGATTCAATTTGAATGGATTACTCTGTCCTGTGGCAGTCAGAGGGGTCACCGCCTTTTCAGAGCGAGATCATTTGGTACCAGGTAATTCCCTAACTAATAGCATTAAACTGAATATTTGCACAGTGACTGGTACTTTCTGAACCATTTCCAGAGGAGGAAGATAGGCTTATAAATGTTTTCATAATGTGGAAATTTTGATAAGTTATTTTTTTAACCAAACTTCTTACTTTTAAAGGCTCATCAACCTCTGAGGCATGCAACATTAAAAAAAAATCATCGCGACTATAGCTTTACATTTTCAAAAAGTCTTGACCTTAATCTATAATGGGAGTCAATAATGTGTTAACATCGGATAAAGTGCTTCATCTGTATGATAGCATGTCATTAGTACTCTATAATAGGGCTTCCTGCAGTACTGAAACTATAATTGTTACAAGTGGTGTAAAATTATCATCATTAATAGCCTGATGAATATGAAAGAATGAGAATCCACTTCCATAGTTCTTTATTAAGGTGATATTTTGTCCTCTTTACCCTTTAAAAACTAAGCAGAAACAGTTTCATTTTTATAATGACTTCAATGTTATTGCAATTGAGAATTATTCATCTCTATCAGATTTACATATTACAGAAACTTTGGGCTGGATTTTTGAGCCCCCCCCCCGCCATTGGAGCGAGGATATGAGAAGGATATGGGGTCAAAATCAGCTCTGCTGACCAGTGTGCCAGATGCCCAGTCCTACCCCATCTCATCGAGTAATTTGTTACTCAGATGGAGGCCAATTGGCCCATTAAGTCCATGCCAACTCTGCAGAGGAGCAATCCAGTCAGTCCCACTCCTCTGCTCAATTCCCGTCGCTGTGCAGGTTTATTTCCTTCAGGTGGCCATTCCAATTTCCTTTTGAAATCATCAATTATTTCTGCTTCCAACACTGCTTGGGTACCAAGTTCTGCTCATTACCAATCCCTGCGGAAAAAAACTCTTCCGCAAGTTCCCTCTGCATCTTGTGCCTGAAGTTTTCAATACAGCTCCTCCAATCCTTGTACTCTCAACCAAGTTTTTCCTTATCTATAGCTGTTATAATTTTGTACAACTGGCATCATATCTGGACCATTTTTGTAGAGGCAGGATGTTTCTGCTCAGTCTCCAGGTTCCTTCACCAACAGGACGACTTAAGGGTCTAGAGATGGGTGCCAGCACACCAAGCAAGCCTGGAGATCCTCCCTGCAACAGCTACCATAGGGCACACCCCCCCCCCCCACCCCCCCACCACCCCCCCCCCCCCCCCCCCCCCGCCCCCCGCCTCCCCCACCCCTCCACCCAGTGACCTGGCTGATGAATCTAGTCTTCAATTAAGGATTTTAAACTGTTGGAGAGAGGACACCCCCATGTTGAAGCACCCTCTCTCTAACTTAACTTCCCTTTGAGCTTGTTGCTCTTCTCAACTCAAAGGCCTTTGATTGGCCATCTAGTTCCAGGAGACCGCTTGTCAGACGTAATTGGACAGGGAACATGTCCCCATGCCAATGAAGAGGGTGCCCCTGACAAAATCTCAATGAGTAATTCTACTCACCACCAAAGCCTGATGTGCTGGCATCCATTTCTAGAAACTTTAAGTGGTCCTGTTGGTGCGGAAACCTGGAGACTGAGCAGGAAGGGAAGCAGGTCCTGAGGCAGTGGCATTTTTGGGATGTGGGTATCCGTGGAAAGGCCAGCATTCATTACCGATCCCTAATTACCCTTGAAGGTGGCGGTGAATTCTGCTTCTGCCTCGCAGATGACCAGGTTTGAGCTGCTAAATCTGTGTGCCATCTATCCTATTTAGCACGGTGTTGGTGCCACACAACATGATGGAGGGTGTCCTCAGTGTGAATCTTGACTTCTGTCGGATGATTCTGCAAAATGTAGATTGGTGAGGAAGGGGTCAAGCAGGTTTGTCTCTCATGTTGGTTTGTCAATACCGGCTGCAAGCCCAGTCCGGTAGATATGTCCTTCAGGACTCAGTCAGCTTGACCATTCATGGTTTTACCAATTAAGCCACTTTTGATGACGGACATTGGAGTCTCACAGCCAGAGTACATTATGTGCCCTTGCGACTTGGTGTTTTTCCTCTGGTGGGTCTGTGCACTTTCAGGGATGGTGATAGCGGAGTTTATGGGATTGGCTGAAAGATACAGTTCTGTGACCATGACCATGTCAGACTGTTGCTTGACCAGTCTGTGGGGTGACTCTCAATGCGGGAATACAGATGCCTAGTTGCTGCCAGTGGTCTGGAGCCTGAATGTGGTCGATAGGCGGACACATCCAGGGATGCATGGGAACAATAATATTCTTGGTTTCGTTGTGCTAATGCAGAATATTCATAGAATCTACCGAAGTAAGGAAAACATTAACTTCCTTCTGCAAGTGACATTCAGTCTCTTTCGCAGGACAATTTTCATATCGGTGTTTGCTTCCGCCACACATGGACCTACCACATATTAAGTTTATCTTTCTCTCCACACTAGCTATGACTCTAGCACTACATTCTGCACCCTCTCCTTTCCTTCTCCCCTATATACTCTGTGAATGGTATGCTTTGTCTGTATAGCGTGCAAGAAACAATACTTTTCACTGTATACCAATGCATGTTACAATAATAAATCAAATCAACTCATTAATTACCATTAGCTGGGGTGGTTGATTCCTGCCTCCCCTGCTTTTGTCCACCCATCTCCCTGTTTTTAAATTTATCATACTCCACTGAATCAGCCACTTTTTGAATATGGTTCTCCCCATCACCCCACGCCAATCGAATTTGCTTCCTGACCTCAACTTGTCTGCCCAGTTGAACTGCCTCATTAAGATGAAATTAGCTATCATCTGAAAATGCTTCATCCAAGACTCTGAAAATTCTGTCCCTGATTAGTTTATCGTTTAAGCTGCCATATTCACAGTTCTCTGCAAGGCAATGCAGATCTTTGATAAGTGTATCAATACTTGCCCCTTGTCATTGGGTATTCTTGTTATACAATCGACAATGAGATTGAACTATGTATCAAGTATTTATATTACTTCACCATATGCAGATTTTTTCTTTGTCGATCCTTTGCTTAATTAAAATATCATCTGCACAGCCACCAATCACATATAAGAGAGTACTGACCTGCTCACCGCTTGGTTTTGCAGCAAAGGCCTGATGCAGTGTGATATCTTCGGCACTGTATAGCCACTTTTCTGCTTGGCTGCACGTAACCATTGCCAATAATTAATGAATAACACTTGCCTATTATGGGAAAGTGGATGGAGCATTAACTGTTGAAAGCTTTTCCTAACTTTTGTGATAATTCTTGTGTGTGTGTGTGTGTGTGTGTGTAGCTGTTCTTGTCATCCATTATTTCCATTAATTGGAATGTTGTATACGAGGTATCTCGCTACGGTAGAAACCAGCAGAATTTATAAATGGTTAGGTGTTATACACGCTTTTAATGAATGAATATTCTGATGTTAGGAGAAGGTTGTATTTCAGTTCAGCTAATTGGAAATGCTCTAATTAAATCTCTGGTATAATAAAAAACAAATAGATGCTTTGAAGTTGAATAACACAACTATACAAATTTACATATAATAAAAAGAGGTGTTAAAAACCACTCAAACGGCACTACACACACAAACCCCAAATCATATCCCAGCAAAATCATGATGCTTTTCCTGTTTTTTTTTAACTGCTGTGGAAGATTTAAGTAAGTATCTGCTGGGAACATCAATCACACTGACATTTTTTTTAGTCCACTTGCAATTTTTCCTGTTAACCAAAGTAGAAATCTATTTAGTGGAGAAAATGCTCAAGAGCATTTTATGGCATACTATCCATTATCATCTTAACAGCACAAAGGCCGTGAGGAGCAAGCATGGTTTCTGAAGCAATAGGTTACGCCTCACGACTCTCAAATCTACTGGAAATCTGTGAGGAGGTGAAAAATTAGTGAAGGGCAAACTGCTCAGTGGTTAGAATTTACCTGGATCTTCAGAAAGCATTTTTTAAAAAGTGCAGTGCGTTTAAAAGAAAAAGACCCAGGCAAATAATGGAATTAATGACTTTTTAGGGAGGATAATTTAGTGGCGATGGGAAATACTGTCACTGACAGAAAAGAACAGGTGGAGATCTAGAGTGATCTCCTCCTAGTATCATTAAATGAGCTCGTTTCCAATTTTCTGATGCCATCTCCACTGTCAGATTGCCATAGGGGTGTCAAACATTTTTCTACATGGGCAGGATTTTTCAGATGTTGTTGTTTCCCACACTGCCCCTTGAAGAGCCAATGAGGAATGCATCCCCACCGATATTGGCTATCCCATTGCCGTTCTATACTCTGCAGGATGTTAATTGGCTCAGGATGAGACTTCCATCCCCATCTGGGGAAGAATCTGGTCTCAGCGAGCTGATGGCAGGATTAGGGGAAGGCAATGGCCTAGCAGTATTATTGCAAGACTATTAATCCAGAAACTCAGCCAATGTTCTGGGGACCCAAGTTCGAATCCCATGGCAGATGGTGGAATTTGAATTCAAGAAAAACTATCTGGAGTTAAGAATCTAATGATGACCATGAAACCATTGTCGATTGTGGGAAAAACCCATCTGGTTCACAAATGTCCTTTAGGGAAGGAAATCTGCCGTCCTTACTTGGTTTGTTCTACATGTAACTCCAGAGCCACAGCAATCTGGTTGACTCTCAACTGCCCTTAACTAGGGATGGGCAATAAAGGCTGGCCAGCCAGCGATGTCCATATCCCATGAATGAATAAAGAAAAAGCTCTGTAGTCCCAACAGCACCATGCTCAGGTGGTGGTCACTACTAGAACTACAACCATACTAAAGAAGAGGTGCTGTTGGATGCCGGAGCGAAGGTAAATCTAGGGTATCAGTGGGGCCTGGCTGGTACACACCATTAAGGTAGGTTAGGGGGATGGGTTTGAGATGACCTGAGAAGGACAGTTAAGGGAGGGTATGATCTTGAGTGAGGTGTGCTTCGGATTGGAATAGGGGACCCTCAAAAGAGGTGGCCCACCCATTTCCCCCTGCTCAACACCTTCCCATGCAGATTCAACTGTTGGGTTATACACTTGACATGGATCTCCTCTCGCCATGGGTAGAATAATGACAGGGACAGGATGAGACATTTAAATGGTCACTAATTGGCCACTTATGGCTCTCAACAGTCCCAAGGCTGGTTCACCGCTAATGACTTTAATGAGGTCCACGAGGTGGACCTGTTAGAATATGAGCTCCCTGATTGAGGCAGTTAATGCTGTCTAATTCGGGAGCCCTGCTGAGATATATTATGTGGAGTGTCCGGGTTACTGGCACTTAGGGTGTATACTCTGTATTCGGCAGTACCTGGCTGAATATTACTAACTATTACAATTAAATCTGGATTTGGTGAATGAACACCAGCCTTGTGGGAGTTATTTCATCACCTAATGTCTCCATTGCCCTCCATACAATGGGAGACAGGTTGGGAACAGGTGGTGGGCAAGGCATACATTACAAGTGGCAAAGATTATTGGGAAGCTAGAGGATTGGGGAATCTTTAAAGGTCAACAGAAAGCCACGAAAAAAGCTATAAAGAAAAGTAAGATGGATTATGAGAGTAAACTAGCTCAGAATATAAAAACAGATAGCCAAAGTTTCTACAAATATCTAAAATGAAAAAGAATGGCTAAAGTAAACATTGGTCCTTTAGAGGATGAGAAGGGAGATGTAATAACTGGAAATGAAGAAATGGCTGAGACATTGAACAGGTATTTTGTGTCGGTCTTCACAGTGGAAGATACAAATAACATGCCAAAAATTGATGACAAGAAGGCTATGGCAGGTGAGACCGAGAAACTATCATTAGCACGAAAGAGGTAGTGTTGGGCTAGCTAATGGGGCTAAAGGTAGACAAGTCTCCTGGCCTTGATGGAATGCATCCCAGGGTACTAAAAGAGATGGCGGGGAAATGGCAAATGAACGAGTGATAATTTACCAAAATTCGCTGGACTCTGGGATGGCTCCCGCAGATTGAAAAACAGCAAATGTGACAACTTCCCTGCTTCTATCTTATCTATTCCCTTCATAATCTTATATGTTTCTATAAGATCTCCCCTCATTCTTCTCAATTCCAGTGAGTATAGCCCCAGTCTACTCAGTCGCCTCATAAGCCAACCTTCTCAACTCCGGAATCAACTGAGTGAATCTCCTCTGTACCCCCTCGGATCGGTGTTGGGACCACAATTGTTTACGATTTACATAGATGATTTGGAGTTGGGGACCAGGTGTAGCATGATGACACTAAGATGAGCGACAGAGCAAAGTGTGCAGAGGACGCTGAAAGTCTGCAAAGGGATATAGATAGTCTAACTGAGTAGGCGAGGGTCTGGCAGATGGAGTACAATGTTGGTAAATGTGAGGTCATTCATTTTGGTAGGAATAACAGCAAAATGGACTGTTATTTAAATGGTAAAAAATTGCAGCATGCTGCTGTGCAGAGGGACCTGGGTGTCCTTGTGTATGAATCACAAAAAATTGGTTTACAGGTGCAGCAGGTAATTAAGAAGGCAAATGGAATTTTGTCTTCATTGCTAGAGGGATGGAGTTTAAAAACAGCAAGGTTATGTTGCAGCTGTGAGGCCACAGCTAGAGTACTGTGTGCAGTTTTAGTCTCCTTCCTTGAGAAAGGATACACTGGCACTGGAGGAGGTACAGAGAAGATTCACTAGGTTGATTCCAGAGTTGAGAGGGTTGGCTTATGAGGAGACTGAGTAGACTGGGGCTATACTCATTGGAATTCAGAAGAATGAGGGGAGATCTTATCAAAACATATAAGATTATGAAGGAAATAGATAAAAAGAAGCAGGGAAGTTGTTTCCACTGGCAGGTGAAATTAGAACTGGGGGCATGGCCTCAAAATAAGGGGGAGCAGATTTAGGACTGAGTTGAAGAGGAACTTCTTCACACAAAGGGTTGTGAATCTGTGGAATTCCCTGCCCAATGAAGCAGTTGAAGCTACCTCATTGAACGTTTTTAAGGCAAGGATAGATAAAGTTTTGAACAGTAAAGGAATTAAGGGTTATGGTGAGCGGGCGGGTAAGTGGAGCTGAATCCACGGAAAGATCAGCCATGATCTTATTGAATGGTGGAGCAGGCTCGAGGGGCCAGATGGCCTACTCCTGCTCCTAGTTCTTATGTTCTTTACACTTTACAAACCCCCACCACCACCACCCCTACCCCCACCCAACTGCAAACTCCACTGTGGGGTCTGTAAAATTCAGCCTCAAATTTTAATCAACTTCTTAAATGTAAACGTATAGGCCACACAATGAAGACGGGGGAAAAGAAACAGTCAAGACTTAATAAATTGAAGCAAATCCAGTTTATACAGCTTTATAATTGCTGGTATATTAGGTATTAAGCATTCCTCTAGCGCTGTTCTGAAGTTTTTGAGACCAGTCACTAACAAACACATCATTTAGTCTGTGCGCTATTCTCAGCAATATATGTCTGAAGTAAATGCTAGAAGTGTATTATTGCCTTGGAGCAGACCCAAAGGTCATTTTAGAACATAGAACATAGAACATAGAACATTACAGCGCAGAACAGGCCCTTCGGCCCACGATGTTGCACCGACCAGTTAAAAAAAAAAACTGTGACCCTCCAACCTAAACCAATTTCTTTTCGTCCATGAACCTATCTACGGATCTCTTAAACGCCCCCAAACTAGGCGCATTTACTACTGATGCTGGCAGGGCATTCCAATCCCTCACCACCCTCTGGGTAAAGAACCTACCCCTGACATCGGTTCTATAACTACCCCCCCTCAATTTAAAGCCATGCCCCCTCGTGCTGGATTTCTCCATCAGAGGAAAAAGGCTATCACTATCCACCCTATCTAAACCTCTAATCATCTTATATGTTTCAATAAGATCCCCTCTTAGCCGCCGCCTTTCCAGCGAAAACAATCCCAAATCCCTCAGCCTCTCCTCATAGGATCTCCCCTCCATACCAGGCAACATCCTGGTAAACCTCCTCTGCACCCTCTCCAAAGCCTCCACATCCTTCCTGTAATGTGGGGACCAGAACTGCACACAGTACTCCAAGTGCGGCCGCACCAGAGTTGTGTACAGTTGCAACATAACGCTACGACTCCTAAATTCAATCCCCCTACCAATAAACGCCAAGACACCATATGCCTTCTTAACAACCTTATCTACTTGATTCCCAACTTTCAGGGATCTATGCACACATACACCTAGATCCCTCTGCTCCTCCACACTATTCATAGTCCTCCCGTTAGCCCTATACTCAACACATCTGTTATTCCTACCAAAGTGAATTACCTCACACTTCTCCGCATTAAACTCCATCCGCCACCTCTCGGCCCAACTTTGCAACCTGTCTAAGTCTTCCTGCAAACTACGACACCCTTCCTCACTGTCTACCACACCACCGACTTTGGTGTCATCAGCAAATTTGCTAATCCACCCAACTATACCCTCATCCAGATCATTAATAAATATTACAAACAGCAGTGGCCCCAAAACAGATCCCTGAGGTACACCACTTGTAACCGCACTCCATGATGAATATTTACTATCAACCACCACCCTCTGTTTCCTATCCGCTAGCCAATTCCTGATCCAATTTCCTAGATCACCCCCAATCCCATACATCTGCATTTTCTGCAGAAGCCTACCATGGTGAACCTTATCAAACGCCTTACTAAAATCCATATATACCACGTCCACTGCCTTGCCCCCATCCACCTCCTTGGTCACTTTCTCAAAAAACTCAATAAGGTTAGTAAGGCACGACCTACCTGCCACAAAACCATGCTGACTATCACCTATCAATTCATTACTCTCCAAATAACTATAAATCCTATCCCTTATAATTTTTTCCAACATCTTGCCGACAACAGAAGTGAGACTCATTTAATGAATAATACATGCACAGTTTAGTTTCGTTTAGGCTTTCCCACCAAAGTTTTACCAACATAAATTCAATCTTTCATTAATCTTGCTAGTCACTGCTAATACAGTGATAAAATTTTGCCTTGTGGCTTTGCGTCGTAGGAAAGGGAGAAGGTTTAATGACAGTATTTCATTGGTGCAAATCTGTGGGGAACAGAAACAGAAACTTTCTGAAAAAACAAAATGTACTTTGCTTAATAATATTTATGTAAGCCAATAATACCACAAGCTCATGATCTGCAGATGTTTATTTTTACCAAATACAGAGTTGGGTCCTTGAATGAACTAAAAGGCAAATATCTCCTTGTAGGATCATCGTAGAAGGGGTCTCCTATCATTGCAATCCTTTCTTCAGAATGGGAACAGATTGATTTCCACTCTGTGGCTGACTGCCAGGCTAATATCACAATGGGCTAATATCACAATGGGCTGTCATGATACAAAGTTGATTTGACAGGTCAGGACTTTGGGGAGCTGACTGCCCAATAGTTCCAACAGATGGCACAGTCCAATTTGGGTGCCAGTCCTTGTTAACATAAGGCCAGTAGGCCTTGGATAGAAATTGAGTGGTTGCTCAAACCAGGCCATTATGAAGCCTCCAAGTCAGAAGAAGATAGGTGATTGGCAGTGGAAATTGGGGAAGGGGTAGGGTTGGGGGTGAGTGAAGACCAGGGGAGGCGCAGGGGATTATCACCCTGTAGGATAAACAGACCACACCACTTTTGTGGAGCCCATAGAAGCAGTCCCATTATTTGTGCTCTGCCTAAACTGAGATCTTCACTGGAAGGCCACCTAGAGACAGTTGGTCTGGTTCCTGACACCTCAGCGGTCCACAGGCCAACTTCAAACTTCCAGTCGGCTTCTGGCAATGAGCTTTAACTGGCTATTAAAGACCCTTAATAGGTTACCCACTGCCTGGGGACAGCAGCCCTTACACTGATGAGCCTGTCTCCGGGAATATGGCGCGGGAACTGGGTGGTGCAAAATATCCATAAACCTCTGCACTGGCTCTGAACTCACCCCCATGTGGGATGAATATTCTGCCCATGGGCCGATTGGTCCAAGCCTTCTCATTCTTTTCAATCTGAATATGCACCCATTTGGAACAAACTGGATTAATCTGCTGCTCTTTTGATTATTCTCACAAACTGCAAATTAATAACAATGCACACTCTTGGGAGGAGCAGATTGTAAAATATGGAAGTGTTTTACTCAAGGGAACACCAGGAAAAGTTTTGCACTTTTACAATCAGACTGAAGTTACTGCGGTTGTTTCCAGGATGTGTACACAAGAACAACAACAACTTGCATTTATGTAAAAGTTTTATTTATTAGTCACAGTAAGGCTTCCATTAGCACTGCATTGAAGTTACTGTGAAATTCCCCTAGTCGCCGCACTCTGGCACCAGTTCAGGTCAATGCACCTAACCAGCATGTCTTTCAGACTGTGGGAGGAAACCGGAGCACACAGAGGAAACCCATGCAGACACGGGAAGAACATGCAAACACAGACAGTGACCCAAGCCGGGAATTGAACCCGGGTCCCTGGCGCTGTGAGGCAGCCGTGCTAACCACTGTGCCACCCACGTAGCATCTTTAACAGAGCAAAACATCCCAAGGCACCTCACAGAAGCAAGACGTCATTCAAAATTTGACACCCAATCACACACAGAGATGTTAGGCCAGATGACCATGAGCTGGGTCAAAAGAGTAGATTTTAAAGAGTGTCGCAAAGGAGGAGAGAGTTAGAAAGGTGGAGAATATTTGGGAGGGAATTCAAGAGTTTAGACTGAAGGAAATTGAAGGTATGGCGACTCACAGCAGAGGGAAGAAAGTCAGAGATGAGCAAGAGGCTAGGATTATGGAAGTACATTAGTTCATTTATATACATCGCTGCATTAAATGCAGTATCTCGGCATAGAAATAAATATACAGTAGAATAAATGAAAGCAGCCTTTTATAATACCTCTAGAATTAATCAACAAGTTGTCTGAATTGAGCACAGCTACAAGGTAGTATACATGCCCATGCACCAGATTAGAAGATGGTAAAGTGCCTCAAGGTCAGTAAGCAGGGCAAGAGCCATTATTGTTTACATAGTACATAAATGATTCGATCGCGAGAACAGAAGTCAAGATGTCTAAAATCACTAACGATACAAAACTGAGGAAAGCGAATGCAAATAACACAGATCAAGCAGGTCAAATCTCAAGGATCTGGGGAATTGGGCTGTCAAGTGGCAGATGTTTAATGTGAACAAAGCCGAGGTGATGAATTGAGGATAGAGGAATAAGCACTAGAATGTAAGATGAATGGTAGTAGCTCTCAGTTCACAACATAGGAGAGGGAACGTGTGTGACAACAATAAAGAAGACACTCAGGCCACTGCTGCAACTCAGCAGCACTGATCATTTTGGCGCCATGTGAGCCTATTAAAATTAAAAAGAGTGAGGGTCTGCATCCAACTACTTTCATCGTGGTCAGTCATGATTGTGGTGTTTATTGGGCAACAACAGGTGACTCTCCCTCTCCATGACAACAGTCTGAGATTAAGCCAGACTGTTTGTGATCTTGGTGTCACATTGATCCAAAGATGACCTTCTGACCTCATATTTGTACCATCACTAAGACCACCTATTTCCATCTCCCTAACACCGCACAAATTTACCTGTGTCAGGTCTCCTGCTGAAATCCACATACATATGTTCATTAACTCTGACCCCACCATTCCAGCATCCTGCAGGCTGCTCTCCCACATTCTACCCTCTATAAACTTTAGCTCATCCAAACCCTTGCTGCCAGTGTTGTAACTCGCAGCAAGTTCCATTCATCTACTATGCCTGTGCTCACCGGTCTACAGTAGCTACGGGTCAGGCAACATCTTGATTTTAAAATTCCTATCCTTACTTTAAAACCCCTCCATGGCCATGCTGCTCCCTAGCTCTGTAATCTCCTCTAGCCTCACATTGTCTGCATCCTTCTATCTATGAAACACAGCAAGCAACCCATTTCAGACGGGGGTGGCAGAGAGTGGTGGGGGTGGGGGGGGTGCGGTTCTTCATCTGATGCACCTTTGCTGATGGCTGAAGAGGTTAGTTCTTGACAGGCAGGTTCCACCACAAGTGCTGCACATGAAGCTACCGGGTGTCATTATGGGTCATTTTCCACATTGGCAATTGTTTCCAAAATGCTGTAGCCACTAGTTATCATATTGGTGCACACCAGTCCACCGGAGTGTCTCCATCTTTCTTTGTCATCAACCAGTGACTCCCAGGTGTGATAATCGATGTTTAGGGCCTTCATGTCACGGGTGAAAGCACTCTTGAAGCAGAACTTTGGGCTCCCTACTGATTGTCTGGTTCCAATCTTTGGGTGTGTAACCATCCCGCCCATTAGAAGATGGTGGTGGGCTGCCTTCTTGAACAACTGTGGTGTAGGTAAACCCACAGTGCTGTATGGAAGGGAGTTCCAGGAATTTGACCCGCTTACGTTAAAGGAATGGCGACATAGGTCCAAGTCAGAATGGGGTGTGGCTTGGAGGGGAACCTGCGGGTGGTGGTGTTCCCAGGTGTCTTTGTCCTTCTGGAGGTCACAGGTTTGGAGGGTGCTATTGCAGGAGCCTTGGTGAGGTGCTGCAGTGCATCTTGTAGATCGTACACCCTGCTGTCATTGTGCATCGGTAGTGGGGGAAGTGAATGCTTAAGGTGGTGGATTGGGTGCCAATCAAGTTGCCTGCTTTATCCTGATGGGTGTCAAGTCTCTTCAATGTTTTTGGACCTGCCCTCATCCAAGCAAGTAGAGAGTATTCGTACTGATGCACCATCAATCGAGCAAAGACTAGTTTGTATGCAAGAACAAATAGGCTTTTATTAGCAAAAGACTTGGAGCACACCCATGCCGATGAACTGGTCCAGACTGAGGCAGGGGGGTGGGGAGCAGTCGCCTTTATACCTGGACCAGGAGGGGAGGAGTCTCGGGTAGGGCCGGCAGGGATGTGTCCAGGCATGTCACATATATAGGTAATAAGCTAACAGTGGTTTACCACACGTACATTGCTGACTTGTGCTTTGTAGATGGTGAACAGGTTTTAGGGAGTCAGAAGGCGAGTTGTCGCAGAATTCCCAGTCTCTTGCCTGCTCTTGTAGCCACAGTATTTAAATGGCTGGTCCAGTTCAGTTTCTGGTCAATGGTAACCCTCAGAGATGTTGATGGAGGGGAATTCAGTGACGGTAATGCCATTGAATTTCAAGGAGAGATGGTTAAATTGTTTCTCTTTGGAGATAGTCGTTGCCTGGGATTTGTGTGGCATGAATATTACAGTATGGGAGAGTGAATTACAGACATGGGACAAACAGTCCATAGGTCTTTGTAGCTTTTTGTGTGGATGACAAGTGCAACATCATCAGGAGTTGTCTGATCAGGATGTGAGGTGTTTCTGTCTTCCCTTTCAGTCTTGATAGATTGTAGAGCTTGCTGTCTGATCGAGTGTGCAAATAGACTCGTTCTATATCTGCAGGGAAGGTAAAGGTCGGGAGCATGGAGAGGAAGATGCCAAATAAAGTGGGAGCTAGGACACAGCCCCGTTTCACTCCATTCTTCACTCTGAACTTATCTGAAATGAAGCCATTAAGCTACACTGTGCGGTGCATGTTGTCATGGAAGGAGTGGGTGAGACTGAGGAGCTTTGCTAGACAGCCAATTTCCCCCAAAATCTTGTTGAATCCTCCTCTGCTGACCCTGACAAATGGCTTAGTGAGATTGATGAAATTATGGTAAAGGGATATCCGCTCTTCTCCACCCTTTTCTGTCTGCAGTAGATCTACCAGCACAGAAACCACACGATGTTTCCAGGAACACTTGGTCTTCTGAGCATGACCCTAGCAAAGGCTTTCCTAATGATTCTAAGGAGTGAGATGTCTCTCACTCCTTATCACAGTCTCCTCTGTTGCCTTTGTTTCTGTATTGTGTGATCAATGTTTGCATCACTGATCTTCTGTGGAATGGATCTGACATTGCATCAGAGTGGGAGAAGGTCATAAAGGTGTGGCAATAGATGAGACTTTCCACACTTGGGCAGTTTGGCTGGGATTCTCCCCTTGTCAGGTGCCTTTCTGTCTTCATGGTGATCTATAGCCTTCTCGAGTCTAGTGATGAGTGGTCTTCATCTAACTCATCCACGACAGGAAGCTGCAACAAAGCACTTTGCGCACAATGAAAGATGTTTGTCTCACGGGAGTACTGATCACAGTAGTGTTCAGCCCAGAGGGACATTTGCTTATTTCTGTCAGTGACTGTTTCACGCCATCTACTGATTCTAAGGGGGCAATTGTTTGATGGTAGGACCAAGTGTCCTCTTGATTCCTTCATGCATGATGTTGACTCTGCCTCCATCAGATAATAGTTTAAGGAAGATGAGATGCTTTAGGGTTATTAGTGGCAGCCATCGGCTCACTGCAAAACCTACATCATGGTCCTTCCATGCCAGTAGAAGGCGTGCACAGTAAGAAGTCTCACAACACCAGGTTAAAGTCCAACAGGTTTATTTGGAATCATGAGCCTTTGGAGCGCTGCTCCTTCATCAGGTGAGTGCTAAGGACATCCATCAAATCTCTTGCAATGGGTCCCTCCACAGTGAGGTCAGAAAATCCTGGCCACTGTCTCAGAATAGCACTGGCAACGGAAGAGTAAAATTTCTGACGGCGAGTGAACTTTTGGTTCTGATGTGCTTAAGTGGGAATTTTCGCACAGTAAGGTAAAGTTTATTTATTAGTCACAAATAGAATTACATTAACACTGCAATGAAGTTACTGTGAAAATCCCCTAGTTGCCACACTCCGGCCCCTATTTGGGTACACTGAGGGAGACTTTAGCATGGCCTAACCAGTACGTCTTTGGACTGTGGGAGGAAACTGGAGCACCCGGAGGAAACTCATGCAGACACAGGGAGAACGTGCAAACTCCACACAGACAGTGAGCCAAGCCAGGAATCGAATCCAGGTCCCTGGCACTGTGAGGCAGCAGGGTTAACCACTGTGCCACCGTGCTGGTTTATTTTTGAGACAACCCAGCCTCTTTGCGAGACGCTATGCTGCTTTCATGCAGATATATTGTGAAACTGGAAACCAACAGCTCCTGAATGAATGGCTGCTGTTTTGCATTTCAAATGTTAAATCGCAGCCTCCCTTACTATGTGCACTCTCTGTGTTCCTGTTCCTGATCTGTAAGACTCATTATATTACTGCTCGCTGATGATTCCATCATTAGAGTGTTTCCATGCAGAGAGTAGGACTTGCAGTAAGGCATCTCTCCGCAGGCAGGGAACAAGAGCTAGAAAGAAACATGAGGGACATGTTTACCCTTAAAGAATTTGGCTAGGGGATGAAGTAGATCACATTAAAAATACCCTTAATACCATGGCTTTAACAAACAACAGTAACAGTAACTCACGTAGCATCTTCAATGGAAGGTTTCGAGGATGTAAGTGGCTTTTTGAGGCTGAGCAGATTTGTAGGAAGAGAATTGGCGCTTGGGAGCATAATATCTCAATGCCCCACCAGTCAATAAAACACTACTCGAAATGCAGGCACACAGACTGTTCAATCTGCGTTATCTTTTACAGGTGGGAGGTAGGATGAGTGCTACCAGGCAGGTTTTTGAAAGGAGAAGATAAAGAAGTGATTTATCCAGTGAGTTGAACTCTCAGGCCTGTAATGTTGACGAGTGGGGGGAGAGGGGAAAAAAGAATTTCTGGTCTCAGTGGTACTCAGGAAATTAACAAAAAAAAAACAAACTCAGAACTTCAACAGTCAAGATATACATGAGCTAAATCGAGATGGGGCTTAGATGTTAAAATCTTGACTGTCAGCACATATCATGGAGGTTGACAGATAATAAATCTAAAATGAACATCTCTATAAGAATAACAGCATGCCAAAAGCAATATTTTGAGAAATCAGTGACAGATACACAATTAGGAATCTCTGACAGTCTTTTTTCCAGTCGTTAAGCTTTAGAAACATGGTTTAATCTTCTCATGTGTAGCTTGTACAGTGATGTTCCAGACAGGATTGTGTAGCGTTCATTGATTAGAAGGTAAAAAGTTTGGTGTCCGTGAATAATTTTTAAATGCAGCCACTTTGGAAACTGTTCCTGTCAAATTAAACACCTAGATCTTGATTCACTTCATTCCATAAGTAATTTCAATCGAGATCACCACAGAATATGAAGTGTATCACACTGTGCCCAAATCAGAATTCACAAATAACATGAAATATGTAAATCTGGGAGAAAGGTTACTTCACACTCAAACAATTCTTGATGCTTACGCCATTTTTCTATTATTTCAAAAGTCATACCACCAAAGTTAGATCGAATAAGCAGGAAAATCGTCACTGAAATATACTCCCTCAGACTTTGAGGCTCTAAAATTCTGCTTCCTGCTAAGCTCCAGAATATCTATTGGGTAATGAACAAGGGCCTCACCTTCTATGATAAAAGCAAAATACTGCGGATGCTGGGATCTGAAACAAAAACAGAAAATGTTGGAAAATCTCAACAGGTCTGACAGTATCTGTGGAGAGAGAATAGAGCCAACATTTCAATGATCCTTCATCAGACACTTCTCTCTGATGAAGGGTCATCCTGAATCAAAACGTTGGGTCCATTCTCATTTCACAAATGCTGTCAGGCCTGCTGAGATTTTCCGGCATTTTCTGTTTGTGTTCCTTGCCATCTGTAACCTGGTTCTCCTGGTTGCTTTAATGTCAAAGCTTTAATTGGAACGTGGCTTGTGGGGGGCAGACATTTTACCCCTTACAGAACCCTCCCCTGCTGACTATGCTTTTTCTCAACTGCCTTGGTCAAAATGCCATGATGATACTGTAGTCCTCATCACCAAGTTACACCGTGGTGTCTTTCCCTTACTTTTCATTTATTCATTCATGAAATATGGGTGTCGCTGCCTAGGCCACCATTTGTTGCCCATCCCCGATTGCTCTTGAGAAGGGAACCTGCCTGGCAGCTTCTCCTTCTTCAAGAATCTTGCCTTCTTTCAAACCTCTGACATCTCCTTTAAAATCCTCATTCTCTATCATTTTCTGAACGCTTAGTTTCACCATCTTTTGCTCTCGCCCTGATGATTTCAGTCTTTATCTCAGTTTCTTCCTTCTTCCCTGAATTCATTGCCTTGCTGTCCTCCTTCAACCTCTCCCTCCATATAAATTCTCCAACACATCGAGCCACCGCTTGATCTTCCAATGTTATGTAACTTTGTCACTCCCATTTCTGACCACTTCCCTATACCCCTACATCCTTAACTGATCTCCTACATCTCCAAGCTCACACTGAGAAGAAATCCATCTCTTTTGTCATCAGCATCAGTCCCACTAAACTCGGTATTATCCAATTGACTTCCCTCACCTCCGATGTTGGCTGGCACAGTAAATGGTTCCCTCTCCTCAGCCACTGCCCCCTCACCTTTCAAAACTGCCGTCATCGTCCCCACTGTCTAAACAAAACTCAGCCGTGTCTCCTCTGTCCTCACAAACATCTGTATCATTTCCAAATCCATGCTCACTGTTGTGGGGTGTTGGTTACATCTCAGTAGGTTTTATGAAGTCTTCGTAGTCTTATGCAGGTTAACTGTAAGGGTGGAGTTTTAGGAAAATAATTCTAAGTGCTGAACAAGTGATAAAACAGGAGAATTTCAGATTTGTTTTTTTGGGTGAGTTTAAAAAAAAATCTTATGGCACTTAGTCAAAGAAAAGTGCCAGGATGTGATTCTCGCCAGTAGGGGGAGGGGAGCAGAGCCTAATCTCACTGGCGAAACCAGCTGCTGAATTGTAGGGGCGCCATTGTGCAGGCACCAGTAAGGTCATGCCCTATTTCCTTATTGACTCTAAGAACAATTTACATATATACAGTAAAGGGTACAAAAGAGGAGCTGTCCGCACGCAGTTTTGTCCAACACCACATCGACCTATAGGTGCAGGCAAGTGTTCTCTTACATCACTGTATGGGTGGTGCTATACTCAGTCCCACATTAACCCTATATGTGCCAGACTCTTATATCACACCCACTTTTCCCACAACCCCCATTCTCCGGTCAGATTGCTGCCCACTCCATAACAAAACAGATCTAACCAAAGTTACAAACGATATGCCCTGTGACTGCGGTACTACATTATCATTTGATTCTTTTAGATTTCTCTGCAACCTTTGACATGATTGTGGTAAACCACTGTTAGCTTATTGCCTGTGTGTGTGTGACATGCCTGGACACGTCCCTGCCGGCCCTGCCCGGGACTCCTCCTCCCCGGGTCCAGGTATAAAGGTGACTACTCCCCACCTCCTGCCTCAGTCTCTGGACCAGTTCATCGGCATGGGTGTGCTCCAAGTCTTTTGCTAATAAAAGCCTATTTGTTCTTGCATACAAACTAGTCTTTGCTTGATTGATAGTGCATCAATTTTATTAGCAAAAGTTTTGGGATGGAGCGGATACTAAAACCCAATAAACTCAAATTGGATCCTCAGGCTGTAGGAGCCTCTAACAGCTTCGATCACTGGCTGCGCTGTTTCGAAACTTTCCTCACTGCCTCCTCCTCCGTCGTCCGGACCAAAACCGACAAGCTACACGTGCTCCACGCCCAGGTAAGCAATCAAGTACTCTCGATGATTAGAGACGCTGAAACTTACAAGGATGCGATCGAACTTTTAAAAGGTCAGTACAACAAACAGTCCAATGAAATCTACGCCAGACATCTTCTGGCTACTCGCAGACAACAGCCAGGAGAATCGGGCAATCAATTCCTGCGTGCGTTGCAAGCACTTGGCAGGGCCTGCAACTGCAAGGCCGTAACAGCCGCCCAAAACACTGAGGACTTAATCAGAGATGCTTATGTCACGGGTATCAGGTCAAACTATATCCGACAATGACTGCTGGAACAGGGTGGGCTGGACCTACAAAAGACTGTGGCGCTTGCCAACTCATTAGCCTTCCGTAATCTCGAGGCCTACACCCCCGACCACGGGGGCGCATTATGGACACCGCGGTCGCCGCCACCTCTGTACTCAGGAGGGCCGCAGGCCTGCGCCACGCCACATCCCACCAATGACCCAACCGCTGCGGCAGTCTCCGGAGGCCTCAAGTGCTACTTCTGCGGCCTGGGGAAGCACCCCTGACAACGCTGCCCGGTGAAGGATGCGATCTGCTCCGGGTGTGGAAAGAAGGGCCATTACGTGAAGGTATGCAGGGCAAAATCGACCTCCAAGCCCAGTAACGCCGCGTGCGACCCGCAGGGGCCGCCATCTTGGGCGCCGGTAGCGCGTGTGAGCCGGGCGAGCTGCCATCTTGGACGCCTTCAGCCGCGTGTGGGCCGTGCGGGCCGCCATCTTGGACGCCATCGGCCGCGTGTGAGCTGTGCGGGCCGCCATCTTGGACGCCGTCAGTCGCGTTGCAAAATCCAACGGTGGCTTCGATTATGCTGGACCAGTCCAGGCCTCACCAACTCGCCAGGTCCATGATGGACATCGAGGTAAATGGTCGCACAACAAACTGTTTATTTGACTGTGGGAGTACGGAGAGCTTTATTCACTCTAACTCAGTGAGTCGCTACGCCCTTTCAGTACTGCCAGTGAAGCAAATGATCTCCATGCCTTCAAAGTCCCACTCGGTGGATGTCCTCGGGTACTGCGTGGCGACCCTGACTGTACGGGGCACAGTGTACAAAAATTTCAGGCTCCTCGTCCTGCCACAACTCTGCGCTGCCGTACTCCTGGGGCTAGATTTCCTGAGTCACCTTAAGAGCGTCACCATGGAGTATAATGGGCTTTTTCCCCCGCTCTCCGTTTGCAATCAGCAGTTCTTAGATCGCCCACCGCGCACCACCTGCAGCCTCTCGACCCTTAAAGTCGCCCCTCCCTCACTGTTTGAAAATCTCACCCCCGATTGCAAGCCCATCGCCACCAAGAGCAGACGGTACAGTGCTGAAGACAGGGCTTTTATCAGGTCCGAAGTACAACGGCTCCTAGGGGAGGGGATCATTTAGGCCAGTACCAGCCCCCTGGAGAGCCCAAGTAGTAGAGACTGGGGAGAAACATCGCATGCTCATTGACTACAGTCAGACCATTAACCAATACACGCAGCTGGATGCGTACCCCCTTCCCTGCATATCTGACATGGTTAATCAGATTGCGCAGTATCGGATGTTCTTCACCATCGACTTAAAATCTGCATACCACCAGCTCCCTATCCGCCCGGAAGACCGCCAATATACTGCCTTCGAGGCGGATGGCCGCCTCTATCACTTCCTTAGGGTCTCCTTCGGCGTCACCAACGGGGTCTCGGTTTTCCAGCGTGAGATGGACCGAATGGTAGACCAGAACGGGCTGCAGGCCACCTTCCCGTACCTAGATAACGTCACCATCTGCGGCCATGATCAGCAGGACCACGACGCCAACCTCCACGAATTCCTCCACACCGCCACACTCCTAAATCTGACCTATAATAAGGAGAAGTGCATATTCCGCACACGCTGCCTCGCCATCCTTGGTTGTGTTGTGGAAAACGGGGTCATCGGTCCCGATCCCGACCGCATGCATCCTCTCCTGGAACTCTCCCTCCCCACCAGCCTCAAAGCACTGAGGAGATGCCTGGGCTACTTCTCGTATTACGCCCAGTGGGTCCCCAATTATGCGGATAAAGCCCGTCCACTCATCAAATCCACCTCTTTCCCCTGACGGCAGAGGCCCGCCTGGCCTTCGACCGCATCAAAGCAGACATCGCGAAGGCCACGATGCACGCTGTAGACGAATCCATCCCGTTCCAGGTGGAGAGCGATGCATCTGACTTCGCCCTAGCCGCCACCCTTAGCCAGGCGGGCAGACCTGTGGCCTTCTTCTCATGAACCCTCCAAGGCCCTGAAATTCGACACTCCTCTGTCGAAAAGGAGGCCCAAGCCATAGTGGAAGCTGAAGCGGCACTGGCGCCACTACTTAGCTGGTAAACGATTCACCCTACTCACGGACCAACGGTCAGTTGCATTCATGTTTAATAACACGCAGCGGGGCAAGATCAAAAATGATAAAATATTGAGGTGGAGAATCAAGCTTTCCACCTACAATTACGACATCTTATACCGGCCCGGGAAGCTCAATGAGCCCCCATACACCCTGTCCCGGGGAATATGTGCCAGCGCACAAGTAGACCAATTGCAGACTCTCCACAACGACCTCTGCCACCCGTGGGTCACCAGGTTTTTTCACTTCATTAAAGCCCGTAACCTGTCCTACTCCATTGAGGAAGTCAGGTCTATAACCAGACACTGCCAGGTCTGCGCAGAGTGCAAGCCGCACTTCTAGCGGCCAGACAGAGCACATCTCATAAAGGCCACCCGCCCTTTCGAACGCCTAAGTGTCGACTTCAAATCCTCAATGATCCACCTCAGTGTTCTCTTCCTACATGTATCCTCCATTGCCCAATTCAGTCAAAGTATTCTTGTTTGCTTCCACTTTTATTTATTTGATTGAAACCAGAACATTTCCTGTGAGTGAACATTGTTTTTAATCCCATGTGTACTTTAACAGAAAGAAACCAAGACAAATATATACACTGGAGCGCACTTACACTGCAGCGGAGAGGGCTGGCTGCAGTTCAGGTTCATACCAAACAATTTCTGCTTACATTGCTTGGCCACTGCCTTACTAGAATTTTAATTGTCCTGTTTGCGAAAGTGCTCAGGCATGTTTAAAGTTATCTCCTAAACATGAGTGATTTAAATATTTAGAGAGTGGGGAAGGAAGCTCTGTGTTCCCTACATATTTAAGTTCAGGTCAGCTGAGTATCCAGAGGTCCTATGTATGACTGGGGTGGCACAGTGACACAGTGGTTAGCACTGCTGCCTCACAGCGTCAGGGATCCAGGTTCAATTCCTGACTTGGGTCCCTGTCTCTGCAGAGAATGGACGTTCTCCCCGAGTCTACGTGGGTTTCCCCCGGGTGCTCCGGTTTCCTCCCGTAGTCTGAAAGGCATGCTGGTTAGGTGCATTGGCCGTACTAAGTTCTCCCTCAGTGTACCCGAACAGGCACCGAAGTGTGGTGACTGGGGGATTTTCACAGTAACTTCATTGCAGTGTTAATGTAAGCCTAGTGGGGCACTGATAAATAAACTTTAAAACTTTGCAAACCAGGTTTAACAGTACACCGAATCTAAAGTTAGGGGTTCCTTCTGACTGCCTTCACTTAGCATTAATGGAGTGGTGTCAGCCTCTAACTGGGCATTAGTGCTTCGTTACACTGGCTTCACATTTTGAATGGGACCTGTCAATACTAGTGTCCAAAGTGCCCACCTGATTCATTCAATAGGCCACCTTTTAATATGTGTTGGCTTCCTACTGCAAGACTACTGCATGAACCTGATTGCCATTTTAGATCAGAAGTGATTGGAGAGTGAGCTGTACAGGCTCTGGCCAGTTCCAAGGACAATGAAGATGCCCACTGATATGGTAAGTACTGAACTGCACCTCCAGAACCTCCAAAAGTAATCTGAACCATTCCAGGATCCCCACTCTTTGTGATCGTTCCCTAACTGGCAGCACTGTTTGCTGGTGCGTTCCTCAATTTTGAGGCCTAAACCCAATGGGCATCACCAGGAAGCCTGTCTATTGCTGAAGAATAGCATGACAAATTAATCAGGCATCGTGTACTGAATTATATAATAATCAATCCCTGATTTCTTTGTTGGGATAGTTGTGTTAAAACAGCTTACAGAGCTTAATTAAATGTCACAAAATGCCCAAACCCAAATAAGCAATTGCAGGATTAAAAGCCATTGTCTTGACATCAATCACCCCCCTGAAGAAATACTTGTCATCAAATTTGATCAGATCTAGGTGATGGTAGGTGACGCTCGTAAACTACAGCTGAAACCAAAATCTATTTCTTACCCTGCTTTCATAACCCCCAGTGTTACTTCAGAAGGGAGAATTGCCCCAGCATCTACCCATTTCCTTCCAGTCTATTTCCTCATCATCTTCCCTTTTTTTTAAATGTGCCTTGTGAATAATTTGAAGAGAACTAGCAAAGCAAGTTTTGAGTATTGCTGACAAAATGCATTTTGTCGAAGATTTCTGTCTTGCACTCATCAGGAACATTGCAAGAATACCAATGTCAGGGGAAACAATAACTTTATACTATGTGAGAAGAAAATGCTGATTGACAATTGGACTTTGATTGGTCGAGGCATTGCCCTGGAGACTGCATCAGTTAAAAGTGAATGACAGCTAACTGCCAAGCGTTGAAATTTAAACCAGGGAGCTTGATTTTGATTGGTCAAGATATTGCCCTGAGGAATGAACCAGCAAATGACTATCACTTACTTCATGTGGCTGGAACAGGCACAGTGCATGTACATATTCTTTCTGCTTGCAAAGAACAGGGCCCTGTGTATTAATAATATATGTAGCTTCCAGTGCATGCGAATGTGCCAATTTGCAAGCATGACTGACAAACTTAAATTGGTTGTCTGTATAATTTTTAGCACACTGAGGATTATTTCACAAGTGTTGTCTAATTGTGGTCTACCACAAGCCTACCTTCACTGGTCAATAAATGCATTGAGATTCTTACTGTCCCACTTGTTTGCCTTGTAAATAGGGCCTGAGCTATTGGTCCACCATGCAAGTTTGATGCTGAAACAAGGTACATGAAAGACATCCTTCGGGATAATGGCTATCCTGATCAGATCATTTCATGCTGTATGTCATGCAAACTCAGTATGCTTAAAACTACACTGACAATCAGTTTCTCAACCAAGTACTCAAGTCATGTACTACCAAACAATTAAAAGCAAGTTTTGTAGTAAAATTCTTCTTAGGCTTAAAGGATAAATAAAATATAGTAACTGCTTAACTAAAGGACAAGTTTAAAGCATGTTCACGTTCAAAGGGTAGCAAAAATGCCTACAGTACAAACTATGGATGGAATTTTCCCATCTCGCTCACCACGGGAATCGTAGCGGGTGGGACGTAGAACATGCAAAGGTCCGTTGACCTCGGGCGCATTTTCCAGCCTAGGGGCACGTGTGACTGGAAAATCCCGTCCTATATATTTCTGACACTGACTGACTTCAAATCACTAGAATATATAAGAACTGTACCTTATGGGTTATCTGCAAATATAAAGAGACCTAGTCCACCATCTTGTTCAACTCAGAGAGAACACCAAAGACATGCGCCAAAATCTTGCTGCCATTCACACTGGCGGCATCTTATGGTCCCACCAATAGCGTAACCCCACTACTGGTTTCCCAGCAGAGAAAGGTGCGTTCACTGGGAAACCCCGTTGACAATGTTAAAAGCATAAGGTGCCACTGCCAGTGAGTGGTATGCCTTCTTCTGCTGCCGCCAAACAAACCGTGGAGAGGGAGGAATATTCTACCAGAGTTAGCATCTAAAGAACTTTTGTTCAGGATATATCTGACAGAGATTATCAATGACAACCTGATCCTCAATTTCTCTCTCATTCATGTTGGGATATTCCATCAGCTGCCAAGTCCTTAAGCTCTGGAACTCCCTCCCTAAATCTCTGCACCTCTCTTTCCCCCTTTAATAATATTCCTAAAAACCAATCCCTTAGACCGGGTATCTAGGTATAGGTCGTCTGCCTTGAATAGTTTGATGTCAAATTTTGTTTTATAACATGTCTGTGATGCACCTCATTATATTTCATTCTATTAAAAGCGCTATACAAATACAGTGTTTGTTATTTCTTATCCAATTGTACAAGAAACCCTCCGGAAATTCTGAGATGAGAATGTATCGTTGTGCTGCATACAAATATTATCTACACACTTTCTTGTGTGGACCATTGTTTTTTTCTCTTGTTCCTACATGAGCAATGTCAGCTGAAAGGTTCAAAAAAAGCAAGCTGTGCCATTTTCCCTGACCGATGTAAAACACATTCTTAGCAGACTTTGTGGAGGATGAGATGAATTATGTAAGATGGGCTCAGTTGCAACATGGTAGCTCACCAATTCCCCAAGATGGGAACTGACCCAAATCCCTCATCATTTTGATTGGTGGATTCGAGTGCCAGGCAACTTGGGGGTCCTGAACCATGTTACAGGGCGGTAAAGTGATCGTTATAACTGCATCAATCCGTCAGACAGGCATGCTTGGGTCAGCTTTCACATTGCATTTACTGACAATATTTTATCAGGAGTTACAGCAGACAAGTCACATTTGCACTGGAGTTGTACTGAAGTGGGCATTTTGGTGTCCATTTTCCATAGATAGCAATTGCAACACCAACGATTCTGATTCATAGAATCCCGAGAGAGTGCAGAAAGAGGCCATTTGGCCCATCAAGTCTGCACTGACAACCCCTTTGGGTTCTACCCCTTTGTATATTTGAAAGCAAACACACATAAAGGAACCTACAAGCGACTTTAAATGAACAATTTCTCATCCTTTTTCTTCAGTCTTCTGATATCTATGCACAGAAGAAATTAAAGTGCATCAAACTATTCCATTTATTTGGCTGATAAACAGCTAACGATGGGTCCAATCGCCAAGATCAAAGATAAGTATATTTTAATGGAAGATAAAACAAGGTCTAGATATTATAAGAGCTAAAGTTAAAAGCAATATTCAGAAAGAAGAATGTACATATACAGACAAACTAAATGATAAGAACATTTGCAATGGCAGCACAAGTAGACTATATGAAGCCTGCTCTGCTGTTAATTAAATCATGAGTGAACTTCCACATCAAATCCACTTTCCCAGCCTGTTTCCATATCCTTTGATTATCTTGCCAAATATCCAACTTAACCTTAAGGATACTTGCACCAACTGAGCACCCACAACCCTCGGGGTAGAGAATTCCAAACATTCACAATCGTCTGAAATTCCTTCTTATCTCAGCCCTGACTGGTTGACAGCTAACCCTGAGACCTCTAGTTCGAGACTCACCAGCCAGGGAAATAACCTCTTAACACTTCCCTTGTCAAGCCCCTCTAAAAATTGATTTTTTTTTCAATGAGATTACCTCTCATTCTTCTGAACTCCAGATAATACAGTCAGTCCACTCAATCCTTCCTCATAGGGCAATCCCTCATCCCATCCACTTTTTGTGAACGTTTCTGCTCTTTCGCTACATTCATGAACAAAAAAGGATTTATTTAATAATCTAAGCAGCAGCATGCATGCAGATAGCTCTTAAATACTTCTGTCTAGGAGAACTCATCCCCCTGGGTGATTCCCCACTCTGAACCCCCATGGGTCACCCAGGCCAGGTGACCCTTACTTTACTGTGTTGTCCTTAAAGGGACCATCACCACACTTAGGTAATGAGACCAAAATGGTATATAGTAGGTGTGGACTCACCAAGCTTTTGCGGAAAGACTTTCTTATTCTTATGCTTTTGTACTTTTACACATTTGCCTTCCTAATTGCTGCAAATCCTTTGCAATTTTAACACTCTGCTTTTACACTTCAAGCATTTACAGAAACATCAGTGAGGCACTCACGGGGTGAATTATCCTGTAATGATGGTCCAATTAAGCAAGAAAACCCCCAAATTTCCAAAGTTTATGGCTTAAAGAGCTAAAGGTTAATGATTAGAGCCTGGGAGATTTGAAGTAAGGGGTAATGATGGCTTGAGGAACTGCTTTATGCATTTTACTGGTGCTCAGTCATTGAGATATTGATGCACTGGAATAAGGTGCCAGTGTCTGAGAACACTGATGAAAATGATATACCCATTTCTCCAATAATTTATTATAAACAGTAAGTGCCAAGTTTAAAGTGAGACTAGCAACTGAATGAGCTGAGAATTTCAAGCAACAGTTATAATTGTTAAATGGTGCGATCATGTGAGATGTAGAAAGTGGTCTACTGACATTTGAGAAAGAAGGGAAAAATGTGTGAAGTGTGAGCGCTTAACGTTATTTACAGTGCAATTGCAATGAGTCAAATTCGGATGATACGAAACCCTGTCTGTGTCAAAGTTATCAACCATTCCCGCCAGCGGAATAGCAAAAGCCATCGAACAACGTCTGTGATTAACCAAAATTGTACTGCGGTCAATCTGGTTTAGCCAAACTTTTGTTCAGTGCCAGCAGGAAAACTATTGACAAATTTCTTCACAAAAGAGGCACAAGCAAGCCTGCCTCTTCCACCAGGGGTCATGTGACCACACCGACCGACCAGAGTGGAGTGGTCAGACCTAAGCTTGCCCAAATATGGAACGCTGGGCAAGCCATCATGTCGCATCGAGCTTTCTCTGTGAATCATCCTGAAAAGCGTGCGGGTATGATGAAACCCATGGGAAAAGTGTCCTCAATTGGAGGGTAAAGGCGAAGTCGATCGAACAGTTGGAAAATCGTGGCTAGGAGCGGAAGGTGGACTTCGCAGATGGGCTGGAGACTCCTCCATCGCCTTTGTCCACCATTTTGAAAACCAAGGAGAATTTCTAGGAACAGTTCAACAAACAGACATTCTCTCCAGCGAGGAAGAGGATAAGAACGGCTGCCTATCCTGATCCAAAGGAGCTCTGTTAACATGGTTCAAGGCAGCCCAAGCCGAGAACAGGCCCAACTCAGGTTTGTAGAGATATTGCCTGCATTTTTATCGGCCTGCCTGCCACGAAAGTCAGAGCTGGCGAGGGATGGACAGTGGGAAGATCCGTTGAACTCAGGTAGGATTTTACGGTTTCGGGACAGGTGAGGCTGTAAAATCCCGCCTATTAAGTTACATAGAGACCTCTTCAAGAGGCAACTCGGGCCTCCGTGGCTGTCACAAAGTTCTGAATAAGCCAAATTTCAAGGCGTTCCCTCTAGGATTTAGCTCATAGAGAATTTACTGCATATTCGTGACTGATGAATTCTATTAGGAATTGGAGTTAATGGCAGCTAGTTTCGGAATCATGATACGGAAACAATGGAAGACTTGGACTAGTTTGTCAGATAAACCAGTGATCTTCTCAGGCTCAAAACATAACTGTGTTGATTTATGAATAGATTACATAAGCAACAGTGCTAAAGCAGATGTGATTGTTTTTCAAACCTCTACTGACAGAAATACACTGATGAAAACATTATAATTAACTGTGATCTGTATAATAGCCTGTATATATGTAACCTGCTGAGCTAATTTGAGTACCGGCTTTTAAGAGGAGTATACATAAAGTAACTACAGACAAAACAAAAGCAAAATACTGTGGATGCTGGAATTTGAGCAGAGAATTTTGGAAAGTAAGTCAAGCCACATTTGCAGAGAGAGCAGCAGATTAACC
Source organism: Mustelus asterias (assembly GCF_964213995.1). Lineage (NCBI taxonomy): Eukaryota > Metazoa > Chordata > Chondrichthyes > Carcharhiniformes > Triakidae > Mustelus > Mustelus asterias. The sequence goes on along the minus strand of NC_135812.1, from coordinate 87,976,152 downwards.
GGGCAGGATTTACCCACAGGTCAGAGAACCGTCAGTTCCATGGGGAAGGCCTGGCAGTATTAAGTCCCCTTCAAGCACAGCTGGGTGGAATTTACTCCAGCCCATTGTGGTGGGAATCTTTGTGGCCAGGCCCACTTAATCACGGGAGGAGTGGTGGTAAAATCTCCTCTGATTCAATCAGAGGGCGGGGAAGGAGCTGCTACAGGATTCTAGTTGCTGCTGGAAGTGGGTCAATTAATCAGCCAATTATATCCATCATCTCTGGAAGTCCTGCCCCTTTGAGAACTGCTAGCCAATCAGTGGCCGGCAGCTTTCTATTACATGCAGCGCCACTGGGAGTGGTGGCAGCTGCTGGAAATTCACCCACCAGTGGCCCAGAATCACTGAGACACCCAAGGCCAATGGTAGGTGAGGGTGGGACGGGGATCACAGGGTGGGGGTCGCAGGAGGAAGGGCAGAGGGGTCAGAGACCAGGGCAGGGGAATGGCATTTAGCACCCCACTCCTCAATGCCGAGTCCCTCAATCAGGCAAAGTGTCTAATAATAAGGGATCCCCCTCCTCCCCCACCCGCTGTCAAACCTGACACGGAGGCATGGGAAAGCCATGCGGACTGTCATCTAATTCCTCATCCACCGCTGAATAGCAATGGTTTCAGGGATAATAGGGGCGGCACGGTAGCACAGTGGTTAGCACTGCTGCTTCACAGCTCCAGGGTCCCGGGTTCGATTCCCGGCTCGGGTCACTGTCTGTGTGGAGTTTGCACATTCTCCTCGTGTCTGCGTGGGTTTCCTCCGGGTGCTCCGGTTTCCTCCCACAGTCCAAAGATGTGCGGGTTAGGTTGATTGGCCAGGTTAAAAATTGCCCCTTAGAGTTCTGAGATGCGTGGATTAGCGGGTAAATATGTGGGGGTAGGGCCTGGGTGGGATTGTGGTCGGTGCAGACTCGATGGGCCGAATGGCCTCCTTCTGCACTGTAGGGCTTCTATGATTTCTATGATTCTATGAATAGATATAATTGGCTAATTAATGAGTCTAATTGACCTCTGGAATCCTGTAGCAGCTCCTTCCCTGCCTCCGATTTAATCAGGGGAAGTTTTGCCACCACCCCTCCCATGATTAAGTGGGCCAGAAATGTTCGCACCACTATGGGCTGGAGTAAATTCTATCCATCATATCAGATAGATGATCTTACTTAGGAACTGGAAGATATTAGAGATCGAGTAGTTTTTACACCAGGGAATGTACAAAAGGAAGAGGTTTGTGTCAGAGTTGCGGGCAGCAAGAGTGATTAAATGGCAACCTTTAGTCAACACATGAACAAAAACAAGAAGGAAAACATTTGGCAATGACATGGTTTGGAGTAAAAGAGATATGATAATAGACAAATCGTGTTAGAACAGTAATTCCACTCAGTGTGCATCTCTCCAGCTGAATAGATTTCCTGCCCATTACTTCTGTGTGCAGTGACATCCTTGCTGTCTTCCAGTCACCAGCACATTCAACAAACAGCATTCCTATTTCCCTCCATCGAGCCACAGAATAACACTGTTACTTTGTATGCCAATGTGCAATGGCTGCTTCCTTCTTCTTCAGCTCCTCTCTGTCGAACAGCTCTGGGGACATTTCATTTTTCGACTGTTTAGCATCTAGTCAACCATACTCGGGGTTATTTCTGTAGCAAAGTCTCTTTAGTATATAGACTCCCATTGGGAGAAAACCGTAAGACCATAAGATCTAGGAGCAGAATTAGGCTATTCGGCCCATTGAGTCTGTTCTGCCATTCAACCATGGCTGATAAGTTTCTCAACCCCATTCTCCTGCTTTTTTCCCGTAACCTTTGATCCTCTTACCAATCAAGAACCTACCTACCTCTGTCTTAAATACACTCAATGTATTTCCACAGCCATCTGTGGCAATGAATTCCACAGATTCACCACCCTCTGGCTGAAGAAATTCCTCCTCTTCTCGGTTCTAAAGGATCGTCCCTTTACTCTGAGGCTGTGCCCTCAGATCCTAGTCTCGCCTACTAATGGAAACATCTTCCCCATGTCTACTTTAGCCAGGCCTTTCAGTATTCTGTAAGATCCAAAGAGATCCTCCCTCATCCTTCTAAACTCCATCGAGTGCAGACCCAGAGTCCTCAAAAGCTCCTCATACGTGAAGCTTTTAATTCCAGGGATCATTCTTGTGAATTTCCTCTGGACCTTCTCCAAGACCAGCATATTCTTGTTTAGATATGGGGCCCAAAATTGCTCACAATATTCCAAATGTGGTCTCACCAATGCCTTATAAAGCCTAAGCTTTCTTCTATCCATGCTAGTACCTTGCCTCTAACGGCATGGGCTCTTATCTTACTCAGCAGTGACTAGATGCGAAGGGTGGGGTCAGCACTTCACTCCCATCAGATTCAACTTCAACACTCAATGTCAATCTAGTGTACAGATGTCAGATCTTTGGTCTTCTACTGGTCATATCTGGCCATATAATTGTGCTCAATGAATTAGCAAAAACAGCCTGTTTACTTAGACAGAAAAGAGAGAGAAGTTACAGAGGGACATAGATAGGATGCAAGACTGGGCGGAGAAGTGGCAGGTGGACTTCAACCCAGATAAATGCGTAGTGGTCCATTTTGGCAGGTCAAATGGGATGAAGGAGTACAATATAAAGGGAAAGACTCTTAGTATGGTAGAGGATCAGAAGGACCTTGGGATCCGGGTCCATAGGACTCTAAAATCGGCCCCGCAGGTGGAGGAGGTGGTTAAGAAGGCGTATGGTGTGCTGGCCTTTATCAATCGAGGGATTGAGTTTAGGAGTCCGGGGATAATGATGCAGCTATATAGGACCCTCGTCAGACCCTACTTGGAGTACTGTGCTCAGTTCTGGTCGCCTCATTACAGGAAGGATGTGGAAAAGATTGAAAGGGTGCAGAGGAGATTTACAAGGATGTTGCCTGGATTGAGTGGCATGCCTTATGAGGATAGGCTGAGGGAGCTCAGTCTTTTCTCCTTGGAGAGACGTAGGATGAGAGGAGACCTAATAGAGGTATATAAGATGTTGAGAGGCATAGATCGGGTGGACTCTCAGAGGCTTTTTCCCAGGGTGGAAATGGCTGCTATGAGAGGACACAGGTTTAAGGTGCTGGGGGGTAGGTACAGGGGAAATGTTGGGGGGAAGTTTTTCACACAGAGGGTGGTGGACAAGTGGAATCGGCTGCCGTCAGTGGTGGTGGAGGCACACTCAATATGGTCTTTTAAGAGACTCCTGGATGAGTACATGGGACTTAATAGGATGGAGGGTTATAGGTAGGCCTAAAAGGTAGGGATATGTTCGGCACAACTTGTGGGGCCGAAGGGCCTGTTTTGTGCTGTAGTTTTCTATGTTTCTATGTTTCTAAAACAAGTTCCCACTTTTCCAGCGATCCTGATGCTCTTCAAAGTCAGCTTCCTGAGGTACAACTGAGTGTGTCATTGCATTGCTTAGTGAGTGCTGCATTGTGACTTGAACTAGAAGGGTGACATGGATTTATATCAGCCCTTAAGATATCACAACGGACTGGCAATGGAATGAGCTGCTTTGAAGTGCATTGACTGTAGTGTGTAGGTGAGTGCAGTAGCCATTTTACAGAACAAGTCCCGCCAATAATAATGTGGGAAATGACCAGTTAATGTGTTTTAGATAAAAGCAAAATACTGCGGATGCTGGAATCTGAAACAAAAACGGAAAATGTTGGAAAATCTAAGCAGCTCTGACAGCATCAGTGGGGAGAGAATAGAGCCAACATTTCGAATCTAGATGACCCTTCGTCAGAGCATATATTTTGGATGTTGACTGAAAGGGTATAGGTGCCTTTAAGTGGAAGCTAGGTAAACATGTGAGGGAGAAGATTATAGCAGTCAGATGAAGTAGGGTGGGAGTAGGCTAATGCCAAACTTAAAGGCTAGCATAAACCAGTTGGGCCGAATGGCCTGTTTTTGAGCAATAAATTCTATGTAATTTTAATTAATATGACACCGTTTCTCATTACGTTACTGGCACCAGCAGCCCCTCAACTCCCCACTTCTCCAAAGTAATTAAAACTGTTGTATAATGAAATCTGATTGTGTTTTCTGATGATGTTGAATCATTTCATAAAGCTCAAACATTTTAGGACATAAGGAAGCACATTTGCACACACACAAAAGCACGACTGAGCCATTTATTTGTCAGATGTGAACAGTTGTTCCGTGGAATTGGAGCTGGTTTATGAATTCTGCCCGTCTGCATTAGACGCAACAGGAATCGGGTACAAGGACAAATAAAACGGGAGTGTATAGGCTTGGAAATACCAGTTAGCAGCAGGAACAGATGTAAATGTTGCAGCAAGCAACAGCTATACCCACTTGGCATTTAAATAGTGATATCTCCCTGCAGAAATGGCTTACAATCTGCCAGTGGGAAATGCAAATGAAAAATGGCAACAAGCACATCGACAGCATAGTAATGTCGTGAGCGCTGAGGGAAACAGCAAAAAACACCTGATATGTTTTTAAGGAATATTTATTTTGTCTACTTTTGTTTTTCTTTTGAACTCACCAGTCACTTCCATGTGTCTGAAAAGGAGAGGATCTATCACAAGATTTTATTGATCAGGATTTGCAATGAACTGTCTTCAAATACGTCCTGTAGCTCTGAATGACAATTTCACTGCCCAACGATGTGGCAATTCATTGCAGTGCAATTAAAAACAATAATTCACTCCAATGAATTATCACTTAGCAGTTCCATCTGTGAAGCAAGTTCTGGAATGCACGTTAAATCTAATGGGATTTAGCAAATCAAATAAAGCTCACATCACAAACAGTGTTTCGCTGATGATGTTTCACTCGACAAAAGATCCTTGGATAACTCACTTTGCAGTGCCCATGAATTGTATTGGTTTCAGCATTCATTAACTGACTCTCAGAACATCCTGCCTACCATGAAGACATCGCCAAATCTTGGCGTACGTAAAACTCAGTTTCATTTAAAGAAGTGGAAATGGAAAATGCCGTCAAGTAGTAAAATCGTGGAAGTCAGATTTGTCATTGCACATAATCTTGCGCTTACGATCTTACTCATGTCATGAAAGTTAATTCATTGTGCCAATGAGGGGAGATTCAAATAAGTCATGTTCTGTTGTTAAGGAAATAATGTAAGGTCTTCCGATTATTAGCATCTACTTTCTCAGGAGGCGAAGGAAATTCGACATCCTCAACCTCGCGCTAAAGGGATGACTCTTTAAAACAGAGATGAGGAGGAATTTCTTCAGCCAGAGAGTGGTGAATCTGTAGAACAGAAGGCTGTGGAGGCCAGGTCATTGAGTGTCTTTAAGACAGAGATAGATAGGTTCTTGATTAGTAAGGGGATCAGGGGTATGGGGAAAAGGCAGGAGAATGGGGATGAGAAAAATAAAGCAGCCATGATTGAATGGCGGAGCAGACTCGATGGGCCGAGTGGCCTAATTCTGCTCCTATGTCTAATGATCTTATGGTCTTATGGACATGTCCACAATGACTCTCACCAATTTTTATAGATGCACCAAAGAATCCTTTCCGAATGTATCACAGCTTGGTATGGCTCCTGCTCTGACCAAGTTCACAAGAAATTACAAAGAGTCATGAACGAAGCCATCATGCAAACCAACCTTCCCATCCATTGACTCCATCTACACTTCCCAATGCCTCGGAAAAGAACATAAGAGCATGAGAACTAGGAGCAGGAGTAGGCCATCTGGCTCCTTGAGCTTGCTGTGCCATTTAATAAGATCATGGCTGATCTTTTAGTGGACTCAGCTCCACTTACCCACCAATTCGCCATAACCCTTAATTCCTTTATTGTTCAAAAATCTATCTTTGCCTTAAAAACGTTCACCGAATTAGTCTCAACTGCTTCACTTGGCAGGGAATTTCAAAGATTCACAACCGTTTGGGTGAAGAAGTTCCTCCTCAACTCAGTCCTAAATCTGCTCCCCCTTATTTTGAGGCTGTACCCCCTAGTTCTAGTTTCATCCTACAATGGAAACAACCTCCCTGCTTCTATCTTACCTATTCCCTTCATAATTTTACATGTTTCTATAAGATCCCGCCTCATTCTTCTAAATTCCAATGAGTATAGTTCCAATCTACTCTGTCTCTCCTCATAAGCCAACCCTCTCAACTCCAGAAGCAACCCAACAAATCTCCTCTGCACCTCCTCCAGTACCAGCATATCCTTTCTCAAGTGAGGAGACAAAACTGTACACAATATTCCAGGTGCAGCCTCACCAGCACCCTATACAGCTGCAACAAAACCTCCTTGTTTTTAAACTCCATCTCTCTAGCAATGAAGAACAAAAAGCAGCCAGCATAATCAAGAACCCCACACTCCCAGACATACTCTATTCCACTTTCTGCCGTCAGGCAAAAGATAGAGATGTCTGAAAACGCATGCCAACCAACTCAAGAATAGCTTCTTCCCTTCTGCTATCAGACTTTTGAATGGTCCTATCACACATTAAACTATTCTTTCTCTTCACTTTATCAGTAACTGTAACAATCTATTCTGCACCCTCTCCTCTCCTTCTTCCCTATGTACTCTATGAATGGTATGTTGTGTCTGTAACAGCTCGCAAGAAACAATACTTTACACTGTATCCCAGTACATGAGACAATAATAAACCAATTCAATTCAATTCAATCAGCTATGCATTAACAAAAGCTACAATGCAAGTGTTCTCAGTAAAAATAGTAGGTTTAATTCTGACTTTTTAAGATGACAATTAATTGAAATCATTAATTGGACCATGCTGAGTACTTAGCTTTTATGCATTTGGATACACCCATGTTTGATCCTGGTGTTTTCCACTTTAAAATTAAACTATAATCAATTGTTGCTCTATAAACTTGCTTTTCCTTTGCACCAGATTTCTCTGCCAATGTCCTTCCCTATTCCTTCCAGAAGTCATTGGACGGCACGGTGGCACAGTGATTAGCACTGCTGTCTCACAGCACCAGGGACCCGGGTTCAATTTCAGCCTTGGGTGACTGTCTATGTGGAGTTTGCACGTTCTCCCCGTGTCTGCGTAGGTTTCCCCCGGGTGCTCCGGTTTCCTCCCACAGTCCAAAGATGTGCAGGTTAGGTGGATTGGCCATGCTAAATTGCCTCTTAGTATCCCAAGATGTGTAGGTTAGGGAAATTAGTGGGGTAAATACTTGGGGTTACGGGGACCAGGTCAGGGTGGGATTCCCCCATTGTCTCAGGGGGATTATGTGGGGTTACAAGGAAAGGGCCTGGGTGGGATTGTTGATGGTGCTGACTTGATGGGCCAAATGGCCTTCTTCTGCACTATAGGGATTCTATGATTCTTCCCACTGGACCCTCCCAGTACCTTCTCCAAGTGAGCATTTTTCCTGTTTTGGCCTTGGCATAGGGGGAATTTTAATCCTCGTACAATGGGTGGGGAGATGGTTCGAGTGGTGGGTTTAATCACCACATTTACAAAACCAGACCCCAAACCACTGTAAAAGACAGCTGTCTCCATATTAACCAGAGTGGATACCCAGACTTTCAAATAACCCAGTCTGGTGAGAAGGGTCAGTGATTAGAATATTTAAATAATGCTCCTTTCCTGAGATTTTGGCAGCAATTTGAAATTAATGCCTCCTGCATGGATCAGTCACAGGAAAACATCATTCGGTGAGTCCAACCACCGGGGAATGATCTAACAGGCAGGGTTACTAGGCAACTGGTAGCGTGAGTATGTACTGTGGCTTAGTTGTTTAATAAATGTGTACCACATGAAGCGGAAATTGTATCCAAAGTTTATTTTGTGTCATTGATTCCTAGAGTACAGAATCCGAGTCTCAGAGAGTAGTGAGACCCCCTGTTCAAGCTGATACATGACAGAAGATAAAGTGACTGGGTATTTGGGTTTGTATCTTGCTTTGGGCTACCCAGAGGCCCAATGGCTGCACCCCCATGACAATCCCAAGTAGTCCCAAATCAACCAGGAGCATTCATCACCTGCAAAGCACATTGTTCAGCTAGGGTACAACCACAAGAACAGGTTCATGCAGATTCCCTGGGAGCTGCCATGAAGCTTTCAGTCCAACAACAGGTTCTTGTCTGGATCCAGCCCGAAGGAATGTGAGGAAACATGGATAACACCTTCAAACCTGGCTGATGCCACCTCTGGGAAACATCATTAACGAACACCAAGAGCAAATCATTTGACAACCGGATGTGTCATACAGTAAGCCATATAAGCTTGCTTAAGATGGATTTCAGGCACTTTGACAGATTCAAGAATCATATATTGCCTACAGTGCAGAAAGAGGCCATTTGGCCCATTGAGCCTGCACTGACAACAATCCCCCCCAGGCTCCACCCCCTGACATATTTATCTTGATAATTCCCCTGACATTCAGGGGCAATTTAGCATGGCCAATCCACCTAACCCACACATCTTTGGACTGTGGGAGGAAACAAGAGCACCCGGAGGAAACCCACTCAAACACGGGGAGAACTCCATACAGACAGTCATGGAAGGCTGGAATTGAACCTGGGTTCTTGGCGCTATGAGGCAGCAATGCTAACCACTGTGCCTCCCTGCTGCCCTTCTGAGAGTGTCCTTCAGCCTCTAAGATAGTCATGGCTTGTTCTGTTCTGCACAACATGGTGCAGCATGAGGATTAGGCATGGAAGAGGAAGCAAGCTGCCCAGCACTCTGCATTATCCTAATAAGGAGGAGGTGTATGAGAAAGGTTATGTTTGGGATCCCCGGTGCCAGACCAGCCAATCATGCAACTGTTTGAGATCCCCTAATAGCTCAAAAGTCCAGTTGGTAACTTTATGCTGAAGCAAATATCACATCTTCTGCCACACACACACTGACATAAAGGATTGGATTTTCCCGTGGTTTTGGAGATCCAGACATCGGGTCCAAATGAGTCCCCATTTGCTGGGAGTCGAACTGGAGTTAGTCTTCCAGAGACTGCCACCTGAATGGTCACCTCTGAACACACCATCAAATGAGGGACGACAGCAGATGGGCACCTGATGTTGACGGTCCAATCACACGTTTGGCACCTCTAGAGCCTTGGCAGCGCCACTGAGAGGGATGGACTGAGGCAGTGGGAGAACTCACAGGCATTTCAAAATGGAGGTCCTCTTAGAGGGGTGAAAATAATTGCATTGTTTTCTTGGGGCTGCGCAGGCAGACTCCTTAAATCAAAGGGAATGTCCCTCGGGCAGCAGTCTTTGGGCCACAGGAGTAGCTCTTGCTGTTGGTGGCCCTCTTTTTGCGGTATTGAGCCTCTGACTCCAATGGACCCCTTGCCAACCACCGAGAGACTGCCTCCATTAAGCTGGTGCATGGGCTCTCCATGTGATGGCGGTGCAGAAGGATGATGTTCCACTGGGACATCAAAACCACTTCTATTAGAACCATAATTATTTTCTTTATTCATTTATGGAACATGGGAGTCGCTGGCTGGCCAGCATTTATTGCCCATCCCTAGTTGCCCTTGGGAAGGTGGTGGTGAGCAGCCTTCTTATTTTAATTGGCTATCTGTCATCTTGCAGTAAACTTGATGGTGCCAATGTGCCAGGGAATTTCCCCAACACAGCTTCCCATTATTTCCCCAGCCGCTTGTCTCCAAGCCAGGAAAATGCTGCCCAAAGTCCTGGAACCAAGCATGCATCATTGGCCTTAATCAATCCATGTCTTGCCATTCATTACAATAAGAAGTCTCACAACACCAGGTTAAAGTCCAACAGGTTTATTTGGAATCATGAGCTTTCAGAGCGCTGCTCCTTCATCAGGTGAGTCAACCTGGTGTTGTGAGACTTTTTACTGTGCCCACCCCAGTCCAATGCTGGCATCTCCACATCATTCATCACAAAGAAACTGAACAGCTGAATAGGCACTTACTAGGCCAGAATGGTGAAAATATTATGTGAACAAATAAGTTACTCGTGCAATGTTATCATAAACAGCCATGTGCAAACCAGCAGTGCACCACGGAGCTTTACTTTTCCTTTTTCTGTGAGATGCGACCCCTGTGATTTCAGTAGAGGTAGAGGCAGGCTTCTGTGAATGCTGGTCTGATTTCTGTGAGGCCTGAGGTGACTGACCACTGGATGTAGCCTGTGGGAGCCTCGCCAAAGTCAGCTTGACTTCCACTTGTCCAGGAGCAGACTGGGTCCTCAGTAGGTGAGGCCACATGTTGGGTAGTGGGTGGGGGGACAATGGGTGTGCTTGAGTGGAGTTCCCATCTCCATGTCCTACTTTACCATGCTCACTCCCCTGGGCCAGAGAGTCACTACACCCACCTTTCTGGAGGACACAAACTTGGAGCACATAAGTGACATCTTGTGAGTCCCTGAATCATGTATCAGCCATGCTGTTTAAAGCAGAAGAAATGTCAGCATGTATAGCTTGCCTGGTTGTTATCGGGGCCTGCAAGGATTGATGAGGGTGCCACAAATTAATTCTCACAGAATAGGCTACTCTATCCATGGAATACATCCTCACAATGGCCTGAGACACAATCCACAAATGGATTGATTACTGGGATGGCAGGATTGACATATGAGGAGAGATTGAGTTGGTTAGGATTATATTCGCTGGAGTTCAAAAGAATGAAGGATGCAGTAGGATCTCATAGAAACTTATAAAATTCTAACAGGCCTAGTCAGGGTAGATGCAGGAAGGATGTTTCCAATGGCGAAGGAGTTCAGAACTAGGGATCATAGTCTAAGGATATGGGGTAACCTTTTAAGGACAGATGAGGAGAAATTTCTTCACCCGGAGAGTGGCGAGCCTGTGGAATTCACTAGCACAGATAGCAGTTCAGGACAAAACATTGAGTTAGATATGGCTCATGGGGTGAAGCGGATCAAAGGATGTGGGGGGAAGGTGGGATCAGGCTGCTGAATCTGATGATCAGCCATGGTCATAATGATTGGTGGAGCAGGCACGAAGGGCCGATTGGCCTCCTCCTGCTCCTATTTTCCATGTTTCTATGATTCCCCCACCCTCTCTGTTATTGTGGAAAACATAACTGGTACTATTGCCACCGCATACATTTGCTGCTCTATCATTCTGTTTGTCATTGATGGTTTATAGGATCTCTGACCGGTTGAGAGAAGATTAGAGAAGAATGTGACTTTCCACTCCGCTCCCTGCCACTACTATAATAATAATGGTGTTTATTCAAGAAACACGTTCGTACCCTGAAGGTTGAATTGCAATGTGACTCACTTTGAAAATTCAGATCTATCGTAAGTAAGCACTTTAAAAACGTGCAAACATGTAGCATTCTTGTAGTAACAGAAATGGACAACAAATTCAGCAAGTAACAGGGAATTGGTGACAGGATAATAAAGGAAGATAATGTTGAATGAAAATTATAATAAAAACAAAAAACAATACACCATCCCTCCATTCCACCAGTACAGTACAGGCACTGGAGTGTACAAATTTCATAATTCAAATATGTAATTTACCAACATGGGCAACTTTCCATCCTGCAACTTACAAGGTTAAATTTAGTTTAAGTTTATTTATTAGTGTCACAAGTAGGCTTACATTAATGCTGCAATGCAGTTACTGTGAAAATCCCCTGGTCACCACACTCCGGCACCTGTTCACGTACACTGAGGGAGAATTTAGCATGGCCAATGCACCTAACCACCATGGTCTTTCAGACTGTGGGAGGAAACCTGAACAATCAGAGGAAACCCACGCAGACAGAGGGAAACTGTGCAAACTCCACACAGATAGTGACCCAAGCCAAGAATCAAACCTGAGTCCCTGGCACTGTGAGGCAGCAGTGCTAACCACTGTGCCACTGTGCAGTCAAGCTTCTGAGTTATCTTGATTGCTCTGGGGGTAAGCAGTTCTGAAAATGGATAGACTGCATAAGGGATCTTCTGAACTCAGTACAAATATTAATTTTCCTTGTTTACAGGGTTTCAAGTCTTGTGACATGAAGTGCACTACTGAGATTCTAAGCTCAATTGCAATGTGCGCTTCTGTATTGGTTCAATTCCGGCAATCTGTGCATAGGGCAGGCCAGAGTACCAGACACGTATACCACATTCAACCAAGGGATGGATGTAGACAGTATAGATCAACAATGGGTCACCGACAGGGAGTCTGAATGGATCTGGGAATGAGCATCTGTTTATTTGGGTTTTTTTTTTGCATACTGTACACTTGGCCATCTCATTTCCAGTAGGCCTGGTTGTGTATACCCCGAATTTTCAACACTCCCACTCTCTGCTCGTGGTGATTTTTTGGACAGTGATTCACCAGGTGAGATCCTATCTAAATCTCAAACAGGAACATTCCATTCCTGCTGCTGTCCTTTCCTGCCAACTCCTTCTTTGGCACTGCACCAGGTTCATTCTTGTCATTGCTGGTGAGGAGGACCTCCTTCCTGGCCCTCACTGTACCCAGCAGACATCACGCAATGCTCCATTAAACCAATAAGAAGTCTCACCACACCAGATTAAAGTCCAACAGGATTATTTGGAATCACGAGCTTTCAGAGCACTGCTTCTTCATCAGACGATGAAGGAGCAGCGCTCCAAAAACTCGTGATTCTAAGTGAAGCTGTTGGACTTTAACCTGGTGTTGTAAGACTTCTTACTGTGCCCACCAAGTCCAACGCTGGCATCTCCACACCATTAAGCCAGGGCACAGCCTGATTAAATGTCTAATCTATTATCTTTCTCCACTGTTCCCAAATCCATCTGTGTACTTACCCCTTAAAGCTGAGGAGAAATTCCATCACTGCAGGGCACATTCCAACCAATCATGCGCACCGGAGAATATAATGAAGACGTTCTGCTGCATTCCATGATCCATTGCATTTTGTGGCTGCAATCAACAATCCCTCCCCCCTTCCTTCCCTCCCAACACTTCCCCCCCTCCTTCCCGCCCCCCCCCCTCAACCCCCAGACCCCTCATCCCGCCATCTCTACTCAGATACCAACTCTGAGTTACTGTCTAAAATGATGGGAAGGGGAAGAGTTTAGCCAGTTAGGGATAAGACGGGGACGTGCATATGAAGGCAGGGAAAGAGTGGTGATATTAAATGAGTACTTTGCATCTGCCTTTATAAAGGAAGAGAATGCTATCCAGGCTGAGGTGAGCGAGGAGGTGACTGCTACACTTGAAAAATTAACAGTGGAGAAGGGAGGGGTGTTAGAAAGGCTATCTTTATTTTAAACTGATTACATAACAGGATGGGATGAAATGCATCCAAGGACATTCAGGGAAGTGAGGGTGGAAATTGCAGAGGCACTGATGATACTCTTCCAGTCTTCCTTAGACATAGGGATGGTGCCGGAGGACTGGAGAATTGTGAATGTTACACCCTTGTTCAAAAAAGGGTGCAAGGATTATGCTGGCAACCACACATTAGTCAATTTGAATCCAGTGGCAGGGAAACTTCTGGAAGCTATAGTTAGGGATAAAATCAATATCATTTAGACAAGGGCAAAATAATTAAGGAAAGCCAGCATGGATTCAATAAAGGAAAACCATGTTTAACTAACTATCTGGAGTTTTTTGAGGAGGTAACAGAGAAGTTTGATAAGGGTAGTGCTGCAGATGTGATGTATATGGATTTTCAAAAGGTATTTGATAGAATGCCACACCTCTGAGCAAAATTCTACTTCATGAAATAAAAGGGTAAGTAGGAATTTGGATAAGAAATTGGCTGAGTGACCAGGAACAGACTCCGCAATTCTCCCAAAAAAGTTCCAAGTGTTGAATTCGCGGGAAACTGGTGCAAATCACGCCAGTTTTTTCAGTGCAACTTTACACTTGAATCTCCCACACTCTGTACAATGCAGAGGTTATAATCGTGAATATAATTAAAAGCTCAGGGGGCGGAGCCTATCCACGCCGGAGGCTGACAGTTCCAGAACTCTGCACATGCGCAGTGGGCCCCTATCTAACAGCCTGCAATTTGCTGGCCAGTCAATTGCTGGCCAGCCCTGAACCCCTCGCACTGCTGCCTCTCCTGACAGCTCCATGGCCTGATCGCGAACCCCATCAGCATTCCTGGGCTAGCCTCGGCATCCCCCCCTGTCCCGGAGCACCACGGTCTCAAGCCCCCCATGCCCCAGCAGTGACAATCCTCCCCTCCCACTACCCCCGGCAGATCCCCCTGATGTCCCCACCCACCACACCCTCCCCCCACCGGGCTGGCCCCCCAGCACACCTCCCCTGGCACAAACCCCCGGCACACCCCCCCCCCCCCCCCCCCGGCACACCTCCCGGCATTCCCCCCCGGCACAACCCCCAGGCTGACCCCCCCAGGCCGCCCCAATCGCTGGCCTCCTTCCAGCCAGAGCAATCTCAGTGCAGAATGGCAGTGGGACCTACACCCCCACCCCCACAGGTCACCCCCTAGGCTCCATCCCCTGTTGGTGTAGCCCCCTAGGTCCTGCCCCCTAGGCCCCACCCCTTGGCACTGCCTGATGCTTGATGGGTAGTGCCAAGGTACACCCTGGGCATGGGCACTTTGCCCCTTGGGCACTGCCACAGGGCACAGGCTGGCACTGCAAGGGTGCTCATGTCCAGGGGGCACCATGCCCCCTCCATCCAACCCCCTTGCCGGCCCCAATTGCCCCCCCCTTCACTCCAGCAGGGTTGTCCCGCTAGTTCCCCGAAAGTGGGGAGCTAATCTGAAGCCTGCTTGAGTGAAATCCCCTGATGGGATGGGAGATGCTAGCGGGCCCAGAGAATTCAGTCCCAGGCCCGCTAATCACATTAAAATAAGATGAAAAATAGATGCAATGTACTTACCTTGTGTTCCTGCCAGTTTCCAGCACGGCTCAGATGGCACAGGATATCCAGCGTGGTGGGAACAGATGCGTGAATCCTGTGAATCAGATGACATGTGATTCTCCTGTGAGAATCGCCCCCAGGGAGTGGTGATAAATAGTTGTTTTTCAGATTGGAGGAAGGTTGAGATGGAAGTCCCCAGGGATCAGTGTTGGGACCCGTACTCTTCCTCATATACATTAATGACCTAATCTGTGATGTGCAGAGTGTAATTTAAACATTTCTGGATGATGCGAAAACTGCAAACGTTGTCAACTATAATGAGGCTAGCCTTGTACGTCAAAAGAACATAGACATATTGGTGGATTGGGCAGTCAAGTGGCAGATGAAGTTCAATGTAGAGAGGTGTGAGGTGATTCATTTTGGCAGGATGAATATAGAAAGACAGTATAAAATAACAGGAGAAACCCTAAAAAGAAGTGCAAGAACAAAGCGACCTCAGTGTATATGTACATAAGTCATTGAAGGTGGCAGAGTATGTTGAGAGAGCAGTTAATAAAGCAAATGGTAAGTAAAGCAAACAGCAACCACTTTTTTAGATGCTTTATGTAGGCCTTTACTATCAATAATGTGACCCAAATGCTGGACTGATGTCTGGAAAAAGTCACTAATAAGCTTTGACAAAGAGTCATCTGGATTCGAAACGTCAGCTCTTTTCTCTCCTTACAGATGCTGCCAGACCTGCTGAGATTTTCCAGCATTTTCTCTTTTGGTTTCAGATTCCAGAATCTGCAGTAATTTGCCTTTGTCACACTTCCTTTTTGATATGCAGACCATGTGCTTGAAGATGTTCCGATGTTGCTTCTAAATTATTCAAATGCTCTTGTTCACTGAAACCTGTAATTAGAACATCATCCTGGTAACATTGTACACCAGAGAGACCACTTAAAATCTGATCCATCGATCTTGGAATAGGTCTAGTGCAGATGTTATTCCAAAAGGCAATCTTTTGTTACGAAAAATACTTTAATGAATAATGATGGTAAACAATGGTTGAGATTTAGTAGTTACATTCATCTGTAAATATGCTTGTGAAAGATCAATCTTGTTGAATTCATGCCCATCTGATAACCCAGCAAACTAATCTTCAAGTAAAGGAAGCAGATATTGATCAGCACACAACACTGGATTTATGGTTGTTTTAAAATCACCACACATATGAACTGAGCAATCTGGTTTCATGACAGGTACGATGGGAGTAGCCCAGTCATTCATCGTAACCAGTTCTAACATACCAGTGTTAGCAAGTCTTCTTCGACTTTGGGGTGAATTGCTTAAGGCACAGCTCTTGCTTTGAGACTATTTAGTTGACCATTGGGCTTTATCGTGAGTTTCACTTGAATTCCCTTCATTGAGTCAAGTGTCTCTTCAAATACACTCCTGTATTTATCCAGAATGTGCTGTAGGTCTGATTTGGCATTGACCAATCTGTTGAAAGCACTCCACTTAAGCTTTATCTTCTCCAACCATGATCTCCCCAATTGAGCTGGAAAATTATCACGGACTACATGGAAAGGCAACTTGGCTGTTTGTCCACTCAACTCTACATTGACCATGGTGCAACCTTTTAATGGCCCAATCTCTTCCATGAATGCCTTTAAAATCAGATCAGCTGGTTTTAAGGAAAATGCTTCAACTTTTGTTGATATGTAAACTCAGAAATTAAAGATACAGCAGCACTAGGATATTCTCCATCCTAATAGGTTGTCCACTTAGCTTCGGAATCACCCAGAATCTGTGTGATTCACCCTGTCTGGATAAGATATTTAGGTGGAGCTCTTTTTCATATTTCTGGATATTCTCTTCTTCACAGTCATAATTCCTTTCTTCCAGGTTGTAAATTCCTTTTGTAGAATGCAACTTGTTCTTCTTCTTGAAAGTACCCAGATTCTTCTGAATATTCTTCTCAGGGGAAGCTGGTCTAGCTCAACAAGCTTTTGCAATGGCACCCATTTTGCCACAATTCTTGCATTGACTATCCTTGCTCCAACATTCACTCACTGAATGGCCCATTGTGGCACATCTGTGACATGCTTGTTGCTGTTTTGATTTATTATGGGTAATTCCCAACTTGTGGATCTTCATTTCTGCACCAAATTGTGAAGCCTCTTTAGCAGCCAGTTCCATCAACATTGTGATTTCTATTACTGTCTTTAAAGTCAAAGCATGTTCATTAAGCAATTTTCTTTGGATAGCCTCATTTTGGAGACCACAAGCTAGACGATCTCGAAGAGTATCTTCTAATGAACAAACAAACTCATAATGTTGTACCAGCCGTTTTAAGGATGCCACAAACTGAGCAGTGCTTTCACCTTCTTCTTAATTCCTTTGGTGGAACCTGAACCATTCGGCGATGACCAGTGGCATTGGAGGGTAAGGATCTTTGTCAAGCCATTGTAAGTTTTGGTTCTTGGCTTTGCTGGATGAGCCAAGTTCCTGAGCATATTGAAGCTTTTAGTTCTTATTGTATTGAGGAAAGCTGGTAGAGCAACTCGTTTGCAATTTTATTCGTTTGTACAAAGTATTGAAAATGCTCATCTTAGGAACTCCATGATTCATGTTCATCTTTGAAAGGACCCATAGCTCCTAATTGACCTGCCATTGCTCTCACAAGCACTAGTGACTTGAGACTGCTCAGTATTTTTTACTGTCTTCCCAGTACTCCCCACTTTACCCTGGAGACTGTTGACTTAATGCATTTTTTTTTTCAAATGACCCCAGCCATACAGCAGTCCATCCCTTCTTTCTAAATATGCCAAATACTGCTCGGAATCTCACCCTTCTCTGATCGGAACAAAACACAGCTTTTAAAACCACACAGAGAACTTTTTCCTTTTTTGTCTCCTGCAATGGCACTTCAGTCTTTAATACTGTTGTGACTTCTCGCCAACTTTCTAATATTTGAAGTGTGTCGTTCTCTACCTTAGGATCTCTTCTTAATATTCTCGATGAATTAAAATCCCAGCTTACCCCAGTTTTCTTTCTGTAATGTCCCAACCATGTTAGCGGTTATGGGTTTTACACAAAAAGCAAATGACGTGGTCTGGACACGTAGACTCAAAGTAACATCTAACAGATTTATTGAAAGAGATGTTCTATGCACTGCACTGAGTACAAACTGACAGTAAAACAGCAGCCTGTAGCAACACCCTAATAACATCACCATCAAATCATGTGATCAGCTCTTAAACCAATCATAGAAAAACATAGAAAAACTACAGCACAAAACAGGCCCTTTGGCCTCACAAGTTGTGCCGGATGCATCCCTTTTAAATATATAACAGAATCGACCTTCCCAATTTATATCGTTCACAAGATAAACTTATTGTGTCATCAGGAATCATCGGGCATTTTGCCCCATTGCAGCCACTGCCAATCAGATTTAATTAATAAATCTAAAATGGTCCTCATTCGTTTACATAAAAGACTATTCTGTTTAATATATGTAATAAAATGAGAACTACATTGAGGGATGGGAGAAGGTTAATATTGAGCATTATCACTAGCATAGAACTGTTGATATGGGTGCCCATTTCTATGCCGTATGTACTTTCTTTGTAAGACAATTCTTTATTTAAATGTACAACTTTACAGTCCAAGTAGACATTTGAACAGATCATTCGCAACCCTATTCTCAGTACAAAAGCACAACTCTACATATTTTTGAATAGCATAATGCCTAAACATTAGGTGGAAATGAATCTAGCCTGGATGGCCAATTGAAATACTCGGCAGGTCAGGTAGCATCTGTGGAGTGAGGAATAGAGTCAAGTGGAAAGTCATCAGCCTGAAATATTAAATTTCTGTCTCCGCAGATGCTGCCTGACTCTGGCATTTTCTATTTTTATTTCAGCTTTCCAGAATCTGCTGTGTTTTGCTTTTGTTTTAACCAACGGGAAGTGTTGTTTGCCATGTACTTTACCCTGATCTCAACTTTGTGAGCACTGAACAACTTTTATTAGTTTAGATTTGCTTCTGTATTTGACATAGAAATATTAAAACGGCGTGGAAGCAAATATAGTGCAGCACAGTTAAGCAGAATGTGATAGGCACAAGACGATCGTGGCTCTTGGTGCCAACGACATTTTGCTGGGTAGAATTTGAATCAGTTTCTGTGTCGCTCCCAACTCTATTGACCAGGCTTAAATCTCCTTTCCAACACAGAAGAAACAGCTCCCGCTGGCAATGATCTGAACAAATAAAAGAAAGTGACGGAGTGTCTTCTACTGCAGAATTGCAGTGGAATTTGAAAGGGAAATGATAAAATGCAGCAGCAATTTGGCCTTTTGTAAAAGATCAATAGTATGATTCACAACTTTTAATTCATCATCAGACTGACTAACTATTAATCAAATATTTGATTAAATGTCAGTGTGGGTAGAATGTTGAAAAAGGACTGTTTTTGCAGTGTAGGTGGGACATATCGTTAGAGAAGCTAGATTCCATATTGACAATTAACTTTTATTTGAAATACATCCTCCTCATGATGAAAGGGGCTCCAAATTGTTAATTATATTTCAATTAGCCTGCAAGCTAACCAATTCAATTTTAGAAACATGTCTCTGCTGCAGATAGGACTTTATTATAAAGATAGGGTGAGGGAAGGAGGGGAGGAATCTGGTGAAATAACATGAAAGTGAAGATAAAAGGTACAGCTTAGTGTGAATAAATGCCAGGCCAAGGTAGAGAGTAAGGTTAAAAAGGGCCAAGGAACGAGTGCGGTTCCGGACCACAGGTATGAAATGGCTGTTTAAAAGTAAGTGAAGGAAACAATGAGAAAAATTAAATTGCCTCTACGGCAAAGCACACATCATCTGAAAAGAAACAAGGAACCTGAATCATAGAATACTTACAGTGCAAAAAGAGGCCATTCGGCCCATCGATCATGCGCCAACAACAATCCGACTCAGGCCCGATCCCCATAACCCCACGTATTTAGCCCTCCTAATCCTCCTGACATTAGGGGCAATTTAGGGGTGTCCTTTTAGCACAGTGGTTAGCACTGCTGCCTCACATGTTCAATTCCGGCCTTGAGTCACTGTGTGAGTTTGCACTTTCTCCCCGTGTCTGCGTGGGTTTCCTCTGGGCGCTCCGATTTCCGCCCATAGTCTAAAGATTTTTGGGGTCGGACAGAGAGGACATGTCCCCTTTTCTTCGTGCTCTGCCACTTTTTTTTCGGCTCACGTCCAACCCTTCTTACTCCCTGTTGTGTGGGTTAGGTTGATTTGTCATGCCAAATTGACCCTAGTGTCAGGAGGATTAGCAGCGTAAATGTACTGGGGTACGGGAACAGGACCTGGGTGGGATTGTGGTCGGTACAGGCTCAATGGGTTGAATGGCCTCTTTTTGTACTGTAGGAATTCTACGATTCTATGAATTTAGCATGGCCAGTCAACCTAACCTGCACACGTTAGGAGTATGGGAAGAAAACTGGAGCACCCGGTGGAAACCCACACAGACACAGGGAGAATGTGCAAACTCCACACAGACAGTCACCCAAGGCCGGAGTTGAACCCGGATCCCTGGCACTGTGGGGCAGCTGTGCTAACCACTGGAAGAAATAATTCATAGTGGACAGCCAGAGGGAGTAGGGATATCTAAAATCTGGCTGCATAAAACACAGGACAGGCCATTAAATATTACTGAAGGATATAACATATCTGAAAAGGGTTGTGAAGGGAGGAGGGGATTGGTATAGCAATACTCATTGGAAAATAATGGTGATAGGGTAACTAACACTTCGGTCAAAATCTTCGATTCTCGATCACAGCACGTGTCATGGCGGGTGCGAGAGCTAAATCTTGCAAGAAGGCCCAAAGCAGGCTTTACAATAACTTAAAATAAGGAAGCAATTGTGAGCTTCAGCCATCAATGATGGGCTGCATTTAATGCTGCCAAACATTATGCATGTCATTAGCATAAATTAGATTCTCATCATGATGTCTTTGTGCCAGAATCATCCCTCCACACCAGATTAAGAACCCACGTCAGCGTGCAATTAGAAAGACATGCTTCACAGCAGGATTCAAACGATGTACAGCTGGCGAACTGTACTACATCATGACTCTGAGGTTAGTTTGCATACTTTACATTGTGCAGTGCCAGGCTTTGTAGGCTGTAGATTTCGGGCGGGCGGAGCGGGGGAGAGGGTAGTGGTGGTGGAGGGGGTGGTGGTTGTGGATGGACTGTGAGGCAATGGCTCCACTGGGGGAAATGAGTGGCGAAGATTGCGCTGAGACACATAGGTGTGGGGTGGGTTGATGAACTAAAGGGCCACACAGTGGAAATGATAGTTCCAAAGTGATTGCAGAGGAACAATTGACATGCAAGGAGTCAGGATATTGAAGCAATAAGGCCCATTCATGCAATACTGATCCTTCAATTTGGCAATGATTGTTCCCTAGTTCTAACCCCTCATTCACAACTTTCCAATTCAGCAGAGTATTATCAAACCGCAGAACTATTGGGCAACTAGACAAGCTTAAGAACCCCTTTGGAAATATGGCCATGCATCACCAACAACAGAGAAGCATCTGGACTCCCTGAATTAATCTCATGTGGTCTTTGAACATTCATCCACATGTTTAGTTCAAACAGCACAGTCTTAGAGTTCAGGTAATGATAATCCCAGCATTTGGACTGAAAGCAGAACATCTAGTCACTTGCCCAAAGCTGTCAGCAGTTGGTTATATGGACTGGGGTAGTCTGGGGTGGGAGGGATGTATTATGGTGAACATGCATGCTCACTCCACACTGGGCACACCTCAGGGCCCAGTATTCTCTAACATGTGTAAAAAAGCCTTGAGTCCACAATCACAGATGATTCCTTAACAGAAAGTGGCCCCTTTGAAACAAATGCTGCCTCCTTTGTGTTTCTCACTGATACTGATGCCCATCGGGAAAATGGAGCATCCCACACAGTATAAACCTGGGAGTTAAAACCAGCGAAGAGTTACCACCCACAAGGTATCTTTAAGTTTTGGAGAGTCTTTCACCCATTCATTGTTATCTGAGGTATTCAAAAAGAAGCAGCTTTTAGACTGGCATTCTGTGCTTTTTGGGAAGAGTTCCACCTGCCAACTGTTATTCCTCTCTTTCTCCACTTCTGCTATACGCAGTTAACCCTGCTATGGATATATATTTTTTCCCCTTTAAAATTATTCTATCTAAATAACCCCTTGGACCACATTTTTAACATATAGGTGAAGCTTGTATTCTTATCTTTCCACTTTGAACTCTCCTCTTCTACAGTTGTAACACCAATTTCTATACTCCATTGTTCGCACCCCTAAGTTTAAGCTTTAAGTTTATTTATTAGTGTCACAAATAGGCTTACATTAACACTGCAATGAAGATACTGTTAAAAATCCCCGAGTGGCTACACTCAGGTGTCTGTTCGGGTACACTGAGGGACAATTTAACATAGCCAATGCACCTAACCAATACATCTTTCGGATTGTGGGAGGAATCCGGAGCAGCCGGAGGAAACTCACACAGACATGGGGACAACATGCCGACTCTGTACAGACAGTGACCCAAGCCGGGAATCGAACCTGGGTCAAGTCATTTAGGTAAACACTTGTTTTCCTGCCACTGACCTAATTCGCAAATCAAAAACCCCTTCAAACAGATGCACTCTTGTCAATTCCTCTTTTATCCCATTCTTCAAGCTATTTTATGTAAAGTTTTTTCAACCTGTATTTTACTCAATTCTTAAATCTTCATTTTATTCAAAGATCATGACCAGATTGACTTTGGGGGGAAACCTGATTGGCTGAGGGCAGCATGCATCAGCTCTGAGTATAGGCTCACAGCCTCAGAACCCTGCAGGCAGATGGAATTGAATGGTACATCAGTCTTCTGCATATATTGATAGATCTCTCCTTGAACACCACACCTTCACCTTTCAAGAATACAGACAAACTCGGGGCACACCACTGCCTCAATCATACAGAGCCAAGAACGCACATGACCGGCCTCTAATAGTCATGGGAGTGCGGTTTGTTTCGCAAATACGCTTAACATGAATGGGCAGGCACTACTAATATGGAGAATTATGTTAAATAGCACACTCACTGTGGTGAGATGCTGCAAATCTGCATGGAAGAGATGCCCAGGATAAAGACATTTGTCCTGGCATTGCCCCCTGGCAGAGGTTGGCACTACCAGGTTGGTGGTGCTAACCTGTGCCATAGGAGTGCCATGTGTGGGCCGTCTGGGGAGCCTCATGGGAGGGGTTCCTCTTATGTGTGTTGGGGAGAGCTGATACCTGTGAGGGGCAAGAATGCCCCAGAGACAGCAGTGGTGGGGGTGGGGGGAGTGGAGGGAGGGAAGAGTGCCCCAGACTGCGGAGAATATAACCGGCTCTATCAGACCCCGTCCTGCCAGACTGACAGCGAAAACCACACATAGAATCATAGAAACCCTACAGCGCAGAAAGAGGCCATTGGGCCCATCGAATCTGCACTGACCACAATCCCACCCAGGCCCTACCTCTATATCCTTACATATTTACCCGCTAATCCCTCTAACCTACGCATCTCAGGACACTAAGGGACAATTTAGCATGGCCAATCAACCTAACCTGCACATCTTTGGACTGTGGGAGGAAACCAGAGCACCCGGAGGAAACCCACGCAGACACGAGGAGAATGTGCAAACTCCACACAGACGGTGACCCAAGCCGGGAATCGAACCCAGGTCCCTGGAGCTGTGAAGCAGCAATGCTATTCATTTTCTTTCACAGTGCCAAAAAATCTTGTCTAAAAACACAACTGTGCAGCTGGAGAGCTACGCACTGGTTTCAGTCAGAGCCTGAAATTCTGGAAAAAATATCAGACACAGTGTCCAACATTAGATTTACTAAATAATTCTGTGTGCTAAAAATTATGCTGACAACCAATTTAAGATTTTTAGTCTGGCTCACAATGCGCCACATCTGCGTGTACTGGAAGCTACATATATTGATTGATACACAGGGCCCTGTTCTTTGCAGACAGAAAAAACAAGTATAAATGTTGTGTCTATTTCAGCTAAACAAGATAAGTGATAGCCATTCGCTATTTCATTCCTCAGGGCAATGCCATGACCAATCAGAGACAAGGTTTAAATGTCAAACAGTTAACTGTCAGTCATAATGAACAGGTGCATTCTCCATGGCAATACCTCTACCAATCAGCATCCACTTGTCAACAAATCAAAATTCTCTTCTCACACGGTATAAACATGTTGGTTTCCCCTGACATTGTTCTTCTTGCAATTGTCCTGATGAGTCCAGGCAAAAAGCTTTGACAAGTGTCTTTTTTCAACAATACTTATGATGATGAAAGTCCAAATGGACAGGGAATCAAAGAGGGATAAATTGCAAACAGCAGCAGCAGAGTTTAATAAGGCCAGAAAAAAGCAAACAAATTATTTGTGTTCATTTCTGTTTTTCAATTCTATCCTTTTAGAAATAAAAACTAGTGTTTAGTTTGCTTTGTTATGGCTTTATTAAACCCTGTTGCTGCTTCTAATAATCTATACCCCGATTCACTTTGCTCCAGAGATTTGGTCTCCACAGTGAAGACAAGGGTGTTAAAAAGATTTATGGAATTGAGAGGTTGTAACTGAGAGAAAAAGCTGAATAGGCCAGGGCTTCTTTTTATCCAGCAGTCTGATTGAGATCCTTAAGCTAATCAAAGGGTTTGATAGAGGGGACCTTGAGAAAATGTAGAGGAGACAAAAATGAGAGAATAAACTAGAAAACAAATCCAATAGGAATTCAGAAAAAAATCTTCACCCAAAGAAAAAGTGGTACGAATGAGGAACATGATAGCACAAGAAATATTTGAGGTACATAGCATAGATGTATTTAAGGTCATGGGCTAGAATTTTACCAGCATGCCCGCCCCAATTCTGGGGCAGGTGAAGCTCAGAGAACGGCATTCTCCATTGGCCTCGGGCGGGTTCGTAAGAACCGCGGACAGATGTGCCGGTAAAATTCCAAGAAAGGATGTCCCGAGGCATGGTACATTGGGGAAACTATGCAGACGCTGCGACAACGGATGAATGAACACCGCTCGACAATCACCAGGCAAGACTGTTCTCTTCCTGTTGGGGAGCACTTCAGGGGTCACGGGCATTCGGCCTCTGATATTCGGGTAAGCGTTCTCCAAGGCGGCCTTCGCGACACACGACGACGCAGAGTCGCTGAGCAGAAACTGATAGCCAAGTTCCGCACACACGAGGACGGCCTCAACCGGGATATTGGGTTCATGTCCCACTATTTGTAACCCCCACAGAGTTTCACTGGCTGTCTTGTCTGGAGACAATACACATCTTTTTAGCCTGTCTTGATGCTCTCTCCACTCATGTTGTTTTGTTTCTTAAAGACTTGATTAGTTGTAAGTATTCGCATTCCAACCATTATTCATGTAAATTGAGTTTGTGTCTTTATATGCTCTGTTTGTGAACAGAATTCCCACTCACCAGAAGAAGGGGCTTGCAGCTCCGAAAGCTTGTGTGGCTTTTGCTACCAAATAAACCTGTTGGACTTTAACCTGGTGTTGTTAAACTTCTTACGGTAAAATTCCACCCATAGAATCATAGAGTCATAGAGGTTTACAGCATGGAAACAGACCCTTTGACCCAACTTGTCCATGCCACCCTTTTGTATACCACTGAGCTAGTCCCAATTGCTCGCATTTGGCCCATATCCCTCTATACCCATCTTACCTATGTAACTGTCTAAATGCTTTTTAAAAGACAAAATTGTACCCGCCTCTACTACTACCTCTGGCAACTTGTTCCAGACACTCACCACCCTCTATGTGAAAAAATTACCCCTCTGGACCCTTTTGTATCTCTCCCCTCTCACCTTAAACCTATGCCCTCTAGTTTTATACTCCCTTGTCTTTGGGAAAAGATGTTAACTACCTACCTGATCTATGCCCCTCATTATTTTATAGATCTCTATAAGATCAGCCCTAAGTTTCCTACACTCCAGGGGAAAAATGTCCCAGTCTATCCAGCCTCTCCTTA
The DNA here is from genome assembly GCF_964213995.1 of Mustelus asterias. Lineage (NCBI taxonomy): Eukaryota > Metazoa > Chordata > Chondrichthyes > Carcharhiniformes > Triakidae > Mustelus > Mustelus asterias. Next base: position 87,950,270 of record NC_135812.1, on the reverse strand, counting down.
TAACTCAAACCATCAAGTCCCGGTAGCATCCCAGTAAATCTTTTCTGCACTCTTTCTATTTTAGGGTTGAAGTTAAATAAACACATGAGGAAGAAAACAATGTATGTGTGTTGCAGAAAGAGTTAGATGAAAAAGGATGGAAAGAGGTTTGTGTGGAGCATAAATGCTGGCATAAGCCAGTTGGGCCGAATGGCCTATCTTGCGCTGTACTCTTGCTGTGACGCAATGTAGAAACACAGCTAGACAATGATGAATTGAGTTTACATCCTATCTGTACTTTTCAGCTTTGTTCAGAGATATGGAAAGGCATTTAGAATATTTTAACTCACTGCCTCATCTTCTTAAGTTTGTGATTGGACATTTGATAAACCGTTTGGGTTTATATTCACCATTTTAAATACTTGCAGTGCATGATAACGTCCCTGTATGTCCCTGGTAGCTATCTGAAAGGAAGACTTCATTATTTAGGGCACTAATGTGTAGAGCATACTTCATTCATCTCTTAAAACCGTGATCACTCCACTTACCACTTTCATAAAGTCATTTTTCTGGTGTTTTATTGTGATATTTTTCTGATTCACCTATATTGAGATCTTCAATGTATTTCCTGTTTCCTTGGATGTTTTTTAATGGCATTAAACTCAGTTCGTTAAAAATTGAAAACGTTCCATTGTTCTACGAGGGTGTTTTCCACAGCGGGCAGGCACGAAAAATGGGGTGAGTGACAATTCCACCACCTTCATGCCCACCCCCGAGCTCAGCCCTATAATATGGGGGGCTGGGGGAGGGGGTAGTGGTGGGCACCCAAAAGCAGCCCACCCTCCACATTTAATTGAATAATGGAGGGTTAATTAGGCTTGTTCACAAACCTATTGACCCTGATAATGTACGGCTCATGTCTTAATATGTTTGGTGTGGGCAGAAGTATGGCAATGGGAAACTTGATTCTTTTCAGGAAATGTTAAAAGGGAAGAAAGGAAGGGGAGGGTCATTCTTTGGGGCTTGCCCCTTTCTGATCATAGGCCACTCCCCCTTTAGTCTGGATTCTCCCCTTTCTTCCTACCCACGCCCTCCCTTAAATACATGGTTTCCCCCTCCAATGTGGCTCTCTCTAACAC